>NC_134689.1:124027282-125227282 GCF_050947455.1 Rhinoderma darwinii
ACCAGTGAGAGATAGATTATATAAAAAAAAAAAAAGAAAATCACATTGTCAAAATGATATATATTTATTTGCATTGTGCACAGAGAAATAAGTATTTGATCCCCTACCAACCATTAAGAGTTCAGCCTCCTCCAGACCAGTTACACGCTCCAAATCAACTTGGTGCCTGCATTAAAGACAGCTGTCTTACATGGTCACCTGTATAAAAGACTCCTGTCCACAGACTCAATTAATCAGTCTGACTCTAACCTCTACAACATGGGCAAGACCAAAGAGCTTTCTAAGGATGTCAGGGACAAGATCATAGACCTGCACAAGGCTGGAATGGGCTACAAAACCATAAGTAAGACGCTGGGTGAGAAGGAGACAACTGTTGGTGCAATAGTAAGAAAATGGAAGACATACAAAATGACTGTCAATCGACATCGATCTGGGGCTCCATGCAAAATCTCACCTCGTGGGGTATCCTTGATCCTGAGGAAGGTGAGAGCTCAGCCGAAAACTACATGGGGGGAACTTGTTAATGATCTCAAGGCAGCTGGAACCACAGTCACCAAGAAAACCATTGGTAACACATTACGCCGTAATGGATTAAAATCCTGCAGTGCCTGCAAGGTCCCCCTGCTCAAGAAGGCACATGTACAGGCCCGTCTGAAGTTTGCAAATGAACATCTGGATGATTCTGAGAGTGATTGGGAGAAGGTGCTGTGGTCAGATGAGACTAAAATGGAGCTCTTTGGCATTAACTCAACTCGCCGTGTTTGGAGGAAGAGAAATGCTGCCTATGACCCAAAGAACCCCATCCCCACTGTCAAGCATGGAGGTGGAAACATTATGTTTTGGGGGTGTTTCTCTGCTAAGGGCACAGGACTACTTCACCGCATCAATGGGAGAATGGATGGAGCCATGTACCGTCAAATCCTGAGTGACAACCTCCTTCCCTCCACCTGGACATTAAAAATGGCTCGTGGCTGGGTCTTCCAGCACGACAATGACCCGAAACATACAGCCAAGGCAACAAAGGAGTGGCTCAAAAAGAAGCACATTAAGGTCATGGAGTGGCCTAGCCAGTCTCCAGACTTTAATCCCATCAAAAACTTATGGAGGGAGCTGTAGATCCGAGTTGCCAAGCGACAGCCTCGAAATCTTAATGATTTACAGATGATCTGCAAAGAGGAGTGGGCCAAAATTCCATCTAACATGTGTGCATACCTCATCATCAACTACAAAAAACGTCTGACTGCTGTGCTTGCCAACAAGGGTTTTGCCACCAAGTATTAATTCTTGTTTGCCAAAGGGATCAAATACTTATTTCTCTGTGCACAATGCAAATAAATATATATAATTTTGACAATGTGATTTTCTGTTTTTTTTTAAATATAATCTATCTCTCACTGGTAAAATTAACCTAGCCTAAAAATTCTAGACTGTTCATGTCTTTGACAGTGGGCAAACTTACAAAATCAGCAAGGGATCAAATACTTATTTCCTTCACTGTACCTCTAACTTTAATAATTTTCATATGAGTAAATACCTATACATTTTCGGCTTGCATAAACATAACTTGCGATTTCAATGTATAAACAACTGAATACAAAAAATTAAGATTCTTGAAAAGCTTGCCAAATTCCATGAATATGTTCGATTTCCATGTGATGTCTGTGTTTCATGTGTATAGGTACTCACTACATTTGTCCATACAATTGTCAGTATATGTCTGAAAATAACAAAAGTATTCAGACATATACTGTACAGTACCCACAGGAGACAGGAATCAGTCCAATTTGAGAAAAAAAAATCTGATTTATCACATACCATTACTTTCAATCTGCCATCCATATTTGCTGGAATCCGTCAAAGTTTGCCTCATTAACGCTGCCTGATGCATCAATTTTTTGGGTATACAGCCTACATTCACACATGTTCCTCCGAGCCCTATAAAAAAGGAGAAGCACATCAGATAAAAACACAAAGATAACACAATCAACACATTCAGTATTAAATAAACAATAACAATGTGTGCGTCTGAACGGCATGAATGGCACGTGACCGCTGCGAGAGCTTCCATGCCCGGAGTGGAAGGGAATGGGGCCTCAGCGCTGGAGCGGGGGTACTTCAGGGGTTAAGTATATGCTAGTTTATTTTATACCATCCCCTGCCCTGCTGCCGATTTTTGTAAATCCCGGATAACCTCTTTAACCGACATTCCCAAATATATTGAAATATTTTATGACATGGATATAAACATGACTTCCTCTTGGTTGACAATACAGCTATAAAAAATATATATTATAATTGTAATTCTAGCAAGTGAGAGTTTAAAACCAAACAAATGCAAGTTATATACTGCACTTACATGCAAATAATGAAATAATGACATTACAGATAAAGTTCTGTTCACACTGGATTTTTTCTTTATGGTATTTTTTTCACAGAAAAATATAGAAACATTTTAATTGGCCCAATTGATCTCAAAGGGATTTTTCTGACCGCAAGTGCAACCAGATGGCATCAGTTAGCCTCAGTTGTTGATGTCTCATTATTGTTACCATTGAAGTCAATTGAAAAGAAGGCATTCATAAGTGTCTCATATGGCTCCTGTTATTGGTGGATTCATTAAAAATACAAGTGTAAAGCTAGTGTGAACATAGCTTTACAGTGATGTAGCTATAGGCATTGCCGAGGTAGGAGATTGCAACTAGGCCCCCAACACCTTGTCCGTAGTACAACCAGCAACATAAAAAAGCTTCCTCTATATCTATCTATCTAATCTATCTATCTAAATTTTATAAGGTATATAGAAATGTATAAGTGATTATTTGAGATGGCGTTATGCAAAGCCACTGGATGCCATGACATTGTAATGCTTGGATCTAGTACTTATATTCTTTGTAGGGTTCTAGTCAGTGAATAGTATCTTGAATTTTTTAAAACTATAGTCCCCAACTTACCCCATGTGGTTCCTAAGGGGGAAGGGGTGACATAATCCAGGACAAGCACTTTCTTCCCATAATGTGCAGCCTCCTATTAGGAAAATGTAAAAACAGTATACATCACATTCATATTTCCATACAACATGGAGAAAACATTATTAAGATCATCATCATAATGTTTTTACCTTAGAAGCTGCTAGGCCTCCAGATCCTCCCCCTATAACAATCAAGTCATAGTCATAGCCATCCTCCTTGGGTTTACCATCTTTGCTTTCTAACAATTTCTGGAACAGACCATCCTTAGATAACTAGCAAAGAAAAAGGAAAGAACATAAATATAGAATTATTCTTACACCGCTGTGATCCAGTGAATGAAAAATTGGGCCAACTTATTCATTCTTTACAGGAGTAAGAAAAGTATCACTATATAACTAGACCGATTTATTATTCCTGTTTTTGGAAAAGCTATAATGGCATTCTGGATGTGTCTGATCAATATGAATATTATAGCCTGTGTCTCCCTACAACATATTGTGGCAGGTTTATTGATGCATGTTGCCAGTAGTCTGTCACTCGCGTTTTTCGCTGCGTATTTGGAGCTGTTTAAAATAGAGTCTTTGAAAAACGGCTCCAAAAATGTCCCAAAAACAAGCGCGTAAAAATGGTCCGTCGGAACAGAACGCCGTTATTCGCATTGAAATCAATGGGCAGATGTTTGGAGGCGTTCTGCTTCCGATCTTTCGGCCATTTTTCGGGCTTTACGGCCCGAAAAACGGCCGAAAATAGGCCGTGTGAGCATACCCTAAGGGTATGTTCACATGACAGCGTCCGTAACGGCTGAATTTACGGGGATGTTTTCAGGAGAAAACATCCCCGTAATTTCAGCCGTAACGGCATGTGCAGGCACTTGAACGCCGCGTCCATTACGGACGTAATTGGCGCTGCTTTTCATTGGAGTCAATGAATAACGGCTCCAATTACGCCCAAAGAAGTGACAGGTCACTTCTTTGACGCGGGCGTCTATTTACGCGCCGTCATTTGACAGAGGTGTGTAAATATACGCCTCGTGTGAACAGACAAACGTCAGCCCATTGCTTTCAATGGGCATATGTTTGTCAATGCTTTCAATGCGCATTTTTCGGACGTAATTCGGGGCAAAAACGCCCGAATTACGTCCGTAATTAGTGTGTGTGAACATACCCTAACGATGAGCATGTCTAATTTATGAACATTATTAGTAGAAAAGTAGCAAAAAAACCAAGAGCAGGTCTGGCGTTGGCATTGGGGTATGTTTAGCCAATATCATATTCATCAACATGACATGCGCCCTGTACGGTGGATCGGCAGAGAAACTGGCATACTGCTCGGACAGTGCACCAATATTAATAATTCATTATATATTCATCTAGTATTTATTATATATTCTGTTCTATTTAATTTTCATGGCTAGATCAAATTATTTGGTAGCTTGTCCATCCCTTTTTATCTACTAACTCAATGCTAATTAATGTTTACGTTATATACGCAAGCAACCAGAGATAACAATACGTGTAATGAAGCACAAGCCGGTCTGTTGACTCATGCATCTTCCGGTTATGCCTTCTTCAGGATCTTGTGACGCAAAAAAAATTTCATTTACATACAGTGTACTTTTCAAAATTGAGAAACCTGTGATTATACTTTAGGTGTGTCAAGCCATGTGACTATACTTCTGTAAGGCAAAGTAGAATGCTGACAGCACCTCACGTGACGTTTGTGAAGTAGCGAAGCTGATCTACATAAGCTGTTCTATTTAAACCATATTTCTAGTATATATCATGGTCATTAGTTTCATCCACTTTCATATGTTCTTGGAAATAATTGGAAATAAAAATGATCAAATGTTCCTCATTTTAGCCATCCTGCCTGTTGCATTGAATAGAAATGTACATGGAATTCACAAATGAACTTATTCAGTTCAAGTTTATCTGTTACTAAGTTCTGAAAGCCTTAGGGTATGTTCACACGACCTATTTTCAGACGTAATTCTGGCGTTTTACGCCTTGAATTACGCCTGAAAAGACAGCTCCATTACGTCTGCAAACATCTGCCCATTGCTTGCAGTGGGTTTTACGATGTTCTGTTCAGACGAGGTGTAATTTTACGCGTCGCTGTCAAAAGACGACACGTAAAAATACGCCGGTGTCAAAGAAGTGCAGGACACTTCTTGGGACGTTTTTGGAGCCGTTTTTCATTGACTCCAATGAAAAATAGCTCCAATTACGTCCATAATAGACGCCGCGAAAAACGCGAGTACTTGCAAAAACATCTGAAATTCAGGAGCTGTTTTCGTTTGAAAACCGCTCCGTACTTTCAGACGTATTTTGGGTTTGCATGTGAACATACCCTTAAAGGGGTTGTGCAGGATTAGAAAAGTGTGGCTGCTTTCTTCCAAAAACAGCGTCACACCTGTTCATGTGTTGTGTGTTGTATTGCAGCTCTGATCCATTGACATGAGCTGAGCTGTAATACCACAAACAACCTGTAGACATGTGTGACGCTGTTTTTGGAAGAAAGCAGGCATGTTTTTCTGCTCCTGTAAAACCCCTTTAATGTAGTTGTCTGTTTTAGTAAAACCATTTACAAATACCCTATTTTGGAATTCTGAGTTAATATTGGGGGATGTCCCCCATTCAAGACACCCATCTATTAGCCAGGGTGGAGAACAGCTACAAAGAGCATCTCTCATATTATAAGTCAATGGGGCCTGTCAAGTTTCCATCAGGATTTCGGTATTCCTTGCCTTCAAAAATACAGGGAACCCCTGATGGAAACCTAAAAATGTTGGTGTGCCTCATATAAGAAAAGTATTAATCTAAATAAATATAAATAAACTACTAAAATAACATAGTAAAAATAAATCCCAGTATTAAGTGAAAAGTACCTGTATAACATCTGTGTAGTCTCCTATAAGCTTCTCCTTCATAAAAACATTGGGTAATGATGTCTCCATGGTATAGTCATATAGCTCCTTTTCGATGCTCTGCCCGTTGTCTGTGAAAGAAAATCATATCTAACATGTTCATTTATAAATCAGTGCATCCGAGATGAGCCAAAAAAGGAGGGACCATCTATTTCACAACCAGACTGTCTCTAATACTTCCTCACACCTTTGACTCCTCACTCTCCCAAAAGTGTGTGTAACCATGACTTGCAAACTTCACAGGTACCAAGAAGGAAACCGGGATATTCCAGCTGACGTATTGTGGCGAAAAAAATATTTCGAAAGGAACAAAATTGAGACATTCCAAACTGTAATATTGTGCTCTGCAGCAACGAATGTGACAGCATTGTACAGTATGCAGCTGTGTAAGAAATTCTGGGAGAGAAGTGCTTACTCGAATGCCGCGGGCCTTCAAACAGCTGATCGGCCAGGATGCCGATAGTCGGACCCCGACCAATCAGATATTCATGGCCTATCCTGAGGATTGGCCATCAATTGTTTTCACTGGCCAACCTCTTTAAATGTGAAATCAAATGAAATTTCAATTCAGATATGTTTTAAATTTTGGCATGGACTTTGAGCACTGGTGTCGAGATCCAGACATCAACATGATCTGGATGGTGGGGAATCCATAAAAAAACGTTTGAGAAGCCCTGACATAACCCAGCATAAAGAAAAGGTGGGATCAAATTTACCTTCAACATTTGAAGGGGTGAGATGGCAATATGGCTAGAGAAACTGTTTATTATGGTTAAGTACATCTGCATAGAGATTCTTAGGGGGCTCTCTTGGTGGTGTGTGTTATTTCTAGTTATGTGCTACTAAGGTCATGTCCAACTTGGCTGTGTGGAGCCAAATGGAGTCCCTGCAGCTTCGAACTATGGAGTTATAGGTGGCACCGTATTATTGCTTCTAGAGGGGAATAACAGGACAAAATCCTTTATGCCTCTGTATGAGATCAGAAGTACAGTAAGGCCCCATCGACTTCTATGGATACTGTATAATGGCTCCATGAGACTGTGTGGAGTGGTAATTAGGGCATGTATATAATGATGTATAAGCATGGCATAACTTAAATAAGACATTTATTCTATGGTTAAATCTGTGAAATATGTACTGTCAGGGGAAACATAGTAAAACATGGAACATAGTGGTTGTTTTTTACCCGCCACATCTTTGCTTCCGACTAAAATTTGCCTTTTACTGTAAGCCACTCACGTGTACAACATTTTAACCCTAATATGTCTATTATATCAGTTTTATATCTAGGTCAATTACAGGTATTTTGTATAAACCTTAAAAATAATTATACACTTATACCCCTTAATTGTATAATTCCCAGTGTCTTCATATCTATAGAGATGAATAGCATAAAGATAATATTAGTCCATGTGTCATAGTAGTTTACTTAAGTGACACATACTAAATTCTATCAGTTATTGAAATAACAATGCAATGCCAGTAACAAGTAGCAGTTTATGATGTCACTATCTGCCACAACATAAGGACTGGTATTGTGTATAAAGAAAAATTCGTTTTTATTAACTTTTCAGAAAAAATGGTACAGCAGCTTGTATGAATCACAAGCAACAATACTATACAAGCAACACAATAGCAATACAGCGGCGCTCAGTTCATACATAGCTTCCTCTCCTATCCTCCCAGTCTCTGTAGCTTACCTATGTACATCACCTTACATATTATATATAGATACATGCTACATACAGAGTTGACTAAAGGGGTTTTTACACTGGACGATTATCAGGCAAGCGATCGTTCATAGAACACGTGTTGTAATATATTATCGTTGTCGGCCGCACATCTCCCTGTGGAAACATGGAGATGTGCTGCCAACATGATAATGTATGGGGACGAGTGATCGGGGAAACGACCGCTCGTCCCCGACCATAGCTCCTTGTGACAGAAGCAAACGAGCGCTGATCAACGAGCTGTCTCATTGATCGACGCTCGCTGCACAGGCCAAAATAGGCTGGTGTGATAGGGCCTTTACCCCTTAGTGACCACCAATACGCCTTTTCACGTCGGTCACTAAGGGGCCTTAGGCTAGGCTGACGCCTTTTAACGTTCGCCTAGTCTAAGTCCTGCACGGGTCTCCCGTGCAGGCTGGAGCCGGGGCTCTGCTGTCTGATGACAGCTGAGATCCTGCTCCAACACCCGATTACTTCGATCGCGGGCGTTTAACCCGTTAAATGCCGCCGTCAATAGCGACCGCGGCATTTAACTTTGTTTACAAAGGGAGTGAGCTGCCTCTGTCACCCATCGGCGGCCCGCGAATGCAACCGCGGGTCTCCGATGGGGTGTCATGGCAGCCGGAGGCACGTCCTAACAGATTGCCTGTCAGATTTACACTGACAGGCAATAATGCTCTAGTATACGAAGTATACCAGAGCATTATATCAGCGATCTGAAGATCGCACAGTAAAGTCCCCTAGTGGGACTAATAAAATAAATAATAAATGTGAAATAAAGATTAATAGTAAAAGTTACAGTAAAAAAATAAATAAAACCATTTTTTTCCATAAAAAGTGGTTTTATTTAGTAAAAGTGTAAAAAAAAAAAAGTACACATATGTGGTATCGCCGCGACCATAATGACTCCGTTAATAAAGTTAATATGTCATTTAAACCGCAAGGTGAACACCGTAAAAAAAACGCAAAAAACAATGGCGAAATTGCAATTTTTTTCCATTGTCCCCCAAAAAAGTCATAATAAAAATGAATCAATAAGTCCCATGCACCCCAAAACAGTACCAATCAAAACTACATCTCGTCCCGCAGAAAACAAGCCCAAAAAATCACTACATTGATGGAAAAATAAAAAAATTACGGCTCTTGGAAAGCGACGATGCAAAAACAAATAATTTTAGTTCAAAAATGTTTTTATTGTGCAAAAGTCGTAAAACATAAAAGAAAACTCTGCATATGTGGTATCGCCGTAATCATACCGACCCATAGAATAAAGGTAACATGTTATTTATGTCGCATAGTGAACGGAGTCAATTTAAAAACGCATAGAACAATGGCGGAATTTCAGTTTTTTTTTATAATCCCCCCCAAAAAAGTTAATAAAAGTTAATAAAATATTATATGCACCCAAAAATGGTGCTATTAAAAAGTACAACTAATCCCGCAAAAAAACAAGTCCTCATACAGCTATGTAGACGAAAAAATAACAAAATTATAGCTCTTTGAATGCGACTATAGAAAAACGAATAAAATAGCTTGGTCATTAGGGCCTAAAATGGGCTGGTCACTAAGGGGTTAAGTTGTCAAGTATTTTGCTTTAGCTATTCTGTCCTGTTCTGATTTACATATTCTGTTGAGTTCAAAATTCTGTTAGTGGCTAATGAAATCAGTGAAAAATCTGTACAGAAACAAACACAAGGCACATAGCTTAGCTGATCTATAATGCAGTGCTGTATTCTCTGTTGCATTCTGAGAGAGTTAGTATAAAGACACAAAACCAATAGTAGAGCCGTGATATAAGCTCAGAGGCCTGTAGGATTATAAGTGCATTTATTGATAAGACTGGGCTATTACTCAAGATCAATACAATGGTAAAGCAATGTATTTGCAAAAAAACTCTATTGTCTATAAGGAATATATATATACATACATACACTATATGGACAAAAGTATTGGGACACACCTCTTAATCATTGAATTCAGGTGTATCATTCAGTCCCATTACCACAGGTGTATAAAATCAGTCTGTCTTTAGAAACATTTGAGAAAGAATGGGTCGTTCTAAAGAACTCAATGAATTCGTTCGAGAGTGTTACTGTAATAGGTAGCCACCATTGTAACAAGTCAGTCATGAAATTTTCCCCCACCTAGATATTCCACTATCCATTATGAGTGGTATTATTGCAAAGTGGAAGCCGAGTGCTGAGGCACAAAGTGCATAAAAGTTGCCATCGCTCTGCTGACTCAATAACTGCAGAGTTTCAATCCTCCTCTGGCATTAACATCCGCACATAAACTTTTCCCTGGGAGCTTCATGGCATGGGTTTCCATTGTATGCAGCTGCATACAAGTCTTACATCATCAAGCACAATGCCAAGCGTCAGATGGAGTGGTGTAAAGCACGCCACCACTGGATCCTGGAGCAGTGGAAATGTGTACTGTGGAGTGACTAATCACGCTTCTCTATCTGGCAGTCTGATTGTTGAGTTTGCCGAATACCAGGAGAACGTTACCTGCCTGACTACATTGTGCCAATTGTAAATGGTGGAGGAGGGCTAATGCTATGGGGTTGTGTTTCAGGGAAATCTTAATACTTCAGCATACTTCAGCATACCAAGACATTTTGGACAATTGTATGCTTCCATCTTTGTGGAAACAGTGTGGGAAAGGTCTTTTTCTGTTCCAGCATGACTGTGCCCCTGTGCACAAAGCAAGGTCCATTAAGGCTCAGTTGGGTCTGGAAGAACTTCACTGGCAAACACAGAGAACTGACCTCAACCCAAACATTCCAAAATCTTGTAGAAAGACTTTCCAGAAGAGTTGAAGCTGTTTTAGCTGCAAGGGGGGGGGGGGGGGGAGGCAACCTCCATATTAATGCCTATGGACTTAGAATGGGATGTTCTAAAAGTTCCTGTAGATGTGATGTGTAGGTGTCTTAATACTTATATATATTGTAATATGGTCTTCAAGAGCAAATCAATGGTTTGCTTACACTTTAAAACTTATACCAAACTTTAAAATGAATGATATCCATTTTGATTACATTTTCTGCACAGATAATCATCTTCCAGAAGTTTAATAAAGTCGGTGATCAGTTGCAATACTTACCAATCTAACCTGGACATAATAACATGCAAGAAAGATATACTGTAAGGGCACGGCCAGACGTGGCGGAGGTTTTCCTCTGCAGATGTTGGTGCAGATTTGATGCATTTACGCAACGAATCTGCACCAGCATTTGCATATTTGACAGGTAGTTCAGACGTTGCAGAAAATACAGCAGACTTGCCACAGATTTCAGTTCTTGCATTGCAAAGGCTGAAATACGCAGTGAAATTCCGCTTCTTCTCCGCAACAGACAGTGCATGCTGTGGAGGGAAAATTCCGCACCGCAGCCTATGGTCCGCAGCGGAGTTTTCCGCAACATCTGAACTAACTTGCCAGAAAATGTATTGAAACAACTGTAAAAAACGTCCGCGCCCTAATAAGTTTTCTGGCAATTTTACAGGTACAGACATTTGCTCACCTCTGAGCATGAGGGGCTGAGTGACAAAGCACAAAACACAATATGATAATCCCTTTCACATGCTATGAACAAGGCCACATATTTTGCTTATGAAGCAGTCAAACATCCTGTTTGGCCTATAAAAATAATTAGAAGTAGAGTTGCTTAAATAAGTGGTTCTACACAAATGATGCTAAAAGGTGAGGCGATTCTGGCCACCAGCTGTGCAGGGAACTGCTACACAGTTCCATTCAAATGAATGAGACGTACTGCAGTTCCCTACACAGCCAGTGGCCAGGAGAGCCATTATGCAGGCAAAAACAGTGAAGAAGCCACGGCTGACGCCCCTTCAGTCTCAGGATCGGTGAGGGTTCCAGCAAACGGACCCCCACCGATAAGTAAGTGATGTGATATTCTAGCAATATGCCATTGCTCTCTGTTATGGAAATACCCTTTAACCACTTTCCGTCCTGCATTGTAATAGTACATTGTGGCTTAGAGTTAGTAAACATAAGCCACCCTACTATTACGGCGCTGTGATGACCTGGGCTCAGGAGCTGAGCCACCACCATCACTTGCGGGTGTTGGATGTAATATACACCAACATCCCGCTCTAATGGCCGGGAATGCAGATAACTCAGATCCCGGCCGTTTAACCCATTAAATGTCGTCGTCAATGCTGACCGTGGTATCTAAATGGTTAGACTGAGGGAAGGGTCTCTCTCTGTCATTCCATCGGCGTCCAGCTGTTTTTTCATCATCCCGCCTCCATAAAAACGGAATAAAAAGTGATAAAAAAAATAGTATGTAGCCAAAAATTGTACCAATGAAACTACATTTTTTGTCAGGTCAGCTGAACTGACGGCCCGGCTAAAAGCTGGTCCTGTGATCCTGTTGATAACAATCACGTCTAAGTTCATAAACTTAGGCCGGATTCATACGAGCGTTTTCGGTCCGTGATATACAGACCATATGCCGACAGTATTTCCCGGACCGAACACAGTGCAGGGAACCGGGCTCCTAGCGTCATAGTTATCTATGATGTTAGGAGTCCCTGCCTCGCTGCGGAAAACTGTCCAGTACTGAAAACATGATTACAGTATGGGACAGTTTTCCCGCAGCGAGCCAGGGACTCCTAGCGACATACAGTGAAGGAAATAAGTATTTGATCCCTTGCTGATTTTGTAAGTTTGCCCACTGTCAAAGTCATGAACAGTCTAGAATTTTTAGGCTAGGTTAATTTTACCAGTGAGAGATAGATTATATAAAAAAAAATAAAAAAAATCACATAGTCAAAATTATATATATTTATTTGCATTGTGTACAGAGAAATAAGTATTTGATCCCCTACCAACCATTAAGAGTTCAGCCTCCTCCAGACCAGTTACACGCTCCAAATCAACTTGGTGCCTGCATTAAAGACAGCTGTCTTAAATGGTCACCTGTATAAAAGACTCCTGTCCACACACTCAATTAATCAGTCTGACTCTAACCTCTACAACATGGGCAAGACCAAAGAGCTTTCTAAGGATGTCAGGGACAAGATCATAGACCTGCACAAGGCTGGAATGGGCTACAAAACCATAAGTAAGACGCTGGGTGAGAAGGAGACAACTGTTGGTGCAATAGTAAGAAAATGGAAGACATACAAAATGACTGTCAATCGACATCGATCTGGGGCTCCATGCAAAATCTCACCTCGTGGGGTATCCTTGATCCTGAGGAAGGTGAGAGCTCAGCCGAAAACTACACGGGGGAACTTGTTAATGATCTCAAGGCAGCTGGGACCACAGTCACCAAGAAAACCATTGGTAACACATTACGCCGTAATGGATTAAAATCCTGCAGTGCCCGCAAGGTCCCCCTGCTCAAGAAGGCACATGTACAGACCCGTCTGAAGCTTGCAAATGAACATCTGGATGATTCTGAGAGTGATTGGGAGAAGGTGCTGTGGTCAGATGAGACTAAAATTGAGCTCTTTGGCATTAACTCAACTCGCCGTGTTTGGAGGAAGAGAAATGCTGCCTATGACCCAAAGAACACCATCCCCACTGTCAAGCATGGAGGTGGAAACATTATGTTTTGGGGGTGTTTCTCTGCTAAGGGCACAGGACTACTTCACCGCATCAATGGGAGAATGGATGGAGCCATGTACCGTCAAATCCTGAGTGACAACCTCCTTCCCTCCACCAGGACATTAAAAATGGCTCGTGGCTGGGTCTTCCAGCACGACAATGACCCGAAACATACAACCAAGGCAACAAAGGAGTGGCTCAAAGAGGAGCACATTAAGGTCATGGAGTGGCCTAGCCAGTCTCCAGACCTTAATCCCATCGAAAACTTATGGAGGGAGCTGAAGATCCGAGTTGCCAAGCAACAGCCTCGAAATCTTAATGATTTACAGATGATCTGCAAAGAGGATTGGTCCAAAATTCCATCTAACATGTGTGCAAACCTCATCATCAACTACAAAAAAACGTCTGACTGTTGTGCTTGCCAACAAGGGTTTTGCCACCAAGTATTAAGTATTGTTTGCCAAAGGGATCAAATACTTATTTCTCTGTGCACAATGAAAATAAATATATATAATTTTGACAATGTGATTTTCTGTTTTTTTTTTTTTATATAATCTATCTCTCACTGGTAAAATTAACCTAGCCTAAAAATTCTAGACTGTTCATGTCTTTAACAGTGGGCAAACTTACAAAATCAGTAAGGGATCAAATACTTATTTCCTTCACTGTAGATAACTATGACGATAAGAGCCCGGCTCCCTGCAGTGTGTTCAGTCCAGGAAATACTGCCGACATGCGGACCGTATATCACGGACTGAACATGCTCGTGTGAATCCGGCCTTAAATGTGATTGTTATTAGCTGGATCCTGCTTATCAGAGACCTGACTGCTGCGGCTTTGACAGAACGATACAGCTTCTATGTATACAGCATAGAAGTAAAAAAAAATTTAAGTCAATTTAAAAGTTGCTATACGACACATAAAACATTGATTTATATATACAAATAAATTTGTTCAAAGGTGTGCATAGACTTTAACCCTTCCCGACATTTGTCGTAAGTATACGTCATGGAAAGCTAGTGCTTCCTGCAAATTGTCGTATACTTACGACAAATGGGATGGCAGCGGCTCAGAAGCTGAGTCGGTGCCATCATCCTGGGTGTCAGCTGTATCTTACAGCTAACATCCTGCTGTAATGGCGGAGACCAAAGTTAGCTTCGATCCCCACCATTTACCCCTTAAATGTAGCGGTCAAAAGCGATCGCTGCATTTAAGGTGTTTGCAGCCCATCGGCACCCCAGCAAAGAAATCGCCAGGGTGCCGATGGCTGCAACAGCAACCAGAGGCCTAATAGCGGCCTTCCAGTCTGCCTAGAACAGAAACCTTAAGAGCCCCGCCCGGAGGCGGAGCCTAAAAGGCTTCCGTAGCCGTCGGCAAGATGGCAACGGCTCAGGAGATGAATTGGCATCATCAACGTATGTTACAGCTGACATCCACCTGTAATGGCAGGAACCGGAGATAGCTCCGATCCCTGCCGTTAACCCCTTAGATGCAACGATCGAAAGCAATTGTTGCATCTTAGTGGTTGCTAGCAGATTGCCAGCTCTGCCCTGCAATCGCAGGGCTGCCGACTGCTGCTATGGCAACAGGAGTCCCTAACAATGGCCTATTATACCATCTGACTATGCCCCTGATGTACCCTGCCTAACTTACATGTACCCCCACATTATAAACTGTAATACCAGTAAAACTCCAAACAAAACTACTACCAAGCAAAATCCATCCTCCAAAAGCCAAATGGTGCTCCCTCCATTCTGAACCCTACAGTGTGACCAAATAGCAGTTTACTTTCACATATATGGCATCGCCATACCTGGGAGAACCCTTTTAACAATTTTTGGGGTGTCTCCAGTGGCACAAGCTGGGCACAACATATTTTCCACTGAAATGGCATATAAAGGGAAAAATTTTAATGTTTACTTTGCACCATCCGCAGCGCATTAATTTATGGAAAAGACCTGTGGGGTGAAAATGCTCACTACATCCCTTAATAAATGCCTTGAGGGGTGTAGTTTCCAAAATGGGGTCACTTCTCAGGGGTTTCTTTTATTATTTCACATCAGAGCCTCTGCAATTGTGAACCAATACTTTGTAAATCGCGAAATTGGAGAGCTGTCTTGTTATGGTGGCACAAGCTAGGCACCACATATTGGCATTTCTGTGGAAAAAAATCCCATTTTCACTATGCAACATCGAGTGCACACTAATTTCTGCAAAAACACCTGTGGGGTTAACATGCTCGCTACACCCCTAGGCGAATACCTTGAGGGGTGTAGTGTCTAAAATAGGGTCACTTTTGGGGGGTTTCCACTGTTTTGGTCCCACAGGGGCTTTGCAAATGCGACATAGCGCCCAGAAACCAATCCAGCAAAATCTGCACTCCAAAAGCCAAATGGCGCTCCTTCCCTTCTAAGCCCTGCTGTGTGTCCAAACAGCCATTTATGACCACATATGGGGTATTTCCGTACTCGGGAGAAATTGCTTTACAAATGTTGGGGTGCTTTTTGTCCTTTATTTGTTGAGAAAATGAAAAATTTGGCACTAAATCTACGTCTTATTGAAGAAAAAGGATTTTTTTATTTTTACTGCCCAATTCTAATAAAATCTATGAAACACCTGTGGGATTAAAATGCTCACTACACCTCTACATGAATTCTTCAAGGGGTGTAGTTTCATGAATGGAGTCACTTTTGCGTAGTTTCTACTGTACTGGTACCTTAGGGGCTTTGCAAATGCGACATGGTGCCAAGAAATCAATCCAGCTAAATCTGTACTCCAAAAGCCAAATGGCGCTCCTTCTCTTCTTATCTTTGTTGTGTGCCCAAATAGTAGTTTATGACCACATATGAGGTATTTCTGTACTCCAGAGAAGTTACTTTACAAATGTTGGCGTTAAAGCAACATCTTATTAAAGAAAAAGGATTGTTTTTATTTTCACTGCCCAATTCTAATAAAATCTATGAAACACTTGTGGGGTCAAAATGCTCACTACACCCCTATAAAAATTCCTCAAGGGGTGTAGTTTCCTAAATGGAATCACTTTTTGGGCGTTTTCTCTGTTTTGTCCCCTCAGGGGCATTGCAAATGCGACATGGCCTCCGCAAACCATTCCTGCTAAATTTGAGCTCCAATAGCCAAATGGCGTTCTTTCCCTTCTAAGCCCTGGCGTGTGTCCAAACAGCCATTTATGACCACATGTGGGGTATTGTTTTACTCGGGAGGAATCGCTTTACAAATTTTGTGGTGCTCCTTGAAAGAATGTAGATTTTCAGTTTCATGGTCTACTTCCAATAATTTCTGCAAAAAAACTGTGGGGTCAAATTTCCTTGAGGGGTCTAGTTTCCCAAATGGGCTCACTTTTGGGGGATTTCCACTGTTTTGGCACCGCAAGAGCCCTTCAAACCTGACATGGTGCCTAAAATATATTCTAATAAAAAGGAGGCCCAAAATCCACCAGGTACTCCTTTGCTTCTGAGGCCTGTGCTTCAGTCCATTAGCGCACCAGGGCCACATGTGGGATATTTCTAAAAACTGCAGAATCTGGGCAATAAATATTGAGTTGTGTTTCTCTGGTAAAACTTTCTGTGTTACAAAAAAATGGATTAAGAATTAATTTCAGCAAAAAAAAATGAAACTTGTAAATTTCACCTCTACATTGCTTTAATATCTGTGAAACGTTTAACATGTTAAGAAACTTTCTAAATGCTGTTTTGATTACTTTGAGTGGTGAAGTTTTTAAAGAGGGGTGACTTATTGGGGGTTTTTAATATATAAGGCCCTAAAAGCCACTTCACAACTGAACTGGTCCCTGAGAAAATAGCCTTTTGAAATTTTCTTGAAAATGTGAGAAATTGCAGCTAAAGTTCTAAGCCTTGTAACATTCTAGAAAAATAAAAACATGTTCAAAAAACGATGCCAATCTAAAGTAGACATGTGGGAAATGTTAATTAGCAACAATTTTGTGTGGTATGACTGCCTGTCTTACAAGCAGATACACTTAAATTTCGAAAAATGCAAATTTTTGCAATTTTTTGCAAAAGTGGCCACAGCGGGAAGGGGTTAAGGAGTAAATAATAACAATATTGCTGGGATATTGACAACATCTATTTATTTATTCTTTTTTTTTACTGACAGAAAACAGTTTCACTGTGGTTATAATGATATTAATCTCACCCCTAGGCTATGTTCACACGGGGTATTTTGCAGGAGGAATATCTGCCTCAAAATTCCGTTTGGAAGTTTGAGGCAGATATTCCTCTCCCTGCACGCCGATTTTCGCGGCGATTTTCGCGCCGTTTTTCGCCCGCGGCCATTGAGCGCCGCGGGCATAAAACAGCGCGAAATACGCTTTCTCTGCCTCCCATTGAAGTCAATGGGAGGTCAGAGGCGGAAGCGCTCGAAGATAGGGCATGTCGCTTCTTTTTCCCGCGAGGCAGTTTTACTGCTCGCGGGAAAAAGACGCCGACGCCTCCCATTGAAATCAATGGGAGGCGTTTTCGGGCCGTTTTTGCCGAGTATTGCGACGCGGTTTCCGCGTCAAAAAACTCGGCAAAATACTCCGTGTGAACATAGCCTAAAAGGGGTTTTCCTGCTTCTGACAAGGTCATCAGTACATGATCTGTGGGGGTCCGACACCCGAACCCCACACAGATCAACTGGTCCGGTACCTCCGTGCACCGGACATACAAGCCGGAAGCAGTTAGCTCCGGCCACGGAATAGCGGCCGAGCTGCAGTACTGCAGCTCTGCTCCTATTCAAGTGAATAGGAGCAGATCTGCAGTTCTGCAGCACGGCCGCTATGCTATGTACGGGGCCAACTGCTTCCTTGCTCCGTAAATAGCATTATGTGCCATAACATCCGGTGTCCGCAGGCCACCGGAGTGGCTTATCGGTGCGGGGTCCGGGTGTCGGACCTGCACCGATGACATACTGATGACCAATACGGGGGATAAGTCATCAGTTGTCAGAAGGTGGACAACCCCTTTAATTAAACTACACACAAAATAAAGCAGATATACCTATGTTTTTTGGAGAGCAACTTACATTACTTCCTACCAAAATGCTTTAAATATTGCATAATGGGTGAAAAAGCACTGATATTGATTTCATATTTCCCTATGCAGTTGTATGTAATGCCTACAAAAAGATGAATAAATGATATTAGAGCATAGCTCCAACTCTTCTCTCCGCTCCAGATACTTTCCGACAATTTAAAGAGGCTCTGTCACCAGATTTTGCAACCCCTATCTGCTATTGCAACAGATCGGCGCTGCAATGTAGATTACAGTAACGTTTTTATTTTTAAAAAACGAGCATTTTTGGCCAAGTTATGACCATTTTTGTATTTATGCAAATGAGGCTTGCAAAAGTCCAACTGGGCGTGTTTAAAGTAAAAGTCCAACTGGGCGTGTATTATGTGCGTACATCGGGGCGTGTTTACTTCTTTTACTAGCTGGGCGTTCTGACGAGAAGTATCATCCACTTCTCTTCAGAACGCCCAGCTTCTGGCAGTGCACAGACACAGCGTGTTCTCGAGAGATCACGCTGTGACGTCACTCACAGGTCCTGCATCGTGTCGGACGAGCGAGGACACATCGGCACCAGAGGCTACAGTTGATTCTGCAGCAGCATCGGCGTTAGCAGGTAAGTCGATGTAGCTACTTACCTGCAAACGCTGATGCTGCTGCAGAATCAACTGTAGCCTCTGGTGCCGATGTGGCTGACACGATGCAGGACCTGGGGCAGGAAGTGAGTGACGTCACAGCGTGATCTCTCGAGATCTGTGAAGAGAAGTGGATGATACTTCTCGTCAGAACGCCCAGCTAGTAAAAGAAGTAAAAATGCCCCGATGTACGCACATAATACACGCCCAGTTGTACTCTTACTGTAAACACGCCCAGATGTAACACACATAATACACGCCCACTTGTACTTTTACTGTAAACACGCCCAGATGTACTTTTACTGTAAACACGCCCAGATGTAACACACATAATACACGCCCACTTGTACTTTTACTGTAAACACGCCCAGTTGTACTTTTGCAAGCCTCATTTGCATAAATACAAAAATGGTCATAACTTGGCCAAAAATGCTCGTTTTTTTAAAATAAAAACGTTACTGTAATCTACATTGCAGCGCCTATCTGCTGCAATAGCAGATAGGGCTTGCAAAATCTGGTGACAGAGCCTCTTTATCTTTAAAGTTGTGGTTATCCAGGGTCCAAAAATTGCTTGGGATTTATATTGTTATGTGAAAATATGTCACTTACTAATATACTTTAATTTTTAACTCTGTCCTGAATCGTGTAGTCCAAACCTGGTCACGTGATGCCGGAAGTCCTCTAGTTTTAGTAATATTGATGACGCGCTGACACAGCCCCACGTGACTGAGGGCTTGCTTCCTTTGCTCTGCAGCTTTGTTACCACCCATGTGTATAAAAATGGCTGGACTATTGTACAGAACAAACACTGGTACACTTTGTGTCTCCTTTATTTCCTCATAGATTGTAAGCTCTTGCGAGCAGGGTCCTCACTCCTCAGGTTTGAATTGTAAATGAACTTTGTCACTATGTAATGTCTGATATTGTTTGTTTCATGTTCCCTCTAAATTGTAAAGTGCTGCGTAATATGTTGGCGCTATATAAATAAAGATTATTATTATCATGTAATCAAGCACATGACCGCAAGGGGCATCTACTCTTAGGCCCCATTCACATCACGTTTAGACATTCTGTCAGAGGTATACGTTGGGAGGACCCACCGACGTATATACCTCTGATAAAAGGCTCAAACGTATCCCACTGTATGGCATACAGTGGGATACGTCGCCCAGGGACGACCCTGGGAAAACTCCTGAAGTCACTGTCCATATTTGGACAGTGATGTCGGGAGAAGTGCTGGAGTCCTCGAGCAGAGCGCTAGCTCCAGCGATAGGAAACTCCTGAAGTCACTGTCCATATATGGACAGTGATGTCGGGAGCACTACTGAAGTCCCCAGACAGAGCGCTAGCTAATGCTCTGTACAGGGACTCCAGTGATAGGAAAATATATGGACAGTGACGTTAGGAGAATTTCCAGGCCCGGAGTACGGGGCAGAGCATCTACTATCGCTCTGCCCAGGGATTCCGGCCCGGTAGAAGCTCCTGACATCATTGTACATATATGGCGAGTGACTTCAGGAGCTTCCCTAGCGCTGGAGCCCCGTGCAGAGCATCAGATAGCGATTTGCCCATTTGGGCCTTTCGTCGAAGGTGTACGTCAAGGGTCTTCCCGATGTATACCTCCGATGAAAGGCCTAACCATGATGTTAATGGGGCCTAAGAGTGCCAGCCCCTGCGGTATTGTGATTGAATGACATGCCGGGCAGAGGAAGCAAGCCCTCAGTCATGTGGGACTGTGTTGGTGCCTCATTAATATTACTAAAACTAAAGGAACTTCAGCCACCACGTGACTGGGTTTGGACTACACAATTCAAGACAGAGTTAAAAATAAAAGTATATTAGTAGGTGACTTATTTTCACATAATAATATAAATCCAAGTGAATTTTTGGTCCACAGATAGCCCCTTTAATCTTCATTTAAGGCATGGGTTCATACATTGCGATTAACTTGTGATTTTCACTTCATGTTGCATTCACAGAGAGCAGGTGCCAACCAACACAAAATAATCTGATATATATTTCAATTGTTACAATAAAATCGTGTTCCTTCTGCTTTTAAAGTGGAAATAATTAACCAAATTGATATAAATACAACCCAGTAATTTGCTGCATAATTACATTCAGTAACCACTTAATAAATGGGAAATGTGGTACCATGTGGATCCCCATGTCAGTATCATACACCATACACAGGAATGCATCTCTGGCCAATATGCAACTGATTTCAGCAAAGTGGTTTGCCACCTCTCTAAACAAATTATCCCAAAATGACTGAAATTGTTGTATTATGTTGTTACACTGGACTTTCACCAAGCTAAATGAATATTCAGGCTAAATAACAGTAAGGAATACGTATAGGAAGCTGAAAAGCCATAACATACTATATGTTTCACCAAAGTTATTAATCCCTTAAATACATGTAGTTAAAATAATTTTCTGTTTAAATGTTCAGTGTACAGATCCTTCATTCTACCCCGTGGCTTTTAAATTCAATGGAAAGAAAATGTTATTAGAGCAAGTTATAAGATCCCAACTCTCATTTTCTTTTGTGTAAAGGTAACATGCTTTCTATAGAAAACATAGCTATATTAGGTCTGATATTATGTATCAAGGAGCTACACGAAATGTAAGATAACACATCCCATTTTGGCATTAGTGTTCCTTTATCTTCATGCCCGCTTTCCTGGGTTCATTTAGTTGCCATCTGATATACGGCATGCTGTGATTTTCACAGGCATTTTGATTAGGAAACAAAACATGTCATCACAAGTGTGGTTACCATGACAAACTATCAAGAATTTTTCCAAACATTAAAAATGCAAACAGCGTTGTAGTAATCAGACTTAATAGTAATCCATCAGATACCATGGAGAAACTTTTGTTTGAATCTGTTAAGGATCTGCCAGGCACAGCTTCTGTGTATACGCCCATAGGTAATCAGTCTGCACCTGCTTCTATGTCTGTGAGACTGACTCCTCTTCCACCACTCAGGATGGCAGGCTTAGTAGTGGGAGAGCCTATCGCAGCCTGGCCAGACGGAGCTAGCTCCCGCCCTCTGTCTATTTATACCTGCCTTTCCTGTTCCTCCTTGCTTGTGATTCTTCTGTTTGGTTTCCTAGCCCTGCTGCAGCTTCTGTACTATTTGACCCTGCTTCATATGACCCTGGCTTACTGACTACTCTCCTGCTCTGCGTTTGGTACCTCGTACACTCCTGGTTTGACTCGGCTCGTTCACCACTCTTGTTGTTCACGGTGTTGCCGTGGGCAACTGCCCCATTTCCCTTTGCTTCTGTGTACCCTTGTCTGTTTGTCTGTCGTGCACTTATTGAGCGTAGGGACCGTCGCCCAGTTGTACCCCGTCGCTTAGGGCGGGTCGTTGCAAGTAGGCAGGGACTGAGTGGCGGGTAGATTAGGGCTCACTTGTCTGTTTCCCTACCCCCATCATTATAGAATCACTGTATCTGTCCAGTTTGGCTACTTATTTCTAGTTGCTTATTTGGCTATAGAACTAGATGTTTGGCAAATCAGTTGTAGGAATTGACCTGTGTGTGTGTTCTAACAGCAAAACATGTGCTGCGATTTAATGGGGTCTCTTAGAGAACCTCCATACTTTGGGGCAATATACAATGATCTCTGTAATAGTTTAGTATAAGGTATTTGTAGAGTAACTTTGCAAAAGCATTGCAAGTCTGATCTTGTACTGGCCTGTACAGCCTTTATTATAATCCAGTGCCGCATTCACAATTCTACTGGTAGTCTTTCTAAACAGTCAACAAGCTTGTACTGGGCACAACACTAAAAACTTATCTGAGCTCCTATAAAACCATATTCTGTAATGCATTGCATTCTGAGAGAATTAGGGTCCTTTTACATTGGCCAATTTTGGCTGTAACAACGAGCGCAGATCAATGAGACAGTTTTTTGATCGGCGCTCATTTGCTCCTTTCACAAGGAGCTATTTTCAGTAATATATGGGGACGAGCACTTGTTACTACGTGTGCTCGTCCCCATACATTTCTATCATGTCGGCAGCACGGGAGGTGTGCTGCCAATAACGATAATATTTTATGCTGCAGAAACTATATGATCAGTCGATGAACATGCGTTTGCTAGTTTATTGGCTGATCAATGCCTTGTTTACACATTGACCGATAATTGGCCCATGTAAAAGGGCCCTTGGTTTTACCCATATCAGATAACTGTGTGGTGCCTGGCCTGGTGTAAAGAATTCATTTTCTAGAATGCAAAGTACTATGAAATAATATATAGACAATGAGCCAGAAGGATGCTTAGAGATGTTAGCTCATCAGCCTGCACATTTTGAATATAGCTATGGATAAGTATGGGCTGCGATACTATAATGCTGTAGTTCAGGGTCAATATAGACTATAATTATATTTTACTGTAACTCAGGGTCAGTACAAGATAAAACAAAATGTTTGCTGTTTTTGTAAAGGATCTGCCAGGCACAGCGGGGTTAACTCCCAGAACTAATCAGTCAGCACCTGAGAATACATCCCTGAGACTCACTCCTGCTTCCACCATTCAGGCTGGCAGGCTTAGGAGTGGGAGAGCCTATCGTAACCTGGCCAGACTCAGCTAGTTCCCGCCCTCGGTCTATTTAAGCCTGCACTTCCTGTCCCTCGGTGCTTGTTATTGCTTTTGTTTCTTTCCTTGTGGTTCCTGGCCCAGCTACAGCTCCTGCTATTTTTGATCCTGCTCCATACCGACCCTGGCTTACCGACTACTCTTCTGCTTTTCGTTTTGTACCTCGCACACTCCTGGCTTGACTTGGCTCGTTCACCACTCTGGTTGCTCACGGTGTTGCCGTGGGCAACGGCCCCTTTTCCTTGCTTGTGTTCCTTGTATGTTTGTCGTGTTTGTCGCCGCCCAGTTGTACCCCGTCGCCTAGGGCGGGTCGTTGCAAGTAGGCAGGGACAGAGTGGCGGGTAGATTAGGGCTCACTTGTCCGTCTCCCTACCCCCTGCCATTACATAATAACAAGCCCATACCTAGTCTACCCCTGGTCCCTGACACCACTATGGATCCCCGTGAGACCCTGGCTCAGCAAATGCAGGGTCTCTCCCTACAGGTCCAGGCCCTGGCTCAGAGAGTCAACCAGCCTGATGCTACCCTGGTAGTTCCCCGCACCACACCTCTTGAACCCCACCTCAAGTTGCCCGACCGGTTCTCAGGGGACCGGAGGACTTTTCTCTCCTTTCGGGAGAGTTGTAGGCTTTACTTTCGTTTAAAGCCTCATTCCTCAGGTTCTGAGAGCCAGCGGGTGGGTATAATTATGTCCCGGCTCCAGGAAGGGCCCCAAGAGTGGGCCTTCTCCTTGGCTCCTGACGCCCCTGAACTTTCCTCCGTTGATTGTTTCTTTTCTGCTCTCGGACTTATTTATGACGAGACTGACAGGACTGCCTTTGCCGAGAGTCAGCTGGTGACCTTAAGTCAGGGTAAGAGACCTGTTGAGGAGTATTGCTCTGACTTTCGGAAGTGGTGCGTAGCTTCTCGGTGGAATGACCCTGCCTTAAGGTGCCAGTTTAGGTTGGGTCTGTCGAATGCCCTGAAAGACCTGCTAGTTAGCTATCCCTCTTCTGACTCCCTAGACCAGGTTATGGCTTTAGCGATACGACTTGACCGACGTCTCAGGGAACGACAACGTGAACGTTTATGTGTTTTCTCCTCCGACTCCCCCATGATGCCTCCCGAAGCTCCGTTGCTTCGTTCCTCCCCGAAAGATTCAGAGATACCTATGCAACTCGGGGCCTCCGTGTCCCCCCAACAACGTAGAGAATTCCGCAGGAAGAATGGTCTCTGCTTCTACTGTGGGGACGACAAGCATCAAGTGAACAACTGTCCTAAGCGTAAGGTTGCAGCCAGAGAACTTCCGCGTCTAAGTGATCATCGGGGAGGTCACTTGGGCGCACAGGTATTTCCCGTAAATATGAAACGTACTAAGATCTTGCTTCCCTTTCAGGTCTCTTTTGGTGGTAGGTCTGCTACCGGCAGTGCTTTCGTGGATTCAGGGTCCTCTACTAATATCATGTCTGTGGAATTTGCTATGTCCCTTGCTATGCCTCTTATTGATTTGCCTAAACCTGTCCCGGTAGTGGGTATCGACGCCACTCCTCTTGCTAATGGTTATTTTACACAGCATACCCCTGTTTTTGAACTCCTTGTTGGCTCCATGCATTTGAAGCAATGCTCTGTACTGTTGATGCAGGGATTATCGTACGATTTGGTTCTAGGTCTTCCCTGGTTGCAGTTGCATAATCCTACGTTTGACAGGAATACTGGGGAGCTAACCAAATGGGGTAATGAATGTTGTACGTCATGTTTTTCTGTTAATTCTATTTCTCCCCCTAAGGAGGCGAATACGCTACCCGAGTTTGTTCAGGACTTCGCTGATGTTTTCTCTAGGGAGGCCTCCGAAGTGTTACCTCCTCATAGAGAATACGATTGCGCTATCGAATTGGTACCAGGAGCTAAGCTTCCTAAGGGTAGGATATTTAATCTTTCTTGTCCCGAACGTGAAGCTATGAGAGTGTATATCCAGGAATCCCTGGCCAAGGGTTACATTCGTCCCTCTTCTTCTCCGGTAGGTGCTGGCTTCTTCTTCGTGGGGAAGAAGGATGGTGGTCTTAGGCCATGCATTGACTACCGTAGCCTGAATAAGGTCACGGTAAGGAACCAGTATCCCCTTCCTTTGATTCCTGATCTCTTTAATCAGGTTCAGGGGGCCCAATGGTTTTCTAAATTGGATCTACGGGGGGCGTATAACCTTATTCGCATCAAAGAGGGGGATGAGTGGAAGACTGCGTTTAACACGCCCGAAGGCCATTTCGAATACCTCGTCATGCCCTTTGGGTTGTGTAATGCCCCTGCGGTCTTCCAGAATTTCATAAATGAGATTTTGAGAAATTACCTGGGGATTTTTCTGGTAGTGTACCTTGATGACATACTGGTGTTTTCCAAGGACTGGTCCTCCCACGTGGAGCATGTCAGGAAGGTGCTCCAGGTCCTTCGGGAAAATAAACTGTTTGCCAAAACCGAAAAATGTGTGTTTGGGGTACAGGAGATTCCATTTTTGGGTCAAATCCTCACTCCTCATGAATTCCGCATGGACCCCGCCAAGGTTCAGGCTGTGGCAGAATGGGTCCAACCTGCCTCCCTGAAGGCGTTACAGTGTTTTTTGGGGTTTGCTAATTATTACAGGAGATTTATTGCTAACTTCTCGGTCATCGCTAAGCCCCTTACGGACCTCACTCGCAAAGGTGCTGATCTCCTCCACTGGCCTCCTGAGGCTGTCCAGGCTTTTGAGGTCCTTAAGAAGTGCTTTGTCTCGGCCCCGGTGCTGGTTCAGCCCAACCAAATGGAGCCATTTATCGTGGAAGTTGACGCATCTGAGGTGGGAGTGGGGGCTGTCTTGTCCCAGGGTACCAGGTCCCTCACCCATCTCCGCCCCTGTGCCTACTTCTCCAGGAAGTTTTCGCCAACTGAAAGTAACTATGATATTGGCAACCGCGAACTCTTAGCCATTAAATGGGCATTTGAAGAGTGGCGCCACTTCCTGGAGGGGGCTAGGCACCAGGTAACGGTCCTTACCGACCACAAGAATCTGGTTTTCCTAGAATCTGCCCGGAGGCTAAACCCGAGACAAGCTCGATGGGCGTTATTTTTTACCAGATTCAATTTTTTGGTTACCTATAGGGCTGGGTCTAAAAATATTAAGGCTGATGCACTGTCGCGTAGCTTCATGGCCAGCCCTCCTTCGGAGGAAGATCCTGCTTGTATTTTGCCTCCAGGTATAATCATTTCCTCGATCGATTCTGATTTAGTCTCTGAAATTGCTGCTGATCAAGGTGCAGCTCCCGGGAACCTTCCTGAGAACAAGCTGTTTGTTCCCCTGCAATTCCGGCTAAGGGTACTTAGGGAAAATCATGACTCCGCACTATCTGGCCATCCAGGCATCCTGGGTACCAAACACCTCATTACTAGAAATTATTGGTGGCCTGGGTTGCCTAAAGAGGTTAAGGCCTACGTCGCCGCTTGTGAGGTTTGTGCTAGGTCCAAGACTCCCAGGTCCCGACCAGCGGGCTTACTGCGTTCGTTGCCCATTCCCCAGAGACCTTGGACACATATCTCCATGGATTTTATCACCGATTTGCCTCCATCCCAGGGCAAGTCGGTGGTGTGGGTGGTGGTGGACCGCTTCAGTAAGATGTGCCACTTTGTGCCCCTCAAGAAACTACCCAACGCCAAAACGTTGGCTACCTTGTTTGTCAAACACATCCTGCGTCTCCATGGGGTCCCTGTCAATATTGTTTCGGACAGAGGGGTACAATTTGTTTCATTGTTTTGGAGAGCCTTCTGTATGAAGTTGGGGATTGATCTGTCCTTCTCCTCTGCCTTCCATCCTGAAACCAATGGCCAAACGGAGAGGACTAATCAGTCTCTAGAACAATACTTAAGGTGTTTTGTCTCTGACTGTCAATTTGATTGGGTCTCTTTCATTCCCCTCGCCGAATTTTCCCTTAATAACCGGGTCAGTAACTCGTCAGGGGTCTCTCCTTTTTTTTGTAATTTTGGGTTTAATCCACGGTTCTCCTCCGTTTCACCTGGTAGTTCCAACAATCCTGAGGTAGAGGTCGTTCATCGGGAACTGTGTACAGTCTGGGCCCAGGTTCAGAAAAACCTAGAGGTGTCCCAGAGCGTACAAAAAACTCAGGCTGATAAAAAACGTTCTGCTAACCCCCTGTTTATGGTCGGGTATCTGGTGTGGTTGTCGTCTAGGAACTTGCGTCTCAAGGTTCCGTCCAAGAAGTTTGCTCCCCGGTTTATTGGGCCGTATAAGGTCATTGAGGTCCTCAATCCTGTCTCCTTCCGGCTGGAGTTACCCCCGTCTTTTCGGATACACGACGTGTTTCATGCCTCCCTCCTCAAACGCTGCTCCCCGTCCTTGGCTCCCTCGAGGAGACCTCCTGTTCCCATCCTCACCCCGGAGGGGGTGGAATTCGAGGTGGCCAGGATTGTGGACAGGAAGATGGTCCAAGGCTCCCTCCAGTACCTGGTCCATTGGAGAGGATACGGGCCCGAGGAGAGGACTTGGGTACCCGCCCGGGATGTTCACGCTGGGGTATTGGTCAGGAGGTTCCACCTGCGTTTCCCCAGTAAGCCAGGTCCACTTAGAAAGGGTCCGGTGGCCCCTCATAAAAGGGGGGGTACTGTAAAGGATCTGCCAGGCACAGCGGGGTTAACTCCCAGAACTAATCAGTCAGCACCTGAGAATACATCCCTGAGACTCACTCCTGCTTCCACCATTCAGGCTGGCAGGCTTAGGAGTGGGAGAGCCTATCGTAACCTGGCCAGACTCAGCTAGCTCCCGCCCTCGGTCTATTTAAGCCTGCACTTCCTGTCCCTCGGTGCTTGTTATTGCTTTTGTTTCTTTCCTTGTGGTTCCTGGCCCAGCTACAGCTCCTGCTATTTTTGATCCTGCTCCATACCGACCCTGGCTTACGACTACTCTTCTGCTTTTCGTTTTGTACCTCGCACACTCCTGGCTTGACTTGGCTCGTTCACCACTCTGGTTGCTCACGGTGTTGCCGTGGGCAACGGCCCCTTTTCCTTGCTTGTGTTCCTTGTATGTTTGTCGTGTTTGTCGTGCACTTACTGAGCGCAGGGACCGCCGCCCAGTTGTACCCCGTCGCCTAGGGCGGGTCGTTGCAAGTAGGCAGGGACAGAGTGGCGGGTAGATTAGGGCTCACTTGTCCGTCTCCCTACCCCCTGCCATTACAGTTTTACTCAACTTCTTATGTATATTCTATATGTAAAAAAACAAAAAATGAAGATCCTAAAATAATACTTCTAAGTTAAGGGGGAAAAAAAATCTGTTTCATCATTGTACCAGGCATTAATTGAAACAACTGAAAATATCTTATTACTTATCTTACTTATTTGGTCTAGCTCCACTGCAAAATATGTTATATCCAATTCATCAAAGTGGTCCTTCACCTATAAAAGAAAGCAACCAATCAAGCTTCTATAATTAAATTTTTTTATTCGTTTCCAAAGTCATATAAAATAACTTTCAGAAAATGATACAATTCCACAAAGATGAGGGGAACTCACAGGAACTCAAAATAATAAATCTCAATGTATCACTTATATACAACAGTGCGTACATAGCAGAAAATAAAATAAGGAAAACAAATAAATTAAAACAGAGAAAAACACATACAACATTTGAAACATTGCTCACATATACACTCTAAAGATACAATACAATACATCACTACAAATAACACCTATGCATATTAATGACCGTGATCCTAAAAAAAAAAAACTCTAATAGGACCCTATAGACCCCAGACCAAAGGATAATCAACATCCCCAATCTGACGAATGTGACACCTGCAAATTTTTTATGGAGTAGAATTGCTTATATGAGGGCCCTGGGACGTGTAATATGAAACCCATGTATCCCATCTATTATCAAACGGAGTAATAGAATGGGACAATTTAACCAACAGTCTTTCCATGTTATGCATGAATTGGACATGTTGACATAATTCTTTGGCAGTTAAAGGAGAGTTGGACTTCCAAGTTCTCTCAATCATGGATCTGGCCGCAAGTATAATATGACCTATCACTGTTCATACCTCCACATCAAATTCTGACATGCCAAAAAAAAACACAATGCTAACGTAGGTTGTATGTGAACGCAGAGACCAGTAACAGACTTTATAAGACCCACCTTTGCCAGCCAAAAAGTATCGATCTCACCTGTTTAACCCCTCAGATGCGGTGCACAATAGCGTGCACCGCATCGGAGTGGTTTTGGAGAGAGGGAGGGAGCTCCCTCTCTCTCCCACTGACACCCGGCGATACGATCGCCGAGTGTCTGTGTCTTCAATGGCAGCCGGGGGTCTAATAAAGGCCTCCAGGTCTGCCTGGAGCGAATGCCTGCTAGGTCATGCCTGAGGCATGACCTAGCAGATGCCTGTCCGTTTTAAACGGACAGGCAGTAATACACTGCAATACAAAAGTATTGCAGTGTATTACAATAGCGATCGGAGAATCGCATATTAAAGTCCCCTAATGGGACTAGTAAAAAAGTTAAAAAAAAGTTTAATAAAGTTAATTTTAAAAAAAATGTGAAAAAAAAAATGAAAAACCCAGCTTTTCCCCTTACAAACTGCTTCACTATGAAAAAAAACAAAATAAAGTAAAAAAGTTACACATATTTGGTATCGCCGCGTCCGTAACGACGTAAAAAAATGTGATAAAAAGTGATAAAAAAGTCGCATCTACTCCAAAATGGTACCAATAAAAACTACAAGTCTTCCCGCAAAAAAAAAAGGCCCCTCATACAACCGCATCGGCGAAAAAAGAAAAACTTTACGGCTCTTCAAATATGGAGACACAAAAACAAATAATTTTGAAAAAAAAGCGTTTTTACTGTGTAAAAGTAGTAAAACATACAAAAACTATACAAATTTGGTATCGTTGCAATCGTAACAACCCGCTGAATAAAGTTATTGTGTTATTTATATCACACGGTAAACGGCGTAGATTTAAGACGCGAAAAAGAGTGGAGAAATTTCATGTTTTTTTCTATTCCCCCCCCAAAAAAAGGTTAATAAAAGTCAATCAATAAATATGTCCCCCATAATGGTGCTATTAACCCCTTCCTGCTCCTGGACGTACTATTAGGTCATGGTAGCTGTATCGTTCACGCTCCATGACCTAATAGTACGTCTCGGGAGTAACGGCCGTTTCGGCCGTCCTCCCGACACATACAGGAGCTGTGACAGCTGCTGTCTCGTACAGCAGCTGTCACAGCTCTTACAGCGGACCGACCCCGCTGATTAACCCCTTAAAAGCCGCGTTCAATAGAGATCGCGGCTTTTTAGGGGTTAAGCTGCCATCGCCGGCACGATAGCGGCCGGCGATGGTGACTATGGCAACCGGACACCAAACAATGGCGTTCGGCTATGCCATCAACGGAAGCCTAGTGGGTCCTGACAAAGTCAGGACCCACTATGCTTGCTGTCAGTGAGTAGCTGACAGTTCTAATACACTGCACTACGCATGTATTGCAGTGTATTAGAATAGCGATCAGGGCCTCCTACCCTCAAGTCCCCTAGTGGGACAAAGTAATAAAGTAAAAAAAAAATAAAAAAAGATGTGTAAAAATAAGAAAATAAAAGTTTTAAAAGTATTAAAAGTAAAAATCCCCCTTTTTACCTTATCAGTCCTTTATTATTAATAAAAATATATAAACAAACAAATAAACTATACATAATTGGTATTGCCGTGTCCGTAACGGCCTGAACTACAAAATTATTTCATTATTTATCCCGCACGGTGAACGCCGTAAGAGAAAATAATAATAAACCGTACCACAATCACAATTGTTTGGTCACTTCACCTCCCAAAAAATGGAATAAAAAGAGATCAAATAGTCGCATGTACCGAAAAATGGTACTGATCGAAACTACAGTTCGTTATGCAAAAAATAAGTCCTCGCACGACTTTATTGATGGAAAAATAAAAAAGTTCTGGCTCTTAGAATAAGGTAACACAAAAAGTGAATGATTTTTTACAAAACTTATTTTATTGTGCAAACGCCATAAGACATAAAAAAACGATAAACATCTGGTATCGCCGTAATCGTATCGCCCCGCAGAATAAAGTGAATGTGTCATTTATAGCGCACGGTGAATGCTGTAAAAAAAAATTAATAAAAAAAGCAGAGTAGAATTGCTGTTTTTTAGTCACCACGCCACCTAAAAATAGAATAAAAACTGATCAAAAAGAAGCATGCACCCCAAGAAAACTACAATGAATTCCTCAAGGGGTCTAGTTTCCAAAATGGGGTCACTTTTGGGGGGTTTCCACTGTTTTGGCATCACAATACCTCAAACCGGACATGGTGCCTAATAAAAAAGAGGCCTCAAAATCCACTAGGTGCTGCTTTGCTTCGGAGGCCAGTGCTTGTGTCCATTACCGCACTAGGGCCACATGTGGGATATTTCTCAAAACTGCAGAATCTGGGTAATAAGTATTAAGTGCGTTTCTCTGATAAAACCTTTTGTGTTATAAAAAAAATGGTATAAAGAGGATTTTCTGACAAAATTTCTAAATTTGTCAGATCAAGTCCTGAAGCCCTACAGCGCCATGCGGTGTGGTATAAGAAGCTGGCCGGGCACCTCATACAGATGGCATTGTACAATGTGTATGTACTACGTCTGCTATTAGAGGGGGATAAGGGAGGACACAATATATCAATGTGACACGTGTCCCGAAAAACCAGAGCTCTGTATGAAAGAGTGTTTTAAAATTTATCATACATCCCTTGGTTTATAATTTACCCCAATTTTACTTACCCTGATGTACTCCGCACAGCTTATCCCCCCTCGTCTTTCCCCTCTGGACCCTGCTGTGTGCCCAGGCAGCTGATAACAGCCACATGTAGGGTATTGCCGTACCCAGGAGAACCCACATTACAGTTTATGGGGTGTATGTCTCCGGTCAAAATGCTCACTACACCTCTAGATGAATGCCTTATGGGTGTCGTTTTTAAAACGGGGGCACTTCTTGCGGGTTTCAACTGTACTGGTACCTCAGGGGCTTCTGCATACATGACTTCGCACCAGAAAATCCCCAGTAGGCCAAATGGTGGTCCTTTCCTTCTGAGCCCTCCCATGGGCCAAAACGGCAGTTTATCACCACAAATGGGGTATTGCGGCACTCAGAAGAAATTGCGCAACAGAATGGGGTATTTTGTTTTTTGTGAAAATAAGAAATTTTCAGCCAAAACTACATATTATTGGAAAAAATTTATTTTGTTTTAATTCCCAGCCCAATTCAAATAAGTTCTGTGAAAAAACTATGGGGTCAAAATGGTCACAACACCCATAAATGAATTCCTTGAGGGGTGTCGTTTCCAAAATGGGGTCATTTCTGGTGGGTTTCCATTGCTTTGATTCCTCTGGGGCTCTGCAAATGCGACATGGCACCCGAAAACCAAACCAGCAAAATCTGCACTCCAAAGAACACACAGCACTCCTTCCCTTCTGAGGCCTCCCATGGGCCCAAACGGCAGTTTATCACCACAAATGGGGTATTGCTGCACTCAGGAGAAATTGGGCAACAAAATTGAGTATTTTGTTCCCTGTGAAAATAAGAAATTTTGATAAAAAATGACATCTTATTGGAAAAAATGACTTTTTTTTCATTTCACAGCCCAATTCAAATAGGTGCTGTGAAAAAACTGTGCGGTCAAAATTGTAACAACAACCATATTTGAATTCCTTGAGTGGTGTAGTTTCCAAAATGGGGTCACTTCTGGTGGGTTTCCATTGCTTTGATACCTATGGGGCTCTGCAAATGCGACATGGCACCCGAAAACCAATCCAGCAAAATCTGGACTCCAACAAACACATAGCGCTCCTTTCCTTCTGAGCCCTCCCATGGGCCCAAACGCCAGTTTATCACCACAAATGGGGTATTGCCGCACTAAGGACAAATTGGGCAACAAAATGGGGTATTTTTTTCCATGTGAAAATAAGAAATTTTGATCACAAATGACATTTTATTGGAAAAAATGATTTTTTTTTAATTTCACAGCCCAATTCAAATAGGTGCTGTAAAAAAAATGTGCGGTCAAAATGGTAACAACCATAAATTAATTCCTTGAGGGGTGTAGTTTCCAAAATGGGGTCACTATTGGGGGATTCCTACTGTTTTGGCACCTCAACACCTTTTCAAACCTGGCATGCTGCCTAAAATATATTCTAATAAAAAGAGGCCTCAAAATGCACTAGGTGCTTCTTTGCTTCTAGGGCTTGTGTTTTAGTCCACGAGCGCACTAGAGCTACATGTGGGACATTTCTAAAAACTGCAGAATCTAGACAATACATATTTAGTAGTGTTTCTCTGGTAAAACCTTCTGTGTTACAGAAAAAAATAGAATAAAATTGAAATTCAGCAAGAAAAATGAAATTTGCTAATTTCACCTCCACTTTGCTTTAATTCCTGTGAAATGCCTGAAGGGTTAAAAAACTTTCTAAATGCTGTTTTGAATACTTTGAGGGGTCTAGTTTTTAAAATGGGGTGTTTTTCAGGGTTTCTAATATATAGGCCCCTCAAAGCCACTTCAGAACTGAAGAGGTACCTTAAAAAAAAGGATTTTGAAATTTTCGTAAAAATATGAGAAATTGCTGTTTATGTTCTAAGCCTTGTAACGTCCAAGAAAAATAAAAGAATCTTCAAAAAACTATGCCAATCTAAAGTAGACATATGGGAAATGTGAACTAGTAACTATTTTGGGTGGTATAACCGTCTGTTTTACAAGCAGATGCATTAAAATTCTGAAAAATTATATTTTTTCAACATTTTCTCTACATTTTGCAATTTTTCACCAATAAACACTGAATGTATCGACAAAATTTTACCACGAACATGAAGCCCAATGTGTCACGAGAAAACAATCTCAGAATCGCTTGGATAGGTTTAAGCATTCCGACGTTATTACCACATAAAGTGAAATATGTCAGATTTGAAAAATGGGCTCTTAGCCTTAAGGCCAAAACTAGGCTGCGTCCTTACGGGGTTAAAAAATACAACTTGTCCCGCAAAAAACAAGACCTTATACAGCTATGTCGACGCAAAAATAAAAAAGTTATAGCTCTTGGAATGCGACGATGCAAAAACTTAAAAAATGGCTTGGTCATTAAGGTTTTAAAATAGGATGGTCATTAAGGGGTTAAAGGATGTCTCTTAGTAGCTTCTGTCTATAGCACAACATGACACACCAGTACAAGACTGTTTACAAAAAAATCTTCCTTATTATGAAGGAGATGTAATGCTCCATGCAAAAAATTTCAATTTAATATTGGTGATATTATCATTTCTTTGCAGAGTGTAAAAGATGCTCCAAATTGTTTCAAAACATGTGAGTGGTCTATTTCCCAGGATAAATATAAATTTCTGTGGGGTAATGACCCCTCCTAACCGTTCCGTAGTTTGTTAGAGTCCTGTTCCGTTCCTATGGCTGGGGACTGGGAAACCTCACTTGTTTCTTTTGTATGATTTAGGCAATCAATCCTTGCCTTCTGGGAGTAGTCACCTAATTTGGTGGATGCGATGCTTAGATTCTGCAATATGCACTTCTTAAAAATTAATCCGCCTCCTTAGGCAGCTGGATGACTTTCTATATAATGGACCTTATAATCAAATAAAATTGAATTGTACATTGACTCCACTGTATATGGATGTTGGCATGAAAGACTTGGTGGTGTAATGCCCTTAGGATGAGAGAGCACAGGAATCATGAATTCTTTTAATATGGTTCTAAAGCTACAATACAACATTTATTTTAGTCAATAAAATAATTCAATTTGGGAATAGCAGGGCAGACAACATGCCTGTTTATTGCTCCTAAAAAGTTAGCAACCAAAGTTAATTATTCCATTTTGTTTCTGCGGCCATCTGTTGTCTGACTTTTTGAACAATTTTGTGCAAATCTTTTTTAACAGGAGACAATTTCTGTTCAATTTTGATTCAATTTTTATTAGTGGCAAGAAGCAATTCTAAAGCTGTTGATGCTGAATTAATGTTTCATTTCACAGCACATTACTGCTTACATAGTGTTTTGATTAATTTAAAGAACATTATTGATTTTAACAAAATATGTAAGCAAGAACTAACTTGCTAATTAAATGTGCCAGGAATTGCTGAGGGCATAGTGTTATGTGAGGAGAAAATCCTGCATTATTACCGCATTGTTTAACATGTACAAACCGATGTCATTCTGCATTTCTGTAAAGGTGTGGACAAGACCCAAGTCACATGTATTCTTAGATTACTGTTTTCCAACTTGAATTGTATAGACTCACTCTTAATGTAGGTTATTATAGCCAGAGATACGTAAGGACACTGATGAATCTTAAGGCCCTTTTACACGTGCCAATTATCGGGCAAACGGGTGTTCATTGCTCGTTCATCGTCTGATCGCATCATTTATGCAGCATAAAATCTTATAGTTGTCAGCAGCACAACAAGGAGATGTGCTACTGCCATGATAGAAATGTATGAGGACGAGTAATTGTAGTAACTATCGCTTGTCCCCATACATAGCTCCTTGTGATAGGAGGAAACGAGCGCCGATCAACGAGCTGTTTCATTGATCAGCGCTCATTTACACTGCCCATATTGGGCCATGTAAGAGGTCCCTTACTTTAATGGATCACTCATAAGACTTTCATGCAGTCAACACCCCGATTATATCAGTGAAGGCATCATCCCCTGAAGATAACTTATTACACCACACACATGAAAAGGTTCAGCTTTGAATTAGAAAATGTTAATATGAAAAAGAAGTTGAGGCTTCTTTCATTCTTTTTTTCTAACAATGTTGGGATAGTGGCCATATATAACTTTTGGATAATTGACAATGGAATCTATCGAGAATCTTATGACTGACGGCACAGCCTTTTAAAAGTACCAACAATCTGACCCGTTGAGTGACGCAAAGAAAGATCAATTAGTGTATAGGTTCAGATAGCACCAGATACTGGGTGAAAGTGTTTTTGGACAGATAGGGGCCCAACCCAAATGATGAGTATAAAAGAATTTCAAATTGGTGTGTCGGATACTTTCTTTTATACGCAAAGAAAGATCAATCACCAATAATGATATGTAGTAGGAGTAAACAGCAACATATGAGAAAGTCAATGTTACTCATTCGTCAATGTGGAGGTTCACTTCTAAAGGAATGCAACTGTATTTTCTTCTAATTAATGCCACCTGTTTAGTTTAATTAATACTCCCATTCAGCACTCAATCAATAAAGCCATATAGTACTCAATGAATGCCCCCGTACAGGAGTATTTTGACAGCCAGAAGGAACAATGAATGACTGATACCCATATCGACTTGGTGCAAGTTAAAGGAATCCCCTGTTCTTCACCCTTAACCCCAATCAGAAGGTATAGACTTTGCCAGTCAGAGACCCCTGTATAGTCCCCAATAAACGGTCGGGCTGCAGATGGCATGTGTAAACCGTTTCATGGTCAAATAGATCCAGGTTGGTAACAGGTGGGCAACATCAGGTCCAGTAATCAGGATCAGAAGGCAAAGTCATGGTCATACCAGAGGTCGGTACACGGATAAGTCAAACACAGGAAAATCCCAGGGGAACAAAAGAAAAAAAAAACAGAAAACTCACCACCAGGGCTGATAACCAAGCGGCGAGGAATTCAAGAGCAGTTACTCTTTAAAGGTCTAGAAAGAGTGATTTTACATGCTGAGCTGGGTCCTGATCATGCGGCTCAAGCAGAGGACAGCCGAGGCCAACACACCACCCACCAAGAAGGGAGAACCCACCGTGGCTCATGTTGGCCTGCAGCTGACAGCTTTCTCCCTCTGCAGAGTCTGCCATTTTTTACACAGATACACAGCCTGTGTGATCCACCCCTCCTCCTGTATTCTTTACTTCCTATATTCACTCTGATACAGACAGCCTGTGTGATATGTCCACTCTGAAGTCTTGGTTGTCCCCGCCCCCGCTCCCCACTCTGATCTGCCGAGCAAAAAGAATAAACACAGCCAAGAACAGTGTGCTGTCGAATCTATGTCAGAAACAGCAGGACATCCAGATAGGTGAAGGAGTTATCCTGACTCCACAGCAGACTGGTAGGACATTTTTAATGAAGACTATTTAGAAAGTTGCTTAATTTTGCATTCAGGGAGAAAGTGAACAATAACAAAAAATTCAGAGCAAAGGTGTCCATAGCCTTTAAGAAATGTTTTTTAGGACATATATCTAATTTATATCAGCAATTAAGTAACAAAATAAATACGATGCATAGTAAGAATAGTGAACAGAAATTACTTTTGAACAGTTCTCACAAGTAGTCTTGCTGAAGATGACAAGTTCACTACTGCTGATATATTGCTGAATTTTCGTGTCCAGAGAAGAATTTTCTTTGTTCTTTCCCCATTCACTCTCTTCCTTCTCATCTACTTTGTAGGATCTGATTTCTTGTTTCCTCACATCTTGATCACCTATGGCTAATTGCAGAAAAATAAGGAGTAAATATTCAGTCGGTAAGGGTTCATCAATGTCCATCAATTCAAGTGAGGATGACAGGTAAAACACAGACTTAAACAACAAATTACAGCAAATTAAACTATACAGCTGTTAGTAATGTAATGCTATAACTATAACACAAACTGGTTCAAGGGTTCTTTTTTTTCTTTTTTAACGTATTTTTATTGTTTGTTTTTTAAAAAAAATAATGTTGTATACAGACATGTGTCCATCATTGAATTACTGAAGGAATTTTTGAATTGACAGCGTTATTTGCTGTTTTTTTTTTTTTTTAAATCGTTAATGCTAATGCAAAAGACGCAGGCAAAAAAGCACTCCAAACAAGCGCCACAGGTCTTTTCTGCCTCCTATTAATTTCAATTGGAGGACAGAGGTGGAAACCACTTGAAGAACATCAGCCCCCCACTCACTGTAAAATGACCATCAGCTCGCCACTCACAGTAAAATGACCATCAGCCCGCCGCTCACAGTAAAATGACCATCAGCCCGCCACTCACAGTAAAATTACCATCAGCCCACCACTCACAGATGCCCCTTGTAGGTAGCGCCACACAGCCCCCTTGTAGGTAGTGCATATCCCCCTGTAGGTAGTGCCACACCGCCCCCTTGTAGGTAGTGCCACACAGCCCCCTTGTAGGTAGTGCCACACAGCCCCCTTGTAGGTAGTGCCACACAGCCCCCTTGTAGCCAGCACCCCCCCCCCTTCCTGTAGATAGTGCCACTGTAGCTCCCTGAAGGAGTGGAATCCCCCTGTGGCCGGGGATTCCGCTCCTCGACGGAGCAATTGATGTCTCTGTCCATATATGGACAGTGACATCAGGGGAAATTCCTGAAGTGGAATCCCTTTGTCCACAGAGCTGTCGTAGTACCACTCCTTAAGCCGAATCACAGGCGACCACGTTGGCAACGCTGTGGATGGGCATCCTGCTTCAGGAGTTGCCCCTGATGTCACTGGACAGAGACGTCAGGGGCTTCTCCTGGATTGGAATTCCCGGTCACAGCGTCGGCAACGCTGTGGATGGGGATTCTGCTTCAGGAGTTGCCCCTGATGTCACTCTCCATATATGAACAGAGACATCAAGCACTCCGTCCAGGAACGGAATCCCGGCCACAGGTGGATTCCGCTCCTTCAGGGAGCTACAGTGGCGCTAGTAGATAGCAGAGCAGGGAGATACTTCCCTGCTCTGCCATTGCATTCAATAGTATCTGTGTCCTAAGGACGCAGATACTATTGAATGTGGTGTTGCTGCCGTTGTAGCAGCTACAGCGGCTGCTAGCCGCGCCGCCAGCCATGGGGGGCCCGTCCTGGCAGGCGGCATAGGCGCCTTCATGCCCTGTGTCGGCGCTAGCAGCCACTATGGCTGCTACAGCGGTAGCAATGCCACTGAGAGAAGCGCCCAGGCGGAAAGGCAGCTGCTAAGTCGCCGGGCCTGAAACACAAGCAGGGGAAGGGAGGCAGTGATTATACTAAGGACTTACATAAATGTGCCTGAACTAACCTTGAGTTGTGGAAGACTGATAAGTTGCTTATGTGTTATAAGCTAAAAATTACCTATGTGTTATAAGCTAAAGGTTATTAGTGTTTGAGATTACTGCTTGATGATTACAGATGTTTTGCTTTAATGTCCCCATGACAATGCTTACTGTTTAGTTTAACCTTGTAATAAAGACATTGGAGAGTCTAACCTTGAAATTTATGTTGCAAAATATATGGTGTTTGTCAAATTGTTATTTTTTGTAACTATTTTTATGCCTACTTAGTTTTGAAAAGTGGTGTAGCTAAGAGGAGTTGTAAAATGCACTACATTTATTAAATCAGCCCCGCTTTTGGTCTACAAATATTGATGCAAAATTTTAACCTAAATTAGGCCTAAAAGGACATGCTCAGAATCAACATACATAAATTGATATATAAAGCAATGTAGTGAGCTGAAATTAAAAAAGACAATCTGTATGCGCTAAGTGACTCTGAACAATAGTGTAGTCGGCAGCACTACTGCTTCCGTGAAAAAAAAAACCAGAAACCTAGCGAAACGGAGGCAAACTGAAACCAACTGAAACAAAAAAAAAATACCATTGAAATCATTGGTGATGCAAACGGAAGCGATGCTTTCCATTTGGCTATCTGTTAATCTGTTCCTCTAACAGAAGAGATGAACGGAAATCCTAAACGAAAGCCAGCGCTGATGTGAATAGGTCCTAAGGCTGCTGTTCTTCCTAGACTTCCCCACTTCACAAGAACACCTGCAGTTAACCAACCATATATAGCAGGAATTTCATAAACCAACTTGTTGGAAAGGAGGCATCTTATGAGAGTGGCACGTTGAAAGTCACTGAGATCTACAGTACAGATCATTACACCACTGTTGGTGCTTCATTTCATGCTCTTGCTAGCAAAGGGGTTGTAGAGTCCCTCCAAATAAGAAGGAGTGTTTTCATACTTGTGGTTATGTAGTTAATGTTTTTTTTCCAATTAAATCTTCATTGTAGGTTATTAATTTCATTTAAATGAAGACATATCAACTGATCATGCAAATTTAACACAAATTTATTTTCTGAACCATGCAGTCATTTCCTTCTCTTACAGTCCACAAGTCATTCTTTTCCTCTTCAAATGATTACTAGGTAGACAGGTGCTCCCTGGGTGTGTTCTTCCTTAAATGGCACAATGACAATAGTAATAATGACAACAGAGTACATTTATGTTATCAATTTCTGTTGAAATTTCAAAAAAAATCCATCATCAATTATGTTACAAAGTCTAAAGGTGTAAATATACATTAGAAGCGGTCTCTCCCGACTCCACCGTATACAAGCATGTTGGGGAGTAGATGAGAGCTCCAATACGCATTAGATAGTCGGACCGTTAGCAATGACTAAATTTAAAGGGAAACGGTTTTTAAAGTAAAAAAAAAAACTGTTTATAAAAAAAACATTAATTAGAAAGCATTAGGTGCCATTCACATTATGTTTTTAGCCTAAGTTTAATGTATCGCGGGGACAAGCTCCTGACATATATGTTAAACATAGTGTAACGTCCGTGGTCACTGACCACGAACTCCTTCCATCAAGTCGACGCCCTTCTCTCCAGAGATGACTGCACATACGGCCGTCCTGTTCCACAGTGACCACCAGGGTGCGATCGCGAGCTCAGTCCAGAGTTAAGAAGCCAAAGCACACGCCCTTGGGAGATTGAGCTGATTGCTCCCAGAGCACCCTGGGCTATAAGAATGGCCCAGCCCCTTCCTCCCATGCTTGAGCGTTGTTGTCGTACCCAAAGTTTCTCTATACAAATGGTCTCCTAGTGTCTTCAAATTCCCAGTGTTTACCGTACCTGTATCCTGTATCCCGTGCTATCCTGGTCAAGTGCCGTGCTGAGCTGTAGTCGTGCTGTGCTGCGCTGCATACCACGCCTGTCCTGCTACACCATGCCTGACGTCTGCCTGCTGCCTGGTCCCAGCCGAGCCTGCCTTGCTAATGTCCGAGCTGCCACAGGTACCCAATACGAACTATAGACTGTTACCTGCGCCCTGTTGGCCAGCTGCCATACCGCCAAGGCGGTACAGCCCAGTGGGTCCACGAACCCAACGTGACAGTACGCTCAGGCCATGGACCCCGCTGGTCGATCCAAGACCAAGATGATGTCACAAGAGATGCGGACGGATACGCTGGAACTCCGGTCTCAACAGGACCAACTCCTCCAGGCCTTGAACATTCTCGCACGTCAGCAGGAGGCACAAGCTGCCGTTCCTCCTACTACACCTCCTGCCAGTGTTTATCCCCATTTTTCTTTGCCACTTCCTGACCGCTATGATGGAGACGCAGGTACCTGTCGTGGATTTTTGAACGAGTGCCAGATCCACTTCAGCCTGTATGCAAGGGCATTTTCATCTGATGGCACAAGGGTCGCTTTCATCATCTCTCTCCTCACTGGCAAGGCTCTTGCATGGGCGAATCCTATCTGAGAGAGACAAGGACCAGAGACCTTGACTTCCAGGGCTTCCTCTGGACTTTTCGCATGGTGTTTGAGGAGCCTGGACGAGTCTCATCTGCAGCAGCTTCCTTGCTAAACCTACGCCAAGGAGACACATCTGTGGGCGAGTACGCCATCCACTTCCGCACCCTAACAGGAGAACTGCTGTGGAACAAAGAGGCACTGGTGGCTACATTCTGGCAGGGACTGTCTCCTAAGATTAAGGACGAACTTGCCGCTCGAGATCTACCGTCTACCCTGGATGACCTCATCCTTTTGGCCGCCCGGATTGATATGAGGATCCGAGAACGGCTCCAAGAAGCTCGTCGGGAACGATTCCTTCCTAGTCCAGTCCCACCCTTGCAGCAACCTCTGCTGTCCTCAGGTGCCGATCCTCCTAAGGAGTCTGTGAGGATGGACCAGTGCAAGCTATTTAACCAGGAGAAACAACGTAGATGCACTTCGGGACTGTCTATATTGCGTCCTCGAAGGCCATCTTGTGTGTCTGTGTCCCCAAAAGTCCCAAAGCCTAGGGTTGCTAGGAAAGACAACCTTGTGTAAAAAAGGACTTCCGTCTAAATTGTCCATACTCGTGACCATAGTGTCCGGCGAGAAAACGCATCGGGTATCTGCGTATTTGGACTCTGGATCCGCTGCTAATTTCATTTGTAGAGACCTGGTGGATCTTCTTCAATCACCCACTACCCCACTGGAAAGGCCGTTGACGGTTGGATCGGTAAATGGACTACCTCTGCCAGACCCAGTTATAGCTGTGACCAAGCCACTGAGGCTCCAAGTGGGAGCTCTCCACTCCGAGCTGTTATCGTTCTTTGTCTTGTCCAAGGCCCTTAACCCCGTGCTGCTGGGCCTGCTTTGGCTCCAATTACATGCCCCAGTCCTGGACTGGAACTCTGGAGAGGTTCTCCAGTGGGGCCTCGAGTGTCACAACCGTTGCCTGGGACAGATTAGTTCAGCTCAGCCTCTTCTGCCTCAGTCATTGGCAGAATTGCCTGGTCATTATGCGGCATTTTCGGACATCTTTAGCAAGAGGGAGGGGGAGACACACGGGGTATATGACTGTCCTATCGAGCTGATTCCAGGTGCATCCCTTCCCCGTGGTAGGGTACATCCTCTCTCCGTACCAGAGACTCCCTCCATGTTCGCCTATGTTAAAGAGAACTTGGAGCGGGTCTTCATACGGCAATCTTCCTCCCCGGCAGGAGCCGGGCTCTTCTTTGTCAAGAAAAAGGATGGTTCTCTGCGTCCCTCTATCGACTACCGGGGTCTCAACCAGATCACAGTGAAAAATAAGTATCCGTTGCCATTGATCTCAGAATTATTTGATCGTATACGTGGGGCCAAGATTTTTTCCGAACTAGACCTGCGTGGGGTTTACAAGCTAATCCGGAGTAGCCGGGGTAACGAATGGAAGACTGCATAGCTAGTAATGCCCTTCGGCCTGTGTAATACTCCCGTGGTCTTCCAGGAGTTTGTTAATGAAATCTTCCGTGACCACCTCTATGTTTGTGTAGTAGTCTATCTTGATGACATCTTGATTTTTTCTCCAGATCCTATGACTCATCAGAGACATGTCCGTCAAGTTTTGCTGTGGTTAAGGAAGAATCGTCTGTACGCTAAGTTGGAGAAGTGCGTGTTTGAGAGAGATGCTCTACCCTTCCTGGGCTACATCGTCTCGAATCGAGGTCTCGAGATGGATCCTGAAAAGGTAAAGTCCGTCCTGGAATGGCCACACCCTCAAGGCTTGAGGGCCATACATCGCTTTCTGGGATTCGCAAATTGTTACAGACCGTTCATCCCAAACTTCTCCTCACTGACATCTCCTATCTCTAACCTCACCAAGAAGGGCATGAACGCCAAGGTGTGGACTGAGGCAGAGTCCGCATTCAATAGCCTGAAGAGTGCCTTCACGTCAGCCTCTATCCTCCATCATCCAGATGTTTCTCTACAGTTCTTGTTGGAGGTGGACGCCTCCTCTGTCGGTGCTGGTGCACTCCTGTTCCAGAGAGGTTCCAAGGGCAAGTCAATGGTATGTGGATATTTCTCTAAGCTCTTCTCTTACGCAGAACGCAACTACTCGATTGAGGATCGGGAGTTACTGGCCATCAAATTGGCTCTGGAGGAGTGGAGACTTCTACTAGAGGGCGCAGCTCATCCCATCCTAATTTTTACGGACCACAAGAGTCACCCCTATCTCCAGATGGCCCAACGGCTGAATCCTCGTCAGGCCAGGTGGTCGCTGTTCTTTACCAGGTTCCATTTTGAGCTCCGTTATCACCCGGCTGACAAAAATGTGAGGGCCGATGACTTGTCCAGGTCTTTAGAGACAGACGACACCATGGAAATTTTACAGAACATTATTGATCCGTCTTGCATTGTCTCTGTCAACCCCCTGCAAGTTGGGGACATTCCTCCAGGGAGGACTTTTGTGCGTCTATATGACAGAGGGCAGACAAAGAATGGACAGAGGCAGCACTTCCAAAAAGAGCAAGAGCTATTTATTCACCCATGCGACGTTTCAGTCCAACTGGACTTTTTTCAAGCATAAAAACACACATCAAGTCATAAGTATATAAAGGCTTGCAAAGCCCAATTGAAATTAAACAGTGATTAAGACCAAATCCAATATAAAATTGATGATACAAAAAACAAAATACAATATAAACGATACATATGAATGCCAGTGTACATGTGAATATACAAAGTGATGAATAAGGGACTGGTACAGAAAAAAGACAGTCCTAGGTACATTAAAGTGTTAATGACATAATGACTCACCCAGATGTATATAATAAAAACATTCAAAGTTGTCAATAACAGAAAACCAAAACAAGGGCTCGTTCCTCTAGGTCTCAGCTGTCCAGAGTGTGTGCAAATGTATTGCACACCTGTGTAATGAGACTGTCATTACTATTTGCAATGCATAGCGAAATCCCGCAAGATCGCGGGTGGCTATTCCCGCGCATGCGCATTCGATAGCACGGCAGCCATCTTGGCCAGAATTTGCTATCTTAATTTCGCGCATGTGCAGTATGAATTCCAGTACGCGGCGGCCATTTTACAACCTGGAAGTTGTATAGTTAAAATCTATACTAAGAGAGTTCACAGAGGAGATCCTTTATACATACAAGGAGAGCTTTTTCCTGATCCATTGGACAGCAAGCTTTAAAGGTTGTCAGAGAAAACGGATGACATCCATACGGGTAGGGGGGCATTGAGCCCCATACTCTTGTACCTGTTGGTCACTTATAATAACCTGTTGGTTACTAACTTGAAAGGATCTCTAGACACGAAAATTGATGAACACTCTTTATTCATTATATACACGTATGAAATGCTGTTAATGTCGTATCACCTCACGATACTGGATACAGGCTTTGAATGAGCATCAAAACTTCAGTACACTTGCTACTTTTTATATATATTGTCTGTACAATTATGTTTTTTCTAAAGTAATTTTTTAAGAGAAACAAGTAAAAGCTATATTTTATATACAAAAAAACTCCGGATCTACTTTTCTTTTTTAATGGAGCCCTATGGACACGTTTAGCATGCATATTAAGGGCTTTCCTGGCATACACGCTAAACGCCAAATGTGATGTGAACTGTGCCTTACAGACTTGGCAATAAATTATTTCTTCCTGAGGAAGACAACAACAGATTCCTATGCTCTTTGGATATTCAGCGTAGTCATTGTCATAGAAGACAAGTGGTCCTATATGCTACCAGCACTTTTGGTCTTAGCTGCCAGACAGAGTTAGGGTATGTTCACACAAGCTATTTTTGGGCGAAAAACGGCTGAAAAATCGAAAGCAGAACGCCTCCAAACATGGGAAAAATGGCGTTCTGTTCCGATGTGTCGTTTTTTTACGGGTGACTACGTGTGTGCACCCGTAATTACGGGAGCGTTGCTAGGCGACGTCAGTAAATAGTCACTGTCCAGGGTGCTGAAAGAGTTAAACGATCGGCAGTAACTGTTTCAGCACCCTGGACAGTGGCTACCGATCACAATATAGATAAAGCTGTAAAGAAAAAAAAAAGACGTTCATACTTACCCAGAACTCCCTGCTTCTTCCTCCAGTCCGGCCTCCTGGGATGACGTTACAGCCCATGTGACTGCTGCAGCCAATCACAGGCTGCAGCGGTCACATGGACCGCTGCGTCATCCAGGGAGGTCGGGCTGGATGTGAAGAGAGGGACGCGTCACCAAGACAACGGCCGGGTAAGTATGAATTTCTTTTACTTTTATTATGGAAAGGGCTGTCCCTTCTCTCTATCCTGCACTGATAGAGAGAAGGGCTGCCGATTAGTGAAGTGCAACTTTGCAGCCAAAAACTAGTCCGTAAATACTGGTGCAATACGGGTCGAATACGTTTGACCAAGGACCCGTATTTACGCCAGTATTTATGGGTGGACAAAAATACGGTCGTGTGCATGAGGTCTTACATCTATTTAATGAAACTAAAATTAAATAAATAATACATTCCCTGTAAGTGGACATTAGAAGCGTCAGTCACTCATTATGGTTAGGGGGCCCTATAACATCTTGCATTTGGGCCAAGTAACTTCAAACTATGCCATTCAGCACCATAAAAACGAAGGGACCTGTAGTGGCGAAGTTAGGCTGTCTCACTAATACCATAGGATGGCTAACTAGAATCCTCCTTTGGGCCCAGGCTCTGACACAATAATGGGCCTCTTATACAACAGTTCTTCAGAGGTCCAGCAGAAGACAACCCGTTTTGGAGCCAATGTCTTGTCACTATGGTCTATTTCTTATGAACTGATTCACTATTAGACATTATTGATGATATGTGTGCCATGATAACAACAAAGATTACAATTAAATTAAAGGTGGACGAGCACATTTTCTGTACAGAAGGAGGGTGGACCCTCAGAGTAATTTCCTCTGGTGGGCCCAAGGAACTCCATTCTTACTGTATTGTAACCATATCTAGCGCTAATTGCCACGCTGCACCTGTACTTGCCGTGGTTTTAAGTGCCATGTACAGGTGCCGCACGTCGATTATCGATAAACAGTGTGCGGTTTCCATGGCTTGGCCACACATGTAGTATCACCCGTACAAGACATTATTACAGTATTCAAAGTAAACCAGGAGGGAAAAAGCAAACTGTTCCACTTTAAGATGGGAAAAGATGAAATTGTCATGTTCAAACAGGGACATACAAAGGCAAGCAGCTGATGGATGGACAGGGAACAACAGTTTCAGCACCATGTTTTAGGTCCATGTACGAGGAGTATTTTTTTTTTAATCTGAAAGTTTATGATCATTGTTAACAATAATCGCCCAGTACAAATAATAAAAATGTTATTTATTCTGCAAAGAATACAATCGGCATGCACAGAAAGTTTAATCAAAACGTATACATACACTAACATTTATAAGACACCTTGTAGCATTTACACAGTATTGACAAACATGATAGTCGTTCATTACAATAGCCGCTGAGCATTAATGAGACGTAAAACATATTTATCTAAATCATAAAAAGATGGGCTTTACCCTCTGCAACTGCGTTTGTTCTGCCACAACTTCAAAGGCACAGGGCATACATCTGATCATAAGATACATAGTATGCATTGCCACAATTTAATCATGGAAAATATATCAGTATAACATATTACTGATCACCAACATGTCATCTTACCTGCCTTGTAGAGGCGCAAGCTCTTCACTTGATTCTCATTGGCAATGACAACCTTCCCTTTTTTTACAGAATTGCCCATATTGAAGCTGCGGAACCATCACCAATGACAATACCAGAATAAAGAAGACAGGATCTGCTGTTTCTCTGTTATCTGCACCTGTTTGTGGACCTGAGATACCACAGTGATTAAGCAAATAAGACAAAGGCTTTCCCTTGCTTCCTCCTTCTAGTGTCAAACCTTTGCACCTGACATTAAAGCATGCCTGTTAACGCTACATTGTAAGACAAAATTGTGTCTCTTCCTGGAAAATATGTATACTATATTTACAACTGGCTAGGGACGTGTTATGCAGCAAACGTCCTTTGAGGGTTGCTTTTATTGTTTATGACATGTGCTATGGATTTGGATACAGGTCTTTCATCACATGCTAATAGGAACCATCCTCAGTGCTGTGCCTTAGAGGTTATATCTTTATAATAGTCTAATTTCCATGTGTGGTGAGACCTCTGCTGGATGCTGCAGGTCAGTGCAATTCAAATTAGCAATAGTAAATGTATGCACGGAATAAAGCGTTTGTCACTAAAATGCTCTTTTTCTGTCTTTGTACAAACCGTGTTGGAATGATATAATAACTATATATAGTGTTTCGGGCATCCTATTGGTCCACGGTGTCCAAATGCCCGCCCCATTTACTTGTTGTTCTGCCTCAATGCCTAAGCCACGGTAAACGGACAGTGCCCGGCCCGCCACAATATATACAGGGATGATCGCTGGTATATACAGGGATGATGGGGGTTACATATAGGGATGATAGGGGTTATATACAGAGATGATTGCTGGTATATACAGGAATGATGGCTGGTATATACAGGGATGATGGCTGGTATATACAACACCCATCATTCTGTACATGGCTGGACTGGCCATCTGGCAGTTCTGGCAAATGCCAGATTGGTTGGTACACAGTGGACTGGTTGGCTGCCATCCATTATAGCTGTGGACTGGAGCCTATTCACACTTGGTGTCTGATCACACTGGGTGTCTGACCAAGATTATCTGTAAGTAGCCGCTAATCAGACAGTTCGACTGAAAAAATAGTTCTACGTATTGCATTATTTATCCCATTATAATGACAGACACTATGCCCTAGCCCAATAAACTCCATTGGAAGTCCTAGGTTTGAGTAGCTAGTGTGCGGCGATTGTTCTAGGCGTGAGTTTCAAATGGGCGGCATGTGTCCTAGGTTATTTATGTGTGCAATGTATATAGGGGCATTATACATTGTATAGTATATATAGTAGCATTATTCATGAGTATAGTATATACAGCAGAACAGGATCCACTTAATATCGATCACATCTAACATAAATGTGATCAATATTAGGTGAATCCTATATGTCAAAGACACGCAGGACCTGCTCTAAGCCGTTGTCTGTTCAGCAGAACTGTCTGAATCGGCTGAGGCTAGAAGTATACAGCTTCTATGTATACAGGATAAATAGAAACTGTATCATAAAAAGTAAAACCTTTTTTTTTAATAAAAGTAAATTAGAAGTGCTTAAAAACACAATACACATTGATTTAATTAACCCTTTAATACCGAAGGTATTTTAAACCTTATTGACCGAGCAATGTTTTAGGTTTTTCCATCGTCGCATTCAAAGAGCTATAACTTTTTTATTTTTCCGCCAACATAGCTGTATAAAGACTTTTTTTTTGCGGGACAAGTTGTATTTTATAATAGCATCATTTTGGGGTACAAATAGTTTATTGATTAACTTTTTTTAGTGGGGTACTGGGAAAAAAACTGACATTTTGCAAATTTTTGCGCCTTCATTTTACACTGTTTACCGTGTGGTATAAATAACATAATAACTTTATTCAGCGGGTCGTTATAATTGCGGCGATACCAAATTTTATAGGTTTTTTATGTTTTCCTACTTTTAAACAGTAAAAACACATTTTTTTCAAAACTCATAACTTTTTTATTTTTTGACCGATGCAGCTGTATGAGGGCTTTTTTTTGTGGGACGACTTGTAGTTTTTATTGGTACCATTTTGGAGTAGTGTTTGATCACTTTTTATCACATTTTTTTGAAGGTAGAATGAACAGAAAACAGCAATTCCGGCGTTGTTTTCTACTTTATTTTTTACGGCGTTCACCGTGCGGGTTAGATAATGTAACTGTTTTATAGTTGAGTTAGTTACGGACGCGGTTATACCAAATATGCGTAACTTTTTACTTCTTTTTCACAATAAAGTATTTTGCAAGGAGAAAATGTGGGTTTTTAATTTTTTTTTTTACTTGGGACATTCATTTATTTGTTTCAAACTTTATTTCACTTTTTTTTAGTCCCACTAGGGGACTTTACTGTACCATCTTTTGATCACTTTTATAATACACTGCAATACTTTTGTATTGCAGTGTATTATTGCCTGTCAGTGTAAAACTGACAGGCACCTGTTAGGTCATGCCTCTGGCATGGCCTAACAGGCAATCACTAAAGGCAGACCTGGGGGCCTTTGTTAGGCCCCCCAGGCTGCCATAGAAACCATTGGCACCCCGCGATGCATGCGCGGATGCCAGTGGGATGAGAGAGGGAGCCCCCTCCTACTAAAATCACTCAGATGCAGCGCTCACTATTGAGCGCCGCATCTAAGGGGTTAAAAATGATCGGAGACCACTGCTAGTAGTCTCCGATCGTTGCCCTGAAGCCCGAGGCTGTTAGCAACAGCACGGGCTTCAGTAGATCCCCGCACGATGCGAGAAAATTTCTTCTGAAATGCCGACGTGAAAAGGCGGCCCTTCAGAAGAACTACCCCAAACGGCCGACGTAAAAACACTATACGCCGTTCATTAAGGGATTACATTTTTTTTTTTACATATCTTTTAATTCATCAACCTAATAATTAAAGTGTACCTCCACTTTCACAGAAAAATTATTATACTGCAGGAGCGTGCACAATAACAAATAACTTATATTACCGTTTCTGCTTCTAACAGCAGCATGGAATGCCTATAGTGTGTGCTGTCAGAGGTTAAAGGGTAACTAAATGTTCAACAAACTTCTGACATGTCATAGTGACATGTCAGAAGATTTGATTGGTGGGGGTCCGAGCACTGAGAACCTCACCAATCGCTAAAATGAAGTGGCAGAATGCACCAAAGCATTATACTTTAACTGAGGCATTTGTTAGACCATTCGAAAATACCACATGTTTTCTTTATACAGCATATTTAAAGGGGTTGTCCACTACCGGACAACTGATGACCTATCCACAGGAAAAAAGCAAACAGCGATTATCCCCTTCTAACTGTCTGTGTCTGACCACTTGCCCCCACGGGTCCTGACAAATGTGACACGCTATTATTCAGGAGTCTCCGCACCCGCTCGATAGAGTTAACGTCTCGCACTCTATGCCAAACCACACAGGGAATGATCTCAGACCAGACCAAAACCAATTTGGAAAAGAATGAAGCAAACCTTTCCAAGATTTCCAGATTGAATTAAGGCAATCTGTTTCCCCGGTCGCATGTTGCATAAATCATTCCTTCCAATGTGAATAACCAACACTGGTCACTGCCGGTGACTTCTAATATCAACCACTTTGTGTAAAGCCTGCAACCAGTGCAGACCCCGGAGACTACGCCAATGAATTTCGGCACCTGGGGATCGACCTTTCGGCCTGATGGCAGCCCTGTGTTCAGCCTCAAAACCTATAAGAATGTCTGAGTATCCAGATCAAGGGAGGTGAACCTAAAACAAAAAGTAGTTAGTGCAGGAGTAGATCTAGTCGAATATAACCAGCCAAACATTCAGTCCGCCAGCGCCCTATATGCCAAACCTCATCGTCCGGCAGATCAAATTTGCCATTGTCGTGGTCCCTATGCAAAACAAGTGAGTACCGAATTCCCATGGTGGAAAACCGGCATGCACTAAGAATCTTTTTTAAGACAGCCAAAAACAGGACAACTGAACAACACGTTAAAGGTTTATCTCCTACACATGGTAAAAATTGTCTGCCACACTGCCGCAGGTACAATAATTATGAAATCTTTCTACCACCAGGCATGCAACCCCGGTAACAGGGTGGAGTGACACCCAGAAACCTCTGCCAAAAACGTCAATTTTGGGGAGACAAATTCTAAAATGCAGGACGACTCTAGACAACAACACATCATCATAGAGTAGCCCGCCAGAATGAGCCATGCTCATAGGAACACGTTCAGAAACGCGGAACGCACCAAAAGATACCAAAATGAATGCCAGTTTAAACAAGGATAATTCAAAGCTGTTATTTAATACTGAAGATGAAACTGGGCGTTAGGACTCCTGCCGGACAGGGTTTTTCTTCCAACCTTTTAATACCTGTAGGATGAAAAAGGTTCTGCTATATCTGATCAATTTTTTAAAAAAAGGCAACGCCCACGAGGAACCTTTGGGTGACCAGGCCAAACACCCCTTGTTTGCTCAAGTTTGCTTACCTGGGATGAGCTGCTAGGCCTGGAGGAGATCTCAGAAAATGTCATTAACAAATTCTTGGAAGACAGCAGGAGTATTACTGAGACAGTTTTCCACTCCTCCCCTTCACGAATTTGAATCAAATTGTATGCACCACATAAATCAAGCTTAGTGAAAATCTTCGCTCCCTGTAGTCGGTCAAAAAGTACAGAAATTAATGGCAGGGGATATTTGCTCTTTATCATGATCTCATTGAAGCCTCGATAGTCAATACAGGGTTGTAAAGTATCATCTTTCTTCTCAGACAAAAAGAAGCTAGCTCCAGCAGGTGATGAGGATTTGCGAATAAAACCCTGTTCCAAATTTTCTTTGTTAGGTCATGTTCAGAAGTGGCAGAATTCTGCACACACTGTCCGCATCAATGCCGCACATAATCCGCGTTGCAGATTCCGTTGCGGATTTGGCTAAAATGTTAAGTAAAATGCTGCGGATTTGTCGTTGCGGATTCAGGTGCAGATCACATCCTGCTCTCTTTCAAACATTCCATCCCAGTCTGGGTATAGACCTCGACACACATAGGTCCAGCCAGAATGATGAAATATCCTGTTCCTAAAAGCAATTCACAACGCAACACACATTACATCTACGGATATCATTGCGTAATTTTGAAACTCCATTGAAGTCAATGGAGAAATTCCGCAACAAGTACGCATCAAGTCCGCAACAGAAAGTGTATGCTGCGGACAGAAAATTCCGCACCACAGCCTATGGTCCAGAGCAGATTTTTCCGCAACGTCTGCACGAAGATAACTAAAAAGGTGTGGAAACCAATGGACAAACAGTCTGCTGCGGATTTGCACTGCGGACTGTCCGTAGCGGAATTCCACAGCAATTGCGCCATGTCTGAACGTGCCCTAAGGCCGGATTTACACGAGCGTGTGCGTTTTGTGCGCACAAAACATGCTGCGTTTTGCGCGAACAAAAGGTACTTAACAGGTCTGTGTGTCATCATCATATGGTGCGCGGCTGCGTGATTTATGACCCTCTGTTTGTATGTTTGTAAACAGAAAAGCACGTGGTGCTTTTCTGTTTTCATAAATACTTTTTACTGCTGTTGCGCGAATCATGCGCGTCACACGGAAGTGCTTCCATGTGCTGCGCGTGATTTTCACGCACCCATTGACTTCAATGGGTGCGTGATGCGCGAACAACGCACAAATAACGGACATGTCGTGAGTTTTACGCAGCGGACATACGCTGCGTGAAACTCACGGACAATCTGCACGGCCCCATAGTCTAACATAGGTCTGTGCGAGGCGCGTGAAAATCACGCGCATTGCATGGACGTATATCACGTTCGTCTAAATAAGCCCTTAAAATGTGACATTGCTTCAGTCTCAGAAATAGACAATTGATATACCCTACCCCAAGGTGGTGTGGAATTGACTATCAAATTAATGGCACAATCATAAGGTCTGTGAGGAGAACGAGTCTCCGCTTGACGTTTATAGAAAACATCGGAAAAACTGGTAGAAGGTTTCGACAAACCATTTTAAAACTTGTTTCTACAGACCGAGGCCTAGGGGGACGGATGACAGGCAGACATTGTTGGTGGCAAGTTTCAGCCCATCGGGTTATCTGACCAGAAGTCCAATCTTGGAGAGTGTTTCTGTAAACAGGGAAGGCCCAGGAGAAGAGATCTGAGGGAATTTTTCAAAACATAGAAGGAGATTTGTTCACGATGGAGAGCTCGCACATGCATGGAGATGGGTTTAGTATCCTGACAGATGATTTATGGCAATAATTCTCCCTCCTCAGAAGCAGTGGAAAGAAGCTTGTCCAACTGGAGGACAGGGACACGATAATAGGAGACTAGAAATTTACAGGAAAAAATTTCTGCGGAGTCAGAATTCCAAAATGATTGAACTTCAACACAAGCTCCAGGGCTAGACAGAAATACTGGTACTGTTATTTTTTAAGAGATAGATTCTTTGCCTAGGGTAGCCTCTCCTACTTGTCTTAGATGTTGGACTTTCCTGGGTCTCACCAGACAATCATTTAGAAAATGGCTTTTGCCGACACAGTACAAACACACATTGTTGGTACACATTCTTTGGCGTTCTTCTACAAAGCATTTAAGCCTTTCCACCTGCAAAGGTCCATCAGGGCGAGCAGTGCTAGTAGCGGTCTCTGAAGAGAAGGTGCCAGCTGGGGTACTCGATGGACATGGTTCGTTTCACGGTGCCTTTCACAATCGTAATGAATCGTAAATGAAGAGCATGTTAATTCCGACCTGCTAATTCATCCTTGATCTGGCCTGCCAGACATTCTTGAAAAGTGACCCGGAGAGTCTTGTTATTGCATTGCAACTCAATAGTGCCTTGATGGAGTATGAGTAAGGTGAAAGCCGTAGATGAAGCTCGACCTGTTTCTTCAAATAAATTTTTAAACGTAGCTAGAAAGGCTATATTAGAAATGATTGGGTCGTTTCGTTCCCAGAAATGCGGTGCCCAGGCCAGAGCTTCTCCAGATAGTAGAGATAAGATGTAGGACACCTTAGCCCTACCGAAAGAAAACTGATGCGCCATCATTTCAAAGTGGATTGTGAACGAAATCAAAAAGCCTCTGCAGGACTTGGAGTCGCCATCATAGCAAGAGTAGATAGGTGAAGACAAGGCTGAAGACACATTTTGCAACAACTGAACCAATTGATCCTGGCAGACACATTGTCTTGAGGGTTCTTGGGCAAGGTCATAAACTTCAAACAGGGGACCGTCAGCGGGTCAATGGACTGAGCAAACAGTCATGGGACCTGCAGATATGGGTGATTTAAACATATGTTATAATGGTTATAAAATGTTATAATGGTTAGGTCGCCAGCGAGTGCGGATTTAGACCTCCCTAGTATCAGAATAGAAACTCCAAAATATATTAGGAAAACACAGAGAAAAAGGAGTCATGCACTATTAGAATATAGTTTGCCAATGGCATAGAAAAATAAATTTTATTTGGACAATACAAATTACATATAGTTTAAAAATAGACTCCTAAATAACGTAGGAGAACACAGAGGAACCACACCTATATAGCACAGTAAGGGGGGATTCACACGAGCGTGTATTCGGTCCGTGCGGGCCGCGTGGTTTTCACGCGGCACGCATGGACCAATACAACTCTATGGGGCAGTACAGACAGTCCGTGCTTTTTGCAAAGCGTTTGTCTGCTGTGCAAAAAGCGTGACAGGTTCAATAACCCTGCGTATTTCGTTCATCACGCACCCATTGAAGTCAATGGGTGCGTGAAAACCACGCAGGTTGCACGGAAGCACTTCCGTGCGAACCGACTGAAACGGCGCACCAGCTGTCAAAAGGATGAATGTAAACAGAAAAGCACCACGTGCTTTTCTGTTTCCGAACATCCAAACGGAGTGTCTTTGCGATGAGCGAAGCCGGACAAGCGAACCGAACTTCACCGGGTTCGGCCAAACTCGTTTTGGCCGAACCCGGCAAAAAAATTATCGGTACGCGACGTCAGGAGATAGTCACTGTCCATTGTGCTGAAAGAGTTAAACTGTTTCAGCACCCTGGACAGTGACTTCCGATCCCAATATACATGAACCTGTAGAAAAAAAAACGAAGTTCTGACTTACCGATAACTCCCGGCTTCTTCCTCCAGTCTGACCTCCCGGGATGACAATTCAGTCCAAGTGACAGCTCCAGCCAATCACAGGCCAAGCACAGGCTGCAGCGGTCACATGGACTGGCGCGTCATCCAGGGAGGTGGGGCCCGATGTCGAGAGGCGCGTCACCAAGGACGCGTCACCAAGGCAACGGCCGGGAAGTTCTCGGTAAGTACAAACTTTTTCTTTTTTTTCAACAGGTTTTTCGATATTGTGTTCGGCATTCACTGTCGAGGGTGCTGAAAGAGTTAGCTCTTTCAGCACCTTGGACAGTGACGGGCGTCGACTAGCCTCATCTCTATGATGGCGGCTGCGCGAAAATCACGCAGCCGCGCATCATACACGGATGACACACGCAGCTGTCAAAACGCAACGTCCGTCTGTATCTGCCCTAAAAGGAAGAAAAAACCCTTCCAACAGAAGATAAGGTGTGAACTGTTACTGAGGCTTCTGGCTTTCATTACCATTCATTGTTACTTACCTTTGCCTCAGTAACAGTTCACACCTTATCTTCTGTTGGAAGGGTTTTTTCTTCCTTTTACTGTGCTATATAGGAGTGGTTCCTCTGTGTTCTCCTACGTTATTTAGGAGGTGTACAGTTGTCTGATTTGTAGTCTATTTTTAAACTATATGTAATTTGTATTGTCCAAATAAAATTTATTTTTCTATGCCTTTGGCAAACTATATTCTAATAGTGCATGACTATGGTATGGACCCTCTTTGTTGCCAATGGATTTGGCTAAACTGGAGAGTGGAGTCTAAGGGGAAGCTAGGTATTCACCCTCCGTACAGAGATGTGGACTTGGCCGCTAAAATCACCAGGTCGCTTCTCTCAGAGTAGTCTTTGTTGGCAATGACTGACGTGGACAGACGAGATTTAAATAACAGCAGACAAGATGCAGGGTCCGTACAAGCGAAAGTTAGGGCAGGCATCAGACGGTGACTCATGGTTAGCAGAGCCAAAGTTAGTTTTACACGTGGTGTGATCCTGTTTGCTGGGCTCTGTATCTAAGCTTACCACATGGTAGGCTTAGATACATGGCCAATGTGTGATCCAATGTGTGATACATGGCCAATGTCTGATAGGCCCTGTTGCACTGTCCGTAGCAGAGACACGCCCCCTTGCCAGCTCAGCAGCCGAAGTACAAGACTCATCTCTCGCAAGAGCTGAAGAGATGGGAGCACGCATGCGCGCTCTCCTCTCCACAGCTCTCACACTGTCCTTAGCAGAGACACGCCCCCTTGCCAGTTTGGCAGAAGACTGATCTTGAAATCTGAAGAGTGAGAGCGTGCGCGCTCGCGCACACTCTCTCCTCTATCCTCGCTCTTGCTGTAACACTATCCATATCTGATTGGACAGTGTCACAGCCATAGTAACACGCCCCCTTGCCAGTACACGCCCCATTGACAGTTCAGGGGGTTATTTAAATATCGGGTGCTAAATATAACGGCACCGATATCTAAATAACGGAGTAAGGTAGAAAAAAATTTAAAGTGCCCCAGGGTTTGTGCAGCCCTGCCCATTACATGCTGCACTCAGCTGCACATGTATTCCCCATACATCCCTTGCATTGCCTATCATTTCCTTCAGAAGTCTACCTATAATAACACAAATCATGGATATTGATTCATATATAGTAACCGCAAGATTCATTTTGCTGAGCTCAGCCTGCAGAATGAATGAGAAGAATGCCTCCATTCTTTAGTTATTACACTTTATCCTGAAGAATTTGGAGTTTGGACGAATAAGACAATACTTGTGTCATGTCCTTGGCTGCGGGCCGTCATGTTCACTCTCCTCCTGACGGCCGTAGCCATGGGTCTACGAGCGCTGGCTCCAGTCCTCCTCAGGAGACGCCAGCGCTCACTTCCACTCACCTCGGCCAGGTCCCGTAGGGTGCGCGCGCACGCTCGTACCCGCCCTTAAAGGGGCAGCGCGCACACCGTACTTTAATGTTTAAATCAGCCCATGAGTGCCCTCAACTATAAGAGGGGCCCAGCACTTTGCTTCTATCCCTGAGCGTTGTTTGTCGCATCCTAGTTTGTCTTTGCATATGGTCTCCCAGTGTTTTCCAGTTCCCAGTGTTTCCTGTATCCTGTATCCCGTGCTATCCTGGTCAAGTGCCGTGCTGTGGTGCAGTCGTCCTGTGCTGTATTCCACGCCTGTCCTGCTACTTCACTCCTGACGTCTACCCGCTGCCTAGTTCCAGCCAAGCCTGCCTTGCTACTGTCAGAGCTGCCACAGGTACCCTATACAAACTATAGACTGTGACCTATGCCATGTTGGCCAGCTGCCATACCGCCAAGGCAGTACGGCCTAGTGGGTCCACTAACCCTACGTGACAACTTGTAATTGGTCACTCATATTAATGGGAGGAATGGCTCCATTTATTAGGTAGAAAACCTCTTGACTCCCGTGACAATTTCAATGTCCATAATTATAGGACAATATCCAAATGTTTGTCCTTTGGCACTATCCTTAGGGTACCACTAGAAGGAATGCCTCTATCAAATAACTAGTAATCCATGAATTATGGTACTGGTATTTTTGGTTTATGGTACTATTGAGAGGAATACCTCCATTTGCTATTCAGTAATTCATGAAATTCATTAAATTCTTCAGAAGGGATTATGAACAATAGGGAATTTACCCTATTAGTAAGACCATAGAAATATTGTCAATTATTGGCAGTCCATGGACACTTTTTAAACTCACAATTTATCTGTTTTGTACGTGGTAGATACAGTAAATAAATATTTCTTCATATTAGTGATATTAATAAAGTGGTTTTGTTTTCTAAAATTGTTACCACATTGTTAGTGGGAGTGACAACACTTTGGCTTGTGTGTCTACACAATCCTGTTGACTATAGAACTTACGAAATATTTTCTCCCTTTGTATGCTGTAAGAGACCTATTCTGACCAATAACAAACTATACCATGTGGTAGGCTTAGATACAGAGCCGATCAGACAGGATCACCCATGGTGTGATCCTGTCTGCTGGGCCCTGTCTAAGGGCATATTCAGACGAACACAAAATACGTCCGTGCAACGCGCGTGATTTTCACGCTCCTCGCACGGACCTATATTATTCTATGGGACAGTGCAGACATTCCGTGATTTTTATGCAGCGGACAACTCACGACATGTAAAACTCACGACATGTCCATTCTTTGTGCGTATTTCGCGTGACGTGAGTGATTCGCACAACAGCAGTCAAAAGTATGATTGAAAACAGAAAAACACCACGTGCTTTTCTGTTTATAAACATACAAACAGAGTGTCATAATGATGGCGGCTGCACGAAAAACACGCAGCCGCGCACCATATGATGCTGACACACGGAGCTGTCAAGTGCCTTTTGCGCGCGCAAAACGCACACGCTCGTGTGAATCCGGCCTTAGCCTACCACATGGTAGGCTTAGATACGAGGCTCCAGCAGATAGTAATCTTATACTCATACCTCCTAACCGTCCCGGATTCAGTGGGACAGTCCCGAATTCCGGGCGGTGTCCCGCTGTCAACTGTATCTGCGTTAAACCCAGTTTAACCCAATTCTGAAGCAGGGAACCATCAGCTCCCTGCTTCAGAATTAGTTCAGAGCGGAGGGAGCATCCAGGGGAGTAGCTAAAGGCTCATGGGCCTCGATGCCAAAAGTTCTTATTGGGCCCCCCCCCCTGCAAACTTCTCAAGGCCGACGACCCGAAGCTTCCAGCTGCATCGCTGGGTCTCCTAAGTGACCCAACAATTCAGCACTAGCAGCCGGGGGCGTCCATAAGGACTTAAAGAGGCTCTGTCACCAGATTTTGCAACCCCTATCTGCTATTGCAGCAGATAGGCGCTGCAATGTAGATTACAGTAACGTTTTTATTTTTAAAAAACGAGCATTTTTGGCCAAGTTATGACCATTTTCGTATTTATGCAAATGAGGCTTGCAAAAGTACAACTGGGCGTGTTGAAAAGTAAAAGTACAACTGGGCGTGTATTATGTGTGTTACATCTGGGCGTGTTTACTTCTTTTACTAGCTGGGCGTTCTGATGAGAAGTATCATCCACTTCTCTTCACAACGCCCAGCTTCTGGCAGTGCAGATCTGTGACGTCACTCACAGGTCCTGCATCGTGTCGGCACCAGAGGCTACAGTTGATTCTGCAGCAGCATCAGCATTTGTATGTAAGTAGCTACATCGACTTACCTGCAAACGCCGATGCTGCTGCAGAATCATCTGTAGCCTCTGGTGCCGATGTGTCCTCGCTCGTCTGACACGATGCAGGACCTGTGAGTGACGACACAGCGTGATCTCTTGAGAACACGCTCTGTGTCTGCACTGCCAGAAGCTGGGCGTTGTGAAGAGAAGTGGATGATACTTCTCGTCAGAACGCCCAAGGGGTCTTGAGAAAGCTACGGGCGAAACGCGCGTCGGGGCGCTATCCTATACCGCTGGGTCACACTCAACCTCCCATACATGGGTAAGTGCACATATTGGATTTAAATTTGGCTCTTTGCCATTTTTCCAGGCGCCATTACTTACTTTTTAGTCACTATAGGCCTTTTTTGAGTTAGGCACATTGTCTTTCTTCACACAACTTATACTTTAAAATTATTCCTATTTTGATGCACCCCATGTTGGAGCTACATTGAGTTACAGTAACTGTGCATACTATCAGTGTATTAAAAAAATATATATATATATACTCAATGTATACATTTGTGATCCGTACAAGGATTTATTTTTAGATTCTCTGTCTTTGTCATTTAATGTATTTTATGTTATCAATAAAGATGTTTAGTTTTTTCATATATTGATATGTATGGACTCCTTTTTTTTCTCTTGTTTATCATAATCCCCATTATTACCCCGGTACCCACCGCCGCAAGGGGTACTGGGAAGAGCCGGGTATGAACTAGTACCCGACCATCTGTGATGGTCGGGCACCGGGGCGGCCGCAGGCTGGTGAAGGCCAAAAACAGTGGCTCTCCCCACCCTGGTAATACTAGGCTGCTGCTGTGTTGTATATGGCTGGTTATGAAAATTGGGGGGACCCCACATCGTTCTATCCAATTATTTTATTTTTTTAAATGACTTGGGGTCCCCCCCATTTTTCATAACCAGCCAGATACAATAAAGCAGCAGCAGGCTAGCATTACCAGGGTGGGAAATGCCGCTATTTTTGGCCTGTCCCACCCTAATACTACCAGCCTGCTGCCGCCCCATTACCCGACCATCACTACAGATGGTCAGGTACTGGATCGTACCCGGTTCTTCCCAGCACCCCTGGTGGCGGTGGGTACCGGGGTAATAATGGGGGTTACACCGGATTCAAACGAGCTTGTTCAGTCCGTGATATACGGTCCGCAGGTCAGCCTCATTTCCCGGACTGAGCATACTGCAGGGAGCCGGGCTCCTAGCATCATCTTTATCTATGACGCTAGGAGTCGCTGCCTCTCCGCGGAACTACTGTCCCGTACTGAAAACATGTTTACAGTACGGGACAGTTGTCCCGCAGTGAGGCAGGGACTCCTAGCGTCATAGATAACGATGAGGATAGGCGCCCAGCCCCCTGCAGTGTGCTCAGTCCGGGAAATGCGGCCGACCTGCGGACCGTATATCACGGACTGAATACGCTCGTGTGAATCTGGCCTTAGTGTTAGCCTCTGCACCGGCTAACACTAAGCCCCGCCTTAGTAATGGACGCTGTCAATTGCGACCCCTATAGCTATGCCACTGGCTGCATCGCTGGATCACTTAGGAGACCCAGCGATGCAACTGAAAACTGCGGGCCTTCGACCATGAGAAGTTGGGGGGGCCCAAGGACTTTTGCACTGGGGCCCATGAGTCTTTAGCTACGCCCCTAAGTCTGTTAGGCTACATTCACACGAGCGTATCAGATCCACGTGTGTGAAAAACGTGCTTGAATCTGGTCCGTGTGTGTTGCGTATGCATCAGTGTGCTTTGCGAGTGGCACGCGTTATTTACGCACTTGCAAAGCATTTTTTTTTTTTATTGAATTGATGCGCAAATCATGCACCAACGCATCCGTATGCGGTGCGTGCTTGTCACACACCTATTGACTTCGATGGGCGCATAGGCTGTGAAAACGCACCAATACAAGACATGCAGTGAGTTTCACGCAGCGGACTCTCGCTACGTGAAAACTCACACATGTGTGAACTGCCCCATTGAAATCAATGGGTCCGTGTGCTGCGCGTGATTTCCATACGCAGAACACAGACGTTATTCACGTTCGTGTGAATGGGCCCTTAGACTCTGCTCCACCTGAAATTGCTTACAGGAATCAATAGCTTACATTCATTATAGTTATATCTAGAAAGCAAACTATCAACTATTGATACGAACAATTTGTGTCAGAAGCTCATCTGAAGAAGTACGGAGGGGGTATCAATATTGTGACGTAACAGCCACATCGACTACGCAGGACATCTGGGCCGGGAGGTGAACGTTCTATTTAGAAGAGCGCATGTTTGGGGGAAGTGCAGACGTGGTGTCAATGAGTAATAACAGGAGGAGTACAAGCTGACTCCTCGGAAGAGCCTAAAGGCGGGAGGAATTGTTAGTTCCTGGAAGAGCTGTGGCTGACGACAATGTAGTGGGTGGAAAGTTTTGGCGGCTGCGCAGTGAGAGAAGTGGAGGGAGTGTCGCCCCATTTGTGGAACAGCAGCCCTGGCTTGTGAGCGGAGGGAGGGGAGGACGAGTCCCGGAAGCGCCGCTCCGCGCTGGGACTGGCTCCTTCGCAGCCATTTTCTGTCCAACCAAACAGCCGATTCGTGCAGGGAGCCAACCAGGGCCGCACTGGAGGTTTGTGCCTGGCTTCGGCCAATGATCGCTAACCGATTCTCCCTGTAGCTCAAATGAAATGTCCGGAGCCGGCAGTGTTTGTGCCGCCCGCCTTACTAAAGTGCCCTTGTTGGTACGGAGGCAGCGCGAATCTATGGCCGGGTCGGACATGTCTCCCTTTGTCAGCACTACCGTGCTCTATCCGTGTAGCTTCTGTCCGCCCTGTTGTGCGTGATGGGAGAGCTCCGGGTATACAGCGCAGGGTTTCCCCACATCCAGTGCGTGTGGTGTTTGCTGTGTGTTGTGCTCAGCTACGGGATAGACGGTGGACGGGGGTTCCTCGCTGCATATGTGGCGGGTGTGTGAGACGAGATGTTGTATAAGCTGATTGTCGTGGACATGGGCCGAGCTGGGTGGACATGGGCCGAGCTGGGTGGGCATGATCGGGCAGTGGCCGGGAATCCGGCGATATATACTGTTGTGCTGTTAATGGAGGCGCGGGGCACATCCACCGTGCACACTGTAGGCTCCATTGTCTCCGTCAGAGCGCCGTGTTCAACGCTGTACATTGTTACGGAGCAGCACCGGGTTATACTGCTCCCGGCGCCGAGGGCTGCTATGTGGGGCGGACTGATCTATACACACAATATAAAGCTTCTGTGTGTAATGTGGGTGTGCTGGGCGAATCCTACTGAGTAGGGGGGATTGTGTATGGGTTTTGTCCTCGCTAGTTCATGTATCCGCTTAACAACTGGAAAATGCTTCACAACTGGAAAATGGCTTTCAGTAATTAGCATATTTTACCCGGGAACAATGACAGCGGTTTGTCTAATATGACCCGTGTACATACACTGCGTTTGACCCGTGTACATTTAATACAGATAGCCCTTGTAAATACTGTATACATTCACTGCATATAACCTGTGTAAATACTGTATGCATACAATATACATAACGTGTACATGCTGCATACATTCTCTACATATAACCTCTACATACTGTATATATACAAACCTGTGTACATACTGTATATACACATTCATTACGTATAACCTGTGTACATACACTATATATAACCGGCATACATACTCTATATCTAACCCGTGTGCATACTGTATACATTTGCTATATCTAACCCGTGTGGATACTGTATACATTTGCTATATCTAACCCGTGTGCATACTGCATACGTACACTGCACACAACCCTTGTAAATACTGCATACGTACACTATATATAACCTGCGTACATACTGTATACATTCACTACATATAATCCATGTACATACGGTATACATTCACTACATATAATCCATGTACATACTGTATACATTCGCTACATATCATCCGTGTACATACACTGCATATAAGCTGTATACATTCACTTCATAGAAGTGGTGTACGTACTGTATACATTCACTGCATATAACCTGTGTAAATACTGTATGCATACAATATATATAACGTGTACATGCTGCATATATACAAACCTGTGTACATACTGTATATATTCACTACATATAATCCATGTATATACTGTATACATTCATTACGTATAACCTGTGTACATACACTATATATAACAGGCATACATACTCTATATCTAACCCGTGTGCATACTGTATACATTCGCTATATCTAACCCGTGTACATACCGCATACATGCACGTAACCCTTCTAAATACTGTAGACAAAAACTATATATAACCTGTGTGTGTGTGTGTGTGTGTGTGTATATATATATATATATATATATATACACACACACACCTGTGTACGTACTGTATATATTCACTACACATAAACCATGTACGTACTGTACACATTCGCTACATATAACCTGTGTGCATACTGTATATATTCGCTACTGTATACATATACTGTATACATATACTGCATATAAGCAGTGTACGTACGGTATACAGTCACTGCATATAAGCCGTGTACGTACGGTATACAGTCACTGCATATAAGCCGTGTACGTACGGTATACAGTCACTGCATATAAGCCGTGTACGTACGGTATACAGTCACTGCATATAAGCCGTGTACGTACTGTATACATTCACTACATGTAAGCCGTGTACATACACTGCATAAACCCCTGTACATACACTATACGTACACTGCATATAACCGGTGTACATACTGTATATATACAAACCTGTGTACATACTGTATATATTCACTACATATAAGCAGTATACATTCACTGCATATAAGCCATGTACGTACTGTATACATTTACTTCATATAACCCGTGTACATACACTATATATGCATATATATATATATATATGTGTATGTACACGGGTTATATGAAGGAGATAGAGATATATACAGTGAAGGAAATAAGTATTTGATTCCTTGCTGATTTTGTAAGTTTGCCCACTGTCAAAGTCATGACCAGTCTAGAATTTTTAGGCTAGGTTAATTTTACCAGTGAGAGATAGATTATATAAAAAAAAAAAAAACACAGAAAATCACATTGTCAAAATTATATATATTTATTTGCATTTTGCACAGAGAAATAAGTATTTGATCCCTTTGGCAAACAAGACTTAATACTTGGTGGCAAAACCCTTGTTGGCAAGCACAGCAGTCAGACGTTTTTTGTAGTTGATGATGAGGTTTGCACACGTTAGATTGAATTTTGGCCCACTCCTCTTTACAGATCATCTGTAAATCATTAAGATTTCGAGGCTGTCGCTTGGCAACTCGGATCTTCAGCTCCCTCCATAAGTTTTCGATGGGATTAAGGTCTGGAGACTGGTTAGGCCACTCCATGACCTTAATGTGCTTCTTTTTGAGCCACTCCTTTGTTGCCTTGGCTGTATGTTTCGGGTCATTGTCGTGCTGGAAGACCCAGCCACGAGCCATTTTTAATGTCCTGGTGGAGGGAAGGAGGTTGTCACTCAGGATTTGATGGTACATGGCTCCATCCATTCTCCCATTGATGCGGTGAAGTAGTCCTGTGCCCTTAGCAGTGAAACACCGCCAAAACATAATGTTTCCACCTCCATGCTTGACAGTGGGGACGGTGTTCTTTGGGTCATAGGCAGCATTTCTGTTCCTCCAAACACGGCGAGTTGAGTTAATGCCAAAGAGCTAAATTTTAGTCTCATCTGACCACAGCACCTTCTCCAAATCACTCTCAGAATCATCCAGATGTTCATTTGCAAACTTCAGACGGGCCTGTACATGTGCCTTCTTGAGCAGGGGGACCTGGCGGGCACTGCAGGATTTTAATCCATTACGGCGTAATGTGTTACCAATGGTTTTCTTGGTGACTGTGGTCCCAGCTGCCTTGAGATCATTAACAAGTTCCCCCGTGTAGTTTTCGGCTGAGCTCTCACCTTCCTCAGGATCAAGGATACCCCACGAGGTGAGATTTTGCATGGAGCCCCAGATCGATGTTGATTGACAGTCATTTTGTATGTCTTCCATTTTCTTACTATTGCACCAACAGTTGTCTCCTTCTCACCCAGCGTCTTACTTATGGTTTTGTAGCCCATTCCAGCCTTGTGCAGGTCTATGATCTTGTCCCTGACATCCTTAGAAAGCTCTTTGGTCTTGCCCATGTTGTAGAGGTTAGAGTCAGACTGATTAATTGAGTCTGTGGACAGGAGTCTTTTATACAGGTGACCATGTAAGACAGCTGTCTTTAATGCAGGCACCAAGTTGATTTGGAGCGTGTAACTGGTCTGGAGGAGGCTGAACTCTTAATGGTTGGTAGGGGATGAAATACTTATTTCTCTGTGCACAATGCAAATAAATATATAGAATTTTGACTATGTGATTTTCTGTTTTTTTTTTAATATAATCTATCTCTCACTGGTAAAATTAACCTAGCCTAAAAATTCTAGACTGTTCATGTCTTTGACAGTGGGCAAACTTACAAAATCAGCAAGGGATCAAATACTTATTTCCTTCACTGTATATGTATGTATGTGTGTGTGTGTGTGTGTGTGTGTGTGTGTGTGTGTGTGTGTGTGTGTGTGTATGTGTATATATATATATATACTGTATACATATATGGGTTACATGCATGTATACATACAGTATTTACACAGGTTTGTACGTAGCCAATGTATACAGTATGTACAAGGGTTTATAGATGGATATATATATATCTATCTATCTTCTTTGTACATTCCTTATACATTCCCTACATCTAACCCGTGTACATACTGTATTAGGGCTGCGCGATTAATCAAATGAATTTGCCTTCAAGGCCACTGACAATTTGTTTTTTAGCAGAACCGTTGAATCGATTCTTGAGTGGCGCCGCCGTGCTGCAGGAGGAAACTCTGCCTGGTCTGCCCTGTCTGACAAGCTGCGCCCCGTTCTGTCCCTGCTTCCCCACGGAACTGCTGTTCTGTATTGAACAAAATGATACAGTGCGGAACAGCAGTTCTGTGGAAAGGCCTAGTATTTAGCCACACCAACTACCCCCTCATTGTAGATCGCACCATCACCCTCTCTTGTAGATCACCCACACCCACCCACCCTTTTTTGATCGCAGCACACCCCCCCCCCCCCCCTTCTTGTAGATAGTGCCACTGTAGCTCCCACTAGGAGCTGAATTCCCGGTCATAGCGTCGGCAACCTCTGCCCGGGGATTCAGCTCCTAGTGGCAGCTACACGGGTGCTATCTACAAGAAAGGGGTGGTGGTGCTGCAATCTACAAGGGGGGTGGAGGTACGATCTACAAGGGGTGGTGCTGCAAACTAGGTGGGGTGTGACACTATGTCACTATATGGGCACTGTGGCACTATCTACAGGGACATTGTGGCACTATCTACATGGGCACTGTGGTGTTGACAAATGAAATCTATTTGGAGACACACTGATGTAAATTGGACATGAAAAAGTGACAGTTGATCGGTTTTTAATGGCCATTTTTTTTTTTTTTTACTGTCGTGTGGCTAGCCTAAATGACTTTGATGCCAGGAGTCCTTTTCACGTGTACCATGGTCGGGCCGGGAAATCCTGCTGACACACGGACCTTATTCCACGGTCGTGTCAATCCAGCCTTAAAGGGAACCTGTCACCAGCATTTCACCTATTGAACTTTACTTATCCCTCACTGGCCGCTGCTATAAAAAGTTCATTGCCGTTATCCCCTCTCCTAAACTCTTCCTCCGACTGTAAATAACGGTCTGCAAACGTTTTGCGCCTTTTATCGTAATAATCCGGCGTCCCTTTGTGCGCACACACCAGAAGAGGACTTAAATGCACAAGCGCGGGATTTTGTGTGCTGGGGGAAGGCGAGGAGCTGTCAATCTAGAAGGTGAGGTAAACTCGGAAAGACTTGAGGAATGAAGATTTGACTCTTTTCAAAACGAAGATTTGACTCTTTTTTCAAAACGAAGATTTGACTCTTTTTTCAAAACAAAGATTTGACTCTTTTCAAAACGAAGATTTGACTCTTTTCAAAACGAAGATTTGACTCTTTTCAAAACGAAGATTTGACTCTTTTCAAAACGAAGATTTGACTCTTTTCAAAACGAAGATCTGACTCTTTTCTGCTCATTAGCATACGGTGTGGGAACACTAAAAAGCTAAATACTAAAGCTACAGAGCTGACTAAGAAGACAATTATAGGTTATATAGAAATGATTTTTCACCCACTACCACCAGGTATTGCTGGTTTAATAGGTGAAATGCTGGTGACAGGTTCCCTTTAATGTCATTTAATACCCCATCGTGGGGTCGGTACTTCATAGGGTCCTGCTCACACTTCAGACACTGATGTAATCTCTCACCAGAATGCCCGCTCTGCGCTATCTGCCTGGCCCTTTACACTGCTCTTGTCTGCAATGTCAGAGACCGGCTGAGGTGGTGACAGGCAGAGAGGGATGTTAGTGCACTCAGTGCGTCATTGATTATAGCTTCTGTTAACCTGTTCCCTGCTGGGGAACACAATTATAATCGATTTAAATGTAAAAAAAAATTTTCATCAGAAATACAATTGGAAAAATGTATTTGCAGAGGTTAAAAGTTGAGACGTTACGTATAATTACTATAGTATATGTTAAAGTTCTTTATATAAAGAAAGCAATGTATTAAATTATCTCTTGGTATTACTGTTAAATGAACAGAAAAAATAAGAATATCGAGATTCAAATTTAAAATTGCCCATGTTGTTGAGAAAAAAAAAAAGTAATCTAGATTTAATTTTTGGCAAAATCGCCCAGCCCTATAACACACACACACACACACACACACACACACACACACACACCGCCCCCTTGGAGATAGCACCCCCCCCTTCCTATACATAGTGCCGCTTTTAGCTCCCTGTGTGGCACTATCTGCAGGGGGCATCTGTGAGTGGCAGGCTGATGATCATTTTACTGTGAGTGGGGGGGGCTGATGGTCTTCAAGTGGTTTCCTCCTCTGACCTCCAATTTGAAATTAATAGGACGCAGAAAAAACAGCGCTGTCAAGTCAAAATTTGCCTCAACATTCCTGAAGGAATGTTGAGGCAGATTTTTTTCTGCCTTTTGCCCCATGCACAGGAACGTGAGAATTGCGGCCCCATTAATTCCTATGGGGCCATGCACACAACCGTGGTTTCCACGGTCCGTGCATGGCCCAGGAGCCTGGACAAATAATGGGCGCGGCCATGTGCAAGGCCCGCGATTTGCGGGCGGCTCGCGGGTGACACACCGCCCCCGGCCGACCTGAAAATCACGGCCGTGCACATGGCTACGGTCGTGTGCATGAGGCCTTACAAAAAACCACTGTGTGAACATACTCTAAGGCTGGATTCACACGAGCACATTACGTACGGACATTACGTACGGACTCCTAGCGTCGTACATAACTATGATGCTAGGAGCCCGGCTCCCTGCACTGTGTTCGGTCCGGGACTTGCGGCCGAAATCCGTTCCGTCCATTACGGACGTAACATGGTCGTGTAAATCCAGCCTAAGAGTGCAGTGCTTGTTTTTAGCTGTTTTCCGTCTTTCTCTAAACAATTTTTGGTAGGGGTGCCCTGAGGAATTTTTTTTTTTTCCAGGTGTGCCTCGAGTCCAAAAAGATTGGGCAACTGCTGTACACGTACGCTGCATAGATACCCCTGTATATACTGTATACATACGCTGCATAGAACCCCCCCCCCTGTACATTCACTGCATGTCTTATATAACCTGTGTACATAAAGTATACATACACTAGATATAACATGAACACATACACTGCGTGTAACCCGTGTGCACGTGCCATATACATAAAATAAAAGGTGGAGGTGGGGTACTTCTATGGGCTGGTATTATTAAAGATGAGCTAGCAGGACCTTTTCATGTTGAAGATGGCCTAAAAAGCAACTCTCAATCCTACTGCCAGTTTTTAGAAGACCCTTTCATCAAGCAGTGGTACAGGAAAAAGTCTGTATCTTTCAAGAAAACCATGATTTTTATGCAGGACAATGCTCCATCGCATGCATTAAAGTACTCCACTGCATGGCTAGCCAGTAAAGGCCTTAAAGAGGCTCTGTCACCACATTATAAGTACCCTATCTCCTATATAAGAAGTTCGGAGCTGTAATGTAGGTGACAGTAATGCTTTTTATTTAGAAAAACTATCTATTTTAAACCACTTTATGAGCGATTTTTAGCTTTATTCTAATGAGTTTCTTAATGCCCAAGTGGGCGTGTTTTTTTACTTTCGGCCAAGTGGGCGTTGTACAGAAGAGTGTATGGCGCTGACCAATCGGCATCATGCACTCCTCCATTCATTTACACTGCACTAGCGATATAGCTATATCGTTATGTGCAGCCACATACACAAACGCTAACATTACTGCAGTGTCCTGATAATGAATATACATCACCACCAGCCTGGACGTGATGTGTATTCAGAATCCTGACACGTCTGTGGCGTCTCTGAGATTTACAGCAAGGCAAGCGTAATCTCGCGAGATTACGATGTAACCTGTCATTTCAAACGAGATTACACTTGCCTTGCTAGAATCTCACAGAAAAGATTCAGAAGTGTCAGGATTCTGAATAAACATCACGTCCAGGCTGTGCGTGATTCGTGCAACAGTTGCTCGAGATGAAAAGAAAAAGAAAACCACCTCCTTAATTTCATTTTGCATACGTCAAAACCACGTGACATAAGGATGCCATACGCGCAAAAATAACGCAGACACGCACCAAACACTGATGATACACGGAACTGCAATGCATGCAAAACGCACACGTTTGTGTAATTAAGACCTTACAGTGAAGGAGAACAGTACACCTCTCTGAACGGTGCCTGGGAGGCTGTGGTTTCTGCTGCACAAAAAGTTGATCGTCAACAGATTAAGACACGGACAGACTCCATAGATGGAAGGTTTATGACTGTTATTGAAAAGATGGGTGGCTATAGTGGGCCCTGATTTATTTATTTTTTGGGAAAATGTCAGAAGTGTTTTATTTGTACATTTTGAGTTGTTAATGTGAGAATAACAGAAGAAAATAAACAAGTGAGATGTGAATTTTCCTTTTTCACTTAGTTACATAATAATTCAGCACAATAATAGCTGCCCAATAATTATGCACACAGATATTATAGCCAAGACCTCACTTTTACTTTCTTAAATATTCAGGTTTGGGTGGGTCCCTTGCTATATTTGGTAACTGGTTCAGGGCAGGTATCAAGAATGTACATTGTCTGTTGCATGCTGCGGAAAAAAGGATGTACACGAGAACAGAACTTCTGCAAAAATATCCGGATGTACCGTTCCCTCACTTCATGTATTTTCAGGCGAGAAGTTATATTAACACTCTGCTACATAAACTGACTGACAGGGATTGGAACCCCGCTGTACATGCAAAATTCAACAAACTCCTGCGTATTAGGGGAGCGATATCTCGAAACTATCAAGCTCTACACACACTGAAGTTTCCCTCTCCAAATGGGTATTAGATGACTCCACTCTAACTTATGGGAATATACTGTTAGCGTTAGAGCAAGCCTATAAATATTTACCATCTGCCAGGTATTTGGAGATGAGAATGAAGATATGTCACAGAGCATACCTTACTCCCTCAAGGGGTTATCTGATGGGTATATATATATACTAACTCTAATTGCTTTAAATGTGGCAAGGCTGACGCAAATCTATATCACTGCCTGTGGACATGCCCGGTGATACAACAATTTTGGGATAGAATAAGAACTTTTACTTTAACACACCTGACTAACTTCGTTCCTAATGATGCCTTGTGGGCTACTTTTGGATATCTGGACAAAAGATGTTATAACTATACATTGGGAGCAGGTAAATTATTGCATATGATAGCGGCAGCGGGTGTAAAATCTATTTTGCACACTTGGTTGCCAAAACGAGCGCCGCCGTTCCAATTGTTTTTGGATAAATTCACATTTTTCTTCGGGATGGACTGGACGGAAACCTCAATACGTAAGACGGTGCTCATAGAATCTTTTTTTGACACTTGGGGAAGTTTTATCTCTGTTCTTCCACAACGAGTTAGGGAGGCTATCAAGACCAATTTCCAGAGCACTGTGTGGTACCAGGAAAGGGTATTGATGGGATCACCACCGATGTCATAATAACAATATATGTGAAACCCGGACCTACGTTTTGGAACCTGTTAGGCGGGACCGCAGGTTTCCCATTAATACACTCTGGGGCATTTATGCCTGTGCCTACCACAAGGGAATAGGGTATACAATATTTGCTGGGTGGCAGTGTTTTGGGGAATGTGGGGAGCATGGCTGGTTCTAGGTTCTAAGTTCCACATGGGAACTTTTGTTTGCACTTGAGCAAAGTGCTGATTTAGTTTTGATTTGCTGTTATTTTATTTCTTATGATTTACTGTACTGATAGGGGCATTGTTCCTTACCTAGCTACTGACATGGCGGACACCCATATATTTCTGATCTTTATGCACAGGATTAGCTGTATCTTCTGCTATAATATCAATCGTTGTTATTATCACAATGCCCTTGTCGCTTTGATGTTTCTGTTTCATTGTAAAAGAATTGTTTATGGTGAAAATCACAATAAAAACATTTGTTAAAAAAAAAATATTCAGGTTTGAGGTTTATTAACATTTTGGATTGACCGGCATCACTGTAGTTGTTCAATAATAAAATGAATCCTTAAAAATACAATTTGCCTAATAATTGTGCACAGTGTATGTATATAATATTGTATGTGATGTTCTAGGGATCTGAGCAATATGAAAGTAGTCTAACCATTATATTTCCATTTTTAGATGGATGGTGATAACTCTACAACAGACACATCTCAGTTAGGAATTTCTGCTGATTACATTGGCGGAAGCCACTATGTAATACAGCCCCATGATGGTAGGTGTTGAATCCTTATTGTCTAGATCTTGTTTCTCTACATCAATGGGTGATCGTTTTAGTTACAAATTTATTGTGTAAATTACATGCTTTTCATTTTTGCATTGTGAGAGTGTTAGTGTCCATTGAGACTGTTAACCCATACCGCAAAAGGGCGAGACTATACGTCCACGTTAAGGATGTCTTAACGCAAATAGACGTACAGTCACGTCCTGAATGTCGGCTGTAATATACGGCTGGCGTCTCGCTGCAATGGCGGAGATTGGAGTTCTCTGATTGCCGATGGTTCACTTCTTAACCCCTTAATGACCAAGCCATTTTTTATGTTTTTCCATCGTCGCATTCCAAGAGCTATAACCTTTTTATTTTTGCGTCGACATAGCTGTATAAGGTCTTGTTTTTTGCGGGACAAGTTGTACTTTTTAATAGCACCATTTTGGGGGACATATTATTTATTGATTAACTTTTATTAACTTTTTTTTGGGGGGGAATAGAAAAAAACCTGAAATTTCACCACTCTTTTTCGCGTCTTAAATCAACGGCGTTTACCGTGTGATATAAATAACACCATAACTTTATTCAGCTGGTTGTTACGATTGCAACAATACCAAATTTGTATAGTTTTTGTATGTTTTACTACTTTTACACAGTAAAAACGCATTTTTTTCAAAATTATTTGTTTTTGTGACTCCATATTTGAAGAGCCGTAACGTTTTTATTTTTTCGCCGATGCGGTTGTATGAGGGCTTTTTTTTGCGGGACGACTTGTAGCTTTTATTGGTACCATTTTTGAGTAGATGCGTCTTTTTGATCACTTTTTATAGCATTTTTTTAAAGTCAGGATTCACAGAAAACAGCAATTTTTCCATAGTTTTTTATTACATTTTTTACGCCGTTCACCGTGCGGGTTAAATAATGTAATAGATTTATAGTCGGGGTTGTTACGGACGCGGCGATACCAAATATGTGTAACTTTTTTACTTTATTTTGGTTTTTTTAATAGTAAAGCATTGTGTAAGGGGAAAAGCTGGGTTTTTCATTTTTTTTTCACATTTTTTTTTTTCATTAACTTTATTAAACTTTTTTTTCACTTTTTTACTAGTCCCACTAGGGGACTATAATATGCGATTCTCCGATCGCTATTGTAATACACTGCAATACTTTTGTATTGCAGTGTATTACTGCCTGTCCGTTTAAAACGGCCAGGCATCTGCTAGGTCATGCCTCCGGCATGATCTAGCAGGCAGTCGCTCCAGGCAGACCTGGGGGCCTTTATTAGGCCCCCGGCTGCCATTAGAGACACAGACACTCGGCGATCGTATCGCCGGGTGTCGGTGGGGGAGAGAGGGAGCTCCCTCCCTCTCTCCAAAACCACTCAGATCCGGTGCACGCTATTGCGCACCGCATCTGAAGGGTTAAACGGGTGAGATCGATACTAATATCGATCTCACCCGGCAGAGCAGGGACGCCCCCAGCCCTCAGCTGCCTCTAGCAGCCGAGAGCAGGGAGATTTGACACTCCCTGCTCTGTTTACTTTATCCTGATGCAGTGCCGTAAAAAGGCATATGCATCAGAATAAAGCCTGTTAGTGGCCGCCGTTAAAAGGCGTATTGGCGGTCACTAACGGGTTAAATGTTGCGGTCAATAGCGACTGCGTCATCTAAGTGATTGACAGGAGGGGGCTCCCTCTAGACCATTGGCCCCCTGCGAGCGATCGTGGGGTGCCGATGGTTACTGTTGCAACCATAAAGTTTGTCAATGGCTTTCTAGTCGGCCATGTACGGAAGCCTATTCGGTCCTACTAAAGGCAGGACCTAATAGACTAAATGTCAGTTGAAAAATGACCGTTACATTACACTGCATTACACTACATAAGTAGTCCAGTGTATTTTAAAGCGGATCAATAAGATCAGGCCTTCAAGTCTCCAAGTAAGTGTAAAAAAAAAAAATGTTTTATAAAAGTAATAAATACAAGAATGGTCCCAGATCATTGGCAAAAATAAAAAAAACTATATATAATAGGTATCGCCGCATTCGTACCGGCCTGAACTATAAAAATAATGTTTTTCCCGCACCGCGAACACCGTAAAAAAAATAAAACACCATGACAATTTATTTTTTTGGTCACCTTGTCTATAAAAAATAATGGAATAAAGAGTGATCAAAAATTCGCAAGTGCTCCAAAATGGTACCAATGAAAACTTTAGTTCGTCACACACAAAAAAGCTCTCCCTCCGCTCTATGAAATGAAAAATAAATAAAAGTTATGGCTCTGAGAAAATGGCGACGCTATAACGTGATTTTTTTTTTGTAAAAAAAAGTATTTTTATTGTGGGAAAGTAGTAAAATTGGTATCGCTGTAATCGTATCAATACTGCATGGTGAACGCTGTAAACAAAATAATAATAAAAAACAGTGCCACAATTGCTGTTTTTTGGTTTCCTCGGATTCCGTAGATGCAGCGGAGATGAGGACATTTTAGGGCCTTGTGCTGTTTATAGGGCTAGTGAAGAAGTCAAAGATTAGGCAATACTGGAGCGCAGATATTTTGTACAACACCCTGGATTTACCACAATGCCGTGTCCCTTGATACATAAAGCTGGCCGTGCACATACAGATGGCGTTGTACAAGGCTTACTTGCTTTCCCGTTGTGCAGGTCAGTTGGGAACATTCCTTCAGTTTGGTTCAAAGCGTACCACACCAATCCATGGATTATTAATTTTATTATTCATTTACCCCTTTATCACCCTATTATGCCCTGATGTATTCCGCCCAGCTTACATATGCCCCCACATTATAAACTGTAAAACCCCAAACAAAACTACTACCAAGCAAATCCGCGTTCCAAAAGCCAAACGGCGGACCCTTTGAGCCTGGCAGTGTGCCCAAACAGCCGTTTATGACCACATATGGGGTATTACTGTACTCTGGAGAACCCACTTAACAATTTATGGGGGGTGTGTCTCAGTGGCAAAAGCTGGACACAACATATTGGCCACTGAAATGGCATATCTGTGGGAAAAATGGCAATTGTTAATCTGCGGCAACAATTGTGTACTAATTTCTGCAAAACACCTGCGGGGTCAAAATGCTCCCTATACCTCTAGATTAATTCTTTGAGGGATGTAGTTTCCAAAATGGGGTAATTTTTTGTGGGTTTCTACTGTACTGGTACCTCAGCTCAATGTGACATAGTGTCCGAAAGCTATTCTTGTAAACCAAATGGCGCTCCATAAGGAGATGGGCGCTATAATGTAAGTGACAGTAATTCTTTTTATTTAATAAACCGATCTGTTTTCACCACTTTTATTAGCATTTTATGATTTATGCTAATGAGTTACTTAATGCCCAAGTGGGCGTGTTTTTACTTTAGACCAAGTGGGCGTTGTACAGGGGAGTGCATGACGCTGACCAATCAGCGTCATGCACTCCTCTCCATTCATTTACTCAGCGCATAGGGATCCTGCTCGATCCTTATGTGCTGTCTTATACTAACACATTAACAATACTGAAGTGTTTAGACAGTGAATAGACATTCCACGGGATGTCTATTCACAATCTCTGCACTTCGTTACTGTTTTTGTGGTAGTTACAGCAGAGCAAAGCGTAATCTCTCTGTCATTTACTGCGTAATATCGCGGTACTGGGAAGCTGAAAAAAAATAATTTGTGGGGTGAAATGGGCAAAAAACAGCGATTACGTCATATTTTGGGGGGTTTCGTTTTTACGGCGTCCATCAGGCGGTAAAAACTACATATTCACCTTATTCTACAGGTTGATACGATTACGGCGATAGCAAATTTATATGTTTTCGTTTTTATGTTTTACCACTTTTAAAAAAAAAAATAAAACCATTTGCTAAATTAAAAAACGTTTGTGTCGCCGTGTTCTGAGAGCCATAACTTTTTTTATTTTTCCATCAATCTAGCGATGTGAGGGCTTAAGTTTTGCGGGGCGAGCTGTAGTTTTCACTGATACCATTTTGTGGTATATGCGACTTTTTGATAATTTTCTATTTAATTTTTTTGGAGCGCTAAGGTGACCAAAAAATAGCAATTTGCGTGTTTATATATATATATATATATATATATATAATCAGACATAGAATGGCGACAGCACCCTGCGACACTAATGCCACCTAAACCACTAAATATAAATAAATATGCACTAAAGCTAAATCTACTTACAAATAGGGAGGTTCTTAGTGCACATTTTGATCAAAAAGTGTTAGCCCACCTGCCACGACAAGGCGACCTCTGTAAGGTGGGAACCTACGCTGCACATACACCCAGAACTGGGACTAAGCCTACATATATATATATACCTGGGGATGGTAGGATCCAGCATTGAACTGATTAAAATCACCCAGGGCAGAATGGGAGGAGTGCAAGAACAACAAGTGGAGGCAGTCACTAACCCCACATATATGGATACCATAAGCACAACAAAAATTTGAACAGCACATTCCAACTAAATGATACAAAATGTATGCAGGTGCAAGAACACCCATGACTGCAGATATACAGCAAACATAGAATGGTGACAGCACCCTGCGACACTAATGCCACCTAAACCACTAAATATAAATAAATATGCACTAAAGCTAAATCTACTTACAAATAGGGAGGTTCTTAGTGCACATTTTGATCAAAAAGTGTTAGCCCACCTGCCACGACAAGGCGACCTCTGTAAGGTGGGAACCTACGCTGCACATACACCCAGAACTGGGACTAAGCCTACATATATACCTGGGGATGGTAGGATCCAGCATTGAACTGATTAAAATCACCCAGGGCAGAATGGGAGGAGTGCAAGAACAACAAGTGGAGGCAGTCACTAACCCCACATATATATATATATATATATATCTTTTTTTTTTTTTACAGCATTCACTGAGCGGGTTAAAAAACGCTATATTGTGATAGGTCAGAGTTTTACGGAAGCGGCGATACCAGTTATGTTAACTTATTTTTTTTAACATTGATTTAGGGGAAAAATGTGAAAAGGGGGGTTTTTTGAACTTTTAATACTTTGTAACAAAAATCTTTATTTAACTTTTTTACTTTTTTTATTAGTCCCCCTAGGAGACTTGAAGAAGCGATTGTTGGATCCCTTGCATGATATACTGCAATACTAATGTATTGCAGTATATCGTGATTCTGACCGTCTCCTTTGAGGCCCTGAAAGGTGTACAAAGATGGCAGACCTGGGGGCTTTTGTTCGGCCCCCAGGCTGCCATAGCAACCGTTGTAACCGGCCAAACGTGCCATGGGGGGGCGCGATCGTGTGTTTGAGGGGGCGCCCCCTTATTCGAACACTTTAAATGACACAGTTGCGATTGATCGCAGCATTTGAGGTGTTAAACGGGCGGAATCAAAGTGAACTTTGATTCCGCTCATTACAGGGAGGTGTCGGCTGCGTGTAACAGCAGTCACCCGCTGTGTATGGAGTGAGCTCAGCCCGTGAGCTCGCTCCATACTTCCCCTTAACCTTCATCACGTACAGTTATGTGATTTTGCATGAAGGGGTTAAGGATCTGATTGAATGACCGCAGGCAGAGATCTTGACAACTGTGAGGTATTGACATGGAGAGTATATTGGAAAATTGTATAACTTTTCATTGTACAATGTTATTTTTTTTATGAAATGGTTGTACACATTTAAGTAGCTCTGTATTACAGTTCATAACAAAATGTTACTAACTTGGCATGTCCTCTTAATTGTTTCAGGAGACACAGAGGACAGTCTAAATGATCCAGACGACACAAATGGCTCTAAAGAAAGTTTCAGAGAGCAAGATATTTACCTTCCAATTGCCAATGTGGCAAGGATAATGAAGAATGCCATACCACAAACAGGAAAAGTAATGTCTACAGAGTCCACTTTTTCTATCTACCGTACAGCCTCGTTTTGCCCCAGCAGTTAATAATATGCTTCAGGCAGAAGAGGTGCGAAGATATTTAGCCTTCTCTTTTCTGTGAGAAGACCGGTCCCATGTCTGCATTTTCTTTGGCATAGTTTGGCTCATTTTTATTTTTAACTGGTTCATGACTGCAGTCCAATAAATAATTTTAGAACTAGGCCCAATTTCATCATGTCTGGAAATGAGCAATTAATTTTGCGGTTTTGACAGTCCCTAGAAAACAAATTAATTTTAATAATTCGCTTATCTCTAGTCCATAAACTGTAACCTCCCAGGTCTCTATGTCCCATGTATAGTAGGTTTTGTGTTCATGCTGCTTGGGCAAGGGCTGGCAATTTTACATAATGAATTATAAGCTCTGCACATAGCTGTAAAAAAGGGAACGTTATTTATGGCTTTATTTGTATCGATTCTGTACCTAGAAAACAACTTCGCTATATGGGAGTAAATTCTTTTGTGTTGTGGGAGCGTCCGGTCCTTTCACCACTATGAAGAAAAAAAGAATCTGCTTCTCTTAAAACATTCTAAAAGGCTGACTCCTCAGTGTAAGGGTATGTTCACACGAGGTCATTACGTCCATAATTGACGGACCGAACACACTGCAGAGAGCCGGGCTCCTATCATCATACTTATGTACGACGCTAGGAGTCCCTGCCTCGCTGCCGGACAACTGTCCCGTACTGTAATCATGTTTTCAGTACGAGACAGTTGTCCGCGGCAGTGAGGCAGGGACTCCTAGCATCGTACATAACTATGATGCCAGGAGCCCGGCTCCCTGCACTATGTTCGGTCCGGTACTTGCGGCCAAAATACGTCCGTCAATTACGGACGTAATGACCTCGTGTGAACATACCCTCAGATGTCTTACTAGATAGAGCACTTGGAATCTACAATGTACATTTCAGGACAGATAAGGAGTTTGTCTTTTGAATATCCAAAATAACCAGAGATTGATTATTTTACTTTTTGATAAAGAAAGTTAGTGCCCTCACATTACAGAATAATAAAAGCTTCTTTTTTTCTCCTGTAAAAGATTGTTACATTTTAAGATCACTTTAGTGTGCTATGTACGCATTTTATAGGAAAACTTAATGTCACAATGAGATCCAATCGTGGCATTAGTCATATACTCTATACAAAAGGTCCCCAAGAAGTACAATTTAATATTATAACCAGTGGGGCGGAGCCATACAGTTCATTACTAAATTATAACAAATAAAAGAACTTTGCAGAACATGTAAGGCTCTATTCACACTGGCGTCCGAGGCTCGGTTTGGAGTCTCCTTCGGCAGTCTCCACAGATTTGACGCAAAGACTAGCAATGCAATCAGAGCTGCTATTCACGTCAAAATGACATGAAATCACAACGGAATCCAACAGGCCTCCCACTATGTCAGTTGGGTTTGTCAGGCGACTGATCCAGCATTGTTGTGGCTTCCTTTTATAACTGAAGCCACAACGGTAATGTGAACTAGGCCTTATTGTGAAATTTGGTACAAAGCATAACACAAGTGTAACTAGAACCTAACGCTGCCCTTATACAGTTGTTTTATATGAGAAAGTAATCCTCTGAGAACTATTAAAAGTAAATGGTCTAAACAAATGTATCCTTCAAAGTAAAACCTATTGCCAGAGCAGTTACAATGCTTTCTATCTAACCAGTTTGCACCTTTTTTTTTTTTTTTTTTTAGATCGCAAAAGATGCCAAGGAGTGTGTACAAGAATGTGTGAGCGAGTTCATTAGCTTTATAACATCTGAAGCAAGTGAGAGGTGTCATCAAGAGAAGCGCAAGACCATCAACGGGGAAGACATTCTCTTTGCGATGTCAACTTTAGGATTTGATAGTTATGTGGAACCATTAAAGTTATACCTTCAGAAATTCAGAGAGGTTGGTACTGCCCTTGTGCAAGCACTTTAACTACTGTAAAATCTTGTGTAACTGAAACTTGAGGCTTGTTTGTTAAAGAGCAAGTGGACAGCCGCAGACCCCCTAGTTTAATACTTGGGAACAGGTGGTACCCGCTGCTACATAATGCTTAACAGGTGCTCCGTTTGCTGATGTAATATGTAGGTTATGCAGATTGTGGCAGCACACTCATATTTGGTCACTGAATTAAGACAATCTATATGATCCCCAAATAAGACTAATTTAATTACAGCGAAACGTCCTTTCTCCAGGAGAGACAAACATGAGGTTTATCCAAAAATATGCAGCAGAGACTCTTAAGAGGTTGCTGCCTGCAAGTAACCAGAGATGAATGTAAATTTATTTCAACAGCAGAGCAGTATTTAATTGGAAATAGAACGGTTCCAATGAGACAAATCTAATCTAGCCGTGCTAAAAAAAACGGATAATTAATACATATTTTAAAATATTGCGATTAGAAAAAAATATTTTTTACTATAATCTTCTAATTAAAAAGAATCTGGACATTGGGCACGTTGGCAGTATAATAAGCCTTCCAAATAGTTAATGCGTTCCGTATTGAATTTTTTTTAAATAGCAAATCAAAGGAAAGCAGTGACCTAGTTAGTCACTGAGCAGGACTTTTACTTTGCGTTTTTATTAATCATCTCTATAATGCTGAAATGTCAGTGTAATTTTAGTGAAATACAATTTACTGAATCAGAAGGATAAACCTTTCATATAGTTTTTTTTTTTTTTTTTTTAAACGGGCTATCTGGGACTTTTCAAAATCAGCAGCAGGGCAGAGGATGGTGTAAAATAAACCAACAGATACTCATCCTCTTAAGTGTTCCCCACCCTGGTTGATTAATTGAATTTATATCAAAAGGCCCGCTTAGATTATCCTGGACAATACATAGGGAATTAGAAGTCAACTATGATTCAGACGTCTGTTCTGCATAAATTGTGTCCCCTTCCTAGTTGTACCTTCATGAAGTATCTTTAATAAGATAGGGTGATCGCCCCGAAGGCCCTGTCATCCCTACGCATTTCCTCCTGGGGTGGTGCAGGATTAATCCGAAGAGATCTGGGATTGAGAGGGGCATGGGATATTATAGTAGGGTCTAATGAAAGCAGAAGCCAAATATATCCCAGGATAAATCTCCAGATCAACGACTAAGCTCCAGTAACTATATAACTCTCAAGAAAGGCCTCCAGGTCCCTTTTTAAATAAACCCTGAATGAATTTACCATGACCATGTCCTCTGGCATGGAGTTCCATAGTCTCACTGCTCTTACAGTAAAGAATCCCCTTCTATGTTCTAGGACAGGGAGCTATGGGGGATTGGATTTCTGTGCTACTGTTGCCACCTATTTACCAAATTGCAATTTGCAGCATATTGGGGAACAATTGTGCACGCAGTTCACAAAGATGAGTGTATGAAGAGGAGTACACTGATTAACCATATTATTTCTGTTTTTAAAAGGCGATGAAAGGTGAAAAGGGAATTGGAGGGACTGTTACAGCAGGAGATGGGCTTGGGGAGGAACTCACGGACGAAGCGTTTAGTAAGTTTATATTCAACAAGGGTGTATGCGTAGCTGTACAAAGATTTGTATTGTGTAACGTCTAGAACTGGTGGTTCGGAAAAACAAAATGTGTGTGTGTATATATATATTTATTTTTAAATCGATAAATCCCTTAAATCATACATGTGGGCGTTATATGCACAGATTGAAGAATATATTAATTATATATTCAATGCTTCCAAGTAAACTACCTGACACGTAGGCATGCTGGACAATGTAGTTCTGTGATGACCTCGTTGAGGCAGGGAATGGCTGCATACTGGAGATTTAGGGGTAGATTAACTAATACTGCCATTTCATACACCAGTCTTCGCTATGTGTTTCGCTAAAGTAAGATGCGACCCGCCTTTTAATAAATCTGTTGCATCTTTCCGCTGGCCATGCGTCATCCATCCTCTCCCCAAATCAGATTTAAAATAAATATATTCGCCTCACCGCTCCTCTTCTCCATCTCCAGATCCCCCCTGCATGTTGCATCTCATACAAGGTCCTGTTGCCGAGCAGCGTCAGGGCCTTATATGCGACGCATGCACTTAACGTCATCAGTTCTGCGTCCCATATAACGTCCTGTCGCTGCATGATGTCAGGACTTTGTATCAGGCGTGGAATGCTGAGGGGAACCGAAGGGGAGAAGAGGTGAAATGAGTATTCCTTCTTTTTTTTATTTTTATTGTCCAATGGGGGAATAGTCTGACAAGCGAAAGGGGCAAGTTACGGGCCCGGCATGCTTAAATTATAAGAAATTTGTCAGCCTGTGGAGGCCCCACCCCTTATGCAAGCTATGCCCCCTTTAAAAAAGTGTTGAGAATGGCGTAAAAACTCATCGGTTTCCATACAAAATGCGACTTTTGTGACTTTGCTACGCGACAAAACTGAAATCAATAAGGTGTGTCCCATCCCCGTCCCCCCCACCTCTCTCCGATCACTGAAAATTTGCATTTTTAAACTGCATTCACATGACTATATTTTGAATTCCGTGTGGGAACGGTTTATACCTAAACAGGCTTGAAAAAAATTCCCAATTTGGGATCCAATTTCAGTTTAATCGATTATCCTCACATGTAATACAAATCTAGCTGTTGGAATGCAGCTGGTTTGACATTGACACATATTCGGCTCTATATTACACCCAAAACATCTTACCTACCGTTCTTCTGAAGCAAACCGAAACCACCGTTGGGTTCCATGGTGATCCAAGTTCAGTAGAACTAAGGATGCCGGCTGTTGTGGCCATAATACATTCCCTAAAATGTGCCAGTGTAAAACCTTACAAACATTGTAAACAAATCACTGAAAAATAAATATATTCATTTAACCCCTTAATGACCGCCGATACGTCTTTTTACGGCGGTCATTAGTGGGCTTTATTCTAGAGCGCCGCCAAACTACGTCGTTGCTGTAGAATAAAGTAAACAGAGCAGGGAGCCGTGAAATCTCCCTGCTCTCAGCTGCCAGAAGCAGCTGAGGGCTGGGGGCGTCCCTGCTCTGCCGGGTGAGATCGATATTAGTATCGATCTCACCTGTTTAACCCTTCAGATGCGGTGCACAATATGAGCACCGCATCTGAATGGTTTTGGAGAGAGGGAGGGAGCTCCCTCTCATCTCGCTGACACCCGGCGATAAAATCGCAGAGTGTCTGTGTCTTCTATGGCAGCCGGGGGTCTAATAAAGACCCCCAGGTCTGCCTGCAGCGAATGCCTGCTAGATCATGCCGCAGGCATGACCTAGCAGATGCCTGTCCGTTTTAAACGGACAGGCAGTAATACACTGCAATACAAAAGTATTGCAGTGTATTATAATAGCGATCGGAGGATAGGGAAGTCCCCTAGTGGGACTAGTAAAAAAGTAAAAAAAGTTTAATAAAGTTAATTTAAAAAAAAAGTGAAAAAAAAATTTAAAAACCCAGCTTTTCCCCTTACAAAATGCTTTACTATTAAAAAAAACTACAATAAAGCAAAAAAGTTACACATATTTGGTATCGCCGCGTCCGTAACGACCCCGACTATAAAGCTATTACATTATTTAACCCGCACTATGAACGCCGTAAAAAATAAAATAAAAAACAATGGAAAAATTGCTGTTTTCTGTTAATCCTGACTTAAAAAAAATGGGATAAAAAGTGATCAAAAAGTCGCATCTACTCTCAAATGGTACCAATAAAAACTGCAAGTCGTCCCGCAAAAAACAAGACCTTATACAGCTATGCCGACGCAAAAATAAAAAAAAGTTACAGCTCTTCGAATGTGACAATGGAAAAATCTAAAAAATGGCTTGGACATTAGGGCCCAGAATGCCAGCAGGGGGAAGGGGTTAAAATCCCTGAACAGGCCGTACTTACTCCTAAGGGCAGGTACACGCACCACTTCCCAGCAGGATGCAAACCACAATGCATCATAGAGGGAGATGACACAGGTGCAATATACTGAACCCCACTATTCATGAGGGGGGTGGCTGCTTAGTATTATCATTGCACACAATTTAGCTTTTATAGGTGTGTACCCACCCAAACATTGTAGCTTCAAAGAGTGAATTAAATGACCCATTCTGGCCTGCTACATTTAGAAACATTACATGTACTTTATTTTTTGCTAAGAAATTATATTTGTTTTTGTGTTGCTTTGCAGCAGGTCAGTTACCAGCTGGTTTAATAACTACAGATGGACAGCAGCAAAATGTCATGGTTTATACAACCTCTTATCAACAGGTATGTTCATTCCCATGCTGACGCATGCTTTTCGTTTATGATGGCGATGACTATTATAAAACACATCCATGATTGGTGCTTTCAAAGTGGCGGTATGATGTCTTGCTTTTTGGTGTAAATTATAATCTACTCTACGTGGTAGCACACGTTAATAAATATTTACCTTATTATACTATATCTGATTCTCATATGCATTTAGCAATATATGCCTTTTCTCTTTTTGATCGTTAAACACTAATAGTTTTTTCTTGATCCACAGATATCTGGTGTTCAACAGATCCAGTTTTCCTGATTTTGAAATTGTCCGTACTATTTGCAAACATGAGTCAGGAAGAAAGCTATACATATTTGAATGCTATGTTGAATTGCATTGGAGTGAGAGGTTTTTATTTTGTTTTTTTCTTTCTTGTTTTAATTTAATTTTTGTATATTGAGTTGCTGTAATGTAGCTTCCTTGGGCATGTGATGTAGGGTGATTAAACACCCACGTTTGTGGTTTCTTTTTGTTCCCCCTACATAGATTTTAAGTATTGGATTTTAAAAACATTTAGAGTTACGTTCTTGTTTTGTACAAGAGTTGTTCTTCTGACTCCTGTATGCATTGTAAATTAATGCTTTATTACTGTCTGAGATTTGTAGACAGTTTCTTATTTTCATATTGAATCATGTAACTTCTTTTGTAAATCAAATAAAGAAAATTACGTAACTTGTGATGTGTGATTTTCTTTTCTACTTTCTTATTTTCTTTCTGCTTAACCCCTTCAGGACTGAGCCTGTTTTGGCCTTGTGGACACAGCCTATTTTTTCAAATCTGACATGTGTCACTTTATGTGGTAATAACTCCGGAATGCTTTTACCTATCCAAGCGATTCTGAGATTGTTTTCTCGTGACCTATTGTACTTTATGTTAGTGAAAAAATTTGGTCGATAAATTCAATATTTATTTGTGAAAAACTTCAAATTTTAGCAAAAATGTGCAAAAATTAGCATTTTTCTAAATTTAAATGTATTTGCTTGTGAAACAGATAGTAATACCACACAAAATAGTTACTAGTTAACATCCCCCATATGTCTACTTTATGTTTGCATAATTTTTTTTCACGTACTTTTATTTTTCTAGGACGTTACGAGGCTTAGAACTTTAGCAGCAATTTCTCATATTTTCAATAAAATTTCAAAAGGCTATTTTTTCAGGGACCAGTTCAGTTCTGAAGTGGCTTTGAGGGCCTTATATATTAGAAAGTCCCCATAAATCACCCCATTTTGAAAACTGTACCCCTCAAGGTATTCAAAACCACATTCAGAAAATATTTTAACCCTTTAGGCGTTTCACAGGAATTAAGGCAAAGTAGAGCTGAAATTTACAAATTTCATTTTTTTTGCCGAAATTCATTTGTAATAAAAAAAAATCTGTAACACAGAAGGTTTTACCAGAGAAATGCAACTCAATATTTATTGCCCAGATTCTGCAGATTTTAGAAATATCCAACATGTGGCCCTAGTGTCCTAATGGACTGAAACACAGGCCTCAGAAGCAAAGGAGCAGCTAGTGGATTTCGGGGCCTCCTTTTTTTAGGAATATATTTTAGGCACCATGTCAGGTTTGAGGAGGTCTTGTGGTACCTAAACAGCCGAAACCCCCCCAAAGTGACCCCATTTTGGAAACTACACCCCTCAAGGCATTTTTCTAGGGGTATAGTTAGAATTTTGACCCCACAGTTTTTTTGCAGAATTTAGTGGAATTAGTCTGTGAAGATGAAAATCACCTATTTTTCTGTGGAAACATAGAATTTTTTCATTTTTACAAGGAATAAAGGAGAAAAAGCACCCCAAAATTTGTAAAGCAATTTCTCCCGATTACGGCAATACCCCATATGTGGTCGTAAACTGATGTTTGGACCCACAGCAGGGCTCAGAAGGGAGGGAGCGCCTTTTGGATTTTGGAGCGCAGATTTTGCTGGATTGGTTTTCAGTGCCGTGTCGGGTTTGCAACGCCCCGGAGGGACCAAAACAGTGGAAACCCGCCAAAAGTGACCCCATTTTGGAATCTACACCCCTCAAGGAATTTTTCTAGTGGTATAGTGAGCATTTTGGCCCCTCAGGATCTTTTTTAGAGCTAAGGTGACCAAAAAACAGCGATTTTGGCGCTTTAAATTCTTTATTTATTACAGCGTTCACCGTGCGCAATAAATTACGTTTTAATTTATTCTGACGGTCGGTACTATTACGCCGATACCATATGTGTATAGTTTTTTTTAAGTTTTGCAGCGTTTGCACAATAAAATTAAGTTTCTATAAAATAATTTATTTTCTGGGACACGCTATTCTGAGCCGTAACTTTTTTATTTTTTCATCAAAAAAGCTGTGGGAGTTCTTGTTTTTTGCGGGACGGGTTGTAGTTTTTATTGGTACCATTTTGGGGTAAATGCGACTTTTTGATCACTTTTTATTCTATATCTTGGGAGGGGTGGTGACCAAAAAATAGTGATGCTGACAGTTTTCCGTTTATTTTGTTTGCGGCGTTCACCGTGCGGAAAAATTAACATTATAGTTTCATAGATTGGGTCGTTACGAACGCGGCGATATCAAATATGTGTACTTTTTTTAACGTTTTCATTTTTTCCCTATAATAAATGACTTATTATAGGAAAACAAAACCTTTTTATTTTTACACTTTTATAAAACATTTTTATTAACTTTTTTTTACTTTTTACACTTTATATTTTTGTTTATTAACTTTTCTTTTACTTTTTACACTTTCTTTTTTTGACCTGCAGCTTTGATCGCTGCTAGAATACATTACACTACCTAGGTAGTGTAATGTATTCCAACTGTCAGTGTGACGTCACAGTCACTCTGACAGTTGGTCTACGAGGATCAGCAGAGGCTGATCCTCATAGGCTGACATACATGGCAGACCTGGGGGCCGTTGTCTGGCCCCCGGGTGCCATCACAAGCATCAGAAGCCCCCACGATTGCATGGGGGCTGCTGATGCGCTACAAACCCGCTACATGCGGAGATCGCAATCGAGCCCCGCATGTAACGGGTTAATTGCCGAAATCAGCGGCGATGAGCCGCTGATCGGCAACACTGGAGAGTGTCAGCTGTCGGGGACAGCTGATCTCCAAGTTCCCGATGCACACTGTCGCCGACAGTGTGCATCGGGAACGGCACAGTGACTTTCTGTCACTCTGACAGGAAGCCTATCAGGACCAGCCGAAGGTTGGTCCTGATGGGCTTCTGTCCATGGCAGACCCGGAAGCCATTGTTTGGCTTCCGTTTGCCATACTAACTATCGGCAGACCCCGCGATTTCGGACGGGGATCTGCCGATATGTTAGAAACCCCTAAAATTCGGCGATTGCACCCGATCGCCGAATTTAAGGGGTTAATGCGCCAAAATCAGCGGCAAAGGACCGCTGACCGGCAAGAGGGGAGTGTCAGCTGTCGGCGACAGCTGACCTCCTGGTTCCCGGTGCACACTGTCGCCGACAGTGTGCACCGGGATTAACTCAGTAACTGTACGTCCTCGTGCGGGAAGTAACTTCCCGCAACGACGGACAGTTACGTCCTGGTGCGGATAGGGGTTAATACAGCCCACCACAACATAAAGGGGTATTTTATAATGAAAATGTAAACCATTTTCTAATCTACTTTGTGTATTATTTCCTTGTAGTTTTCAAGAGCTCAGGTTATTGTAGGGGATCCATTATTTACTTCCAGAGGAGGAAAATCTGTCCTGATCATGATGAACACACAGGTTTATGGTTACGTACGGTACAGTTATCAGACCTGTTTTGTAATAACCAAGACAGAGCATAGTCCTCTGGAAGTAAACAACAGAGGTCCCTGTTACATGACTGCAAGCTGATATCTTGAGCCTCGTGAAGAAATTATTATTGTATAATGAATAGTTCTACAACTTTCCAATATACTTTGTGTATTACCCTTTAAACATACTGGAAAAACCCTTTAAAGAGAAACTCCGGCCAACATTTTATTTTCTCTTTATTTTGGTCTCCTGAATAGAATTTTTCCCTTCTGCATTTTTTTTTTTATTAAAGAAGAATATGCACTTCTAGCAGGAGGCCATTTCATACAACAACCGACATGATAGCAAAGTGACCACCATCTCTATGCTTAGGGGTCAGTGTAATGTGGCGGTTACAGAGTGAGTATGAAATCAACCCTCCGGTTTTAGGTAAAAATTTGGGAATGCATAGTTTACGTACCTGATGCCCTCCTTTTTAGCTCCTTATCCCACTGATTCCTGGGCCACCTCTGCTGTCATCCGAGGTGGCTGAAGACTCACTGTGCTTTGGTAGTTCAAAACACTCTTCCCTGCCATCCGATTTGGCTAGCACTGCTCACGTATGCAGCGCTGGCAAATTTAATTGCAGGGAAGAGTGTCTCTGACTACTGAAGCACAGTGTGCATCGAGTAGTCTGAGAAGTACTTCGGGGAAGGAGGAAGTAGAAGCATAGAGAGAGACACACACACACACACACACAGACGCTGCAACAGTAACTGTAAGTGTTCTATCTCACCCATTGCTGGATTTACTTTTACACTGCTAATTACTGCTGTATGATGTCCTCTATGTTGCTGCTGTTTCTGAGTGTGCTACAAAGAAAGGGGTGAGCAGAATGTTCCCTTCTCTGTGTGCCATGTATGGCAGACATGATAGCAGTTAGAGTATGTTCACACTCTTAACAAAAAACGACTCTAAAATACGGAGCTGTTTTGAGGGGAAAACAGCCTCTGACTTTCAGACGTTTTTAAAGCATGAAGCGTTTTTGGAGCTGTTTTTCTATTGACCCAACGGCTCAAGAAATGACATGCACTTCTCTTTCACGTGGCGTCTTTTTTTTTTTTTTTTTAACGCGCCGTTTTTCCCATTGAAATCAATGGGCAGATGTTTGGAGGCGTTCAGCTTCCGGTTTTTAAGCTGTTTTTCAGGGCGTTTACGGCCCAAAAAACAGCTGAAAATAAGCTGTGTGAACATACCCTAAGGCCCCATCCACTAACTCGCATACTAAGAATTAGAGAGAGACTGTAGAGTGAAAAAGTGCTAAAATACCACATACACGTCATATAATGGCTAGAAATAGTGTGATTCCTCATGTACACACACATGACAACTTATTCTGAAAAGTTAGGTATGCTTTAGCGTTATTCTGCAGGTCAGTAACAATATGGCATTACCAAATATAGTTTTGATTACGTTTTACTACTTTCGTTAAAAAATAAATAATTTTTGTGTCACAGCATTCCAAGACCCAAATGTAAATTTTTTTTACAGTATCAATTGTGTGTACATAACTCATTGGCTCTCCCTTTATAAAACCACTTTAATGCTCCAGTCACTATTGTCCGTTGGCATCTAAGGGGTTAAACGGCCAGGATCAAAGTTCTCTCTGATCTCCGCCATGGAGTAAGGTGCTGGCTGTGTAATACCATCACTCGTGAATTTTGATGTGGGCACAGCTGCTGTGCTCGCAACATCACTATGACATACTATTAGGTAAATTCGCTGGAACTACTTAAAGAGGCTCTGTCACCAGATTTTGCAACCCCTATCTGCTATTGCAGCAGATCGGCGCTGCAATGTAGATTACAGTAACGTTTTTATTTTTAAAAAACGAGCATTTTTGGCCAAGTTATGACCATTTTTGTATTTATGCAAATGAGGCTTGCAAAAGTCCAAGTGGGCGTGTTTAAAGTAAAAGTCCAAGTGGGCGTGTATTATGTGCGTACATCGGGGCGTTTTTACTACTTTTACTAGCTGGGCGTTCTGACGAGAAGTATCATCCACTTCTCTTCACAACGCCCAGCTTCTGGCAGTGCAGACACAGCGTGTTCTCGAGAGATCACGCTGAGACGTCACTCACTTCCTGCCCCAGGTCCTGCATCGTGTCGGCCACATCGGCACCAGAGGCTACAGTTGATTCTGCAGCAGCATCAGCGTTTGCAGGTAAGTCGATGTAGCTACTTACCTGCAAACGCTGATGCTGCTGCAGAATCAACTGTAGCCGATGTGGCCGACACGATGCAGGAAGTGAGTGACGTCACAGCGTGATCTCTCGAGAACACGCTGTGTGTCTGCACTGCCAGAAGCTGGGCGTTCTGAAGAGAAGTGGATGATACTTCTATACACAACGCCCAGCTAGTAAAAGTAGTAAAAACGCCCCGATGTAACACACATAATACACGCCCACTTGGGCTTTTACTTTAAACACGCCCACTTGGACTTTTGCAAGCCTCATTTGCATAAATACAAAAATGGTGATAACTTGGCCAAAAATGCTTGTTTTTTAAAAATAAAAACGTTACTGTAATCTACATTGCAGCGCCTATCTGCTGCAATAGCAGATCGGGGTTGCAAAATCTGGTGACAGAGCCTCTTTAATGCCCTTGATGTATTTAGTATGTCATGGGAATGGGTTAAAGAATACCTGCCAAAATAAATGTATACAAACTTTTACATCTTATATGAAGTTAACTGCTTGCATTTACAGGTTCAATGCCTACACTTGTTTTTCTACTGGGTACTATAGACAACACAATGGGGGGAGATTTAACCAAACTGGTGCAAAGGACTTGTAATAGTTGCTCATAGCAACCAATCTGATTCCAGCTCTGATTTTTTCAGAGGCCATTTTAAATATAAAATAAGCAATCTACATCTGATTGGTCATTATGGCCAACTTTACTTTTTATTTGTACTTGTTGATAGATCTTCTTCATTATAAATTGATGTCTATGATTGATGTGTATTATCTGAATCTTCATGAGCTTATTCATCAAAACCAGTGCAAAGACAATGTAGGACTTACCCAAAACAGCCATATGGGGCTCTGTGTAATTTAAGTGGTGTTTTTGTAAAAAAATTCTCCCCAACTTGTTTTTATTGAAATTTTATTAAGGGGTTACAGGGGGGTATGGGAAAAGTAATTTGAGTAATAAACAGCAGTGTACTTATACACAAGTCTCCAACAGATCATGCATGACTATATAATAGTGCTACTAGGACATGTCAGGACAAGAGTAGACAACTTAAGCAATAGTAGACAGTGGGCCTACAGGATGTAGCACGGTAATAGCTAATCATAAAGTAATATCTGTAGCCTGTGGAGAAATGTATTAAAAAAGAGCATTTTTAGAAAAAAAATAAAAGTATGAAGGGAAGGGAAGGGAGGGGAGAGGAGGGGGGGTGGATATGGTAATTACAAAGGACAAACTTTTAGGAAATGTGAAACTAAACCAATAGCTTGCTTTCATGAACTGGATGCATCGTCTTCCTGGTCAAGTATCCCTTCTGTTATTTGTCCTCTCCAGGCTTCATTAAGGCCTCATGCACACGACCGTAGCCATGTGCACAGCCGTGATTTTCGGGTCGGCCGGCAGAGGACTGTCAGCCGCGAGCCACCCGCAAATCGCGGGCTGTGCACATAGCCATTATTTTTAATGAGCTCGACCCGCAGAACACGGCCGTATTAAGACATGTTTGTTCTTTCTGCGGTGCGGGCTCCCGGGCCATAAATATCATGACAGCCATATCACTCTCAAAGGAGAGGGAATGTAATGGAGTTCACGGATCCTGTCTATGTAATTTCTCAGAGAAGCGGGCCTCCCAGGAGCGTCTTTGCCATTTTAAGTTTTTAAAGTACGCACACATTACTGTGCAAACAAGCCTCTACTGCCATTTCTGAACCATCGTCACCATCACAGCTGGCCCAGAATGGTACCTGTTTGGTTTAAACTGATGGAGGCTGTCTACCCACACCAGGTAAGAGAAGTGACATGTGGCTGGCACTTAAAAGGGAGTTACTGTGGATCACACTAATATGGCAAGTGGCTGGCATGTTCCTGAACTCGGCTTGACACTGGTATGTATTTTCTGTGGATTAAAATTGTCTGTGTGACTGTTACTACATTCACACAAGCGTGACAGATTTACACGTGTAAAAAATGTGTCTTAAATCTGTTCGTGGGCGTTATGCATCAGTGTTCTTTGCAAGTGGCATCTGTTTTTCACGCACTCGCAAGCATTTATTTTTTTCAATGTAATTGATGCGTGAAACACAGGCATTAAACGGATGTGTACCTGTGTGCTGTCTGTGGTTTTCACGCACACCCTTTGACTTCAATGGGCAGCGAAGTGTGTGAAAACGCAGCAATATAGGACATGCAGTGAGTTTCACACAACGGACATTTGCTGTGTGAAAAATCACGCATGTGTGAAATCAATGGGGCTGTGTGTTGTTTCAACGGACAGCACACGGACGAGATTGACGCTCGAGGCAGGGCAGGGCGTAAGTTTAAAGGAATAGTGTCGCCCCCAAAAAAATTTTATATCAGTTTGATGTTAGTGTTTTATAAAAAACTTTTGTATTTATTTGTGTGTTTGTGTGTTCCTTTTTTTTATTTTTTTACTTTTTCTTCCCTATGGGGGCTGCCATTTTTTTTTCCATTTCTGTATGTGTCGATTAACGACACATACAGACATGGAGTACGGCAGCCCCAGTCCCATAGTGAATGCGAACGGGGCCCGTTCCATCCACTATGGTGTACGCAGTCTGTGTGGGAACGGCGCATGCGCCGCTCCCACACAGTCCAAGCTGAACTGAGCGCCGTCCGGCGCCATTTTCCTGTAGACCGGAAGTCGCGGCCGGACAGTAAGATTACTACTTCCGGTCACGGCTTCCGGACTTGTGCACTTGGAGCAGCGGCAGCAGACGGAGCGGACGGACCGGAGGGAGCGGCGGCGACAGGAGCAGGTAAGTGATTTCTATGTATGTTCGTGTTTCAGTGTGTTTACTACTGTATGTTAACCTTCTACACTGTGTGTTAGCTCAAAAAATGGTCGACACACAGTGTAGGAGGTTAGACCGTTCAAACCCCTCGTTTCTCCCGGCACTAGCCAGGATAAAGGAGGGGGGGGATTCTGAGAGCTCACTAGAGCGAGGGATTTTTTCCCAATTTTGCAGCATAAAGCAATGTGGTTGCTTTACCACATGCAATGCTGCAATTTTGGGAATTGCTCCATCTAGTGACCAGTGCTGGGAAATATTATAAATTAGAATCTAATTTATAATATTTCCTGACTCGTGAAAAAAAAATTAGAACAATGTTTAATCACCTACACACTAATTGTTTAACTAAAAAAAAAAATACATTTTTTGCTAACAACACATTCCCTTTAAAGATGTTGTTCCCTGCACATGACCTAAAATATCTCCCTTTGCATCGACATAGCTATATAATGTCTTGTTTTTTGCAGGACAGGTTGTATTTTTTAAAAGTACCATTTTGGGGCACATATAATTTATTGCTTAACTATTATTAACTTTTTTTTTGGAGGGGATGGAAAAAAACCAGCAATTTTGCCACACTTTTTTGCGTCCTAAATTGACGCCGTTTACCGTATGGTATAAATAACACAACAACTTTATTCCGTGTGTTGTTACGATTGCAACAATACCAAATTTCTATAGATTTTTTTATGTTTTACTACTTTTACACAGTAAAAACACTTAATTTGTTTTTGTGTCTCCATATTTGAAGAGCCATAACTTTTTTATTTTTCCGTTGATGCAGTTGTATAATGGCTTTTTTTTTTTTGCGGGACGACTTGTAGTTTTTATTGGTACCATATCGGAGTAGATGCGACTCTTTAATCACTTTTTATCACTTTTTTTTAAGGCAGGATAAACAGAAAACAGTAATTTATGTATTGTTTTTTATTGTATTTTTTACAGCGTTCACCGTGCAGGTTAAATAATGTAATAACTTTATGGTTAGGGTTGTTACGGACGCGGCGATACCAAATATGTGTAACTTTTTTACGTCTTTTTAATAATAAAGCATTTTGTAAGAGGAAAAAGTGAGGTTTTTTAAAAAAAAATTCACTTATTTTTTTTTATTAACTTTATTAAAACATATTTTTAAGCCCCTTCCAGCTTTGGTTGAGGGCAGGTAAGGGACGGGCCGTACACTTTTTGCAGGATGGGAGGTGGATGTCTAGCGCTCAGCTACAGTCTTTGTCGGACCCGGTCCCTTTCTCAGCGTGGCAGGTTACCCAGTTGCGACACTTCCTGGCGTCATTAGAACATCCAGCGGCGCAACCGCGAGATAGCTCCCCATTTGAACTCCTATGTACAGGCACAGGCACGATTCGACACTCGTCCAGACTTTATACTCTCTTGATCTCACCCTACAATCTGCCCCCACCTTCTTACCTGCTTAGCTGGGAGAGGGACTTGGGCTTGACATTTACCCCTGAACAAAAGGAACGCCTGTTCACCATGACGCATAAATCCTCTATGGCCAACAGATTTCAGGAGGCAGGGTTCAAGATTCTGTCCCGTTGGTATAGGGTGCCTTCCAGATTGCATGCAATGATCCCGATAGCCTCACCATTATGCTGGAGATGTGGTGACCATGTGGGTACAATCATGCATATTTTTTGGGACTGCCCACTCCTGGCTGACTTCTGGTCCGAGGTGTGGCGCATTTCCTCGAAATTTACAGATTTCCCCCTCCCACGATCCCCGGGCCTTTTCCTGCTCCATCTATGTGAGGTCCCTCTGTCTACGTATAGACGCTCGGTGGTTCGCCTTTTGGTGAACGCGGCTAGGGCGTGTGTTCCTGCACTGTGGAGACAATCTTGTCCCCCGTCAGTGGGCATGTGGTTCGGTAAGATTCAGGAGATCATGAGAATGGAGGACCTCACGGCATCAATGAAAGGGTCCCATGCCTCCTTCCTCAGAACATGGCGTGAATGGATCCGATTCCAATTCACTGCGGAATATAAGGCCATCATGGCCTCTTGACTTCACACCTAGATCCAGTATGTCAGGTCAGCTCCCTCCCTTTCCTCTCCTTCCTACTGTCCCTGCTTTTCTTTCTCTTACTGTTCTCTTGTTCGCTACTGGAGTATTATGCACGGCTGCGGGTTCAGAGTGCATATCGGAGATTCTTTCACACTTGATTTGAGCGATGTATTAATTTCTTGTGATCCCATGCACTTATGTAATGCAGATAGTCGACCTGTGGCCTTTTGACTGTATTGCACTGGCATTTTCCAATTGTATTGTGTATACTTTGTGTTACAAAATGAAAATAAAAGAATTTAAAAAAAAACAACATATTTTACATTTTTAACTCGTCCCACTAGGGGACTTCACTATGCGATCATCCGATTGTCTTTTAACGGTATTGCAGTGTATTACTTGGCTGTCGTGTAAAATGTACCGGCATCTGCTAGGCCATGGCTCTGGAATGGCCTAGCAGGCATAACTAGTGGCAGACCTGGGGGCCTTTATTAGGCCCCCCGGCTGCCATTGAAACCACTGATATCCTGCGATCTTACTCAGGGTGCCGGTGGGGTGAGAGAAGGAGCTCCCGCACTCTCTCAAAAACCACTCAGATGCGGCACTCGCTATTGTGCCCCGCATCTGAGGGGTTACACTGGCAAGATCGATACTGATATGGCTCTCGCCCGTTCGAGCAGGGCTGCTCCCAGCCCTCAGCTACCGAAGGTAGCTGAGAGCAGGGAGATTTAACGGCTCCCTGCTCTGCTTATTCATTCCGATGCAGCGCCGTGAAAAGGCGTATGCATCAGAATAAAGCCCATTAGTGGCCTCCGTGAAAAGACGTATTGGCAGTCACTAACGGGTTAAAGGGAATCTTTCAGCAGTTTTGAGGCCTCAAAACTGCTGACAGTGCAATACAGGGAAGGACAATGTAGCAATGAATTTGTCTCAGTCAAGCAAATTTAATTCACCCGGCGCCACAGTCGCTAGTGCCACTGAGGCAGGTGCTTAATGTTCAAGTGCTTTTCGGCTCTCCTCAGAGAAAGCTGCCGACCCCTCCACTCTGCTCTGAGTGATGGCTCTTGCGGTCTCCAGATTGGACGCCTGAGCACTTATTTAGAGCAGAAAGTGGCACTTGTAATTTCAAGAAATCTTTATATGCTCTTATTTACCTGGGCTATTTGGGTATCGGCCAATATCCCCTGATGCAGTTCCGCCATCAGGAATTTCTGGGCCTAATACAGCCAAGATGTCTGGGCCCCCCTCCATTACCGGGGGTGGACAACGGAAAGTGTGGCGCTCATGTTCGTACGTTATACACGTTAACCGATTTTGGTGCTGAATTCAACTAGAGTGAACGAAATCTTGGAGCAGGCAGTGACCGGTTAATGCCCTGGATTTTGTTAAATTTAACCAAAACGTATCCCCCTGTATGGCATATAGTGGGATATGTCGCCCAGGGAGTGGGGCTTTCCCAGGGCTGGAGTCCCCGGGCAAATCTTCTACTAGAGCTCTGCCCAGGGACTCTGGGGCTGTTCCTTATGTCCATATATGTAAGGTTTCCCACACACGAGCGTGTTTGGTCCATGAGATACGGACCGTATGTCGGCAGTATTTCCATGACCGAACACAGTGCAGGGAGCCGGGCTTCTAGCATCATAGTTATGTATGACGCTAGGAGTCCCTGCCTCGCTGCGGGACAATTGTCCTGTACTGTAATCACATTTTCAGTACGGGACAGTAGTCCCGTGGGGAGGCAGGGACACCTAGCGTCATACATAACTATGACGCTAGGAGCCCAGCACTGTGTTCGGTCCGGTAAATACGTCCGACATGAGGTTTTTCCGCAACGGATGCGTTGTGAAAAATCTGCAGCAAATACGGTAGCAGAAAAGTGGATGAGATAAAACAAATCTCATCCACATACTGCGTAAATACTGAGCGGAAAAAAACGCTCTGAAATTGACCTGTGGTGCGGAATTTTATTCCGCAACATGTCAATTGTATTTACGGAATTGCCGCTTATTTGTTGCGGGCTTTCTCCTTTGAAATCAATGGGAGGTAAAACCCACAACAAATAGCAGTTGTTGCGGTTTTTTTGCAGCAGGTACGCAGCGATTCCGCTGCAGAAAATGAAACTCAAAAAAAAAATCCTATACTTACCCAGAAGTCTGTGTTTGTTTCTTCCTCCCTCCAGCGGGGGGGTCCTGGGATGATGTTTCATCCTTGGTGACTGTTGCATATAATCACAGAATGCAGCAGCGGTCTCCTGGGATGAAACATCATGCTAACAGGCCGGCTGAATGGAGCAGTTTCTGCAGCGAAAAAACGGCACCACAGTTTGGTGTGGATTTTCGCCCGGAATTCCCTGCGGTGCACAGGGCGGATATGCTGTGTGCTTTTACGCAGCATATCCGCCCGGTGTGAACTCAGCCTAACAGTTAAGTTCCCCCTCCCTCAAGAAAAATTAATAACGTATCCCTTCCCCCAAAGCCAAGTCCCACTCTCCCCCACAAAAATGTTTTAAACAAAATTCCCTCCCCAACATATAGCATTTACAGTTAAGTTCCCCCTCCCCACAAAAAACGATTTGTAAAGAATCCTCTCCCCCACACATAACATTACAGTTTCTTACTCTTACCTGTCCTGGAGGACTCTTCTGCCTGGTACAAGTTGCAGGCAGGAGGGTTGGAGAGTGGTGTGTCACTGCTTCATTCCAGCTCTTCCTTCTTCCTCCGTCCTTCCCGTCTGGTGGGTGGCTCCCTCCACATGGAGCTTATGTTTCCTGTTCATGCAGCATCTTCCTCTCAGGGCCCCAACTTAAGTTACTTCAGCGTAAAGAACTGCCCGTTACATTGCAGGAGCCGTTCATTTCTCCAAGTCACTAACGCTGGGGCCCTCAATAAAATGTTTAAAGTAGCGGGCGGGCCCCTTCTTTTCATCATTGTGGCTGGGACCCTCATAGGTGTACCAGCAGTACTGCCCTGATGGCGGCCCTGCCCTGATGTATACATGTTTTTGTCTGACCCAGATTTATTATTATCTTTTTATATCTGAATTGATATATATATCTATTCTTCATACTTTGAGTATATAAATTATCATTATTACTGTTATATTTATATGTATGAATTTATTGATTTATGAATTGAGATATTTACGAATTGAAAAAATATATTCATATATACATATATATTTTTTTATATTATAATTTAGATCTACTGGTCAGTATTCTACATGTGTTCTTATGTGGTTTTGTCTCATCAAGCATGAATAAATTAATGTAAATTTTGTGTCAGTTTTTATTAAAATTATGTGTCGTTGAATACAATTATAAATAAAATAGTGTTCAAAAAAATAGCAGTGAGTTTAAGACAGCAAATAAAGTGAAGAATCATTATAATAACTTTTATTTGCCTAAATGCAAACGCACTGGAAATTTTACACATTCAATTCCATATCAAAACAATAACAACATTTATCCAGTTTGTGTTAATGTTTACAGAAAGTAAAGAAAAAGGAATATTAGGCTGTTCAAAAACATAGAATTGCCAGCATTCTTCTTTAACCCCTTCCCGACATTTGACGTATGGGTACGCCATGGAAAGCTAGTGCTTCCTGCATTTTGCTGTATCCATACACCAAATGCATGGCACCGGCTCAGAAGCTGTACCGGTGCCATCATCGCTGGATGTCAGCGGTATCTTACAGCTGACATCCGGCTGTAATGGCGGGGACCGAAATTTTCTTCCATCCCCACCATTAACCCCTTAAATGCAGCGCTCAAACGCGATTGCTGCATTTAAGGTGTTTGCAGCTCATCGGTTTTCCGGTGGCAACAATGGCAACCGGAGGCCTAATACTGGCCTCCCGGTCTGCCTAGCATGGAAGCCATTCAGGACCCGCCCATCGGCAGAGCCTGAACGGCTTCCGTAGCCGCCAGCAAGATGGCGCCGGCTCAGGAGCTGAGCTGGCGTCATCAGCGGTGGACTGTAACTGTAACCTGTAACTGCTGCTGCTATGGCAACAGGAGACACAATGACCTCCTGCTCTGCCATTACGGAAGTCGATTATGCCCCACCGGGAGGCGAAGCCTAATCGGCTTGCTGCCAGTGAATAACTGACAGATCTCATACATTACACTACGTAGGTAGTGCAATGTATTAGAAAAAAAACAAAACACAGTTGGACCTTCAAGTCCCCTAGTGGAAAAAAAAGTGAAAAAAGTAAAAGTTTGAAAACATAATAAAACTTTCAAGTAATAAAATAAAACACAATCACCCTGTTTCCTTAACAAGTCCTTTATTATTGAAAAAAATAAATAAACCATACGTATTTGGTATCGCCACGACCGTAACGGCCTGAGCTATAAAAATATTATATTATTATTGCACGCAGTGAACAGTGTAAAAAAACCTGTAAAAAACTACCAGAATTTCTATTTTTTGGTCACTTTGCCCTACAAATATTGGAATAAGAAGTGATCAAAAAGTCGCAAGTATCCAAAAATGGTACCTATAAAAACTATAGCTCGCCTCGCAAACACGCCCTCTGACAGCTCAGTCGACTAAAAAGTTATGGTTCTCACAACTTGGTGACAGAAAAATTACATTCTTTTTACAAAAATAATTTTATTGTGCAAAACGTTGTAAAACATAAAAACATAAAAAAAGTGCCATAAATTAGGTATTGCCGGAATCGGACTGACCCGCAGAATAAAGATAACATGTAATTTATAATGCAGGTTGAACGCTGTATTAAAAAAAAACGATGCCAGAATTGCGTTTTTTTGATTACCTGGCCTCCCAAAAAAAAGGGGTAAAAAGTGATCAAAAAGTACTCCAAAATGGTACTAATAATAACTACAGCTCGTCCCGCAAAAAAACAGCCCTCATACCACTACGTCTATGAAAAAATTAAATTAGTTAAGGCTCCAATAAGTCAGGAAATAAAAAATATGCAGTTGTGCCGGCCCGAGGGGAGCATTTCTTCTGTTTCAAGAGACGATTTATCAAGGCCCTAAAATTAGGGAACCAGGAAGGGGAGGGCCCAAACATATCCGCTGGAAGCGCCGGTGCCCGTATTATACCAGGACAACACTTCCCAGCAAAATTCCCCAGACTACAAAGGTGCGGAATGTGGACCAAAAAGGGGATAAGAAAGGACACCATTTATCAGTGCGACACTGGCCTGTGCAGAAAGGATTGCTCCACAGCGTAACACACATCTATGGATTATTTTATTGTTTTTTTTACCCCATTATTATACCACCTGACTATGCCCCTAATGTACTCTGCCCAGCTTACATATGCCCCACATTATAAATGGAAACACCAGCAATGCTCAAACAAATCTACTACCAAGCAAAATCCGCTCTCCAAAAGCCAAATGGCGCTCCCTCTGCTCTGAACCCCACAGTGTGCCCAAACAGCAGTTTCCTTTCACATATATGGCACCGTCATACCCGGGAGAACCCTTTTAACAATTTTTGGGGTGTGTGTCTCCAGTGGCATAAGCTGGGCATGACATATTTGCCACTGAAAATTTTTAATTTCTACCATACGTAGCGCATTCATTTATGGAAAAGGCCTGTGGGGTGAAAATGCTCACTACACCCCTTAATAAATGCCTTGAGGGGTGCAGTTTCCAAATGAAGTCACTTCTCAGGGGTTTCTTTTTATTATTTCACATCTGAGCCTCTGCAATTGTGAACCAATACTTTATAAATCACCAAATTAAGCCTCAATTTCACATGGTACTCTTTCAATCCTGAGCCTGGCCGAATGTCCAGGCAAAAGATTAGGGCCACATGTAGGGTTTCTAAAACCGGGAAACACTGCATAATAATTAGAGAGCTGTCTTGTTATGGTGGCACAAGCTGGGCACCACATATTGGCATATCTATGGAAAAAATCCCATTTTCACTCTGCAACATCGAGTGCACACTAATTTCTACAAAACACCTGCAGGGTTAACATGCTTACTACACCACTAGAGAAATGCATTGAGGGGTGTAGTTTCCAAAATGGGGTCACTTCTGAGGGGTTTCCACTGTTTTGGTCCCACAGGCGCCCAGAAACCAATTCAGCAAAATCTGCACTCCAAATGGCACTCCTTCCCTTCTGAGCCCTGCCGTGTGCCTAAACAGCAGTTTATGACCACATATGGGGTATTGCCGTACTCGGGAGAAATTCCTTTACAAATGTTGGGTTCTTTTTTTCCTTTATTTGTTGAGAAAACGAAAAATTTTGCGCTAAAGCTACGTATTATTGACGAAAAAGGATTGTTTTTATTTTCACTGCCCAATTCTAATAAATTCTCTGAAACACCTGTGGAGTCAAAATGCTTACTATACCCCTAGATTAATTCCTCAAGGGATGTAGATTCCTAAATGGAATCACTTTTTGGGCGTTTTCATTGTTTTGTCCCCTCAGGGGCTTTGAAAATGTGACATGGCCTCCGCAAACCATTCCTGCTAAATGTGATCTCCAAAAGCAAAAAAAGTGCTCTTTTCATTCTAAGCCCTGCCGTGTGTCCAAACAGCCGTTTATTACCACATGTGGGGTATAGTTTTACTCTGGAGAAATTGCTTTACAAATTTTGCGATGCTTTTTCTCCTTCAGTCCTTGTGGAAATGAGAAAAAATTAGCTAAACCTACATTTTCTTTGAAAAAATGTAGATTTTTATTTTCAGGGCCTATTTCCAATAATGTTTGCAAAAAACCTGTGGGGTCAAAACGCTCACTATACCCATAGATAATTTCCTCAATGGGTGTAGTTTCCAAAATGGGGTCACTTGCGGGGGGTTTCCACTGTTTTGTCTCCTCAGGGGCTTTGTAAATATGACATGGCCTCCGCAATCCATTCCTGCTAAATGTGAACTCCAAAAGCCAAATGGTGCTCCATCCCTTCTAAGCTGTGCCGTGTATCCAAACAGCCGTTTATTACCAAATGTGGGATATTGTTTTACTTGGGAGAAATTGCTTTACAAATTTAGCGGTACTTTTTCTCCTTTATTCCTTGTGGAAATGAGAAAAAAACAAAAACGCTAAACCTACATTTTCTTTGAAAAAATGTAGATTTTAATTTTCACGTCCTACTTCCAATAATCTCTGTAAAAAACCTGTGCGGTCAAAATGATCACTATACCCCTAGATAATTTCCTTGAGGTGTATAGTTTCCCAAATGGGGTCACTTTTGGGGGATTTCCGCTGTTTTGGCACTGCAAGAGCCCTTCAAACCTGACATGGTGCCTAAAATATATTCGAGTAAAAAAAAGGCCCCAAAATCCACTAGGTGCACCTTTGCTTCTGAGGCCGGTGCTCCAGTCCAGTACCACGCTACAAGCACATGTGAGATATTTCCTAAAACTGCAGAACCTGGGCAATACATATTGAGTTGCATTTCTCTGGTAAAACTTTGTGTTGTAAATAAAATTGGATTAAAAATTAATTTCTGCAAAAAAATATGAAATTTGTAAATATCACCTCTACTTTGCTTTAATTCCTGTGAAAAGTTTAAAGGGTTAAGAAATTTTCTAAATGCTGTTTTGAATACTTTGGAGGGGTGAAGTTTTTAAAATTGGGTGACTTTTTGGGGGTTTCTAATATATAAGGCCCTCAAAGCCACTTCACAACTGAACTGGCCCCTGTAAAAATAGCCTTTTGAAATTTTCTTGAAAATGTGAGAAATTGCTGCTAAAGTTCTAAGCCTTGTGATGTCATAGAAAAATAAAAGGAAGTTCAAAAAACAATGCCAATCTAAAGTAGACATATGGGGGATGTTAATTAGCAACAATTTTGTGTGGTATAACTGCCTGTCTTACAAGCAGATACATTTAAATTGAGAAAAATGCTAATTTTTCACTAAAAATTTGGTGTTTTTCACAATTAAATACTGAACATATCGAGCAAATTTTGCCAGTAACATAAAGTCCAATGTGTCACGAGAAAACAATCTCAGAATCGCTTGGATAGGTAAAAGAATTCCGACGTTATTACCACATAAAGTGAAACATGTCAGATTTGAAAAATGAGACTCTGTCAGGAAGGTCAAAAGTGGCAAAAGAGGGAAGGGGTTAAGGCATGGAGAAGAGATAATTGTATTTATCGGTTATAGGTAGAAACAATTTCATTAAAATGGTTCGGATGAAACAGTTGCTATATTTATTGCATTATGCCCCTATTTGGCTCCTCAAACGTTTATTTTCTCCAGCAACATCACAGCTTCTGACAAGGAGCAGGAAGATAAGATCAGTGTGGCTGGTTGTTGGGAACGGACTAAAACAGTCTGCTGTAGAAATACCTGATGCACTGAGACATTGTGGGCATCGGCTTTTAGGAACAGGCAAGATGACGTGTACAGTGCTGAATGCAGATTTTCTCTAGCAACCGCCAGTAGATGAGAGGAAAAGGGCAACAGTTTAAGAACAGTTTTACAATGAAAGGGGGCTGAATTGGTTAATAAAGTATATTGCAATATTTCTTGAAATCACCTGCCCAGTACATTATTTTTTTTTTAAAATGACATGATATGTACCCTGTAACCTAAGTCATGCTGGTCTACTCTCCCAGATGTTCCAGAAATAGATGGGATCCAGAAAGGGGTAGGGGTAGCTATATGCATATGTATTTGTATGCAGTGATCTCCCTCTAGTGTCTGCTGCAGGCAACCAAAATGTTATTATCTAATTCCATGGCTATGTCAAGGGAAGTGCTTTGCTGGAACTGTCAGGCTACATTCACACTAGCGTAAAAAACGCACGTGAATCTGGTCCGTGTGTGTTGCATTATGCAGTGTGCTTTGCGAGTGGCATGCGTTATTCATGCACTCGCGAAGCACATCTTTTTAAAAAAAAAAATATTTTCAATTGAATTGATGCGCATCCGTGTGCGCGAATTGATGTGCATCCGTTTGCGGTGCGTGGTTTTCACGCGCCCATCATCAAAGTCAATAGGCGCGTAGCTGCGTCAAAACGCACCAATAAGGAACATGCAGTGAGTTTCACGCAAAGGACTCTCGCTGCGTGAAAACTCCTGCATGTGTGAACGTCCCCATTGAAATGGGTCCGTGTGCTGCGTGTGATTTCCATGCGCAGCACACGGTCGTTATTCACGTTCGTCTGAATGAGCCCTTAATGTAGGACACTACGCAGCCAGTATTGTTTATTGAGGTTACTTTGATGGCGCAGTTAATGTATGCACTTTAGCTTTTATTTTGGGGGTGTTGCCTGTACTTGTGGGCAGGGTCAACATAGAAAAATATTTAATGCCATATATCTATATAGAGCAACAATAAAATCCAGTATACCATATGTTATTGTAACTGGTCTTACCAGTATTGGTCCTTCTACTATGAGGGGGCACTATGCCTACCCAGTAAAGGCCACACTCTAATGTATTATCACTGACTACAAAGTTACAAGTTATTGCATACAACTCAATGGGAGTTATGGAAATTGCCAAGTAATGCACTGTCCAGATTATAGTGTTGCATGGGCTGTACATGTGCCATTCCATCATGTAACCTGAGATATGCATTTGACATTCCAGTCACACAGATACGACAGAAGGGAGACATGCTGTGAATCGTTCAATCATAGAACCTATGAAGATATAGGGGGAAATTTATTAAGACTGCCGTTTTATACTCCAGTCTTAAACGAAAGTACGTTGCAGTGAAACGTGCAAAATTTATTAAGAGTCGCACATCTCTTAATACGTTTGCATTTTGGTCGGTCTTAGATTCAGGAAAGCAAATATACGCCTGCTATGAGTAGATGTGGATTTACAATACAATTTGCGCCATTTTCTGGTGTAAGAATTATTAAACCTGTCTGACCAAAGGGTGCCCACCCCCTCTTGGTTAACCTTGCCAACTTTTCTCGGCACTTATCAGTATGGGTGGAAAGGTGTAGTGTTTGGGTTTTTATCAGATCCGTGACTAAATCTCTTTTCCAGGATTAACAGTTCGTGCTACAGTTCAGAACGGATAGAGCTTGGCATCAGCCAGCAGTTCTCTGGAGGTCAGTGGGTTCAAGGTCTTGATTTTTTTCCTTTTCTGTGATGAACATGTACCAGCAGACTTGGATCCAACAGGAGAGGTCCATGTGGCCAGAAAAGAACCGGCTTAATGAGTAAGACCACTGACTGGACAGGGAATAACTACACAAATCTGACTCTCTTGTCCTATTGTCCATTCCTGATAAATGGACTTTTATTGTATTCTGTTCTCTTCAGGACATCTACCGCCGTCAGTAATGTGTTTTTGGACATGGACCCTTCTCATGGGAGTTAATATTTGTTTTGTTATTTTGTAAAAAAAAAAAAGGCATGAATGGATTCATAGGCTTTAAAAATTTAAGTAATCAAAGAATCCAGCACGGAACTACAATATGTGGAATTTCACAAGGCCAGAAGCAGAAGATGGAGTAGGATTTTTTTTTAAAGTTTTCTAGTGACATTTATATAATTTTCTTAAATCAAGAATATCTGATAATCCAGGTCCTATCAGGCCTCGTTGACAGCAGTTTATGGAAATGTTACGGTAAGTTTATGGACATGATGTTTTTTTGACATTTTATGATTGATCCCATTATCTAGCTGTGTTCCCTCTTCAGCTTATCCCAACACCACGAAGGAGAAATCTACAGCGACTGATTTACTGCATGAAATTCCTTTAACATCAGCAAGATTGATCCAGGCTTCTAGGACGGATTGCTTTTTCCCGGGGTCAAGAAGGAAGTTTTCCCCTGTGACACAAATTGGCCGAATGTGTCCAGGGGTTTTCGCCTTCTTATTACTAGGGATGATAATAACAGCATTATAATAACAGTATAAGTAAATAACATCACTAAATTATTACCAAAATATAACAGCAGTATTTAGGTTAATTAATGGTAATAATTAGCAAAGTGTCATAGATAGAACCTGGGATAAAACCCGCTGCTAGGACCAATCGCCTTTTAACGGGGGTCAAGAAGAAAATGTTTTCACTGTGACATAAGTTGGATGAACATGTCCAGGGTTTTTTGCCTTCTTCTGGATCAATAGCTTTAGGCCTGATTTATACGAGTGTGTGCGTTTTGCGTGCGCAAAATGCACTTAACAGCTGCGTGTGTCATCAGTGTATGATGCGCGGCTGCGTGATTTTCGCGCAGCCGCCATCATTATGACACTCCATTTGGATGTTTGTAAACTGAAAAGCACATGGTGCTTTTCTGTTTACATTGAGTTTGACAGCTGTTGCGCGAATCACGCAGTTCGCACGGAAGTGCTTCCGTGCGACCTGCGTGGTTTTCACGCACCCATTGACTTCAATGGGTGCGTGATGGGCGAAAAACGGCGAAATATAGAACATGTCGTGAGCTTTACGCAGCGGACTCACGCTGCGCAAAACTCACGGACTGTCTGCATGCCCCATAGACTAATATAGGTGCGTACGACACGCGTGAAAAGCACGCGCGTCGTATGCGCGTATATTACGCTCGTGTAAATGATGCCTAATTGTAGAGATTTCAAAGTACTACAGTAATGATAGTAATAATAAGAAAAGTAAAATGTTAATAGTAATGATAGAATAGTAATAGTAATAATAGTATAATTATAGCAACAATATAATAGTAATGATAATTAAAATTGTTAGAAATAAATAACAAAACTTTGTGTCGCCTCCTTTTTTCCTTTAATAAAGAAAAATATTTAATCTGAAAATAGTCACATATTTGTTATAATTCTCATTTTCATTGGCCCGAGTTTCAACACTTCAGTCCCAATGCTGTTGTGTATATATATGTATATATATATATATATATACCCATACATCGCACTTATTCATACACTTACCTTTTATGCTGGATGTATTAAAGAGTCTCTGTCACCATATTATAAGTGCCCCGTCTCCTACATAATGTGATTGGCGCTGTAATGTAGGTAACAGCAGTGGTTTTTATTTTGAAAAACAATCATTTTTTAGCAAGTTATGTGAAATCTTAGATTTATGAGCATCGTGAGAAACTAGACATGGACTGCACAATCCACAATATATACGTTGATCTGAGCCACTAGGCCTAATTTAATAACATGAACATGAGGTTCTTTGTTAACATTTTGATTAAACTGTATAAGCCCACTTGCCCCTTCACGGCGACCTGTTTAAAGTGGGTCCCTACTCTATTGGTTGCAGCACCGCATGTCACTGCCACCGCAGCACCGCTCCTGCAGAGGGAGCAACCCAGGGGTCCAAAAGCACCCATGCCATCAGACAAGCTATGAGAAGTGTATGACGCCGATTGGTCAGCGTCATACACTCCTCTGTACAACGCCCAGTTGGCATTTATAATCTGGTGACGGAGCCTCTTTAAGCAGGCAGACTTTTCAAACAGAAGGGGTCTTTACAACCATGCCCCATCCCAGGACAGTAGCTGATAACCAGTTGTAGTAGTCACCGGTCAGCAAGAGGGGGACATAGCACTGGACTATGAACGAAGCATCCTCTTGACACTGGGAGTCCCTCCCCTCCTGCTCTTCTCCAACCCCACTGCCTCTTGTTAATGATAACAGAAGAGAGAGGACATAGATAGTGTTGATAGCAGCTGTTTTTAATCCAGGCCGTGAAGAAGGGGATATGGTGCCAAGGAGATTATGTAGGTTGGGGGATGGGGGCTGCAGAGGCAGTAATGTGTAGAGGCACCCAGCAGCCTGACTATTGGCAGCGATGGTGCCCTCTTAACTCGGGAGGGATAATGCGCCCTGTGCTACGATACAGGTTGCACACGCCTATGGTCGGTTGCAGCCATTTATAAAATGTTTCTAAGCAAATTACCCCATGCTCAAATAACATCCCACCATGTTTATATAATAAGGAAAAACATGGTAAGCTAAGTGTTGCAATGGATTCACATCCTAGACAATAAAAGCCATGTAGCTCTAGTGTAAATATTCATAAATGACATCCAAAATCTGTGGCTTCACTTACCTTACCGGATATTATAAAGAGTGACTGACACCCTGCCCCAAGAAATCTGTCATTCCTAAAGAGGGCTTGCATCTTGAGAGTTGGCTATTTTAGTTACACACTTTTTCAGTCATTCACTCTGGTTGAATCAAAAGGAAAATGCAACAGTCACAGCCACCGGTGAACCTTGTAACGTGTTAACATGGTTCACAGGTTTTCCTCTGTGGACCAGAAATAAGTAGTTCACACAGTTTTTTGTAGGCAGAAATAATCCTGAAGACATTTTGAGGCAGATTTTGAACTGCCAGCGTTGTTTGCCTGGGGCCCTTTAATCTGATGGAAGGATCGCGGGTAAAAAAAAGTCACAAAAACGAGCTCCGCAGTTTTTTCTGCCTCCGATTGATTTCAATGGGAGGTCAGAGTGGAAACAGCGAGAAGAACATTCCGCGAGCAGCCATAACCCGCCCAGGAAAAAAAGCATCTACCTCTCATTTTAATGAATGGGGGGCTATTTGGGTCATTTTTTTGGCGCCGATTCCTACACGGTTTCCACGTCAAAATCAGCGCCAAAAAACTCTGTGAACTGACTATAACCACTTTAAAACTTAGCCTGTGGTAAGGTCAAAAGCTTAAAGCACTCCAGCAATTTTTCATTTCTGCCTACATAGTGAGGCATAGGCTATTATTAAAGAATAATGTAAAGCCTCCTGTGTATATCGGTTTTAGTTGATGTGCCATTTATGGGTTGTCTGCCATTTTAGTTCCTTCTTCCCCTTTGATATGGTTCCCCCTAATGTATTCTAAATTTCTCATGATGGCTTTGAAATAGCAGAGGGGGTGAAGTCTCCTCAAACTGCATTTACTCTGCTTGGAGTCCTATCTAAGTGCAGCAAATGACAGATCAGGGACATAGAACTTCTGTAATCACACTGCAGAGTCTCGGTTTATGTATCTTCAGCCTGTCTCCTCTGTCTCCTGCTTGTGATAGATCGGTAACATAGAACTTCTGTACTCAGACTGCAGAGTCTCAGTGTATCATATGTATCTTCAGCCGGTCTTCTGCTTGTGATGGATCAGTGACATAGAACTTCTGTACACACACTGCAGAGTTTTAACGTGTCTTCTGCTTGTGATAGATCAGTGACAAATGTGATGGATGGTCCATTTGCTTATATTTTCTGTATTAAATTAGATTATGAATAATTGAGCAGGATGCCGGGTCATGCAGAGATGTAGTTTCTATTCCATCTGCAATAACCCCCCACCCCCCTATTTCTTCTTTGTTTGCGAGAAATAGATAATCTCTGAATGTTTCTTCTATAACCTTGATATGTTAGCAGTTAGCGGTCTGGCTGAATGCCCAGACATGAAGTTATCACATTCCTTATTATTGGTTTCTATTCCATTATTCACATACATACTTGTAAATAACTCCCACACTCCTCGATTTAGAGCCCAAATAGAGCAGGTGCAATCTAACGTAAGCATCTAATGAAAATGATAATATTACATTTTAAATGTATTGTATGTTCGATTGGCTCAATATGAAATATTCTCATAGTATGCTATTGGCTGAATCAGTTATTGTCATATTGTAAATGATTGGCCGAAATCAAACCTATTCCCCTTTTGAAAGATATTATTGTAATTGTTTTTGGCAATAAACCTGAGGAGTATTTTTGAGCATACAAGCAATGTCTGTGTCTCTTACTTCTCTCTGATACATCGACACAACCTATGATCTGGATAAATTCCCGGAGCGAGTGTCTGTTGGAACACTCGTCTAAAATTTTAGTCTAATATATTTTGAGCCATGATTTCTTCAACACATAGAACTTCTTTACACACACTGCAGAGTCTCAGTGCAGTTTATGTATCTTCAGCCTGTCTTCTGCTTTTGATAGATCAGTGACACAGAACTTCTGTCCTCATTGCAATGTCTCCATGTCGTCTATGTATCGTCAGCATGTCTCCTCTGTCTTCTGCATCTGATAGAAGACATAGGACTTCGCTAGACACACTGCAGAGTGTTAGTGTAGTCTTTAGCCCTCCGTAGGGATTCAGACATTGTACTTTGGACACTATAAAAGGCTGTTCCGCCTTCTTTTCACTTCAGGGAATAGGAGAAGGAAGAAGACAAGCGGTGCTGCCAGTAAAGGAGCTGGCCCTGAAAGAGCACGGTAAGTGTCTTTTCCGCCAAATCCTTAAAATAGGAGGCCGGCTATTTTACTTGGAAACAGCTGGCCGCCATTTAACGCTCAGTCCTGCAATGAGCGAGAGTGACCCCCTCGGTCATTGCAATACCGAGACTGCTAGACTAATGCTGGTGAGCTAGCATTATATGTGCACATTTTTTTTGCTGGAGTGAGTGCTTCTTTAAAATACTATTGACCTGATCAGCACACTAAGAAATGTTACTTATAGCAACCAATCAGGTTTAAAAATTAATCAGGAAGGCTGTGTTCACATCTGCGTTATGGCTTTCTGTTCTGCTCTGCCAAAGGAGCAAAACATGAAAAACCGGAGCCGCCAGAACCACTGCATGGTTAACACAAACAGTGCGGAAACCCATGGATTTTAATGAGTTTCATCAGGTTTTTGGTTATGGTGTCTGTTCTTTTGCAGGACAAAATAGCACTGCATGCTGAGCTGTTTTGTTGAGTAAAAACGACAGAATCTGTGACGGAGGCCCCTATTGGAGCCTCCGAAGCAGATTTGAACAAGCCCTCATCTGATCATTTGCTGGAGACAACACTGACACCATTATTTTTGAACAGTCCTTAGGCTGAAACCCTACGTCTTCCTCTCCATTACAAAAGAAATGAGGAATACATAAATTATTTCTAAACCGAAAACAACCTGCCACCAACTGAGGCGCTCCATAATCAGGGATTTCTCTAGACTGATTCAATACATAAATAAAACTAAGTCGCAAGCTAAAACAATATTACGCAAGTTTATTTAATTAATTTATAACAAAGTTTCAAGCAAAAGTTTCATTTTAATGTAAACAGGTAAAGAACAAATACATTTTAATATAGGCAAAGCACATTTTGGTCAAAATAAACAAGTCAAAAGCTTAAATGGAATTTGGCAAAATGGATCATATCTCACAAAACAAGTAAAAAAAATGCCACAGAGCAAAAGCAAACTATATTCCCTGTATATAAAAGCATGCAGATAAGGCAATATACAGAATAAGCAGTGTTTGTCTTGCTGTAGAACACCCCAAATACATTGATTCATTACGGCTTGTCCACACACAACGGAATTGCTGCAGAAATTTTCTGCAGCAATTCCGTTGAAAAACGCAAACATTCCGCTGCTGCAAAAACGCACCATTTCCTGCATTTTTAACGGCACAAAATGATGCATACTTTGCTCCATTTTTCACAATGTTAGGAGATGGAGACATCTCCTCTGAAAAACGCAGCAATTCTGGCCACTTTCTGCAGCAGGAATGGACATGCTGCGGTCCGAAAAATATGCAGAGCTGATCAATTTCTGCTCAGAATTTTTACGCAGCACGTGGATGAGATTTCTTAAATCGTATCCACTATGCTGCTACTGTTTTCTGCTGCGTTTTTTTCCTCCGAAATTATAGCTGGAAAATGGCAATTCCGCAGAATGTGGACAAGCCCGAAGCATTTTTGCTAGATGACCATATCTTATGAAGAGCTGTACAAATGATAGATAATCCAAGAATCAGACAGGCATAGCTAAAGCCAACTGGAAGATCAACTCATTTCCACTAAACTTGAAGAGGTTGTACAGTATGAGAAAAACAAGACTGATTTTATTGCAGTAAGCTCCACTGCAGTGAATGGGGCTGAGCTGCAGTGCCACACACGAGTGGACAGGTGTGGCACTGTTTTTGGAAGAAATGAGCCATGTTTTTCTAATGCTGGACAACCCCTTTAAATTAAAGTCTAGTTCCCCCAGGTGTCCTAGGTGTCCGGAAGAAAAGGCAGACATCCTTCATATGTTCTGGTCCTGCGGGAGATTGGGGGCCTTATGGACGGAAATGACAGAGTTAATGGGCCGAGTGTTTGAGGCACAGATCCCAGTGGATCCAGTGGTAATGCTGCTGGGGTATATAGGGGATTTGGAGGGGGATAGGATGACAGGGCTGGCAATTGGAAAAATACTATACCAAGTAAGGAAGGGAATAGCAAAGCACTGGCTGGATGGGGAGCCACCCTCTAAGCAAGAAATTATAGGGGCACTTAATTCACAGGTTCTGATGGAATATAGGATATATTCCAAGAGGGGGTCCAAGACTAAATTTGAAAAACAATGGGCTAGGTGGATTGATCACTCTGGGTGTGCTTCCTCGGAACTTATGACGCTACGTGCACTGGTCTCACTCTAAATGGTTCTGGGGTCCAAGGGAACACTAAGGGCGCGGGGGGCACGGGAGCAGGGAGGGACAGGTCACACATTCAGGAACAGAGCCACTGACGGTTGCGTACATGCGGGGAGTTGGAGGAGGATGGGGAGGGAAATGGGAAGGAGAGATAGGATAAAGAAGATTGTAACGGGAGGGCCGGCTGGGGGATACAGGGGGGAATTGGGGGGAAGGGATTGTTTTGTTGGAAATAAATGCTTGGGTCTTTGGAGAGATGCTTTCACAATGTATGAGAATGTATAATGACCTGTATTGATGTGCAGTTTGTTGAATAAACTTGAACTGATTAAAAAAAAAAAAAAAAGTCTAGTTCCCTTTATTTTTTCATATCGGTGAGATGCTTTAGGAGAGAATATTGGTGGGGGTCTCGACTGGGTAAATAGGATGTGAAAATATGGGTTTCTAGAAGAAAGGGGCTTTTTCAATTCACTGATCCATCACTTCTTTTGAAGCGTCAATGATTTTTGACAGAGTGCCATGGACCTCTGGCTCTGAGAAGTGGTGGGATCCTTAGGTCCTATTGAGACGACACGGATAATTGCCCTGGTGACAGCCGTTTTTTCAATGGCTGTCACACGACTGCATTAAAATCAATGCTACTCTATGGGGCTAGTCATATTGACGTGCACGGCCCGGGAAAAAATAGGACATGCCCTAGTTTTGCCCAATCTGCCGGATCCCTCAATAGACTCAAGTCTATGAGGGATCCATGAAAACGGGTCCTGAACGGGTGCAACACGGGCGTAAAAAACTTCAGTTTTAACACCTGCACGTGTCACAGGCGTTGACACAAAAGAACGGGAGATGCATCGTTTTTTCTTTAAACTTTCCTTTCTTTTAGATACATTTTTGACTATGGCTAAAAAAACTGAGCAAAAAACTGCACCAAAGCTGTGTGTGATCCTGGCCTTAAAGTGAATCTGTAAGCTCTCCAATCTGAGGGCACCGTAGTATTATACTCTGCTGCCTTCAGACAGAGGAGCATAGTGAAATTGACAAATCCACTTTAACTTTGATATGTTACAATGATGTGTCAAATAGGTGGAAACAGACTTTCCGTTTGGGTTCACAGTAACTTCTCTGTCAAATACTGGGTAGCCTTATACTCAGGATCAATGGGATCCCAGCTGTCTGACCCCCACTGACTCCAATAACTTCTCTAGACCTGTATTTCACATATCTATGCAGTTTGTGGCACATAAGCTTCAACACTACTAGTCATAGCCATGTTGTAAGCAATTTAAACCTATTCATCATCATGTGAGATAAGCACAATACTCTCAATATACATTACAAAAATGAATTTTACCATTTTTAACAATAAAAACATTCAAAATTGATGACAGCACAAAATGTATAATATTTAATAGTAACTCATTTACTTATACAGTTACACTAAAACAAAAACAAATAATTGGGGTAAGCATTACTGTGTGAAATATTTATTTTATTTTTTATTTTATACCTCAAGTATTCTGCATGCCAATATTGCAATATGCATGCCTTGCAGAAGCAGTTTTTTCCTATTCATAAAAATCTATGTCCATTACCCCTCTGATATTTGCACACTGGTGTCTCACACGGTTGGTAGTGATTACTTTAATTCTACTTAACAGAACCACCACTTTTATTCATTGCATATGGTTAGATGTCAGACAACTATCCTGTAAAGTGCTGCAACATAAAGCCACATGCATGAGGTCAATAATAATACAAGTGCAAAGCAGGCTTAAATCTAACAGAACATGTTCACATAGGAACAATCAGTTGGAGTGCTGCGTAAACATTGATGGGTAAGGCGCGTAACCATTTTACATTAAACTTATATTTAGGACTATAGAAAAGGCAGCATTACACACAAATACTTAGAGGCACGATAAATGCCTGCACCACACAATTCACAATCTGATACGGAGCGTCAGTACAAGGTAGGCAAGGACAGTACTGTCAACGCTAAGCCACTTTAAATGTCACACTAGCAACAAGAGTACGACTTGGTAGCATGGGACACTGGCGAGGGAACACAGTAAAAAGTGCACAATGGCGACACTGGATCAGATTTTGGCTATACACATAGGATGTTTGGCCAAAATGGTCCAAGTCGGCCACTTCAGCCGAACATCATTTAAAAATTTTCTGTGAACAATCCTTTGCGATGGCTGACGACAGACGGATGGCTGCCAAAAAAGTGATTGGTCAAGTTAGATTTTTTTCGACCAATCGTCGGATGAATCTATGCATGTATGGCATGATCGGCCAATGAACCTGATCTGTCAGTTCAATCTGGCATGTTGATTGTCGGATCGTTTCCATGAACGATCCCAAGCATGATTGATAGTCTACATTGTGGTTGATCCTAATCATAAAGGGGTATTCCTAGCATCATTGGAGGATAAATGATACATGTCGTTTCTGGGAATACCCCTATAAGTGTATGGTCAGCTTTACCCTATGGGCATATATCTCAGAAGTAATGTACTAGTAACCAGTACATTTTTCTTTAAATACCATCCACAGTATTTTGTTTTGGCCCGATGCTTCCATTTTCAGAAAACAAGTATATTACTATACACATTATAAATATTGAGTAAAGATTCTAGAAGCAAAAATAAAACTTTTAGTAGCCAATATAAACATCAGGTTAGAATTATATATTTGTATAAAATACTTAGCAATTGTATAAACATTGAACTATTCTTATTGCAGCTAAGATTTCCCATACACAGCGTTCAGTGCTAACTCCGCAGACTGAGATACAGCACAGAAGTCAGGTGATTAATAGGCTGTGAATTTGCATAAAACTTAATCTCATAATTACATTCCATAATGTATTAATAAAGAAAAACACCAAAGCTGCCCCAAAAACACCAGAGAAATGGTGGAAATCCTACTCAAACCCCTAATGTCTCATGAACGAAAACCCCCGTACTGGCTGCTTGTGGTCAGTTTACATCACTGATATCATCAATTTAATCTTTCCATCCAGAAAACCACAAAGACTTGTCGGCAACATGCAAGAAAATCCCTATTGTTCGGAATATAGGCACATGAATACATTAAGCTCTTTTGTTGCCATTACCTTTCTATCTCCACTACTACAATTATTTTGTTAAAGGGGTTGTCCGGTGACATAAAATTGATGGCCTTTCCTCAAGATAGGCCATCAATATCTGATCGATGGGGGTCCGACTCTTGACAGCCTCGCCGATCAGCTGTTTCAATGGGTCATGTTTTAATGCTCTAAAAGGGATAGAACATTGACTTACAAGATAGTCCCCTATAGGTGGCACCAGTGAAACCTTCTGGAGTGGAGCGGTTATGAATACTTTTTCGCAGGTAGCATTATCTTTAAGACTCCCTACCCACTGGATCTCCGCAAGAAGAATCAGCACATTTCAAGAGCTACCCAAAAAAATTAAACCAAAAACAAACAATTTACAAAAAAGCAGCGTCTTCAACAAGGCCTTTCACATCTCTATAGCTGCCCTCGTGGTAACGTTAGGAGGAAGTGAGAGGTGACATAAAGCCAATAGTATGCATATTGGGGAAAAATGTGATTTAACCTAAAGACATAAAAAAAGGGATGGTGGTTTCCACTTAATCCTATAGAAACTTGAATTTTATCCTTTACTACTGTATTTTAAATACGGTGTCTACAGCATTAACCTGTATGATAAATTATTTAGCTTAACTATAAACGCAAATCATGATAAGTAGAACATTTAAAAGAATATAATTCCAAAATACTGCATTAGAAATACTAATTATTTTTACTACTTTTCACTTTGAAGCAATTGAGTCTGAAGGGTCTGCTTTTTCAGAATACATTTCTTTTATATATGATACTATAATGGAAAATAGCATTTTGGTGACCTACACTCTTTACAGAGTGTTCACTGTTCTTTAGATTTTGGTAATACGAAACAATGGCACATAAAAAAAAAATCTGACTTCCAGGACAAAAATATCAGAGAAAAACCTTTCGCATATTGATTCAAGAGTCTGATATAGTATACCGTGTGGTATCACAATAATAGCAGAAACTAAACACAAGATATTTAACGGATTAACGAGTGTCACTTCATTCAGGGTCTGCAGTTGACATTATATATATATATATATATATATATATATATATATATATATATTATGATTTAGGAATATTGAGAATCCATAGACAAGTTTGCTGTTTACAACTGTCAAGGCTTTTCTTCTGTATTTATAAATTGATCCTGAACGTGATGAGAGTATAAATACTATTATATTAGTAAAGTTATCCCCTAATATATTCAACTGCAGCTCAAAACCAAATAAATGCTTTTATAAACCAACAGCTCTATATCATTGTCATAAATACATAGGCGATTTGTACCTCATTTCAACAACCTGACAGATGACAAGATAGGTGCAATATGAACCTTCAGCCATTTTTGCATATAATATTACGTTTTACACAAAAATATATATATCCATTTTAAAAGTGCAATATATATATATATATATATATATATATATATATATACACACACACACACTCTAAGGTAAACATACATAGTCTAAAGGAAAAAAAATAAGAATTCTAAAGTAACACCTTGTTACTCCCGAGTAATTCTTTCAAGAAAAACTGGCAGGATGCCCCTAGATTCAGGGGGAAGAGCTATGTGCCCACTGAATTGCACTGTAAGATCCCTCCAGTCCCTTTGCACAATTTTATTGCTTAAAACTAGATACAAATATATGTAAGTGGTAAAAAAAATGGAAGCAAAAAGTCAGTTTCCAATTATTAGAAACTGTACCACGTAGTCCCACCTGAGTACATATCACTAACATTTATAATATAACATGAAAAAGTATATACCGTCATCATATATTTATATCATATGCATATCTATACAATTAGAAGCATAATGAAAAAATAAACATTTTGAGATTTACAAAATATTACAAAAAGTGTAACATACAGCTCTATTAAAATACACATTTAAAAGGATTCTTTCCAGCAAAGTGGCACAGATCACAACCGCCATTTCTCTTTTATGACCTTCCACACTCAGCCTCATGTTTTCTCTGAAAAGGAAAAAAGTTGTACAGTGATCAGCATTTAGACGCTTAAACAATAATCATGAGAACTGAATAAGTCATTTCATTAACCAAACCCACTGCATACCGCTGATGTGTTGTACCCAGTTATACCATGTGAAAATCTGAATGTGGGTGACTGCTGAAATGCGATTGACAGATCTTCTTAACAGTACTGTGACTGCAGTAGAAAGAATTACATGCCCTGTAATGCACCTACATCTTGGATCCTCCAGAGGGATAGGGCCCCAGCAGGATATTCTTATGCCCTAATAAAGCATAGAGTATATGAGTAGTATAGTACAGATATGACCGGCACTGCAATGTCCTGTGCCTAAAGGGGCATTTCCATCTCAAGATTATATGTGTGTGTGTGTATATATATATATATATATATATATATATATATACACACTACCGTTCAAAAGTTTAGGGTCACTTAGAAATGTCCTTATTTTTGAAAGAAAAGCACAGTTTTTTTCAATGAAGATAACATTAATCAGAAATACACTCTATACATTGTTAATGTGCTAAATGACTATTCTAGCTGCAACCGTCTGGTTTTTAATGCAATATCTACATAGGTGTATAGAGGCCCATTTCCAGTAACCATCACTCCAGTGTTCTAATGGTACATTGTGTTTGCTAACTGTGTTAGAAGGCTAATGGATGATTAGAAAACACTTGAAAACCCTTGTGCAATTATGTTAGCACCGCTGTAAACAGTTTTGCTGTTTAGTGGAGCTATAAAACTGACCTTCCTTTGAGCTAGTTGAGAATCTGGAGCATTACATTTGTGGGTTCGATTAAACTCTCAAAATGGCTAGAAAAAGAGGGCTTTCATGTGAAACTCGACAGTCTATTCTTGTTCTTAGAAATGAAGGCTATTCCATGCGAGAAATTGCCAAGAAACTGAAGATTTCCTACAACGGTGTGTACTACTCCCTTCAGAGGACAACACAAACAGGCTCTAACCAGAGTAGAAAGAGAAGTGGGAGGCCCGCTGCACAACTGAGCAACAAGACAAGTACATTAGAGTCTCTAGTTTGAGAAATAGACGCCTCACAGGTCCTCAACTGGCAGCTTCATTAAATAGTACCCGCAAAACGCCAGTGTCAACGTCTACAGTGAAGAGGCGACTCCGGGATGCTGGCCTTCAGGGCAGAGTGGCAAAGAAAAAGCCATATCTGAGACTGGCTAATAAAAGGAAAAGATTAATATGGGCAAAAGCACACAGACAATGGACAGAGGAAGATTGGAAAAAAGTGTTATGGACAGACGAATTGAAGTTTGAGGTGTTTGGATCACACAGAAGAACATTTGTGAGACGCAGAACAACTGAAAAGATGCTGGAAGAGTGCCTGGCGCCATCTGTCAAGCATGGTGGAGGTAATGTGATGGTCTGGGGTTGCTTTGGTGCTGGGAAAGTGGGAGATTTGTACAAGGTAAAAGGGATTTTGAATAAGGAAGGCTATCACTCCATTTTGCAACGCCATGCCATACTCTGTGGACAGCACTTGATTGGAGCCAATTTAATCCTACAACAGGACAATGACCCAAAGCACACCTCCAAATTATGCATGAACTATTTAGGGAAGAATCAGGCAGCTGGTATTCTATCCGTAATGGAGTGGCCAGCGCAGTCACCAGATCTCAACCCCATAGAGCTGTTGTGGGAGCAGCTTGACCGTATGGTACGCAAGAAGTGCCCATCAAGCCAATCCAACTTGTGGGAGGGCCTTCTGGAAGCATGGGGTGAAATTTCTCCCGATTACCTCAGCAAATTAACAGCTAGAATGCCAAAGGTCTGCAATGCTGTAATTGCTGCAAATGGAGCATTCTTTGACGAAAGCAAAGTTTGAAGGAGAAAATTATTATTTCAAATAAAAATCATTATTCCTAACCTTGTCAATGTCTTGACTATATTCTCTCGTCATTTTGCAACTCATTTGATAAATATAAGTGTGAGTTTTCATGGAAAACACAAAATTGTCTGGGTGACCCCAAACTTTTGAACGGTATTGTATATACATATATATATATATACACACACACACACACACACACACGCACACACACACACACACACGCACGCACGCACGCACGCACGCACGCACGCACGCACACACACACACTGCAGCGGTGGACATTCTTGCACAGTTGCAGCTGTACAACTTCCTATGAGGTTTTCAGGAGCATGCTTTGTTCGAGAATGGGCAGTGGCGCTCGTCTACCCCTCTGCCCCTCAAAAGGGCTGAATGGAACAGCTTCAATGCACAAGGGCACAGTGGTTGGAGACATTCTATCCTGTTGTACTTGGCAGATTGATTCAGAGCGGAGTATAGAGGAGCCCTATCAAGGCTGTCACAGGGACCAGGATGGAACGTCCGCAGACCATCCTGCAGGCTGTTAGTAAATGTAAAATGAGAATGATTTTTTACGCTCCCCGCGAGGGATGCGTGAGGAAAGTGGGGATGGAGGTTGTTGCGGTGGCATTTCAAGTATACGGCCAGACCATCCAGAGTTGAGCCCGAGCCTTTAGAAGCGTCAGTACGTTACAAAAGTGCACCCTTATTTTTCCCTCTCGTCACAGAAGAAAGTGCAGAGGAGAATCAAGCAGCGTTACGCAATAAAATTTTGAGTGAAACGTGGAAAAACAGCTTTAGAAACCTTATAGATGCAGACAGCATATGTGGAAGCTGCTTTATCGTCAGCCCCAGTTTTCAGATTGCACAAGGCCTTCAAGGATGTTGAGGATGAACAGCGCTCAGGACGACCTTCAACGTAAAGAACGTTGACGGACACAATTATTCCAGCTCATATGCGCTGCGCGAGCGGCAGCAAGTGGGAGTAGCTCCCTGTAGGGACGTGTGTTTGTAACGGTTTTTGTGTCGGTCTACATGAGTGGTCTGCGGTCCGTTTCTGCCCAGAGGACGAGCGAAGACGTAGGAGTCAGGAGGTGGTATCCCTGAAGAGCTTGTGGAGCTCGTGGAGAAGGAGGTGCGGACGGCAATACGGCTCACGACAGTGTGGCTGTGAGTGAGCCGGCCGCGTGTGAAGCGGCGTCAGTGGACACGTTGAGAGGAGATTTGGGGGGGTCGTCTCGGCAATTCAGCAGGGGACATCTTAACAATCCAGCGCCCCAGTGAAGGAGAGGGAGGTGCGGCGTCCGGGCGGTGAGGAAAACAGACCGGGACTGTATGTACTGGGAGGAAGCTGCTGTCTGGCTGTGAGAGAGCTGGACCTCCAGTTGCGTGTGCCGTGTTAACAAACAGGGGGAGCAAGGCGATTTGAAAGAGGTGATGGTGTTAGTTTGGTTTCAACTGTGTTTTTATTGAAAATTTTTCAAAAATATACATATAACTTAGAGCAGCATGAAGGGCCATGCAATTCACATAGTAAGACAGTAACTTTCAATAGACAGACAAAACATCTGGGAAAAAACACAGGGGTTTAAGGGGGTGAGGGGGGATAGTCGGAGCTCCACCTACCACCTAATCTTGAGTTCCCTGTATCCAATACTTGTCCCACGGGTCCCACACCACTTTGAACCTGTCCAGTTCATTGTCAATAGAGGCCGTCATATGCTCCATTGTACGTATTTCCCTAATTCTAGTTACTAGGTCGATGTGGGAGGGAGGGGTTGTCTGTCTCCATTTCCACGCTATCAACGTCTTAGCGGCTGTGAGAAAGTGTCGAAAGAGTCGAGCTGGTGATTTCCCCAAAGACCTAGGGGGAACATTTAGGAGGTAATGAAGAGGATCTAAGGGAATATCCTGCTGCAACACCGCCAATGCCAAGTTCTTAACTTCCAACCAATACTGTTGTACCAGTGAACAGCTCCAGAAAATATGGAACAGATCACCTCTCTGACCTCTACAACGCCAGCATTCCGACGGAATACCCGGATTGAAGCTATGCAGAAAGGCAGGGGTGTGGTACCAAAACATAAGGATTTTATATTGGTTTTCCTTATATGCAGTGCAGATGGAGGTTTTAGCTGCTTGCGACCAAATAATCTGCCACAATGAGAGCGGGATGGATTTATTCAGTAAGGCCTCCCACTTCAACATGTATCTATGCCCAGGCGGAGGGGAACCCTCCGGGGATAGCAATAATGCAAAAATGGCTGAGATAAGCCCCCTAGTGGTGGTAGCATACCGACATAACCTTTCGAAGCTTGTAGGTGCAGTGACCCGCGTGGATCTGAAAGTTTGCTGCATGTAATGTCTAACCTGAAGATAGTGAAAGAACGCAGCGGAGGGAATATTATGATGTTTTTGAAAGTATGAAAACGGGTGAAGCTCTTGCGTGTGGGGATCAACCATATCAGCCAGGTGAAATACCTCAATTCCCGTCCACAATCGGACTATTCGGGAGGTAGTGCCCCCCGGAATAGTGGGAGTGTAGAGTACCGAAGTCAAGGGCGGGCAACCCGATGCCAAATGGAAGCGGTTTTTACAGGTTTCCCACACCTCCCTTTGAAATCTCATGGGACCCAATAAAGATGCAGTCGGCATTACCAGTGGGTCACCCCATAACAGGGAGTTTGGGTGGACCGGGGCCATCCATAGCTTCTCTATTTCGGTCCATTTATTGTACGCCCTTAAAGACACCCAGCTGGGTATGCGACGGAGGTGTGCCGCCCAGTAGTACTTCACCACATCAGGGACCGATAGCCCACCCGCAGATCGACCCGATAATAAAACTGATTTCGGAATTCGATGTCTGCCGGAATGCCATATGAACCTGAGGATAGAAGACTGCATGGCCGGCAATTCCTTCATAGGTACTGCTACCGGCAAAGTCTCAAAGTAGTACAGTAATTTAGGGAGCAAGGTCATTTTGACCGCTGCTATGCGCCCAAAAAATGACATGGGAAGAGGATCCCACCTGGCCATTAGCTGACGTAGCTCTACAAACAGAGAGGGGAAATTAGCCTTGTAAACCGACGTATAGGAGGGAGTGAGTTGAACTCCTAAGTAAGTCAGGGAGGTTTCCTTCCAGTTGTAGGTGTAGTTGTGTTTGAGTAGCTGGAGCTCCTGGTGTGGGACATTAAGAGGGAGCGCTTCCGTTTTAGATGTATTAGTTTTATATCCTGACAGCCTCCCATACCTACGGAGAACTGTAGTAAGGTTAGGGAGGGAAGTATGAGGTTTAGTGATAGTCAAGAGGACGTCATCTGCAAACAGGGAAACCTTAAACTCTTTATCTTGTATCTGGACCCCCGCTATATCCCTGGATTTCCGTATTTGAGCTGCTAAAGGTTCTATGCATAGCACAAATAAAAGTGGGGATAGGGGACACCCCTGACGTGTACCATTCCAGATTTGAAACGGAGGGGAGGTGGAGTGTGGGAGTTTAATTGCCGCTGTCGGTTTGGAGTAGAGACCACGCAGTGCTGTCAAATAAGGGCCCGAAATCCCAAATGAATTTAGAGTTTCGAACATAAATGGCCATCCCAAGCGGTCAAACGCCTTCTCTGCATCTAGACTAAGAAGGATCGCCGATTCCTTATGCTTTTGGAGGGCATCAATGAGGTCAAGGGCCCTTCGTGTGTTGTCTCCTCCTTGCCTAAGAGGCACAAAGCCCACTTGGTCTTTGTGAATCAAAGAAGGGAGCCAAACATTGAGTCTATTAGCTAGAAGACGGGTGAAAATTTTTAGATCCGAATTCAGAAGGGCTATGGGTCTGTAATTGGAGCACTCTGCGTGGTCTCTACCCGGTTTAGGGATCAGCGTGATATGAGAATGCAGGAATGTTTGAGGGATGGGAGAACCCTGTAGGAATTCATTAAATAAGGAAGCCATCCGTGGAACCAAGATCTCTGCAAAGGTCTTATAATACCCATATGTAAAGCCATCTGGTCCAGGGGCCTTACCACTAGGGAGGTCCTTCAATATATCAAACAATTCCTCCGCAGAGATCGGGGCATTCAGGGATGAAAGCTCCTCATCTTTCAGTTTAGGGAGAGCACAGGAAGAGAGATATGCTTGCAGCGTTTCCCTCCGACGAGCCGGATCAGGTGGTAAGGTATTTGGCAGATGGTATAAGGATTTATAATAGTCATGAAAAAGTGTGGCTATCGTGTCTGGGTGATGCTGGAGTATGCCCGCCTTATCCCGAACCGCCTGTGGAGTACGAACAGTCGCCTGATCCCGCAATAGTCTGGCCAGAAGCGAGTGCGCCTTATTACCTTTGTCGTAATATTTCCTTTTTGTGTATAGTAATGACTTTTCTACCCCCTTCATAGCTAAGTCCTTGAGTTGTGCTCTAGCCTCTATCAATTTCCGTAGTGTCGGGACTGCCGGTTTAATCCCCATTTGTCTCTCCAACTTAGTAATTGTCCGATGGAGAGCCACCCGCTTGGCCCGAGAGTCTCTTTTCAATCTAGATCCCATTACTATGCATTGCCCTCTCATCACCGCCTTATGCGCCTCCCAAAGAGTGGATACTGAAGGAACCGATCCCTCATTAAGTGCATAAAATTCCCGCATATGTCCGGCCAGGCTGTCCCTAAGAGCAGGGGACTTAATCAAAGTTTCGTTTAAGCGCCAATGACATACTCTCGTATTTGGTTTCCCTATCTGCAGGGACACAGAAACTGGTGCGTGATCTGACCAAGAAATGGGGTCTATATTCGCCCCCTGGAGCGCACGGAGGGCAGGGACATTACCAAAAAAGTAATCTAAGCGTGTATGAGTGCTGTGCGTATGGGAGAAGAAGGTATAGGACCTATCACCTGGGTGATCCACTCGCCACAAATCATAGAGCTGGTGCTCTCTAATTAGTTGCCTAAAACGTGTAGAAAGTCCTGTAAGGGTGGGCGTCGGAGTAGGGTGTGTAAGAGAGACCCTATCCATGGACGTGGAGAACGGGACATTAAAATCTCCTCCCACCAGCCCTGCCCCCCTAGGAAGCTTCTGGAGTTTAGAAAGGAGTCTACGTAGGAATGGAATCTGTGCGGTATTAGGAGAGTAAACGTTACATAAAACAATGGGCTGTCCAAACAAAGTCCCCTCTATTATAACATATCTGCCTTTCGGATCTAGATGTGAGGTGTGAACTTGTATGGGGCAGGAAGCTGCTATCAAAATGGCCACCCCCTCCCTTTTGCGACCTGACGAGGCAGAGTACACAGCAGGATACGCCCCTCGGGCAAATTGGAAAGTTCCGGATGAATCTAAATGTGTTTCCTGCAGAAAAGCAACTTCCGCTCCAAGCGATTTCAACTCCCTGAGAAGTAAGCGTCTCTTCACATTGGAGTTGAGACCCTTGACATTAAGTGTGACAAATTTAACCATGGTCAAAGATGTATGAAAGAGCAAAGAATGATGTAGAAAGTGCGGATGTATACAGCTCACAGTTATGTCGGGGCCAGTCCCATGTCGGTTTCAAAGCAAGCAGTGTTCTACGGCGTCCTTCTACCTTGGAGGTTCTTGGAGGATTCACGGTCGTCTCAGGTGTTATTTCGGATGAAAGTAGGAGGGGAGGGAAAGACACTGGGGTAAAGACGTACCAGGGAGACAATACACATATCTGCAGTGAGAACAAAGAGAAATGCATGAGATCAATGAATTTCAAACACACTCAGAAAATACTACCAGGGAGAATACTATACCCTGGGGCGGGTGATATTAAAGCAAAAGAAAACTGGTAATACAATATTACCCTTTGCAACTCTCTCTAAAAACAGAGGGAGAACTGCAAAACAAATTACCCCTATCAAAAAAGGAGGTCGGGTCTCAACAGTCGAGGAACCTAGTACAAAAGTACGTATAAATACGTACAGGCCGAGAAAAAACAAAAACAAAAAGGGGGTGAAAGAGCCAAGTGTATCCCGGGCAATCGCGCCCTGCCACAATTTACGTTAACGAATTAAAGAGAAGCAACATAAAATCAGAAATATAATCCTAAATGCATTTTTAGCCTAGGATAGTGCAACTGGCGAAGGGAGCAGCTGGTATGGGTGACCAGGCTCCTTCACATATATTACGGAGGTGCCGTGTATCTGCGCAGCGTCCATCAATTCAACTCAGGTCTTGGTGAACTTCGGTTAGACTGTCGTCTTGGAGAGGTCCTCCGCTTATTTCGGACCGACTGCCAGACTGGAGGTGGAGACGAAGGCGGCAAAGGAGTCTCCCAATTCTGCATCTTGGGCGTTGGTATACCAAGGGAGTGACAGAAATGAGGCAAATCCCCTGGGTACCTCAGGGTTGCAGAAACACCATCTCTTCGGGCTGTAAGGGAGAACGGAAACCCCCATCGATAAATAATATTGTGGTCCCGTAGTGCTGCGAGAAGCGGACGAAGCAGACGTCTTTTCTGTAACGTAATCCAGGAGAGATCCGGGAATAACTGAATCGGCACACCGGCATACTCCAGGTCTTTACGCTGACGGGCTTTAAGCATAATGTCCTCCTTAGTGCGGAAATCCTGGACACAGCAGATGATATCTCTGGGCTGAGATGTAATGGATTTTGGTTTCAGTGCTCTATGCGCTCTGTCAAGCGGTATCCGATTAGACGGGGGTGCACCCAAAAGGTCGTTAAAGATAGTCTCTAACACGATGGGAAGATCTTCAGACCCCGAGGGCTCCGGTATGCCCCTTATCCTTATATTATGACGGCGACCTCTGTTATCCAAATCCTCTAGATGCAGTTGCATATCTCTAATGGACGCCAGCTGGGAGGACACTGAAGACTGTATCACAGAGACATGGCGCCTAGTGGCATCGTGGTCATCTTCTAGAGCCTCCACCCTCGTAGCAATCTGCTGTATATGCTGCGACACCCCCGCCAATTCTGAACGAAAAGCTGCCTTCACTTCTTGTATCATACTCTTAAAGTCCTCTTTAGTGGGCAACTGTGAGAAACATTCCCTCCACATAGGGGGCACATCTGAAGGAAGTGAGGCTGAATCCTCCAGGTCAGAATCTGAGGCATATACAGGGGCCTGGGCATAGGGGGTCAAAGATGGTGTATCCCCCAGATCGTCTCTCCTCCCCGGCTGCTGGATCGTGGGCCGTTGAAGTTTAGGTGCAGGCCAAATCTGTAGGGCCATTTGTGCTGAGGGCTGTGACATTGGTGGTTCAAGCAGGTGTACTGGGGCCTCTGACTGAGCTGATGCTCCTCGTGGCCTGGCCTCCATTGCTCCTGGGATAGGGGACCCCCTTCCCTGCTGTTCACAGGACGAGGTGGAGGACCGCTTAGGGGAGCTGGGAGGGTGAACTTTAGCCATCCGGCTATTCAGCTTACCCTGTACGTGGGGCACTGTCTCCTCTCCCTGCTCGGACATCTCCCCTTCCTTCTGACACGAGGCTGTCCAAGATGGCTGCGGCTGAGGGAGCGGCGTGGCTTGCCGCCGAAGAAAGTAGCCGTCGATCGTTGGTGGAGCGGCGGCGACCTGGTGCTGTGCTGCAGGGGTGAGTCTAGACCCTTGGGGTCTTTTTTTCCCCATATGAGGCACCTTTCCCCGCTGTAGGCTGCTGGATCTGCGTGGCAGGGCGCGGAGCTCTCAGCTTATGCGACCGGCGCCATCGACTGCTGGCCACGCCCCTGATGGTGTTAGTTTGGCTGTGAGAGAGCCTGACCACGTGGTGCATGGACCGACAGGGCCTGTGACCAGCAGCGAAAGACTACAGGTACGGTTGTGAGAGAGCCGGACTGCGTGGTGAACGGACCAACAGCGCCTGTGACCAACGGCGAAAGACTACAGGGCACCTGGAGAGAAGGAGGGGGTAATGTCGGTCCGTTGGTGAGAGAACGGACTTGCAGTGCCTGTGGCTGGAGAGAAAAAACAGCAGACCGCGGGGTGTCTGGAGTGCATCGGGTGAACTGCTGGAGAGGCGAGTCATTGTTGGTGGAGGTCATTATCTACAACTGTTCGAGAGGAGCTGGTGGAGGTACCGGGAGCCGTGTCAGGAGGACGCGTTTGTCATGGACTTTTACGGGCTGCAGGTACCGGTCTTCTAGGTTTTGATATACCATCGTCAGCACGGACGGAGGGGCGAATGCCAGGAGTGATGAAGCTGCCGGTGCAAAAAAGAATGGAGGTACTTGGGAGGGCTATTGTGGCAACTGATGCTTCCTCTATTATCCCAGTAATAACTTCCAGTATTGTCGCTATTGAGGATGCAGTTAGGGGGGTCTAATTTGTCAACGTGCCTTGGAAGGTCGGGTTATTCCATGAAATAGTAGGCACTCAGGGCGTTGAACGTCCAAGAGGACACCATTATTGTGGCGGAATAAAAGAGATGTTTGCGGATTTTAAACCAGAAGTGTCATTTTTTTTTTACTGTCATTAATAGCGGTACCATTGTTGTGATTAAATATCCAAGGAGAGAGTTAATGCGGATTTGTAATGACATGCCGAAAGGTATTGCTAAATTAGGGAACATTTCCATGGATGTGTGGTGGCCGTTTAGGGGGTGCACGGCTGGATGTAAAGTAAGGGGAAAAAGAAAGAGGTATAAACCGCGACAGTTCCATCTATTTTAATGGGGAATCTTAGGTCAATAGATGGATGAGCTAGTTGCAATGGGGGTTTTTGTTCGGGATGTCAGGGAGTGTAGTATCATGGATTTTACAGGGATGTGGCTGCATAGTGCCGTCACAGATGTGAGCATTGAAGTTCCCGGGTTTGAATTAATAAGAGCGGATAGAGATTTCGAGAGTACACGGAAGAAAAAAGGGGGTGGAGTGGTAATGTATATTGATCGTAAATGGTGTCATCCAGGGCATGTGACTGTAAAAAAGATATATTGCTGTATTGAAATTGAATTACTTGTGGTGGGCTTAAGACCGTACTATTTACCAAGGGAATTTAATTTTATTATGGTGGGTGTGGTATGTATTCCGCCATCAGGGAATACTAAAGTGGCATGTGAGGTATTATCATCTGTAATACCAGGTATCATGAATGAACATCCTAACTGTTTTGTAGTAACAGGGGATTTTAATAATGTGACATTGAGTGGGGTTCTACCAAATATCACGCAGTATGTGGAAGGTGCAACAAGAGGCAACAGAATGTTGGACTTGCTGTATGCCAATGTGAGTAAAGCTTATTGTATTGATATATTACCGCCGTTGGGTCGTTCTGACTATAACATATAACTGATTATATTAATTGTTGCACAGACTTAATTGTACCTATGGTGCAGGTGAAGTGGTTTGGAAACAACAAACCGTGGGTAGGAAAGGATCTTAAAGAGGTACTAAATAGAAAGAAAAAGGCCTATAGAGAGAAGGATGGTGAGGCAATTAAAACACTACAAAATGAGTTGAAGAGTAAAATAAAAGAAAGCAAAGAGGTGTATAGAAGGAAATTGGAACTCAAACTTGCAAAAAATAACATGAGGGAGGTTTGGTCAGGCATGAAGGCTATAATGGGGATGAGGAGAAAACAAAGAATAGTTGATGTGGTTGATGGAAAATTAAATGAATGAATATTTCAATAGATTTTCGTCTGTTAAGGATGTAACAGAGGAATCCATGATAAAATCTGAAGTGACTGCGAACGACGATACGAGTATTAGAGACGGTAGTTGGGCAGGGCTTTCAGTGGTGAAATTGGAAAATGTTAGGGAACAGTAAAAAAAAATAATTAAGTGTACAGAAGGCGCCCGGCCCAGATAAGATTAGTACAAAAGGTACTTAAAACTTGTGCCGCTACATTGTGTGACACAATAGCGGATTTATATCATTGGAATTGGACTACGGAAAAAGTGTTGAAGGTATGGAAAATATCTTGTATAGTCCCAATTCCTAAAGTGGCAAAATTTTTACTGGTGAGTGAATATCGTCCGGTGGTACTAACTTCTCATATTATGAAGGTGTTTGAAAGGCTGATGTTGGGATTCCTTAAATCAGCTGTGATAAAGTACGAGGACCCACTGCAGTTTGCATAAAAACGTGAAATTAATGGGGTGATACTAAGAGTAATGTTTTTTGATTTTTCTAGCGCTTTTAATTTAATAAGACCTGACCGAATGAGAAGTAAAATGGAAGGAGTGACAAATTGGATCTTTGACTACTTTCAGGGGCACCCTCAGTATGTGCGTAGCGGAGTAAGTATCTCGAGGATTGAAGTCAGTGATATTGGAGCACCACAGGGGACTGTGTTATCGCCTTTTTTATTTGCACTGTATATGTCAGATTTTAGGTACCAATCAGTAAGTTGTCATCTACAGAAGTATTCTGACGATACAGTGATTATGAAGGCGGTAAGGGAGGGGGGGGGGGGTGGTTGTGAAAAAGAATACAGGGATGTTATATCTGAATTTGTTTATTGGAGTGTGGAAAATGGGCTAGAGATAAATATAGGGAAAACCAAAGAAATGATCATAGACTTACGCAGAAAAAAAAAAAAAGAGGATGTAGAGCCGGTATCTATTTTTAATCAGGAAGTGGAGAGGGTGACGTCTTATAAATATTTGGGTATATATTTGGATCAGAATTTAGATTGGATCGAAAACACGGAAAAAGCGTACAAAAAGGCAATGACCAGGTTGTATTTTTTACGTAATTTGCACTCATTTAATGGGTGTAATAAAATGATGGTAATGTTTTATAACTCTGTAGTGGCGAGCGTTATATTCTATGGTGCGGTCTGTTGGGGAGGAAACAGAGAAGCTGAAAAAAATAAGTCCTTAAATAAGGTAATTAAAAAGGGAAAAGCGATTATGGGTAGTGGGGTGCTGTTATTTGATGAGGTATGGAATAAAAGATTATTGAAGAAGATGAGTGCAATTAGGTTAGAGGAGTTGCATCCATTACATAACATTTTAATTGCAAAACAAAATTGTTTTAGTAATCGCTTGCTACAATTTAGTTGTTGTAAGGAAAGATTTAGGCGACCTTTTATGCCAAGGGTAATTGCACTTTATAATATGTCTGTATAGTTGTGACGTGATGCGTATTAAGTGTTTGGATGATAGTTTTCATATATTCTTTTTATATATATATATTGATGATGTAGGTTAATACTTGTTGTTGTACATAACTACAAATCAATTTTCTGTTTGGGGATAAATAAAGTTTTTATCCATCTATCTATCTAAGAACTGATGAAAATGTTGCAGTTACCAAGGCTGCTCTGGATCAGGATCGACTTTAACCCCTTCAGGACTGAGCCGGTTTTGGCCTTCAGGACGAAGCAGATTTTTTCAAATCTGACGTGTTAATTTATGTGGAAATAACTTAGGAATGCTTTTACCTATCCAAATGATTCTGAGACTGCTTTCTCGTGACATATTGTACTTTATATTAGTGCAAAAATTTGGTCGATAAATTCAATATTGATTTGTGAAAAACACCAAGATTTAGAGAAAATTTGCAAAAATTAGCATTTTTTTAAATTTAAATGTATCTGCTTGTAAGACAGATAGCAATACCACACAAAATAATTACTATTTCATATATCTCATATGTCTACTTTAGGTTTGCATCGTTTTTTGAACATTCTTTTATTTTTCTAGAACGTTACAAGGCTTAGAACTTTAGCAGCAATTTCTCATATTTTCAAGAAAATTTCAAAAGGCTATTTTTTCAGGCAGTTCAGTTCTGAAGTAGGTTTGAGGGCCTTATATATTAGGAAGTCCCCACAAATCAACCTATTTTAAAAACTGCACCCCTCAAAGTATTCAAAACAGCATTCAGAAAGTGTTTTAACCCTTTAGGCGTTTCACAGCAATTAAAGAAAACTAGAGGTGAAATTTACAAATTATTTTTTTTTTGCCAAAATTAATTTGTAATACATTTTTTTCTGTAACACAGAAGGTTTTACCAGAGAAACGCAACTCAATATTTATTTCCCAGATTCTGCCGTTTTAAGAAATATCCCACATGTGGCCCTAGTGTGCTACTGGACTGATACACCGGCCTCGGAAGCAAAGGAGCAACTAGTGGATCTTGGGGCCTCCTTTTTTTTTAGAATATATTTTAGGCACCATGTCAGGTTTGAAGAGGTCTTGTTGTGCCAAAACAGTAAAGACCCCTAAATTTATTTGAATTAGTATGTGAAGATGAAAATCTACTTTTTCCTTCTGAAAAAAAATGTAGAAATTTGAAATTTTTACAAGGAATAAAAGGAAAAAAAAACACCCCAAAAGTTGTAGAGCAATTTCTTCCAATTACAGCAATACCCCATATGTGGTAATAAACCGCTGTTTGGACCAACAGCAGGGCTCAGAAGAGAAGGAGCACATTGGGATTTCTGATTTTGCTGGAATAGTTTTTAGTGCCATGTCGCGTTTGCAATGCACTGGAGGGACCAAAACAGTGGAAACCCCCAAAAGTGACCCTATTTTGGAAACTACACCCCTCAAGGAATTTTTCTAGGGGTATAGTTAGCATTTTGACCCCACAGTTGTTTTGCTAAATTCATTGGAATTAGTCTGTAAAGGTGAAAATCTACTTTTTTCTGAAGAAACGTAGACATTTTAAATTTTTCCAAGGAATAAAGGAGAAAAAAGTACCCCAACATTGGTAAAACAATTTCTCCCGATTAGGGTAGTAGGACGATATGTGGTAATAAACTGCTGTTTGGACCTACAGCGGGCCTTAGAAGGGAAGGAGCTCTATTTGGCTTTTGGAGCTCAAATTTAACAGAAATGGTTTTTGGGTGTCATGTCGCATTTGCAAAGCCCCTGAGAGGCCAAAACAGTGGAAAATACCCAAAAGTAACCCCATTTGGGAAACTACACCACTTAAGGAATCTATCTAGGGGTATAGTGAGCATTTTGACCCTACAGGGTCGTGCATTTACGACCAGGTGCGCGAAGGGGTTAAAATGTCAGACTAACGGCAAATGAGGTAATCAGCAGCGACAAGGTCTCTGAACAACCTCTCACATGAAGACTTTCAGCACTGCTACGAAGAATGGCAGTGTGGCTGGAATCATTCTATTCAGTCCCAGGGGACTTACTTTGAAGGTGATTGAGCATTACTAGGAGTACAGTCAAAGGGAAATGTAAATAAAATTAATATCTTGCCAATACAACCAATGTAAAGAATTGTACAGGCAACACATTGTGAGAAAAAATGTGAACTGGGGGAGAAAATCAATGCAGAGGAGAATAAGATAGTTGAGGATTTACTTGTAAAACTGAGGACGGAAGGGTAAGAATGGGTAACTGCAAGCAAAATCTGCAGTTAGAGAATTGTCTCCAAGAATAAATAAAAAGGTTAACATTGTAAATTATTAGATGATCTTATAAATCATAAAAAAACCCGAAGGTCTATTATCTAAAAAATATACAGTGCATTCTGTAAGTCTTCAGACCCATTTAACTTTTTTGGCATTTCGTTATGTTGAGGCCTTGTGCTAAAGTTAAAAAAAGTTTTCCCCCATCATTCCGCACTCAATACACGATAATGACAAAGCGAAAACAGGATTGTAGAAATTTTTGCAAATTTCTTACAAAAAGATGAATACAAATTTTCGAATGCTATGAAACTTAAAATTTAGCTCTCATTTCTCTAGATCATCTTTCAAATGTTTCTACACCTTCATTGGAGTCAACCTGTGGTAAATTAATTTGATTGGACATGATTTGGAAAGACACACCCGTCTGTATAAGGTCTCACAGCTGACAATGCATATCAGAGCTAAAACCAAGCCATGAGGAGGAAAGAACTGCCTGTAGAGCTCAGAGACGGGATTGTGTGGAGGCACAAACTAGAGAAGGGTACAAACAAATTTCTACTAAATACACGAGAAAAGGAGTCAGAACTATTTAAGTAAGAAGCACAAAATATAGAAAATTACAAATTTTATTGGACAATACAAAAATACATGGTTAAAAAACAGACTACAAACCCAATAACTGCATATCTCCAAAGTAGGAGACAATGTGGAGCCACAAAGCTACTTTAATTAATACAGTTTGTATATGTCACATTCATCGGGAAGGTTTCCCAAAACAGGTTACCAAAAAGTATGCTCTAAAACAAGTCCCTAGAACAATGTAATAAGGCTAACGGAACACTTGTGTCCAAAATATTTTCTGAAAATTCCCAGTATAGTACGTCTCTGTGAACAGTAATAGGGGATACCGAGGTAGTGATTTATTTATAATAGTAAGTAAATTTAGTCCACTCAGTACCAGTTTAGTAACTAATTCAAAAAAGAACCAATAGTAAGGATAACCTATTTAGGACATTGTCTAAGTATACAGGTAACCCGGTAACAGCATGACAAAAAGTAGTAGTTTTTAGTGGAAAAGACCAGCAAGTACTAACCCATGTGGCTCCTCAGTTGTAACAGCTCTCAAGTATGGAGAAAAACCCCAACGCGCGTTTCGCGTAGAAAGCAATCTACGCGAAACGCGCGTTGGGGTTTTTCTCCATACTTGGGAGCTGTTACAACTGAGGAGCCACATGGGTTAGTACTTGCTGGTCTTTTCCACTAAAAACTACTACTTTTTGTCATGCTGTTACCAGGTTACCTGTATACTTAGACAATGTCCTAAATAGGTTATCCTTACTATTGGTTCTTTTTTGAATTAGTTACTAAACTGGTACTGAGTGGACTAAATTTACTTACTATTATAAATAAATCACTACCTCGGTATCCCCTATTACTGTTCACAGAGACGTACTATACTGGGAATTTTCAGAAAATATTTTGGACACAAGTGTTCCGTTAGCCTTATTACATTGTTCTAGGGACTTGTTTTAGAGCATACTTTTTGGTAACCTGTTTTGGGAAACCTTCCCAATGAATGTGACATATACAAACTGTATTAATTAAAGTAGCTTTGTGGCTCCACATTGTCTCCTACTTTGGAGATATGCAGTTATTGGGTTTGTAGTCTGTTTTTTAACCATGTATTTTTGTATTGTCCAATAAAATTTGTAATTTTCTATATTTTGTGCTTCTTACTTAAATAGTTCTGACTCCTTTTCTCGGGTATTTAGTATATGATGTTTGGAGTTTCTATTTTCATTATTGGGGAGCTGGGAATTGTTGCACTTGCTGGTAGCTCAACCCATATGACATTATAGTCCCATGAGACATTTGTTTATAACAAACAAATTTCTGTTGCACTGAAAGTTCCCAAGAGAACATTGGCTTCCATAATTCTTAAATGGAAGAAGTTTGGAACAACCAGAACTCATCCTAGAGCTGGCTGCCCCACCAAACTAAGTAATCAGGGTAGAAGGGCCTTGGTAAGAGAGGTGACCTAGAACCCAATAGTCACTCTGGCTGAGCTCCAAAGATCCTGTGCAGGGGCGTAGCTAAAGGCTCATGGGCCCGGGTGCAAGAATTCAGCTTGGGCCCCCCTACCACTCCCCAACACCACCATCATCATTATCATCAGACCCCTGTGCGTGCCTATGCCCAGACGCTTTGCCCAACAGCACCCATAGTATAATGCCCCCACACAGTATAATGCTCCCATAGCTGCCCCCACACAGTATAATGCCCCCCCATAACAGCCCCATACGGTATAATGCTCCCCATATCAGCCCCCATACAGTATAATTCCCCCATATCAGCCCCCATTCAGTATAATGCCCCCATCTTATCAGCCCCCATGCCATATCTGCCCCCCATGCAGTATAATGCCCCCCACACAATATCAGCCTCCCCATACAGTATAATGCCCCCATATGTGCATAATAAAAAAAATAGCATAATTACTTGCCTATCCCCGTTCCCACGTCGGGTGGAAGATCCTTCGCCTCCTCCGGTGTGTACTATAACTGACTCAGTGCAGGCAGGCGCGATGATGTCGCTACATCACTCCTGCCTTCGTCGAGCCGCTCAGGGCACAGTGAATTCTGGATCAAGGAGATGCCAGCTCCTTGCTCCAGGATTGAATGGAACCGGGACCTCGGTGAGTGACTCGCGACCCCCCGGAGGTCTTCACACGAACCCCCAGGGGGACGCGACCCACAGTGTAGGGATGTCACGATACCAAAATTTGGACTTTGATACCGATACTTCGTTTACAGTAATAAAAAAAAAAAGTTCTTCCGTTTTCTGACATGAGGCGCGCGGTGCGATGATGAATTTTGAATGCGCCTCACATTAATAGTAATTAATCCCGTCATATTTCTCAGTCATAATGGGTTAATGTGCGAGGTACATGATGGGGTTAATTACTATTAATGTGAGGAACATGGAGGTTAAATTCATCACACCTCGTGCCGCACAATAAGTGATAGAAAGCAGTTTATTTTATTTTTTTACAGAGTACACATCACAAATAATGCAAAAAAAAAATCGTTGTGCAGGTTATTACGGCCGTGCCAATGCCGAATATGTGTATATTTTATGTATTGAGACCTATTTTAATGTTTATTGTAAAAAAGGTGAATGTGTATTTTTTTAATTTAACATTACTTTGTTTTTAAACTTTAATGTACTGGCATATATCAGATATATGTCAGTACATTAGCCTGTGGACAGATAGTACACAGGCAGTTGTTAGAACATACCTCAGTATGCCCTAACAGGAAATATGGTAAGACAGCCCTGGGGTCCTTCAATAGACCCCAGGGCTGTCTGCCCATATATGGTATGGCCCTCGATCGCGTCACAGGAATTCCCTGTGACACGATCCAGGGGCATCCCCCCCTTCTCATTTTCCCCTGAATGCTGCAGTCGGCTTTGATTGCAGCATTCAGGAGAATAGCGGCGGAGATGAGAGGTTCCTCTGATCTCCGCCGTTATAGAGCGGGGCTGCGACTGTGTAATACAGTCATTGCCCCGCTCCTGACAGTAAGTGCGCGCACGGTCAGCATGAGGAGATGCTGCCGGCGCTGCACTAATGAGCGGCGGTCAGGCACTGAAGACAGAACATGGGGGTGCCATGTTCTGTCTTCAGTGCCGCAGATCATTAGTGCAGTGCCGGCCGCCTCACATCATGCGGACGGCGCGCACATGTCAGGGCTCAGGAGCGGGGCAATGGCTGTATTACACAGTCGCAGCCCCGCTCTCATAGTCATGTGTACTATACTGTATTGTGAAGTTTGCGGTGGAGAGAGGAGGGGGGGGCTGTGATTTAACGGCCCCCCCCCCTCTCCACCGCAAACAGCACAATACAACACAAGGCATCACAACACAACACATTACATCACAATACATTACAACACAACACAGACTGCAGCTCACCTGGAGTCCTCGGCACCGACTCTTCCACTCCACTGTCCGGAAGACGTGTCACGTGACAACACGGTCACATGGTACACTAAGTGTACCATGTGACCGTAACCAGGAAATGCCGGCTTTACGGCACAGAAGATTTTTTTTGGAAGCATACAGTATGGCAACGGGGGCCCGTGGGCCCCCCAGGCTTAGGGGCCCGGTCGCAAGTGCGACCGCTGCGACCCCTATAGCTACGCCACTGATCCTGTGTGCAGATGGGAGAAACTTCCAGAAGGTCAACCATCACTGCAGCACTCCACCAATCAGGGCTTTATGGCAGAGTGGCCAGAAAGAAGCCTCTCCTCAGTAAAAGACACATGAAAGCCCACCGGGAGCTTGCAAAAAAAAAAAAAGCATCTAAAAGGACTCTCAGACTGTGAGAAACAAGATTCTGTGGTCTGATGAAACCAGAATTTAACTTTTTGGCCTCAATTCTAAGCGTCATATCTGGAGGAAACCGGGAACAGTTCATCACCTGCCCAATACAATCCCTACAGTGAAGCATGGTGGTAGCAGCATCAAGCTGTGGGGTGTTTTTCAGCAGCTGGGACAGCAAACTGGTCAGGGTTGAGGGAAATATGAATGGAACAAAAACCTGATCCAGAGTGCTCTGTACATCAGACTGGGCTGAAGGTTCACCTTCCAACAAGACAATGACCTTAAGCACACAGCCTAAATAACACAGGAGTGGCTTAGGGACAACTTTGAGACTGTCCTTGAGTGGCCCAGCCAGAGCCCTGACTTGATCCCAATCGAACATCTCTGGGGAGACCTGAAAATGGCTGTCCACCGGCTGGTGCTTCAATTAAGTACTGAGTAAAGGGTCTGAATACTTATGTCAATGCAATATTTTAGTTTTTCCTTTTCAATAAATTAGAAATATTACTAACATTCTGTTTTCACTATGTCATTATGGGGTATTGAGTGCAGAATGATGGGGAAAAACATGATTTTTTTTAATTTTAGCACAAGGCCTCAATATAACAAAATGTGAAAAAATTGAAAGGGTCTGAAGACTTTCCGAATGCATTGTAGATCTCCTCTGAACAACTTCTTGTTGACCTACCCAATTCCTTATATGGGTACTGGTCAGGGATTAAATGATGGTCCTACTGTAAATAATTATAATTTTGAGATGAAAAATAAATCAGCAGAGGAACGAGGATCAGAGCAGCAGTGGTAGATAATTAAAAAATAGGGTAGGAGATTCTGAGGCATGGAATGGGTTTTATTTGGACGATCTATTAGATGTGTGGGCAAAACAATGAGTTGGGAAATCAGAATAACCCTTTAACCCCTTGATACAATATCACTTACATGTACATGATAAGCGTTATAGGGAAGTATGGAGCGCGCTCACGGTCTAGGCGCACTCTGTACTCAGCGGGTGTCAACCTTTGTTTTACGATCGCGCTGTTCCTGGCTGTTTAACCCCTCAAATGCTGCGGTCAATCGTGACCGCAGCATCTGAGTCGTTGAAAAGAGGGGGGCGGTCCCCTCCCACAGCTCATCGGCGCACCAATAACGTGATCGGGTGAGGGGGGGGGGTGATGGTGGCCATAGCAACCCAGGGGCCTAATGAAGGCCCCCAGGTCAGCCTCCTATCTGCCACTGTTAAGCCATGCCTCTGGCATGACTTAACAGAAGCCTGTAAAAATGTGTAAAAAAAAGTTTAATAAAGTTTTTAGTAGTGAAAATATTAAAAGTTCAAAAACAAACCTTTTCCCCTTCTTTCCTCTAAAGTAATGTAAAAAAGAAACAAAATTCGTATACCTGTGCCCGGAAAAGTACGAACTATTACAATATACCATTATTTAACTTGCATGGTAAACGCCGTAAAAAATTATATCACCAAAATCGCTGATTTTGGGGCACCTTAGCTCTAAAAAAAACAAAAAACAGTCGTATGTACCAAAAAATAGTAACAATAAAAACTACAACTGATCCCGCAAAAAATTAGCCCTCAAACTGTTCCATCAACGAAAAAATAAAAAAAGTTAAGTCTCTCAGAACGTGGTGAAATTATTTTTTTAATCGTTTTTTCGTTGCAAAAGTAGTAAAATATAAAAAAACCTATATAAATTTGGTATTACCTAAAGTTAAGTTGTCGTTTTTACCGCATGGTGAAAGCTGTAAAAACGAAAATCAAAAAACAATTTAGGAATCACAGTTTTTCCCAATTTGAGCACGCAAAGACTTTTCATTAGAAACTACAACTCCTCACAAATAAGCCCTCACAAAACTCTATTGACGTAAAAAGAAAAAAGTTAAGGCTCTTGGAAGGCGGGGAGTGAAAAACGAAAATGAAAAATAAAAAAACATCTCAGTCCTTAATGTCATAGTACAATTTGTAAACAGTAGCAGTTATTTTTCTATTGTAATAATGTAGCAAAAGATTGTAGATTGCTCTGTATACTTCTTTTTTAAATTTTATGATATTCGATAAAATACTTTTTTAAACCCAAGCTACATGGATAATAACAATTTGTGGTAAATAGTAAGTAGAGCTTTAGAGAAGGTGTTCACTCACCTTGCAGCCATCTAACTTGTATAGCTGGTCCATAACCCTTTTCATTCTTAGCAGAAATCCTGAATACCACCGCAGGCCGGGAGCTGCAGTCAACATGAGCATTTGCAAGCTGGGAAGCTGTTACAGTGCACGATGTCTCTAGGCCACTGTAGATTTTTACAAATGCCAGCTGGTTCTGAGCCTCAGGAAGAGAAGTGCGTATGGCTAGATATGCAGAATATTCTAGTATATTTCCAGTTGGTGAAGAAGGCGATTCCCAGGAAATATGAACACAGTCTGTACTCTGCAAAAGAAGAAGAAATTACAGGAGAAATTTAGATTAAAAAAAAAATGACAATGATATTATTAGAATATATATATATATATATATATATATTACAGAGTTTAAAAAAGCAAATAAAGCGAAAATCATTATAATAACTTCTACTTGCCTAAATGCAAATGCACTGGAAATACTACACATTCAATTCCAAATCAAAACTATAACAAGAAATATAGAGGTTGTGTTAATCCTTTACAGAGAGTAAAGAAAAAGGAATATTATGCTATATTCAAACGACAGTGAAAAACAGCCGTGTGACGGGCGTTACAAAAATGGTTGTTTCAGAACAAAAGCGGTCTACTCGGCCGTTTTTTTAACGACCCGTGAAAACTTTCCGTCAAAAAATAGGACCTATTTTTGGCCGCTTTGACGACCCCACGGCTCCCATAGAAGTCAATGGATCAGTTTTTGACGGCCGTTTCTAATGAATCAATCATTGTAACGGCCGGTAAAAACTGAACATGGCCGAAGTATATATGGACAGTGATGTCGGGCTTTCAACTGTGGAGTCTCCAGCCAGAGCATCGTGAGATCTCTGGCCGGGGACTCCGGTTTCCCTCTGCCCCCCCTGTAGATAGCACCCCCCTGTAGATAGCGGCACCCCCCCATAGATGTCACTCCCCCCCTCACGATAGCGCCGCTGTAGCTCCTTGAAGGAGCGGAATCCCTGGCCGACACTCTGGCCAGGGGATTCCGCTACTGGAGAAGCCCCTGGCGTTATTGTCCATATATGGACAGAGACATCAGGGGCTCCCTCTAGGAGTGAAATCCCCAGCCAGAGGGATTCCGCTACTATAGGGAGCTACAGTGCCACTATCTACGGGGGTGCCGCTATCTACAAGGGGTGTGCTATCTACAGGGTCATTGCAGCATGATCTACATGGGAACTGTGGTGTTTTCAGGGGGTTTGGACAATAAAACCAACAACTGAAATCCATCCAGGTTTTTTTTTAACGGCCATGAAACACGGATGACAAACGGGTGACAAACAGCCATTAAAAACGGACTGGAAATGGATAAAAATTTGGAGACACACTGATGCAAAATGGGCATGAAAAACTGACAGTTGATCAGATTTTAATGGACATTTTTTTTTCACTATCGTGTGAATATAGCCTAAAGCCCTATTCACACGACAGGGATTCCAGGCCGTGTGATGGCCGTTTTTTGAACGGCTGTCACACGGCCGCAGTAGGAACATTAGACCCCAAACGGGGCTGTTCACAAGGCCAATTTTTTGACGCCCCGGCAAACTGGGCCGTCAAAAAATTGAGCATGCCCTATTTTTGGCCGTTCTCCCGGCCGCAGGGCTTCAATAGAAGTCTATGGGGCCGTGTAAAGCACGGCTGTCACTCGGATGTAATCCGAGTGACGGCCGTGCTTTCTGCCGCTCGTTTGCTCTATTCTCCTTCTCACAGTGCGAAGTGCATGTGAGGAGGGTATTTTTTTGCTCAGTGTAGGAGCTGTGGCTGGGGATTCCGCTCCAGGTGAAGTCTCTAACTTCACTGTCTACATATGGAAAGTCACGTCAGGGACTTCTCCTGGCGCGGTCCCCTACTCTTGAAACGGAATCCCTGGCGCTGTGGCCGGTGCTTCTACTCCAGGAGAAGTACCTGACTTCAGTGTCCATATATGGACGTTAAAGTCAGACTTCTCCTGGAACGTTCCCTACAGTGGCGCTATCTACAGGAAAGTAGGGTGGTGCCATCTATGGGGAGGTGCTATGTAATAGGGGGCTGTGTGGCATTACCTACAGGGGGTTGTGTGGCATTACCTACAGAGGGGCTGTGTGGCACTACCTACTGTGTGGCACTACCTACAGGGGGGCTGTGTGGCACCACCCACAGGGGGGGCCTGTGTGGCACCACCCACAGCAGGGGGCCTGTGTGGCGCTACCCACAGCGGGGGGCCTGTGTGGCGCTACCCACAGCGGGGGGCCTGTGTGGCACTACCCACAGCGGGGGGCCTGTGTGGCACTACCCACAGCGGGGGGCTGTGTGGCACTACCCACAGCGGGGGGCTGTGTGGCACTACCCACAGCGGGGGGCTGTGTGGCACTACCCACAGCGGGGGGCTGTGTGGCACTACCCACAGCGGGGGCAGTGTGTGGCATTATCTACAGAGGGAAGTGTGTGGCATTATCTACAGAGGGAAGTGTGTGGCAAAAAATGTACAAATTAAATTCATCCGTTTTTAAAAAGGACAGGGACAAAAAAACGGATGCAAAACGGGTCAAAATCAGGACCAAAATAGCCATTTTTATCGGCCAAAGGGTTCATTCGCACGACGTCCAAAATGGCCGTGTGAAGGACTATTTTTGAATGGCCATCACATGGACGTTTTCAGAACAATGATTATCTATGGTTGCATTCACACTGCTGTTTTTTTAACGGCCCGTGAATATTGGCCATCAAAAAATAGGACATGTCCTATTTTTGGTCATTTTCACAGCCAGACTGCCCCCATAGACGTCAATGCATCAGTTTTTAACGGCTGTCAATACATGTAACAACCGTTAAAAACGGATCTGTGACATGGGGGTTCAAGAGGCAAGGGAACTATTGGTTCCCTTGCTGGCTATCGGCAGCGCGATGACATATACTTACCGATGTAGCGCCGTCCTCTTCAGGTATCTAGTCGCACGGGTTCTGTGAAGGCGACGAGATGGCGTCATCGCGCCGCCGTCGCAGAACCTGTGAAGACTAGAGACCACATGTGAAGTAGACGGCGCTGCATCGGTGAGTATGTAGGGCATTCAGGCGGAATTAAATGTCGGGTATTGTTGTGCTCACTACAAGGGCAGCGTGGCGTTAGTACAGGGGGCATTGTTGTCAACTGTAGTGAATTTTTCAGGACTGTCCTGAATTTACTACAGGGAGGGGGGGGGGGGGGGTGTTGTGCTTTCTCCATAGAGGTGTGTGTGGCATCAGCTACACGGGTCTGCGTGGCATCATCTACTGGGGGGGCTGTGTGGCATCAACTACAGGGGGGCTGTGTGCCATCATCTACAGGGGGCTGTGTGCCATCATCTAGAGGGGGTCTGTGTGCCATCATTACAGGGGGTCTGTGTGGCATCATATACAAGGGTCTGTGTGGCATCATATACAAGGGGCTGTGAAACAATCATGACAATGACCTTCCTCTGGGTGTTTTCAGGGGGTTGGGACAAAAAAATGCCTGAAAAATGAAATATCAGTTTTTTTAACGGCCATGAAAAACGGATGCAAAACGGATGTCAAACAGCCATTAAACACGAACAGACGGACTGGAAATGGATGAAATTTTGGAGACACACTGATGCAAAACGGCCATGTTTTTAAAGTGTAGCTAAGCGTTTAAAGAGGCTCTTTTACCACATTATAAGTGCCCTATCTCTTACATAATGTGATCGGCGCTGTAATGTAGATCACAGCAGTAGTTTTTATTTCCAAAAGTTATGACCTATTTTAGATTTATGCTAATGACTTTCTTAGTAGACAACTGGGGGTGTTTTTACTTTTTGACCAGGTGGGCGTTTCCATAGTGGCATATCTATGGAAAAATTGCCCTTTGTACTCTGCCACATCGAGTGCACACTAATTTCGGGAGAAAACATGCGGGATTAACATGCTCACTACACCCCTAGGTGAGTACCTTGAGGGGTGTAGTTTGCAAAATGGGGTCAATTCTGGGGCGTTACCACTGTTTTTGTCCCACAGGTGCTTTGCAAATGCAATATAGCGCCCAGAAACCAATCCAGCATTCCAAAAGCCAAATGGCACTGCTCCCCTTCTGTGCCCTACTGTGTGTCCAAACAGCAGTTTATGACCACATCTGGGGTATTGCCGTACTTTGGAGAAATTGCTTTACAAATGCTAGAGTGCTTCTTCTCCTTTTATTTGTTGAGAAAATGACAATTGTTGCGCTAAATCTATATCTTATTGGAAAAATATTTTTTTTTATTTTCACTGCCCATTTCTAATAAAATCTATGAAACACCTGTGGGGTCAAAATGCTGACTACACCCTAGATTAATTCCTCAAAGGGTGTAGTTTCGTAAATGGAGTCACTTTTGGGTCGTTTCCACTGTACTGGTACCTTAGGGGCTTTGCAAAAGCGACATGATGCCAAGAAATCAATCCAGCAAAATCTGTGCTCCAAAAGCCAAATGGCACTCCTTCTCTTCGGAGCCCTGCCGTGTGCCCAAACAGCAGTTTATGACCACAAATGGGGCATTTCCGTACTCCAGAGAAGTTGCTTTACAAATGTTGGGAGGCTTTTTCTTCTTTATTCCTTGTGGATATTGTGGTTTGTTTTTTTAGCTAAAACTACATCTTATGGAAAAAATTCAAATTTTTAATTTTCATGTCCAAAGTTTAATAAAATCTATATAAAACACCTGTGGGGCCAAAATGCTCACTACAATCCTGGATTAATTCTTTGTGGGGTGTAATTTCCAAAATGGGGTCTTTCCTTTGTTTTGGCATCACAAGACCTCCTCAAACCTGACATGGTGCCTAAAATATATTCTAATAGAATGAAGGCCCCAAAATCCACTGGGTGCTCCTTTGCTTCTGAGGCCTGTGCTTCAGTCCATTACAATAGTAGGGCCACTTGTGGGATATTTTTAAAAACTGCAGAATCTGGTCAATAAATATGGAGTTGCGTTTCTCTGGTAAAACCTTCTGTGTGTTAAAGAAAATAAATGAATTAAATATGAATTTCTGCAAAATAATAAAATTTCTCAATTTCACCTCTACTTTGCTTTAATTCTTGTGAAACGCCTAAATTGTTAAAAAACACTTTCTAAATGCTGTTTTGAATACTTTGAGGGGTTCATTTTTAAAATGGGATGATTCATGGGGGTTTGTATTGTATGGGCCCCTCAAAGCCACTTCACAACTTAACTGGCCCCTGCAAAAATAGCCTTTTGAAATGGTCTTGAAAAAATAAGAAATTGCTGCTAAAGTTCTAAGCCTTGTAACGTCCTTGAAAAATAAAAGGATGTTCAAAAAACTATGCCAATCTAAAGTAGACATATGGAGGATGTTAATTAGCAACTATTTCGTTGCCCATGACTGGGCTGTAAATCTACAGGGTTTTACACTTTTTCGTAAAGACAGGACAAATAGGAAAGGTGGTGGTGTATGTCTGTATGTGAGAAGTGATATGAAGGCGAGTGTGAAAGAGACAATAGTGGGTGAAGACTGTGAGGAGGTTGAAACCTTGTGGGTGGAACTAGAAAGGGAGGTAAACACTGAAAAAATTACTTTTGGTGTAATCTATAGACCCCCCAATATAACTGAGGAGATGGAAGTTCAGCTATATAAACAGATGGAGCGGGCTGCACAGACGGGTACTGTAGTGATAATGGGAGATTTTAATTTCCGGGATATTAATTGGTGTCATGGTTCGGCTTCAACTGCAAAGGGGAGACATTTCCTCAACCTGTTGCAGGAAAATTTTATGGGCCAGTTTGTGGAAGACCCGACTAGAGGTGAAGCTCTGTTGGATCTGGTCATTTCTAATAATGCAGATCTTGTTGGGAATGTCAATGTTCGTGAAAACCTCGGTAACAGTGATCACAATATAGTTACATTTTACCTATACTGTAAAAAACAAACGCAGGCTGGGAGGGCAAAAACATTTAATTTTAGGAAAGCCAAATTTCCCCAGGATGAGGGCTGCAATTCAGGATATGGACTGGGAAGAACTAATGTCAAATAATGGAACAAATGATAAATGGGAGATTTTCAAATCTACTTTGAGTTATTATAGTGCAAAATTTATTCCTACAGGTAATAAGTATAAACGACTCAAATTAAACCCCACATGGCTTACACCTTCTGTGAAAGGGGCAATACATGACAAAAAAAGGGCATTTAAAAACTACAAATCTGAGGGTACAGCTGTAGCCTTTGTAAAATATAAAGAGCTTAATAAAATCTGTAAAAATGTAATAAAATTAGCAAAAATACAAAATGAAAGGCAGGTGGCCAAGGATAGTAAAACAAATCCTAAAAAATTCTTCAAGTATATAAATGCAAAAAAGCCCAGGTCTGAACATGTAGGACCCCTAGATAATGGTAATGGGGAGTTGATCACAGGGGATCAAGAGAAGGCAGAGTTACTAAATGGGTTCTTTAGCTCTGTATATACAACTGAAGAAAGAGCAGCTGATGTAGCCGGTGCCAGTGCTGTTAATATATCGGCTGATATACTGAATTGAATGTAGAGATGGTCCAAGCTAAATTAAATAAAATAAATGTGCACAAGGCTCCGGGACCAGATGGGTTACACCCTAGAATTCTTAAAGAGCTTAGTTCAGTTATTTCTGTCCCCCTTTTCATAATATTCAGAGAATCTCTAGTGACTGGTATAGTGCCAAGGGACTGGCGCAGGGCAAATGTGGTGCCTATTTTCAAAAAGGGCTCTAGGTCTTCCCCGGGTAATTATAGACCAGTAAGCTTAACATCCATCGTGGGGAAAATGTTTGAGGGGCTATTGAGGGACTATATACAGGATTATGTGACAATAAATAGCATTATAAGTGACAGCCAGCATGGTTTTACTAAGGACAGAAGTTGTCAAACTAACCTAATCTGTTTTTATGAAGAGGTAAGCAGAAGTCTAGACAGAGGGGCCGCTGTGGATTTAGTGTTTTTGGACTTTGCAAAGGCATTTGACACTGTCCCCCATAGACGCCTAATGGGTAAATTACGGACTATAGGTTTAGAAAATATAGTTTGTAATTGGATTGAGAATTGGCTCAAGGACCGTATCCAGAGAGTTGTGGTCAATGATTCCTTCTCTGAATGGTCACCGGTTATAAGTGGTGTACCCCAGGGTTCAGTGCTGGGACCACTATTATTCAACTTATTTATTAATGATATAGAGGATGGGATTAATAGCACTATTTCTATTTTTGCAGATGACACCAAGCTATGTAATATAGTTCAGACTATGGAAGATGTTCATGAATTGCAGGCAGATTTAAACAAACTAAGTGTTTGGGCGTCCACTTGGCAGATGAAGTTTAATGTAGATAAATGTAAAGTTATGCATCTGGGTACCAACAACCTGCATGCATCATATGTCCTAGGGGGAGCTACACTGGCGGATTCACTTGTTGAGAAGGATCTGGGTGTTCTTGTAAATCATAAACTCAATAACAGCATGCAGTGTCAATCAGCTGCTTCAAAGGCCAGCAAGATATTGTCGTGTATTAAAAGAGGCATGGACTCGCGGGACAGAGATGTAATATTGCCACTTTACAAAGCATTAGTGAGGCCCCATCTAGAATATGCAGTTCAGTTCTGGGCTCCAGTTCATAGAAAGGATGCCCTGGAGTTGGAAAAAATACAAAGAAGAGCAACGAAGCTAATAAGGGGCATGGAGAATTTAAGTTATGAGAAAAGATTGAAAGAATTAAACCTATTTAGCCTTGAAAAAAGACGACTAAGGGGGGACATGATTAACTTATATAAATATATTAATGGCACATACAAAAAATATGGTGATATCCTGTTCCTTGTAAAACCCCCTCAAAAAACAAGGGGGCACTCCCTCCGTCTGGAGAAAAAAAGGTTCAAGCTGCAGAGGCGACAAGGCTTCTTTACAGTAAGAACGGTGAATTTATGGAATAGCCTACCGCAGGAGCTGGTCACAGCAGGGACAGTAGATGGCTTTAAAAAAGGGTTAGATAATTTCCTAGAACAAAAAAATATTAGCTCCTATGTGTAGAAATTTTTCCTTCCCTTTTCCCTTCCCTTGGTTGGACTTGATGGACATGTGTCTTTTTTCAGCCGTACTAACTATGTAACTATGTAACTATGTAACTATGTATTACACTTTTTTAAAAGCAGTTATTTTAAATTTAGAAAATGCTAATCTTTGCAATTTTTCAAAAATTTTTGATGTTTTTCCACAATTAAATACAGAATGTATCGACCAAATTTTACCACTAACTTAAAGTACAATGTGTCACGAGAAAACAATCTCAGAATCCCCTGGATAGGTAAAAGCATTCCAAAGTTATTACACCATAAAGTGACACATCAGATTTGAAAAATAAGGCTCTGTCAGGAATGTCAAAAGTGGCTGCAGCGGGAAGGGGTTAATGGCATAACTATTGTTTCTGAGAACTCTTCGACATCTATGCTGCATGGTGTCGACCAACTTCTAGCAGCTTTGAAAAGGTATTCCAGTCCAGGAAGATTGGACTACGTTCCACAGTTCTTCTGCATTTTTGGGTTTTGCCTCATAAACCACATTTTTTATGTCACCCCACAAGTTCTCTATGGGATTGAGGTGAGGAGATTGGGCTGGACACTCCATTACCTCAATCCGGTTTGTCTGTAACCAAGATGTTGTTCGCTTACTGGTGTGTTTTGGGTCATTGTCGTGTTGAAACCCATTTCAAGGATATCTCCTTGATCTCCTTTTTGATATATTCAAACTGATCCATGATCCCCTGTATGCGATAAATAGTCTCCACACCATGGTATGAGAAACATCCCCATATCATGATTTTTGCACCACCATGCTTTATGGTCTTCACAGGTACTGTAGCTTCAATTCAGTGCTCGGGTGTCGTCTGACATATTGTCTGCGGGCACTAGACCTAAAAAGAACAATTTTGCTTTCATTAGTCCACAAAATTTTGCGCCATTTCTCTTTGGGCCAGTCAATGTGTTCCTTGGCAAATTTGAACCTATTCAGGACGTCTTTTTTCCAACAACGGGACTTTGCGGGGAGTTCTTGCTGGTAACTCGGCTTCACTTAATAGTCTTCTAAATCTAGCAGTACTCACTGGTAACTTCAGATCTTCTTTGATCTTTCTGGAGGTGATCATTGGCTGAGCCTTTGCCATTTTGGCTATTCTTCAATCCATTTGAACAGTAGTTCCCCGCTTCCTTCCGCGTCTTTCAGGTTTTGGTTTCCATTTCAAGGCATTGGAGATCATTTTAGCCGAGCAGCCCCTAAATTTGCTGCACTTCTCTATGTTTTTCCCCCCAATCAACTTTTTAATCAAAGTACGTTTTTCATCAGAACAATGTCTGGAACGACCCACTTTCTCCAGTATTTCAGAAGGAAATGCACTATAACCAACATGTGCAACATTTGCCACCTTCCTACCTTAAATAAGGGCCAAAATTGCCACCTGTTATTCCAAAGAATGAATGACTTCACCAATTTAACTCCTCACTGCTATTATTTTGAACAAGCCCCTTACAATTAATGATTTAATTACTCAGAATGAGCATGACTTTATTGTTGGCTCTGGTTTTTCTTTGCTATGTAGAAATATCAGTTCTACCAAAAACATTGATTTATCATTTATTATTATGTAGGTCTGTCTGTCTGTCTGTCTGTCTGTCTGTATGCGATTCAAAATGGTGAGAATCCTCTTCCTGGGACATTTACTATTTCTGTAAAGAAGGTTCTTAGGCAGGTTCTTAGACGTGAAAAGAGTTCAACCATTCCAGAACAATTTTTGCCGTTAGGGAATACTAATGCCATGAAGGGGTGTGCTTGGTATTAAACAATATTTAGGTATGTGTTATATGTCCCATAGTGCATTCTGGTGCCATCTCTTTTCCAGGTATGTGTCGCACACGCACCTCGCCGTCCAAATGATGTAAAAGAAAGTGTGATTATCAGACCAGGCAACCTTCTTCCATTGCTCCATGGTCCAGTTCTGATGCTCACATTACCATTGCAGTTGCTTTGGACACTTTACCCGGTCTGTGGCTATGAAGCCCCAAATGCAGAAAGCTGCGATGCACTGTGTTCTGACACCTTTCGGTCATAGTCAGAATTAAGTTTCAGGAATTTGCGTTACAGTAGCTTCTGTGGCATCGGACCAGACGGACTAGCCTTCGCACACCATGCACATCAATAAGCCTTGGGCATCCATGACCCATTCACCGGTGGTCCATTCCTGGATTACTTTTGGTAAGTAACAACCACTGCATATTGGGTATACCCCACAAGACCTGCCATTTTGGAGATGCTCTGACCCAGTCTTCTAGTAATCAGAATTTGGTCCTTGTGAAAGTCCCTCCTACACGTGCACATTTTTTCTGCTTTTAACACATAAACTTCTGTCTAATATATCCCACCACTTGACAGGTGCCATTGTCATGAGATAATCAATGTTATTCACGTTACTTGTCAATGGTTTTAATGTTAAGGATGATCGTGTATATTCACGGTATACATGTTATAAGGTAATTCACAAAAAAATATATATTTCTTTCTTCTTCTTACCTTTGTGACTTTTACGGATGATGGAGCCCCAGGAAATCCAGGAATACAAGTCTTAAATTGACTGATCTTACTGAAGGGACCGATTCCACGACCATTTATTGCTGCCAGTCTAAATCTGTACAGGCTTCCGGGACACAGGTCATGTTTCTTTAGCATAGTGTAGTCGGATAAGTCTAGATCTGCAGCCTACAAACGATAAAACATAGAAACTAAAAGGAGATTGCAACGTTGGTTGGTAGGCATATAAGTATACTATGGGATCTTGCCAATAACCTTTTAATGACCAAGGCATTCACATACCTAAATGTCCGCAGCAATTGTTCACCTTTGAATATTTTTTATTTTATACTTTACCTTTTTTGCTGCATAGATTAGGTTTTAGTATGTTACCAAAACAGAACCAATATCTTTTAAAATGTATTAAAGGGGTTTTCCGGGACTTTGATATTGATTACCTTATCTGTGGTCATCAATATCAGATTGATGGGGTCCAACTACTTGCACCCCCACCAATCAGTTGATTGAAGGAGCCGTGGCGCTCTGGTGAGTGCTGCTGCCTCTTCATTGCTTACCTGGCACAGCTCCGTACATTCGGCAGTGGCTGAGCCTGGTACTACAGCTCAGTGTAATACAAGTAAATGGGACTGAGCTTCCGTATTGATCCTAAGGGGAGGTCATCAATATCAAAGTCCCGGAAAACCCCTTTTTAATTTACTGTTTATGGTCACTTACCGAGGTTATTATATTTCTTTGTGCTGTGATAAAAATGTTGTTAATATCTAATTATTTTAAAAAAAAATTTTTTTTTTACTCCTGTTAGGAGACTTATACTTTAAAAAATGTCTGTCTGATCCCGGCAGTACATGCACATCATTGGTTGTTAAAGTGTTAATATAATTTAAAAGAGTTTGAATATATTATTATAATTGGATAAAGAGGATAACACAGGTGTAAGGAAAACCACTCCAGCAGGGTCTTCACATTGACAATGATTCTGATTGGCCATATGATAAAGAGTTATACAAATCTTTACCTTGCCGTCTGTTAGATATCCACCCTTTGTTACATCCTCCAGTCCAATACATTTTACCATTGGATACATAGCTGGCTCATCAGTAGAGACAATGTAGAGGCATAAAGTACATGTGCGAATGCTTCATAAAAAACTGTTCTAAACTGACCTGTGTGAATCTGGCCTAATAGTGCACCTGTTTCGTCAAGGTGGCAAGCAGATCGGGAATTTGGCGCTCTCTTGTAGTTCATGCCAGCTAAGTGGCCCTCTACAGACCATACTAGTATGTTTAACACAAACAGCCCAAAAACGTGTGGAAAGGACTGGTATCAGTGTAAAGGAGTATAATGTAAGAACAATTCTCCAATTACGACTGGAGAATCCCTATAACAAATAACACGTTCAGGAAGAAAATAAAAGGAAAATCAACACTTTACCTACACACTTTTACTAGCTTATAGCATATAGAAAGATACTTGGAACAATAATGTACTAGTTACTAACAATATTAAAACACGTATGCATTAGTAACTGTAGCCATCTAGAGCAGACAGAACATAGATAGTACCTTGTTTGTTGAATTTTGATAGCTGTCTGGAAGTAAAAAGAAGTGTGTGACCACAGCACTATTGCTTTGGAAGATTCCGACATCATACCACGGTCTCCACCCATTCTTCAATGTAGTCTGCTCCCCAGTTTGACCATTCGTCTGTCAGCAAACCACAAAGAACACCCTTAGGAAGGCAATCCATAATTTGTGTTTTCTTTTGATCTCTGGAAAGGTCAGTATGTCAGCATGGTTAGGTTCTCCAGGACGCTCCTATGCAATATCCCATTTAAAAATATTCCTCATACAAAAAGACAATACTAAAAGCCACTAAAAAACTACTTTAATGTTATAGCATTTTATTACATGTAACGTGACTGACAGTTTTTCCTGAGTATGATTACGGAGACAGGCTGCTGCCCGAAACTTAGAACCTATTTATATAGTAGACGATAAAAATAACTTTTACATTATAATTCTCGTGTTTAAATGCTGTATACCTGTATGCACAAGGGTAGCATACATTCAACCCCTTTCCGCACATTTACTGCGCTGGCAGGATGTACTTGCAACACAGCGCAGTAAATGTATGTCGGAGGGATGGCATCAGTAGTAGGTGTCAGTGATTAACCCCTTCCCACCGCAGCTAATTTAAGATTTTTCCTCCCCACCTTCCAAAAGCCATAACTTTTTTAGATTTCTGTCAACAGCATTATGCGGGCGGAGGGTTGTAGTTTTTGATGTATTATGGTCTATTGAAGTGTATTCTGCTTTTAGTCTTCTCCTATTAAGGGCTTTATAAAAGGATCACAATTGCAGACCTGGGTTCTTCATTGCCATGATAACCCATCGGTATCCCGACATGGGGAGCCCCTCCCCACGTCTAGTGGCTTAGATGCCGCAGTTGCTATCTCCGATCCCAGACGTTAGAGCAGGGTGTCAGCTGTAATATACAGCTGACACCTGCTGCGTATGTAGCAGGCTCAGCTCCTAAGCTTGGTCCATTCTTTTAACCTCCTGACTACGACGTACATGTACGTCAAATCTCGGGGAGTTAACAACTTAGGTGCAGCAGTTGTTATTGACCACAGCATCTAAGTTGTTTTACAGATAGAGGTCCGCTGACATGATGGGGTAGATTGCCATTGCAGCCGGGGGCCTAACAATGGCCCCAAGGTCTGCCATAAATGTTAGCCTATTAGTGTAACACTGACAGGCATAATATATTGCAAAAGCAATGTCCATCCCTGGCTACATAGCAGATGGACTACAGAAGATGGGGGTGTGTCTCTTCACTGCCTGCCTATACAAGTCTATGGAGAGGGGAGGGGGCACGAGCAGAGAGACACAGACATGCTGCCAGTGCAAGCCTATGGAGAAGGGAGGGGGAGCAGACAGAGAGTGAGTCAGACACTGACACGCTGCCAATACAAGTCTAGGGAGAGGAGAGGGGGAGCAGGAGCACAGTGAAAGAGACACAGACAGACGCTTCCTGGTAAGTTATATCTCACCCCAGTGCTGGATTGTCAGCTACACTGCTCATTACATTAAATAGAGATAGGAGAGACGGTTTCTCCTCTTCTCTGTGGGCAGTATATAGAAGACATGATAGTAGTTATCAGAGTGGAAAACTGGTGAATACATCTAAGCTTCAGCACAACAACTGAATATAATTTCTAAGAAAAGGATATTGGAAATATTTTAAAAATCACTAAACACCTACATTCAAAAAAAAAAAAATGAAAAGAAAAAAAAAGGCTTCAACGGTTTACATAACCTTTAAGAGATATAGGGTTTCAGTCTGAACGTGATTTTTTTTTGTACTGAAAAGATTAGCCTGCTACACTATTCTATACATAGTCAAAAGAAACCTGTAAAGTATATTTTTAATTTATTTATTTTTACATTGCAAGTAAAGAGGTGTCCAACTCTGTATGGCATATAGTTGTACATGTTTTTCAAATACAGTTGTCTATAAATCGGAAAGAAATGTAAAGTTTTAGTAATAACCCCACTCTGAGAAACAATTATACAATGACGAGATTTATGAACAAAAGACCCTTATGCTTTGTATTGCAACTCAACCTCATTTGCATCATTAAGAGATTTCAGACACAACTCTCTAAGGCTCTGTTCACATCTGCACTTGTATTTCTGTTATTCTCATCTGTCATAGAAACAGCAGAACAAAAATAACACAGGTGTTGGAACCACCAAATGACTGACACCAACAGCGCGGATGGAAACCATGGACTTTAATGTGTTCTTAGGTTTCCGTCATTTTGCCTTACAAAATAGTGCTGCATGCTGCGCTATTTTGGCCAGAAAATATGACGGAATCTGCGACGGAGGCTGCTGAAGTTACATGCACAGGTTGCGGAATTTGATGCGGAAAAACTGGCATACAAATTGCGGATTAACGCAGGTAATTCCACAGGTAAATTCTGTTGATATTGAACAACATGTAGAGGTAAATATGGTTGGCACTACCTTAGCTTGCGATGTCACAGACTCTGTGCTTAAGCTCGCTGGGACCTGTGGTTCGACAGCCTTTATCTGGCGGTGCTCAGTGCGTGTTGAAGTTAGATTCAGCAAATAACAGCATGTAGAAAAGAGGACAGAACCATGCATGATGCCTTGATAAAGCGTCTGAAGGACGTGAAACGGTCGGTTCTATTGTCTTTCAATCCCGTGTTGCCTGCCTCAATTTAGGAATAAAGAGAAACCTTTTGCAAATGGGGAGTGCCGTGCTGTCTTCTTTTCTACATGCTGTTAATATTGCGTTTTTTGATGCATTAGGTGCAGATTTTACATTTTGATGCAGAAACAGGTGGGGATTCTGGTGCATTTTGTTTTTCTAAACTTGTTAGATACAATTCTGAGAAGAATATTAAAAGATAAATTAACTTGCAACAGATTTTAAAACCCGCACCACAGGTCAATTTACATGTGGATAAATTCTGCAATGTGTAGACAAGAGTACTTGAAATTTCATTTACTTTGCTGGTACTGTATTACGCTGCGGATTTGCTGCATGTGGTCTTACAGAGCACCAAAGATTTGCAGCGCTATTTTGTCCGGCAAAAGTCAATGGTTTCCGCCTGTGTCCTTTGTGTTTGACATTTGACAGATTTGTCAGTTTTGTTATTTTGTTCCTTCGACGGAACAGAATAATGAAAATACGAGCGAAGATAGACTCTCTATTTTTGTGGAGCAGATATCATGGACTCATCCGATATAACCTTATAATGAAAAGAACTTACTAAAAGATCATGTTTAAGGCCAGCTTCACACGAGCATATTGGTAAACATAATATTTAGGGGCTGTCTTCTATGCAGGAAATTAAATTACATAAGACAACCCTTTAAAAAAATGGATGCAATACGGATACAATACTGATGCATTCATATTTTAAAGGGGCTCTTTGGGACTTTGATACCGATTACCTCTTCCTAGGATAGGCCATCAATATCAGATGGGAGAGGGGCAGTCTGATTAAAGGGACCGTGGCACAGCCTCTTTATTACTCACCAGGTACAACTTCGTACATTTTGTAGTGACTGTGCCTGGTACTGCAGCTTAGTTACATTTAAAGGACGAGTGTCACGAAAAAAAAAAATTTTATATCAATTTGCTTTTAGTGTTTTATAAAAAAAAAAATGTATTTATTTGTGTTTGTGTTTGACTTTTTTTTATTTTTCAACTTTTTCTTGTCTATGGGGGCTGCCATTTTTTTTCCCATCTCTGTATGTGTCGATTAACGACACATACAGACATGGAATACGGCAGCTACAGCCCCATAGCGAATGCGAACGGGGCCCGTTCCATCCACTATGCTGTACGCCGTCTGTGTGGGAATGGCGCATGCGCCGCTCCCACACAGTCCAGATTGAAGGTCTTCGGCCGAGCGACGTACGGCGCCATTTTCTTGTGGACCGGAAGCCGCGGCCGGACAGTAAGATTACTACTTCCGGTCGCGGCTTTCGGACTTGTGCATTTGGAGCGGAGGGAGCAAACCGGAGCGGACGGACCGGAGGGAGCTGCGGCGGCAGGAGCAGGTAAGTTATTTCTGTGTATGTAAGTGTTTTACTGTGTGTTTACTACTGTATGTAAACCTACTACACTGTGTGTTAGCTCAAAAAATGGCGACACACAGTGTAGGAGGTTTGACCGTTCAATCCCCTCGTTTCTCCCGGCACTAGCCAGGATAAAGGAGGGGGGATTCTGAGAGCTCACTAGAGCGAGTGAGTTTTCTCAAATTTTGCAGCATAAAGCAATGTGGTTGTTTTACCAAATGCCAATGCTGCAATTTTGGGAATTGCTCCATCTAGTGACCAGCACTGGGAAATGTTATAAATTAGAATCTAATTTATAATATTTCCTGACTCGTGAAAAAATAAAAAAAATTAGAACAATGTTTCATCACTTATACACTAACTGTACCTGCAGTACCAGGAATAGCCACTCCCAAATTTTTGGAACTCTGCCTGGTAAGCAACGAAGACACCGCACCGGAGTGCTGAATGGAAGTCGGTCCCCCAATGAGCTGATATTGAAGACCTATCCCATGCATAGGTCATCAATATCAAAGTCCTGTAAAAGCCCTTTAAACACTCACCATGGACTTCAATGAGCATTTTTTTTATCTGCAAAACAAATGAAAATAGTGCATACTGCGTTTTTAAAAGATGTGCATATTTTATATTCCCAGGTGAATAGCCTCATAGTTTAACATTAGCTCTGTATTATGTAAAGAAAAAAACGGATGTCATTCTGATAAAAAATATGCTCGTGTGAAAGCAGCCTCAGGTGCATTTAAAAATTTAAGATCACTGAAATGTAATATTAACCCCTTAACGACCAAGGACGAAAATGAACGTCATGGTCGGCTGCTAGTTCCCGCACCAGGACGTTCATTTTCGTCCGCATTTCAAACTGTCACTCTGTGTAAACACAGAGTGACAGACCGGCGCTGACAGATGTCCCCGACAGCTGAGACATCAGTCTTGCCGGACAGCGGACCATCGCCGCTGATTTCGGCAGTTAACCCCTTAAGTGCGGCGACGGATTGCCGTCGCCGCATTTAAGTGGTTTGAAGCACATCAGCAGCCCCCACTAAGTGATCGTGGGGGCTACCGATGCTTGTCACGGCAATCGGAGGTCAGATAATGACCTCCGGGTTGCCATGCACGGAAGCCTCGGAGGAACAGCCTCCGGCCGTTCCTCCTCTGCTTCCTGTCAGTGTGACAGTCACGTCACAATGACAGTTAGAGTACATCACACTACGTGTGTAGTGTAATGTACTCTAGCAGCGATCAAAGCTGCAAGACTAAGTGTCCCCTAAGTTAAAAAAGTAAAAAAAAGTAATAAAAGTGTTTTAAAAAAAGTGTAAAAATAAAAGTTATAAGTTCTATAAACACAAAATGCTTTTTTTCCTATAATAATACTTTTATTATAGAAAAAAAATGAACACGTTAAAAAAGTACACATATTTGGTATCACCGCGTTCGTAACGACCCCAACTATAAAACTGTAATGTTATTTTTCCCGCACGATGAACACCCCAAAAAAATTCAATAAAAAACTACGACAGAATCGCAATTTTTTGGGTCACCACCGCTCCCTAAATAAAGAATAAAAAGTGATCAAAAAGTCGCATGTACCCGAAAATAGTACCAATAAAAACTTTTATCCGTCCGCAAAAAACAAGCCCTTACACAGCTTTTTTGACTAAAAAATTACAGCTCTCATAATATGGTGACACAGAAATTTATTTTTTAATAAATAAGTCATTTTATTGCGCAAACGCTAAAAAAAAGGACCAAACCTATATACATATGGTATCGCCGTAATCGTACCAACCCGCAGAATAAAGTAAAAATGTCACCTATAGCGTACGGTGAGCGCCGCAAAAAGAAAACCTAAAAAACGGTGTCAGAATTCCTGTTTATTGCTCAGGATTGCAAAAAAATGTAATAAAAAGTGATCAAAAAAAATCACATGTACCCCAAAATGGTACCAATGAAAACTACAGATTGTCCCGCAACAAATAAGCCCTCACACAGCCCCGGTGGTGAAAAAATAAAAAAGTTCTGGCTCTCAGAATATGGCGATGCAAAATGTGCAGAGTGTCCAAAAGCGGATAAGATCGGGCGCCATTTATCAGTGCGACACCGGCCACACATCTATGAATTATTATTTATTTACCCCATTATTATACCCTGATGTTCTCCGCACAGATTACACATGCCCCCCACATTATAAACTGAAATACCAGCAAAACCCAAAACAGAAAAACTACCAAGCAAAATCTGCGCTCCAAAAGCAAAATGGCGTCCCTTCTGATCCCTACAGTGTACCCAAGCAGCAGTTTGTGCCCACACATATGGCGTCGCCATACCCGAGAGAACCCGCTTAACGTTTTATGAGGTATTTGTCTTCTGTGGCACAAACTGGGCACAACATATTATGCACTAAAATGGCGTATCAGTGGAAAATTGCAATTTTCACTTTGAACCATCAGCTGCGCATTAACCCCTTTGCGCACTATGACTTAATTGCCCGTCATGGTGCGGCGGTTGATGTATGGAGCCGGCTAACGTGCTGAGCCCGCTCCATAAGCTGCGGGTGTTGGCTGTGTATTACAGCAGGCCCCCTCGGTACTAACAGACAGGTACAGCGATCGCTCTGTTACAGAAGCCTGTAAGAATAACAATATACTGCAATACATTAGTATTGCAGTATATTGTACCAGCGATCCAATGATCGCTGGATCAAGTCCCCTAAGGGGATTGATTAATAAAATGTGTAGAAGAATTATAGTTATTAGTAGTGAGAATTTTTTTTTTTAAAGTTAAAAAAACAAAACACCTTTTCGCATTTTTCTTCTAAAGTAATGTAAAAAAATGAACAAAATTGGTATCGCTACGTCCGTAAAAGTCCGAACTATTACAGTATACCATTATTTAATTTGTACAGTGAACACCATAAAAAAATTTAATAATTGAAACCGCCAAAATCGCTATTTTTTTTTTTGTCACCTTCGCTCTAAAAAAAAAATGTAATACAACTTTTGAATCACTTTTTATGTACCAAAAAATGGTACCAATAAAAACTGCAGCTCCTCCCGCAAGAAATAAGCCCTCACACCACTCTATTGATGGAAAAATAAAAAGTTATGGCTCTTGGAAAGCGGGGAGTGAAAATCTAAAATATGAAAGCAAAAAATGGATCAGTCCTGAAAGGGTTAATTCATTTCTAATGAAAAAACGTATGACAACATGTTGGGTATTTCCGTACTCGGGAGAAATTGCTTTATAAAAATGGTTGTTTTTTTCCTCCTTTATCCCTTGTGAAAATGAGAAAATGCAACATTTTAGTGGAAAAAATGTTGATATTAATTTTCGCGCTCTAATTCCAATAAACTCTGCAAAAGACCCGTGGGGTCTAAATGCTCACTATACCCCTAGAAAAATTCCTTGAAGGTTTTTCCAAAATGGGGTCACTTTTGGTGGGTTTCCACTGTTGGTCCCTCCAGTGTATTGCAAATGCGACATGGCACCGAAAACCATTCCAGCAAAATCATAAATCCAAATGGCGCTCCTTCCCTTCTGAGCCCTGCTGTGGGTCCAAACAGCAGTTTATTACCACATATGGGGTATTGTCGTAATCGGGAGACATTGCTTTAAAATGTTGGGGTGCATTTTCTTCGTTATTCCTTGTAAATAATAAAAATTTCTATGTTGTTTCAGAAAAAAAGTACATTTTAATTTTTACAGACTAATTTCAATATATTTAGCGAAAAACCTGTGTGGTCAAAATGCTAACTATACCCCTAGATAAATACCTTAAGGGGTCTAGTTTTCGAAATGGGGTCGTTTATGGGGAGTTTCTATCATTCTGGCAGCTCAAAGCTTCTCCAAATGTACAGTGGGGCCTAAAACATTTTCAAGCAAAATATGAGTACTGAAAGCCTCCGTGTGTTCCCTTCCTTTGGGGCCCTGCCGTGTGTCCAAACAACGCATTAGGGCCACAATGTGGGTATTTTTGAAAACAGGAGAAAGAGGGTGATAGATTTTGGGGTGTGTTTCTTCATTTTCATGTTCGCTTTACAAAGAAATCGGTCTTCAAACTAATACTTTTATGAAAAAAGTGAAATTTTTTTTTTTTTCACCTGATATGCATTAAATTTAGCAAAGAACTGTGGGGTCAAAACACTTACTATACACCTAAATAATTACGTTATGGGGTCTAGTTTTCTAAATGGGGTCGTTTATGGGGAGTTTCTATCGTTCTGGCAGCTCAAAGCCTCTCCAAATGTACAGTGGGGCCTAAAACATTTTCAAGCAAAATATGAGTCCTGAAAGCCTCCGGGTGCTCCCTTCCTTTTGGGTCCTGCCGTGTGTCCAGGCAGCGCATTAGGGCCACAATGTTGGTATTTTTGAAAACAGGAGAAACAGGGTGATAGATTTTGTGGTGTGTTTCTTCATTCTCATGGTCGCTTTACAAAGAAATTGGTCTTCAAACTGATACTTTTATGAAAAAAAGTGAATTTTTTTTTTTTTCACCTGCTATGTATTAAATTTAGCAAAAAACTGTGGGGTCAAAATACTTACTATACCCTTAGGTAAATACCTTAAGGGGTCTAGTTTTCTAAATGGGGTCATTTGTGGGGGTTTCCATCACTCTGAGACCTATGAGCCTCTGAAAACCTGGCTTGGTGCAGGAAAACAAAATGTACTTCAAAATTTATAAAATTATTATTCAATTTGTAAGTCCTCTAAATTTCTGAAAATTTATTTTATTTTTTCAAAAGTGCTGCCAAAATGGAGTAAAGCGATAGAAATATATATTTAATTAAAAAAATTGTACAGTATGTGTGTACATATGTGACATATTGCAGTTAAAAAAAGGGGGAAATTGTAATTTTTACAAAATTTCTTCCATTTTTCTATTTTTTAATTAATTTCCGCAAATCGTATCAGTCTACTTTTACCACTAAAATAAAGTACAACATGTGACGAAAAAACAATGTCAGAATTACTTGGATATTCAAAACTTTCACAGAGTTATTCTCTGATAAAGTCAGACATACCAGATTTGACAAATCTGGCTTGGTCATTAAGGTACAAACATGCCCGGTCATTAAGGGGTTAAGAAAAAAAAAACTTACTGAGATGCTCTTTGTCTGGGAAGTGCACTGTTCACTTGTAGACAATGCAGCTAAAAGAAAAGACAAAGAGAAAAAAAATCAGACATGCTCCTCTGAATTACCATTAGGCCAGGATCACACGCAATTTTAATGTTGTTTTTGGCTCTGTTTTTTTTAGCCAAAGTCAGAAAAGCATCCAAAAGAAGAAAAAGGTTTAAAGAAAAGACCAATGAATCTCCTTTACTTCGCATCCACTCCTGTGTTTGGCTCAAAACACTAAGTAAAAAAACTGCACCAAAACTACATCCGTAACAACTTATGCTAATCAAATAGTATACATGATATATATCAACTTTATAATTTACTTACTGTTAAAATGTAGTGGTTTTATCCATTCAAAATCTGTGTGAAGTTACTACCACTAGGTGTCTCTCTTCCTGTAATCTGCTGTCAAGCAAAATCCGTCCCCAGTAACAGTGAAGAGTAGACAGACTGCAAAAAGTGGGGGTGTCTATCTCTTCACAGACAGCACATAGAAGTCTATAGAGAAGGTAGGGGGAGCAGGGAGAGAGATAGATATATACATACACTGCCCATAGAAGCCTATGGAGAGGGGAGGAGGGATAAGGGAGAGAAAGAGACAGACATGCTGCCCATAGGAGTCTATAGAGGAAGGAGGGAGCAGAGAGAGAGAGAGAGAGAGAGAGAGAAAGAGACACAGGCACACACAGACGTGCAGCAGGTTTTGGTAAGATTTACCGGTCATCCCAAGGCTGGATTCAGCTACACTGCTTATTACTGCTATATAATGTCCTCCATGCTGCTGCAGGTTTTGTATATATATATATATATATATATATATATATATATATATATATATATATATATATACACACACACACACACACACACACACACACACACATATATATGCTAGAGATAAGAGAGCAGGATTCTCTACTTATCTGTGTGCAGTGTAAAGAAGACATGATAGCAGTTAGGCTCCGCTCACTAACTCAGAGACAATTGAGAATTAGAGATAGAGACTGCAGAGGGGAAAACTGCTAGAAATGTCACATATAAGTCATATAATGGCCAGAAAGTGTTATTCCTCATGTACACATATATGATAGCTTATTCGAAAATTTCACCTGAAAAGTCAGGTACGCTTTAAGAAGCCACAAAACTACAGCAAATAACACCAGTTCTGCCTTTTTACATTTATACAACAACTATTGTTGAGTTGAGGAGATAGTTTAAGGTGTGACATATAATACTTTAATGATATCAATTACAATCAACCACTTTTTTTTTTTTAACTGTATGGGGACACCTTATTTAGCCATCACTGTGTAGAATAAACCTCACTGTAACTGCTATATAAATGCTGCTGGCAGCACCCTTGTAGTCAGAGCTGCAAATTTTCACTTCTATAGGCCCCACGCACACGACTGGAATTACCGATGAAATTGCGGGCCCATTCATTTCTACAGGCCACAGACACCTTTCCATATAGTTACGGATCTGTGTCTGGGCTGTAGAAATGATCCGTAAAATATAGAACATGTTCTATTCTTGTCCACAATTGCTGAATAGATATGCCCATAGAAGTCTATGGCGCTTCCGCAATGCGGATGCCTACGGATGTGCATCTGTATTTGCGAATCCATATTTGCAGACAGTAAAATCCATTACAGTCGTGTGCATGAGGCATTGCACTGTATGCTGCTGTGGGTGGTTATGGTAAGGTGCTGGGCATGATGGGATCTCCTTAAAAGGAAGTTAAGGCAGTGAGCTGGGTTATTTTATATCTGGGTGCACGACCTATATAGTGGTTGTTGTTTTTTTGTTTACACTTATTTTTGTTCAGTTATATTTAGAGAAGTATTTTTGGGGGGAAGGTGGGGGTTAATAATTGTCCACATTAAACATGGGTTCAAAGTTAACACAGTAATTAACACATAAATGTAGTTAAATATACACATTGTATGTATATATAACCAGTGCTGACTTCACCTGCACCACAATTTGAAATTATATACATATAATATAAAACTATATATTACTGGATTTGGAATTTTCATATTTGCCCTGAAATGTAACAGCTTTGACAAACACATGGCTCAAAATACATATATGTGAAACTTGTTTCAAACCTTCAGAGTGTGTACTGAGTGCAGTTAGTGAAGGTTCATCTCTAATAAGTGCCCCATTTGTACGTGATGACTCAGATTTAATGCTCTGCTGGGTTACCATAGATTGTGCACTGGAGACAATGCAGGATGCAGAAACCTCAGGTGTTAAAATTCCTATGTCCAAGTCATGCACATCATTCAATTTAGATGATGTATGAAGACCTAGGACACAAAGTAAACGACAACCTATTAAACGTGTCTTTCACTGCACTCAGACACCAAAAAAACAAAAAACAAACCAAAAAAGGTTCATTTTAATGCAAACCTTCTCTATGAATGGTTTACAGTTCAAACCATGTTTACAAGATATCCATTCATCTGATTATCAGCTCTAGTGTCTAAACATACATATTGGTACATTTTGTGTTATCTTTAATAGCAGCCTATAAATGTGACGTTCCATTACTGGATGCACTTGAGATTCCTTCTGGTCCTTTGTGTAAAACATTCATCATACTGGTTTAAACACATGCAGACTATTGTGTTTCCGGACAGACGTTCCTCTTACCTGATGATTTTGATCCAGTTGTGGTTCTTAGTTTGCCATTTAACTCGGCATTTCCACTGGAAAGTGTTTGTTTCTCGGTCAGGGATTCCTTCATGTCCACAACTTCATGGTCTGAAGAGCTATGCTGCACATACATTGATGGAGATACCTAGTAAATTAGAAAGAAACAAATAAATGCAATTAAAAAATAATTTGTTAAAAAAAAAAAAGCAGAATTCTTTAAATATTACTTTGGCTGGGTTCCCACGCAGTGTAAAAGCTGCGGAATTCTGCAGCATTTACAACAGCAGAAAATGAATGAGATTTTAAAAATCTCATGTCCGCGCTGTGTAAAAAAAACAAACCGCAGAAAAGTTGTGCGGAAAGTGTTCTGCAGTGTGACTTTCAAACTCGCAGCATGTCAATTTATGCTGCGAGTTCCGTGCGGAAACGCTGCGTGTTAGACCCATGGACTTCAATGGGAAAGCGTAAATTCCACTGTGGAAAAAACGCAGTGTTTCCGCAGCAATATGCTCAGTAAAGATACACTATTTGCTGCGGAATTCTTTAGATTCCGCTGCTGATTTTCTGTTGCAGAAAAACTGCCGCTTATCCTGTGTGTGGGAACATACTCTTAAGGCCAGTTCACACAGAGTTTTTTTTACATGTTTTTGACACGGAAACTGCGTCAAAAAACGTCTGAAAATGCCTACCATTGATTTCAATAGGAGGCGGAGGCGTTTTTTTCCCGTGAGCGGAAAAACCGTCTCGTGGGAAAAAGAAGTGACATGCCCTATCTTCAGGCACTTACGTCTCTGACCTCCCAGACATCAATGGGAGGCAGAGAAAGCGTATTTCGCTGTTTTTTGCCCGCAGGGCTCAATGGCCGCGGGTGAAAAACGCAGCGAAAATCGGCGTGCAGGCAGAGCAAAATCGGCCTCAAAATTCCAAACAGAATTTTGAGGCAGATTTTCCGCCTGCAAAAAACTCTGTGTGAACCCAGCTTTACAGTCAGCGATGGTTTAAAAGCACGACTGAATAGAAGCCTGTGTCCTTAAGAAAATTAAAGCAACACATTTCAAGGACAACAAAGAGTTAATAACCCGGATGGACGAGTGACAAAATAGTATAGATATATCGGATGCTCACCTGACTGGTTATTCCACTGCTGTTTTGGTGACATATGTCCTCTCTGACCTCAGGAGATGCAGGGCTGTCCGCACCTGGTTCACAAATATTTTATTTTTACTATATTCTCTTTAGGATAGTGTTATTCATATACAATTAATATATACATCTTTGACTGGAAATCTCTTGCTGTCTGTATTCAATGCTCTTGTGAATACATTTTCATTTATGTTGTTATTAGATGACTTGTCACTCATGGGTTATATTCTTATAGGTGCCAGATCAAGGTTAAGACATCATAGATACAATGGTGACATATATACCTGTGTGTGCTGCTGAAGAGAGGTGACATTTACAAGTTTGGTGTAGTGAACCTGTGGCATGTATTATCCAAATAGGAATAGTGTGCATCCGGTTAGGTTAAGGCGTGTTAACTTGGGTGTGGGTTACATCTAGAGCCACCGTAAAAGTACAATACGCACATAACAGCGACATTTTGGCCTTCCTCAAGCCATCTGTGGTATGTATGACAGTACTTCTCTTCATAGGGCCCATTTATCAAACAAAATGCACCAGAAACATGGAGTTACAAAAATGGAGCAAGTGAGATGCAACATATTTATAGAAGACATGCTCCATTTTAATTGATAGGTACAACAGAAAAAAATTTACTAAAACATAGTTAACCCCTTAAAGAGACGGTCACCACATTATAAGTGCCCTATCTCCTACATAAGGAGATCGGCGCTGTAATGTAGGTGACAGCAGTGCTTTTTATTTTTAAAAAAACAATCTATTTTTACCACGTTATGAGCGATTTTAGCTTTATGCGAATTAGTTTCTTAATGCCCAACTGGGCGTTTTTATTTTAGACCAAGTGGGCGTTGCACAAAGGAGTGTATGACGCTGACCAATCAGTGACCAATCAGCGTCATGCACTTCTCTCCATTCATTCAGTCAGCGCATAGTGACACTTTGTTATTCACTATGTGCTGTCTTATACTGACATATTAACGTTACTTAAGTGTTTAGACAGTGAATAGACATTCCTTCCAGCCAGGATGGGATGTCTACTCACAATCCCGGCACTTCGTTAACGTTTCTGTGGTACTTACAGCAGAGCAAGCGTAATCTCGCGAGATCACGCTGTAAATGACAGGTTACAGCGAGATTACGCTCAAACTGACAACCATAAATGCAAAAAAAAACCTTGAAAACAATTGCAAGGGAGCTGTGTCCCCCAATAAACTAGACAAGAAAAGGATTTTGAGTGAGTACTCAAAAAAAAAACTCCTGTTTTCTTGTCCGTTACATTGGGGGACACAGACCATGAGACATCCTACAGCAGTCCCCAGCGGCGGGACCAGATGACAGGTCATGGTGTGACCTAGAGAAGCATCTGCAGAGGCAAAGGTGTGCACCCGGTAGTACTTGACAAACATGTCCAAAGACGACTACGGGGCCGCCTTGCACAATTGAAGGGCAGAAGCCTGATGGCGCACAGCCCAGGAAGCCCCAAACGCTCTGGTAGAGTGGGCCGTGACCTGGAAGATGGGGAACCTATCCCATGACACAATAAGCTTCGAGAAAAATTATTCAACTCCACGAGCAGTGGTGGCCTTAGAGGCCGCCAAACACTTCCTGGGACCCTCTGGGAGGATGAAGAGGGAATCCGACCGCCAGAAGGAAGCAGTGATAGAAATGTAAATACGCAGAGCACGAACAACATCCAGGTTGTGAAGGGAACGCTCCCTCGGATGACTGGGAGAAAGACAAAAGAGGGCTGAAGAAGACCTTCTGGCCTTAAGCATAATGAGGAGAACACTCTCCAAAAAACCACGAGGCCTCAGAACGGCAGCTTTAACAGCCTCGCCGTTAAACATAGCGACCTTAAATTCTGGTGGAAGAAAGATCCCTGAAAGAAAAAAAGGTCGGGACGGAGAGGCATGGACGATGAGACGTCAGCCAACAGGGACATTAGGTCTGCGTACCAACAGCGGCGCGGCCAATCCGGGGATAACATAATAACAGGAATCCCTTCCGCCTTGAGCCAGCGGAGGAGCCACGGTAGGATACGCAGAGGAGGGAAGACGTACAGGAGACCAAAGTCCGACCATGGCGCCACGAGAGCATCCACGGCGCAAGCTTTTGGATCCCCAGCTCGGGAGATGAAGCAGGGGAGCTGTGGATTGAATCTGGAGGCCATCAAGTTCACTTCCGGACGACCCAAGCTGAGACAAATTTGGTCAAAGACATCTTGATGAAGAGACCACTCCCCGGGATCTACCGTTTCATGACTTAGAAAGTCTGCGACCCAATTGTCGACCCTGGGAATGTGAACCGTGACAGAGAAGGAACATGAGCTTCTGCCCAGACCAGGATCCTGGAAGCCTCTGCCATCACTGCGGTGCTGCGACTGCCGCTCTGGAGATTTAGATAAGCCATGGCTGTCCAGAGACTGTCCAGTGCAGAAGACACATGAAAACGGCTCTCAATTCCAGAAGATTGATGGGAAGGGAAGACTCCTGCGGAGACCACAGCCCTTGAGCCGTGAGGTTCTGAAAGGTGCCACCCAGCCCTTGAGGCTGGCATCAGTGGAGAGGATCAGTCAGTTCAGCGGAAGGAAGGAGCGCCCCCGGGGAACAGCCGGGGAAGTGATCCACCACCGAAGCAAGCGATGGACCGAGAGGGTAAGGATGAACTTCAGATCCAGCGATTGCAAGGATCGGTCTGCAGTAGTGGGTGCGTGTGAAACTGTGCAAATTAAATCTCTTGATAGAGGCCACTATGGTCCAGAGAAAAACACATGCAGGGGCAGTGTGAGGTCGGCACAGCCGTTTGTAAGGAACAGATCCCTTTCTGAACAAACAGTGGGTTTGACTTGATGCTACGAAATTAAAAAAAAAAGTGCTCCTACAGGATATACCCTGCCCACAGACACTGAGCTATTTGGTCTTAGCTTAGGGTCATAGGAGGCATACACTTCTGCTGATAGCAGCAGAGTCTCTACCAAGAATGAAGAGACTCTCCAGAGGAAGGAAAAGCTTTGTCGTATGGGTAAAAAAACCGAAAAAGGCCATACTTACAAATGGACACAGCCAGGTCTGAAACGCTGATGAAGGCGAGTGAGCAGGTGCTTTAAATAATAATAGCCACTCCCACTAGTCTTGAGGGGAGTGGTATGTGGTGCATGGGATGTGTAGTAAGAAATAATAAATGAATAGTGTATGTGCAAGTGTAATAATGTGAGTGAATTATTACACTTGCACATACACTATTCATTTATTATTTCTTACTACACATCCCATGCACCACATACCACTCCCCTCAAGACTAGTGGGAGTGGCTATTATTATTTAAAGCACCTGCTCACTCGCCTTCATCAGCGTTTCAGACCTGGCTGTGTCCATTTGTAAGTATGGCCTTTTTCGGTGTTTTTGAACAAATGTCCTTGTTTTTATCTGTTTTGTCGTATGGGTGTCAAAGGTGACCCCCAAAAAACAAACAAACAAATCTGCTGTGGACCTGTTGATGCTCTAACCGAACCAACTCAGAAGTGTCCAGAGTGATCTGGAGAGCCATCTCGTTGTCCTCCCGGGAGGGAGAATTCATTAGGATATCGTCCAGGTACGGGGTGACCGACATCCCCCTGGTCCAAAGGAGTGCCATCATGACGGAGAGAACCTTCGTAAACACTCTCGGGGCTATGGAGAGACCAAAATAAAAGGGCCACAAATTGGAAATGAAAAGACAGTAGTGCAAAGCGCAGGAAGCGTTGGTTGGTAGTACAGATAGGGACGTATAGATATGCGTCGATGTCCACAGAAGAAAGACATTTTCCTTGTTCCATGGAAGCGATGACAGTTCGGAGAGATTCCCTCCTAAAACGACATGCCTGAACATGCGCCTTGAGGCGCTTGAGATCCAGGATGGGCCGAACCATCCTTTTTGGGGACAACAAAGTTGGAATGAAAGCCCCGGTAACCTTTGGTTCAAGGGTACCAGAATGATGACCCTCTTAAAGAGGCTCTGTCACCAGATTTTGCAACCCCCATCTCCTATTGCAGCAGATCGGCGCTGCAATGGAGAGAAGAGTAACGTTTTTTTTTTTTTAAAAACGAGCATTTTTGGCCAAGTTATGGCCATTTTTATATTTATGTAAATGAGGCTTTCTAAAGTACAACTGGGCACTTCGCTGTGACGTCACTCACTTCCTGCCCCAGGTCCTGCATCGTGTCGGACGAGCGAGGACACATCGGCACCAGAGGCTACAGTTGATTCTGCAGCAGCATCGGCGTTTGCAGGTAAGTCGATGTAGCTACTTACCTGCAAACGCTGATGCTGCTGCAGAATCAACTGTAGCCTCTGGTGCCGATGTGGCCGACACGATGCAGGACCTGGGGCTGGAAGTGACGTCACAGCGTGATCTCTCGAGAACACGCTGTGTGTCTGCACTGCCAGAAGCTGGGCGTTGCGAAGACAAGTGGATGATACTTCTAGTCACAACGCCCAGCTAGTAAAAGTAGTAAACACACCCAGATGTAACACACATAATACACGCCCAGTTGTACTTTAACTGTAAACACGCCCAGTTGTACTTTAGAAAGCCTCATTTACATAAATATAAAAATGGCCATAACTTGGCCAAAAATGCTTGTTTAAAAAAAACAAAAAACGTTACTCTTATCTCCATTGCAGCGCCGATCTGCTGCAATAGGAGATAGGGATTGCAAAATCTGGTGACAGAGCTTCTTTAAGAAGCAGAGAGTCAATTGCCCAAAAAAAGGGTACCACCCCGGATGGGCCCTGTGGAACAGCGGACTGAAAGAAACACTCTGAAGGGGGCTCCCAAATTCGATTATGCATCCCGAAGATCCTACCTCCTGAACCCAGATGTCTGAAATGTGAGAGACACAGACGTCCTTGAAGTGCAAAAGCCTGCCTGCCTGAGGCAAATTGAGTGGAGGAACACCTTCAGGCGGAAGTGGCTTTGCCAGTTCCAACCTTTGCAGGTGGAGGTCAGGAACGCCAGGAGGTTCGGGTCTTGAAGGAAACTTTGGCCTTCTGATGCTGGTGAATCTGCAGCCTGAAGAAAGTGGAGTTGGAGAAACCACGAAAGGAACGAAAACACGGACGAGCCATTTTGGCTGGGGTAGTGCGCTTAGGTCTATTCTGAGGAAGATGGATACTTTTGCCACCCGTGGCTTCCGAGATAATCTCGTCCAACCTAGGCCCAAAGAGATGAGACCCTGAAAAAGGTAGAGCAGTGATAGGCGGAGGCCTCAAAAGTTGTTTTAGGAAAGCAGTCCACGCGGCAATCCAGGGGATCCTTGAAGGAAGTGGAGTCTGCCATCGGAAAGGTAGTGGCCTTGTCTAGACGAGAAGGTGCAGAATCAGTGACCTGCAGTGTGTCACGGACAGCTCTAATTAGCACCTCCACTAAAGGTTGGAAGAACGGTAGAACCCTTACCAACTGGATCCAAGTCGGAATCAGATTATTCACCATAAGCCAAAACCTCTCTAGGACAGGAAGCACCAGCCCTGACATCAGGACCAGAAACACCTTGCCCACATGGGGGAGGTGAAACAGAAGAGGACGGTGAAAATTAAGGAAAGTGAGAAGCTCTGGTCCGCCACGCGAGAAAGACATGGATTGGGAGTCCATAAGAGGATGGGAAGAACGAGAGTCCGGCAGGTGGGCAGGAATGCCACCCAGAATGGACTTAAACTTTTCCATTATGCATGCTCAAAGTGCGTCTCGCGTGTGGGTTCCCCTTTAGGGTCAGATATGGCAGTAGAGAGGGTTACTTAAAGAGGCTCGGTCACCAGATTTTGCAACCCCTATCTGCTATTGCAGCAGATAGGCGCTGCAATGTAGATTACAGTAACGTTTTTATTTTTAAAAAACGAGCATTTTTGGCCAAGTTATGACCATTTTTGTAGTTATGCAAATGAGGCTTGTAAAAGTCCAAGTGGGTGTGTTTAAAAGTAAAAGTCCAAGTGGGCGTGTATTATGTGCATACATCGGGGCGTTTTTAATACTTTTACTAGCTGGGCGTTCTGATGAGAAGTATCATCCACTTCTCTTCAGAACGCCCAGCTTCTGCCAGATCACGCTGTGACATCACTCACAGGTCCTGCATCGTGTCAGACGAGCGAGGACACATCGGCACCAGAGGCTACAGTTGATTCTGCAGCAGCATCAGCGTTTGCAAGTAAGTAGCTACATCGACTTACCTGCTAACGCCGATGCTGCTGCAGAATCATCTGAAGCCTCTGGTGCCGATGTGTCCTCGCTCGTCTGACACGATGCAGGACCTGTGAGTGACGTCACAGCGTGATCTGGCAGAAGCTGAGCGTTCTGAAGAGAAGTGGATGATACTTCTCATCAGAACGCCCAGCTAGTAAAAGTATTAAAAACGCCCCGATGTACGCACATAATACACACCCACTTGGACTTTTGCAAGCCTCATTTGCACAACTACAAAAATGGTCATAACTTGGCCAAAAATCCTTGTTTTTTAAAAATAAAAACGTTACTGTAATCTACATTGCAGCGCCTATCTGCTGCTATAGCAGATAGGGGTTGCAAAATCTGGTGACAGAGCCTCTTTAACTGCACACTGAAGCGGTGAGAAGAAAGAAACAGAAAAAAAAAAATCACAAATTTCGTAGCAAGGAGTACTCCTATTCAGGGAGTAATGGCTGCTTCACTTAACGCTGCTAGAAAAGTGTACTAACTGAAAACGAGCACAGTAAGAAAAGAGTATGTTCCCTTAGGAAACTAACTCAGTGTCTGTAGGCTAGGACACGTGTAGTGAATAGAAGAAGCGGATTCTACCCGCTTCAAAGACGTCAACAGCAGCTCTGTTCAGGAGGTCCTGTGTCCACAGCAGCGTCCGTTCAAATGGGGGAGAGCAGAGGTGAGCGCTGAAGCCTTGCCCATGGAGCGCCGTGATTGGCCTTTGGCGGTCATGTGAGGAGACCATCCAAACAGGAGAGAGACATGATTCCCCATAAGGAGACTGGGGGGAAAAGCGCACTGGAGCGCTATTGGTGCGTACTACAGTGAAGGTCCCACCTTCCCAGTCTGTGCAAAATGGTGGCATCGATATAATGGCGCCAGCCATACAGTAAAAATTAGCGCTGTTGGTGCAAAGGTGTTTTGAGCGCAGAGAGGGCTAAGGGAAAGCCCCAGGGAATAGGCTGGTCCAGCGGACCACCTCCCAGATGCACCCCTTCAGTGTTACCGGCTTTACCAAGGGGACGCTGGTGGGAGAGGTGTTAGAGGTGCTCCTTAGGCTGGTGGGTGACAGATGAGCTGGTGCTTTTGTCCCGCTTGTCTGCATAGGCAGGTTGTACATTTGCATATGACACAGTGCGCCCACCAAATGGGAACACAGGGAGACCCTGTGACCCTAATTCTTCATAAAGAAAAGAATAAAATAAAAAATTCTTGCTAGTAACTCTGCTGCTATCAGCAAAAGTGTCCGTCTCCTATGACACTAAGCTAAGACTGAATAAATAGCTCAGTGTCTGTGGGCAGGGTATATCCTGTAGGAGCACTTCTTTTTTTTCAGTGTCAAGACTCCTAGTGGCAACAGCATATACCCAATGTAACGAACAAGAAAATGATTTATTTCTGGTTATTTCTTTATATGTTTAAAACTTTATTTAACTTTTTTTTAACTAGACTATGCTATCGTTTAATTGATGATATAATACACTGCAATACATCTGTATTGCAGTGTGTTATATTCCTGTCAGCATAATGTTAGCAGGCCTTCTATTAGATCCTGTCTCTGGCAGAGCCTAATAGGTGTGGTAAGATGGCAGACCTGGGGGCCATATTTAGACTCCCGGCTACCATAGTAACCCATCAGAATCCCAAGATTGCGTCAGGCTGATGGGCTAATAGAAGGAGCCTCCTCCCTTTGTAAACCACTAAGATGCCACAGTTAACATTGACCGCAAAATTTATAGGGTTAAATGGCCGGTATCAGACTTATCTCTGATCCTGGCCGTTGGGAGGTATCGTCACCATAACGCACTATTAAATCAATTTGCGGGAACTGCTTAGTTCCCAAGACGTAATAGTACAACGTAGGGCGAGAAGATGTTAAAGGCTATCTCTGTGTTCACAACCATTTTTTTTTTTATTCTTCCAAAGCATCTAAATGAAAACACTAAAATTGTGTCTACAGCTTCTTTACAGGCCATGTGTAATCTGATCCTACAGGCATATTGCCTTTCATCTGCCCCTTAATTACATACATTTGGTAGGTAAATAAAAAAGTATGGTAGAGATGGAAGGGACAGACTAAACGCGTGCGATGAGTGCACCTGCCCGGTAAAACACAATGCGATATCCCATGCAATGACAATCTATGGAATTGCATGACATCACATCCAAGATTTTGCCGAATCTAGAAATCGCACAAAGAATTGGAGACCCTCCCTCTACTTACTAATATCACTGCTAGCATATAACATGTAATACGTTGCACAGTAGTGATCAAGGCTCACCTTAGGTAATGACAATGTATTATTTTTTTCATTCATTCTAACTTACTTTCCTCAAACCGCTGAGGACACACAAGCCCGCTTTGAGAATGCAGTGGACCAGCACGTGCTGTGGATGTGATGGTAGAACTCAGGGCTGAAATTTCACTGAGGGGGGCAGGCTTTCCGGCACCAGTTGAAGCTGGCGATTCTGGACTCAATTGCAGGAGATATCCTTCAACAGTGGGTAGCTCGTTCCATTTCACATGAAAAGAATTTGTGGTGGCCAATACCAGCTGCACCTGTGAAGGTGGAGGAGGTTTCTCTAAAATAGAAAGAAAACATATTCATGAACTGCATTATGTTCATGAATCCATCTGCAAGTGTATTCCTTTAGAAAACAAACACCTGAGAATTAGGCCGAATTCAGACGACAGTAGTACACGTCCGGGTGACTGCCGTTATAACAAACGGCCGTCACACGGACCCATGTATTTCAATGGGGCCGTTCACACGGCCGTTATTTCAACGTGTGACCGTGGTGAGGTGTCCGTTGAAAAATAGAACATGTCCTATTTCTTCCGTTTTCACAGATCCCTCGATAGACTCAAGTGTTTGAGGATCCGTGAAAACGAGACCCGCACGGGTGCAACTCGTTCGTGTGAATCTGGCCTTAGGGATGCATTTATAGGAACATCTTGTGCTTCATTTTACCCATCACGATAATCTATGCCGGATTACTATAAAGGAGCAATTCTCACTAATACCATAAGAGTATTTTCCCACAGACAGGATACGCTGCAGATTTTCTGCAACTGAAAATCTGCAGCGGAATCTCAAATAAACGTTGGTAAATCAGTCACAGAAATCTATAGTTAATAGTAAGTTTTTGCTGCGCATATTGATGCAGAAATGCAATGCGGCAATGATTTCCGTAGCAGTTTTACCTGCGGATTTAGGCTTTGCTCACACAATGCAGATTCGCTGCAGAGTTTGAATGTATTTTTTAAGTCAAAACCAAAAACGGAACCTAAGCAAAATAAATATATAAAGGAATGCCTTAAAAAAATGTTTCCTCTACTGGATCCAGTTTAGAATTATGCATGCAAAATCTGCATCAAATCTGCACTGTGTGAACAAGGCCTTACTGTGAAACATTGATTGTAGTAAATTTTATGCACTTCTCCGTCCAGACGTGACTCATTCGCTTATCAGGTGTGTGGAATTCGCTGCCAAATCCCTCAGGCAGATGTTAACTGTGTGCTTATAGAGGCTTTCCGATAATCAATATTTATCACTTATCCACAGGACAGGTAATAAACATCTGATCGGTGGGGATACCCATCTAGAACGGGGAAATTTGTTTCCCCAGCCGCAATGGCATGTGCAGTACCACCCCAGTCTTTGGGGCTGACAGAAACAGCCAAGCACAGTGCTGTCTAGCAACCCCATAGAAAGTGAATGGAGCAGTGGCCAAGCATGCCTAGTATGGCTACATTCTCATGGGGCACACAGGGATGACCAGGTAAGCACGTATTCTGGATTGGTGGGGTCCCAGTGGTCAGACCTCCACTGATCAGATATTTATCACCAATCCTGCAGAGAGGTGATAAATATTGTTTATGGAATAACCCCCTTTAATATAAGGGTATGTTCACACGGCCTATTTACGGACGTAATTCGGGCGTTTTTGCCCCGAATTACGTCTGAAAATAGCGCCTCAATAGCGTTGACAAACATCTGCCCATTGAAAGCAATGGGCAGACGTTTGTCTGTTCACACGAGGCGTATATTTACGCGCCGCTGTCAAATGACGGCGCGTAAATAGACGCCCGCGTCAAAGTAGTGACCTGTCACTTCTTTGGGCGTAATTGGAGCCGTTATTCATTGACTCCAATGAATAGCAGCGCCAATTACGTCCGTAATGGACGCGGCGTTAAAGCGCCTGCACATGCCGTTACGGCTGAAATTACGGGATGTTTTCAGGCTGAAACATCCCCGTAATTTCAGCCGTTACGGACGCCCTCGTGTGAACATACCCTAAGAGATGAGGGACTATTTTACGTGAATCAAATTCGTTACAACTTTCCAAAAAATGTCATCTTTTCGCCAATCCAAAACAAGACGACTGAGAAGCACGGCAAGCTTTCCCATAATGATTTGCAGGCAGTCCTTCCCCTAGCACTGCCAATCTTGAGGGGTATAGGTGTGAGTCATAGCCAGTTTAAAAATCATTGCTTCTTCTGATACTGCTGCGTGTGTATAAACACCAGCAGGCATCTGCCCCCAAAAAGGGATAATTTTTGGACCGCTTGTTAAAGAGGCTCTGTCACCAGATTCTGAAATCCCTATCTCCTATTGCATGTGATCGGCGCTGCAATGTAGATAACAGTAACGTTTTGTTTTTTTAAAAACGTTCATTTTTGGCCAAGTTATGAGCAATTTTATGTATATGCAAATGGAGTTTGAAATGGACAACTGGGCGTTTTTTTTTCGTTATGTCCAACTGGGCGTGTATTGTGTTTTTAACTGGGCGTGTTTACTTGTATGACGCTGACCAATCAGTGACCAGTCAGCATCATACACTCCTCTCCATTGATTTACACAGCAGCGATGTGCAGCCACATAAACAGAGATTAACGTTAATCTCTGTTTATGTGGCTGCACATCGCTGCTGTGTAAATCAATGGAGAGGAGTGTATGATGCTGACTGGTCACTGATTGGTCAGCGTCATACAAGTAAACACGCCCAGTTAAAAACACAATACACGCCCAGTTGGACATAACGAAAAAAAAACGCCCAGTTGTCCATTTCAAACCTCATTTGCATATACATAAAATTGCTCATAACTTGGCCAAAAATGAAAGTTTTAAAAAAAACAAAAACGTTACTGTTATCTACATTGCAGCGCCGATCACATGCAATATGAGATAGGGATTTCAGAATCTGGTGACAGAGCCTCTTTAAAAAGCCATGGCTTCTTCCGATACCACCGTGTGTATATAAACACCAGCAGGCAACTGCCACCAAAAAAGAATGATTTTTTAACAGTTTTTGAATTTTAAAAAGCATAAAAAAATCTGACAGTGCAGTGTGTTTTTAAACATGTTGTTTTTTACCACCGGCTACCATCAGTTTACCCATAGCCATATATGTTGCTGTCTCTTTGACATTAATGCCAAGACATCACTGGTAAACAGTTAAAAGGAGTTCGATACATTCATGACTTTTTAGGATAATCGGGTTACATTTTATACGCAATAAATTTATTCAGTCGGATCCGAAACAAATTTTGGGATATTCGATCATTTCTACTTAAAATGGCTTCCGCAAACGCTGAAAGCTAGGTCCATGTCCAAGAATTAGAAAATATTAAAGCCCAAGGTTGAAAAGTGGGAGCTTCACTTTAGTATAATTACAATCTTGGATATGTATGACTTATTAGCAAAACCCAATAAAAACCGTATTGGCAATGCAGCTACCTGTGTCTATGTACCAAAGGTCTTTGCAACAAACTTGATAATTCCATGCCTTTTTGTAGCCATCCCTTCCACTCCAGATATATAAACGTTTTCCAATTGTGACCGAACAGTGTCCTGCTCTGGGCCATGGCCAATCCTTTCTATCTTCTGAAGAGTCGGACATTAAAGTTGTCCACTTCATGGAGTCTGGACAATGATAAAACATAATTATTTAAAATGCAAATAGTCTATCAGGAATGCAAATGTTCTTACATTATCAAGTGTACTATATATGGGATCATACAGTATACATACTGTATGGGTCCAAATTACCAGGCATGTCACTCAATTAAATATGTCAGAAAACAATTAATACAGACCCAGATCCAAATAGGAAAAAGAGTTGGTGCACTTCCACTGGCTCTCTTGAGAGGGAGGGCTATCATCTTCTAACGTCTGTGGGACCCAGCCACCAAAAACATACATTCTAAAATAAACCACAGAATGACTTCCTTTGTGTCGCATCTAATGCACATCGAAACGTTATCACTCACACTTGCCCCAATTTTAATGCAATAACAGTAATAGTAGGAAAAACTGAAAAAATTAAGCTGGGTTCTCCCACAGATAATAGCTGATCTCCGGAGTTCCCAGTAGCAAGAAATCCTATGATCATGTCATCAACGATAGACGCTGTTGTGCATGAAGTCAATTAGAATGTTGAACTTACCTATTTCCTATAACATTAGCGGTATGAATACTTCTGGGTAAAGGAAACGTTCCTTTGGCCTCTGGACTAGTCCATGTCATGGTTTCTACAAAAAAAATGTAACTATTAAAAGATCCCAAATTGCATTCAAGGTGATGTATAAGTACTGTACATGTGCACCCAGCATATTTCAGAGCGCAAACCGCTTGTATTACACTCTGTAATAAACTTGAAATAGGGCTTCCTATTGATTTCAATGGAAAATACGCTGTGCAGTTCAACGATAAAAAGATTTCACGATGAGTACAAAAATTCTATTTTCTTGTTAATACAATTGGGGGACACAGCACCATGGGATGCCCTAAAGCAGTCATGTGACTCGTCTAAAACACAGCTGCCTGCAGCACCTTGCAATCCAGACTAGCATCAGAGGAGGCCAAAGAATGAATGTGGCAAAATTAGGTGAAGGTGTGCACCGAAGTCCAGGTAGCAGCTTTGCATACCTGAGCAACTGAAGCTTGATGCCTGACCATCCAGGTAGCACCAACAATCCATGTAGAATGGGAAGTGACCCGAAGGGGAATAACTTTACCCTTCAACCGACAGGGGAACAGAAAATAAACAAGCCTTTTGGTCTTGTCTTCTCCTCGGTAGTGTGTTGCCAAGCAACCTATACTGGTGGGCAAGGCTATTTCTGATGCCTTTGGCTCTTGTGATATAAAGTTTATTCGTGGCCAGCCTACCCCCTTCTGCCCGCAGTGTTTGCTGTCCAGGGCCCCCAGATGGTCCCTCCTCGTGAGAATGTGGCAGCCCCCTGAATGGGCGATGCCTTTTGCTCAGGCCTTAGGGGTCATTTCCAGACTATCCCAATCTCTGGTGCGGTCTTTGGAGCCATTGCCTTCCAAGATTGCGTCTGAGCTCAGGAACTCTTCTTCCATTCGTTTGGATAATACTTAGTCTACTTCTAGAAGTGGATCCCATAAGAGGCGTAGGGGTGCCTTGGACTGGTCTCATTTCTCATCATGCTCTTGCCAGGGAGATCTTGTTGCAGTCTTCAATGATAACATTGCCTCCAATATGGATCATTCTCTTTCCTTAAAACGTGCCTTCTGATTCAGATTCAGAACAGGAATTGCGGTTGTCAGCTGCTATGCTGGCATTAATATGTACAGTAAGAGACCGTTTGCGTGTAAGGGATGATCCCATCTTCACCTTTCAGGTGCAAGTACCCTTATACAGCCAATGGCACCACAAGCTATGTGTCCAAAACCATAGTAAATATATGAAATTATTAACCAAGGAATGGAAATATCCAGACAGGAGTCTTGTTGTCTCTGACGCGCAGATACTTTGTTTCCTTTCAGGACGATTTAGTCTCATTGTGGTTAGTTTCTCCTTCTGTGGATTCACCTATTACTAGGGCATTAAGGTCCACCACTATTCCTCTGGCTGAGGCGGCTTCTGTCAGCGAGCCTTTGGACAAGAGGTTGGATTTTTAAGCTAAATCTTTTTTTGTGACTGCAGGTTCACTCTGCGCCTGGCTTTTGCATCTGCTTTGACAAGGCCTGCTTATTGTGGGGGAAGCCGCTGCATCGCAGCATCCTATTGTGTGTGCCACAGCAGGAGTTAGCTAATCTCGTTTCTCAGGTTATCCATGATTCAAAAGATTCTAATTGAGGCATCCCTTGAGACAGCCCGTTTTAATGCCCGTGCTTCTGTTAGTTCTATTGCCATCCAGCGCCCGGTTTGGCTGAGATCTTGGGCAGCAGATCAAGCGTCCAAAAAGGCCACAGTTGGCCTTACCTTCTTGAGTACAATACTTTTTGGTAAACGTCTAGATGATATTATTTCTGAGGCTACAGGCAATAAAAGCTATTTTTTACCTCAGAACCGCCCTTCTTGTATGCGTCCTTCTCTCCTTTCCTAATGTCTCCTTGTGGAGATCATTTTCTTTCAGGTCAAACAGAAGGACGAAACAGACCATACACTCCAGATGGCCATCTTTCAAGCCTTGACCAGCTTGGCAGCAGCGGCCAAGCCCCCCCCCTTTAACAGGACACTTTCAGCATAAAGGTGTCTCCCGACACGTGGCAGATATCCAAGTGGGGGGGGGGGGGGAGATTATTTCCTTTTATGAGACATTTCTTGCTCATGTGGACAACGCATGGGTCCAAGAAATGGTGTCTACGTGATACAAGATAAGAGTATTCAAAGCTTCTTCCTGGAAGATTCTCCCTCTCTCTCTCTCAACTCCAGCTCGCGCAAAAAGCAAATTCAGCCATATCCTTCAGTGGTGCTGCTTCCAGGACACCTGGTGCAGCTGTTTCCCCAAAACGAGCAGACTTTACTCATCCAAGCGGATGTAAAAGATGGGCGCAAAGCACAACCTGGGGTTTTAAATGCAGACTTGGTTTGGGTATCCAACTTCTTGTCAATAGGATCACGGAGTAATATCGCATCTGGCAGTGGGATGGTGGTACTCTTTGACAGTCATGAAATAGGCTGAATTGTACCGGAAAAACAGACAATTTTGAGATCAAGTTCTTCTGTAAAGGATACAGAGTTTTAGACTTAATGCGTTTTGAAACAGCCCCATGTTTATTCCCTGATGACGCTGTGTTAACAGCGAAACATGTTGGGGGGGCTTTGATATTTTAACCGCTATGTCAGGCTGGCCTTTACACTGGAAATAAACGGTGACACTTCGTTACGTTTGGCAATCTGCAGCTGCCGAACGAAGCAGTGAAGGCACTGTTTGCAATTTAACTTGTGCCAAGCTGACTTTAGCTACAATTTTAACTAACCGTGCATGTTGTCTGTCTCTCCTTGGACTTTTTATTAGTACATCAATAAAAGTTATATTTTATTTTGTTTCTTTCAGTAGTTGGGAAATTGGGTCTTCTCTGTGCTATAGGCACATTAGTTCCTTGAAACAGCCAGTCACCTATCAGGATGTTTCCATTCTTTGGATGAAACTCGTTATGGTTTGGGAAGCAAAGCCTCTTGTGCCGTTATCAAGAAGAGGCACCCTTCTGTACGAAAGGGTGATGGGGTCATCTTTTACATGAAAGGTGTCCCTGGCAGCATGTATGAACGTCTGCATGGCAGCTGTCAATTGTGAGTTATGACTCTGAACCCGAATCTAAGGATACACTGGAGGAAAAAAGACTGATGATGATTGGAAGCAGCTTCTTCATTGATGTCCCTAATAGGGGACCTTTGGAAATTACTGGACGAGGAGCAAGACTTGTCCCTGGCACTTCTGCACCTCCGAAGGGATCTACCACAAGAGGTAGACTGTGTATTATTTAACGAAGCAGCATTGAGTTCGGCTGCTATCTGGGAAGTCAAACACTCCAAAGACTCAACCATGGTTTGGGAGAGTGTGGAAATGTCCCCTAAAGATGGCCAAACACATTAGATGTACGTCAGCCGAACAAGCAGATTTCGACAGGACCGGCCGACCATCTGCTGTGTATAGCGGCATCCCGACTCTCTCCTGATGGTAGATGTATGTGGAAAGAAGAGTCAGGCATGTTGAATTCCAACATGCCCAATCCTTTGGTTTGTTTGTAGATAAGCTGCTGCCAAAAAGAGTCTGGCTGCCGCTTTCTCCCTGGTAACACATGCAGGCTCGGCCGAGCCGAGCATGCATGTATATGGGAGGATCGCAGACTTAGTTTTCTGCCAGATGTGAAAAAAAGTCCCAAATGAAGAGTTAGCGGTCGGTACTTGAGTCATCGCTGGAATAGGAAGAGGGACTCGTGGATGTTGGCTGTGTACAATGTAGAAAGGAGAAGAGGCAGTAGACTCACTTGCATGATTGTTGTAGGAGAATTCTGTCCAGGCCAGAAGTTGCACCCAATTGTCATGTTGACGAATATAATTCTCCAAAATGTGATTGGTCCTCTCCACTTGACCATTGGACTGTGGGTGATAGGCAGAGAAGTACAGCTTTACATCGAACAGGTTGCACACGGCTCTCCAGAACTTGGACGTAAACTGTACACCCCGATCCGAGACAATATGCAGAGCAAGTACGTGCAGACGGAAGATGTGTTGCATAAATAGATTTGCCAGACGAGAAGCAGACGGAAGAACAGTCAACGGAATAAAATGTGCCATTTTAGAACAACGATCCACTACTACCCAGACTGTAGTACATCCAGCTGAGGGAAAGTCTGTAATAAAGTTCATAGCGATATGTTGCCAAGCAAGATCAGGGACAGGCAGGGGTAGGAGCAGACCAGTAGCTTTGTAGCAGGTAGAAATGTTTGAGGCACAGTTCGTACATGAAGAGACATAGTACGCAACATCTCTAGGCAGCGTGGGCCACCAGTAATTATGAGCTATCAAGTCCTGAGTCTTTCGAACACCAGAGTGCCCCGCCAGTTTGGAGTTGTGTCCCTAGCGAATAATTCTCTTCCTGTTTGCAAGACGAACAAAAGTCTTTCCAGGGGGAATGTCTATAATTTGCAGAGGGTTAGCGGCAATAATCCTAGACTGATCTAGAATATATTGAGGAATTTCCTCAAAGTCATTGGTTTCAAATGATCGAGACAGGGCATCGGCCTTCACATTCTTGTCAGCAGGATGGAAGTAAAACAAGAATTTAAATTGAGCGAAGAACAGTGACCATCTGGCTTGACGAGGATTTAGTCGTTTTGCTGACTGTAGGTACGTGAGGTTCTTTAGATCTGTATAAATGATAATAGGGTAAGACCACGCCCTCCAAAAAGCGTTTTCACTCCTCTAATGCCAACTTGACGGTCAGCAGCTCCCGATCCCCGATGGAATAGTTGCGATCTGCAGGAGAGAATAATTTCGAAAAGAAGCAACAGGCCACCACCTTGCCTTTAGAGGTTTTTTTTTACATAGTAGTGCTCCAGCACCAACGGAAGATGCGTCCACCTCCAGAAAGAACTGCCGAGATGCATCAGGGTGATGGAGAACGGAGGCTGAGGTGAAAGTGCTCTTGAGGATGGTAAATGCTAACTCTGCCTCCGGAGGCCAAACTTGGTGTTCACCCCCTTCTTTGTGACGGCAGAGATTGAGGCAGTCAGAGACGAGAAGTTCGAGTTAAGTTGCCGATAGAAGTTTGCAAATCCCAGAAATCGTTGTATGGACCGAAGACCCTGTGGACGGTCAGATACGATATAGCCCAAGAAGGGCAGAGAGTTTTTCTCGAACACACACTTTTCAAGTTTGGTATATAAAAGATAACCTCTTAACTGAGACAGAACTTGGCGAACATACCTCCGGAACAGGCAGGAGGAGTAACAGGCAATGGAACGGCAGCAGCATCCAGAGGAGGAGAATGAGGATGCTCCAGACGGGTGCTGATAGAATTTACTGCCACGAGTAGAGCTTGGCGTGCACGCCGGTCACGCATATCCGTTTGCATCACCTGAAATGCCGTCTTAGGTTGGCCAGTGGGTTCCATGACCTGAGCATACTGTCACGAACTAGGAATACGTGGACCCATTAGGCCGCTCCGCTGTAGGGGAGTGGCAGCTGGCCAAACGACAGTCTATGCAAAAGTCTCTAGCATGATAGTACCTGTAAGAGTCCCAACAGTAGCAGAGGCTTAGGCACAGGAAGGACTTGGTGTGGCAGAATACAGGATACGGGAACACTGGGCGCAGGATACAACTAAGGGACCATTTGCAATATGAACACGGGTAGACAACGCTCAGGCAAGGAATGAAAGGGCAGAGGCCTTTTTATAGTCCAGTGTGATCTGGGGAATGGATAGGGAATTTTTAGTAAGCGCACGCGCTCGTCTCCAGCTTTAAAGGGCCAGTGTGTGCGCTTACTAAAAATTCCCTATCACACCCGAACAGACAGTCAGGGGACGGACGAGCTGGCTTCTCCTAGGAGGGAGACGCTGGCAAGCAGCAAGGAGTCTGCGGGCCTCCAATGGAGGCGAGTGGCGGCGTCAGCGGCCGCAGCTGTAGCATCCTGGAAGTTCCTGGATTGCAGACATGGTGGGCAGAATGTAAACTTTTTTTTACAACCACCAGACATAGTATGTAGCCACGTCCACCTGTGCTGGCTGTCTGATGGAATCCTCTTGAAATTAAGACATGTCACAAGGGAAAGGGGAACATAAAAAAACACAGTGTCAGGGACCCCTGGGAAAACAGCACCTACTAAGTGAAGACTCCCTGCAGGCAACCTTTACATCGGCAGATCACGTGACCACCAGGGGCGGATCTAGTCCTAGTACAAGTTGGAGAACGCCGCAAAAGAACTGTTCTGCGGCACTGACCCAAAGACAGGCAAATTAAGCCTGATACAGCATTTTTCCAGGTCTGTCCACTAGAGATAGGGACTTCCCCTCCACAATAAAGGAATGTCATGATAGATAGGATGTTCATCTTATTAAAAGTATGTCCCTTTTGTAAGGTTTGGATAAAGTCTCCGGTGGAGGGGGGAGTGAGAACATACATACCCTCTGGGGTATTACGGGTGTGCGCATAATCACCGCTTTAGTAACCTTGCACGTATAGTGGGGTAACTGGCACTACAGTGGGGTTGACTAGGCTGGAGAACAGGCGGACAACCCTCCTACAGCTAAGGAGAGAATTTGAAATAAACAAAACTAAAATAAAAAAATAGTAGCAGACCTGAGAATCAAGTCATGCCTGCCTCCTACGTATACTAGGCGGGTAAAACTGAGCGGTGTCAAAACTTTTCCTACCTAGTGTCAGCTTCCTAGTGGGAAGAGCCTAAACCCATGGTGCTGTGTTCCTCAAGGATTTGAGAAAAATAGTTGCTGGAAAACTTTATAACAGAAGTGGCCCATTAACTGTCTTTTTGGGCCACGATAATGGCTAACTGCAATTTCGGAGTCTCAATTACAATATAATTTACTATTCTTCGCCACAGTCTTGCACTACGCTCAGCTTACATGCAAGCAGCCAGTCAGCAGCCACAGGAATGTGCTTATCTATTCTTGTGACAATTTCTGCAGTCGCAGATCAGCAAGGGAGATGACAAGTCGGGCAGAAAAGATGACAGATGTATTCAATTCTAACGCAGTGAGTGGAATATATAACTGTCTCACTGAATCATGGACATTTGTTTGGAATGGAGTTGGTTAGAGAGGAGCTGCATAAGAAAGGTCAATTAACCACTTGAGGCCACTTTGTCGTTACAATTTTCAAATAATAAGCAATTTGGAATAAACAACACATAAATGAAAGCGGATCTATCAGTTCTCCTATGCTAATCTATCTGACGGCAGCAGAGGATTGAGGGGGAGATGCTGAGCTGCGGGATATATTCAGTTGTCTATTTGATTCAGTATTTTCTTGTTATAAAACGGTTTGAATTTGCGAGATCAGTGGTGCTTTCAAAAATTAGGTAAACTATATGCTTTAGATGCCAATCGGATGTTGCCACGTATTTTCACTGTGTATGGTTATGCCCTAAGATCTTGCCCTTTTGGTCAGCGGTTGTTGAATTTCTCCAATATCACTTTCAGTTTCCTAGGCTTCTAGTCCCCCAAGTTTGTTTGCTAGGGATCATTAATGAAGCAGTACCAGGCTACTATGACAAGATTTTCTTTCGATTTGCCTTGTTTTGTGCCAGTATAGTCATTATTTCATGGAAGGCAATGGAGGATCCAAATATTGCACATTGGCTTCAGCTGATCAATAAATATGTACCCCTCTACCAAAAATTGTATATTCATAGGAACTGTCCTTACAAGTTTGAGAAGATCTGGTCCAGGTGGCTGAATACGCCTGAAACAGAGGTCTAATCCTTACCTTGCTAGGAGTAGTTGTCAGGGATTGAGAGTCGGGGGGAATGTATGGATGTTTGTGGTATGGCTGTGTTGTGTGTCTGCCTTTGACCTAATTAGTTGTTAATATCAACATATCCCTTATGTACCCACTCTCTCCCATGGGAGATAATCCTCATATAACGACACACTAATCTTCCTCCGACAGAGGGGTTTTTATTTTGCTTGCCGACCAAGGCAGAGGTTTGTTTGCTGCAATCTACATTTATAATGTATTGTACTGTAAAACTATAAATAAAGCATTTAAAAATTCAAAAAAAGGATGTAAACCGCTTGAGTAAACCAGCAGAGGAGTTAAGACAAACTTCAGCAATCCAGCAAAGGAATCAGTGCACCCAAAATGCTAATTAAACTGTGCCAAATCCAGCATTCAGTACACAAAAGCAGAAAGTCTGATGAGTCTTAACACTATTTCTGCCTTCCCAGCATCTGAATGACAGCTGTGGTATCGTTTTAAATTTAAAGGAAAAATATACTGACACAAAATGTCAGTCAATCAGAATGTCAATCATGAAGAAAACCTTTGGGTTCTGCTTCTCTCCACCCACACAGAGTGACAGCTCTTCCTGTATTATTAGTATATTGCTCACCAATATCTAGTTCCCAAAGGTCACAGAGTCGACATCCAGACATTCCTCCAAAAATATATAGCTTTGATTTCCCACGATCTTTCCTGTTGTATATCACAGCTGAATGGGACTCCCGTGGGGTAGGAGGGGCACCTTTGGTCTGTGGTATATTCCAGCCTACAACTCCACTTCCTTGACGTAACTCAAGCTCATAAAAGTCATTCAGGTACCTTGTATTTGGAGAATACATTAAAACACAGTTAGAAACATAAAATACATTAGACTATATCAAACAATTCAGGTACTTGATAAGTGAAAACAGCACAAACACCAATTGTGATACATGAAAGTTTGCCGACTATAGAGCCAATATTAAGGAAAGGTGAAGCTTCACTTTAAAGAGGCTCTGTCACCAGATTTTGCAACCCCTATCTGCTATTGCAGCAGATAGGCGCTGCAATGTAGATTACAGTAACGTTTTTATTTTTAAAAAACGAGCATTTTTGGCCAAGTTATGACCATTTTCGTATTTATGCAAATGAGGCTTGCAAAAGTACAACTGGGCGTGTTGAAAAGTAAAAGTCCAAGTGGGCGTGTATTATGTGCGTACATCGGGGCGTGTTTACTACTTTTACTAGCTGGGCGCTCTGATGAGAAGTATCATCCACTTCTCTTCAGAACGCCCAGCTTCTGGCAGTGCAGATCTGTGACGTCACTCACAGGTCCTGCATCGTGTCGGCACCAGAGGCTACAGTTGATTCTGCAGCAGCATTTGCAGGTAAGTAGCTACATCGACTTACCTGCAAACGCCGATGCTGCTGCAGAATCATCTGTAGCCTCTGGTGCCGATGTGTCCTCGCTCGTCTGACACGATGCAGGACCTGTGAGTGACGTCACAGCGTGATCTCTCGAGAACACGCTGTGTGTCTGCACTGCCAGAAGCTGGGCGTTGTGAAGAGAAGTGGATGATACTTCTATACACAACGCCCAGCTAGTAAAAGTAGTAAACACGCCCCGATGTACGCACATAATACACGCCCAGTTGTACTTTTACTTTTCAACACGCCCAGTTGTACTTTTGCAAGCCTCATTTGCATAAATACGAAAATGGTCATAACTTGGCCAAAAATGCTCGTTTTTTAAAAATAAAAACGTTACTGTAATCTACATTGCAGCGCCTATCTGCTGCAATAGCAGATAGGGGTTGCAAAATCTGGTGACAGAGCCTCTTTAAAGAACAGGATCTGTCACAAGATTTCACAATATAAACGTCATACATGATTAAATAGATCTCTTATACCTGATGTTGCTGGTGTACTTACTTTGAAACTCTGTAAGCATGAAGGCATAATCCGTTCCCAAAGTTTTCCTGCCGGATATTAAAATAAGCATTTTACGAAACAAAGTATAAGCATGATGTGATTTTAATCTCCTTCCACCTAGAGCTGACAAGCTCCTATCAGTGTCCCTCCTTCACCGCACTACGCTGAAAATTCGCACATGCTCAGTACAATCTGGTGTTAGAAGCTGTAATTTTACACTGAAACTGCTGCTGGAAGACAGCACTCACTGCAAGGGAAACTGCAGCTCGTACGGAGCATGTGCGAGATTTCAGCATGGTGGAGGGGAGGAGGGATAGGAGCTTGTCAGCTCTAAGTGTGCGAAGATTGAGATTATATCATGCATATACTTGGTTTCATGCATAGTGCTCATGTTAATATGAGGCAGGAACACTTTAAAAAAGGATTACAGTGATTATGGCATGAATTTTCAGAGTAAGTACACCAGCTTCATCAGGTCTAGAAGATCTATATAATGAACTCTGATAACCTTGCTGTAATGAGACAGGCATCTGTGCTTGCATCACAAGACAATGACTGATTTTTATCCACTGTAAATAAACAATAAGGGTTTCTATTGAATGACTGTAAGCAGTAATCCTGAAAACTGTGACTAATACAGAAAGTATAATGGAAAATTGCGTAACTTTTCATTTCACAAAGAATATGCTCTATTTTCTGACATCGGAATACTTCTTTTTCACCAATTCCAAACTGCCAAAATGATTTAAAAAAAACGCTACAATGATAGGTCAAAGGGTTCCTGGACATAATGCTGATAAAGGGTGCCAAGATAAACACTAATTGTACATAGATATACCTGGGAATATTGTTATTGTCTTCACTCTCATTCGCAAGGCCACCAAACAAATAACATTTATTGCCATGGAGAGAAAAACTGTGTCCAAGACGAGGACAAGGCAGGGACCCACTGGCTAAAGAGTGAGGCTTCAACTTTTTCCATAGCCAACGGCTTGCCTATAAAAAAGAAAAAACAAGAAAAAAAAACGCAATAGGGAGTGAATATTTATAGAAATTGTGCTTGGGCAATTAAATGGACAATAACTTTTCAAACAAATTATGCTAATCTAATAGTATACCGGATATAAATCAACTAATTTACTTACTGTTAAAATGTATTTGTTTTACCCATGCAAATTCTATGTGAAGTTACTGCTAGCAGATTTTTTCCCTTCTTGTAATCTGCTGTCCACCCCCTGTTGTCAAGCAAAATCTGTTCCTAGTAGAAGAGCAGAGACTGCAGGAAGTGGGGTGCATCTCTTCACTGCTGTCCATACAAGTCTTTGGAGAGGGGAAGGGAGAGCAGGAGGGAGAAGAGTGAGAGATTCAGACACTCTACCCACAAAAGTCTATGAAGAGGGGGAGGAGGAGTAGGGAGCAGGGAGAAAAAGACAAAGACGCTGTTCCCAAAGTCTATTGAGAGGGGAGGCGGAAGCATGAGGCGGCAGCAGAGTGAGAGACAGACACGCCGCCTGTAGAAGAGGGGGTGCGAGCAGAGTGAGACAAAGGAACATACAAATGTGCAGGAGAAACTAGTAAGACTTCTATGTTACCTAAGAGCTGGATTGTTAGCTACACTGCTCATTACTGCTGTATAACATCCTCTATGCTGCTGCAGCTTCTATATACGTGATAGATAGGACAGCAGGACTCTCCTCTTCTATGTGTGAACTGTATTGAAAACATGATAGCCATTACTCTCCGCCCACTAACTAGACAAATGAGAATTAGAAAAGAATCTGCAGAGGGAAAACGACATATAATTACCAGAAATAGTGTTATTCCTCATGTACACACATATGACAGCTTATTTTGAAAAGTCACCTGAAAAGCTAGGTTTGCTTTAAGTATAAATTCTCTTCATTCTTGGTATATAGACTCATTAGTATAACCCTCGAAAAACCAGCAAAATATTTTTCTTTATTCTGAACTAACAGTGTGACCAGGTAGTAAGTAGATAAAATCTCCATTAAAGAGGTTTTCCATTTTATGTAAATTAAGCTATGTTCACATCACGTTTTTGGCCTACGTTTAACTTATATACTGGGAAAAGCTTCCAACATATATATGTTAAACGTAGACTGTGACAGATGCCTTAACAGTGGCATCCGTCACCATAAAGTTTAAAGGGGTTTTCCACATTCTGACAACTGACGAACTATCCACCGGATAGGTCATCAGTATATGATCGGTACGTGTCTGACACCCGGACACCCTATGAGTCTGGATAGGTCATCAGTTGTCAGAAAGTGGAAAACCCCTTTAATGGTATACGTTAAACGTATACGTCATGAACTCTCATGACCCTGTTCATGACGTATACATTAAACAAATACCATTAGTCTGTGGGTGATGGATGTCACTATAAGGCATCCATTTAACGGATACGTTGCCCATAGACAACAATAGTCTGTTTAATATGCAGTGCTTGCAAAAGTATTCACCCCCTTGGTGTTTTTCCTGTTTTGTTGTATCACAAATTGGAATTATCTAAAATGACATGAAAATAGTCAAAATTCTTAAAGTAGAATATAATTGAAAAAATGCTTTGCTTGAAGAAAAAAAACTACAAAGCTGTAAGTGCATATGCATTCACCTCTTTTCTAGGAAACCCCTAAATTAAATCTGGTATAACACAATAAATCCATGTGCATAAGTTTATATGGGAGCACGGCCCGTGAGATCAAGGCCAGGAAGATGGCCTTCAGCTCCAAGATGTTGATACCAAAACTATACTTTGCCAATAATAATACATAAAAAAGTTCTTACAATGTCTAATGTGAGGCACGTGGTGTGATGAATTTTGAACCTTCATGTGCCTCACATTAATAGTAATCATGTTTCTCACTGTCATAATGGACAACATTGGGTTAATTTGTGAGGTACAGGATGGGGTTAATGACTATTAATGTGAGGCACATGGAGGTACTAAATTCATAACACCTCGTACCCCACATTAATAAGTGAAAGAAAGCAGTTTTTATTTTATTTACAGTGTATAGATCATAAAATACGCTATAAATTTGTTGTGCAGGTTATTACGGTCGCGATGATACCAAATATGTGTATATTTAATGTATTGAGCCTTTTATTTGAGTGTTTATTGTAAAAAATGTGTATTGTTTTTATTTAACATTACTTTTTTTTTTTTTTTTTACTTTACTGGCATATATCTACATGCCAGTACATTAGCCTGATTGTACACAGGCAGTTGTTAGGACAGTATGCCCTAACAACAGGAAATATGGTCAGACAGCCCTGGGGTCCTTCAATGGACCCTGGGCTGTCTGCCCACATATGGTATGTCCCTCGATTGCGTCACAGGGATTCCCTGTGATGGGATCCAAACGGCATCCTCCTTATTTTCCCCTCCTGCAGTCAGCTTTGATCGCAGTATTCAAGGGAATAGCGGCGAAGATCAGAGGTTTTTCTGATCTCCGCCGTTAGAGCGGGGCTACGGCGGTGTAATGCAGCCATTGCCCCGCTCTTGACAACAAGTGCATGCGGTCAGCGTTGCACTAATGAGCGGCGCTGCATTTACATCATGCTGACCACGCACGCACATTTGTCAGGAGCGGGCAATGGCTGTATTACACAGCCGCAGCCCCGCACTAACTAAATTCATGTGTTACAATAATAAGCTGTGTGGCTGCACAGCTTAGTATCGAAATACATGAATTAACGGTATTGAACCATTTGAGGGTGCACGGCATCTAAATAGTATCGATATGTTGATGCATCATGCAACCCTAGCGGCTTGTAGTAAAAGACACAAGATAATGAAAGAACCCGGACCATTAGGAGGGTTCTATATGGGATTACAGACATCCCTGGTTTTAGATTAGGTTTTTTCCCGCTGGTATCAGGGTAGAATGGGAATTCTGCCCGGTGATGTCGGTCATTGGGCCACAGCTGTGGCCTATGTGACAGTGAGGGCAGTTTTAGGGCCTTAGTGACAGTCAGGGATTGATGTAAGAGGTGTGGTCAGGTGACTAGTTAGGTAGATATATACCAGGAATATGCAGTCGTCTTGGCAGACCTTCTTACATATTCCTGGAATAAATGTTCGCTGCAAGTTTAGACCCTCAAGAGTAGTGCGGAACCAGTCGTTTACTTACAGTCATCATGGAGATGCTGATGGAGGAGTTGAGAACCAAGGCTACATCTGCTGAGACGTCGGCTTGGTTGGAGTCATGTCTGCTGGAGCTGCGGAGTGATGTAATACCACAGTTTGGATTCGGAGGCGAAGAAGCATGCGTGGAGGCGGTATCTGGAGTGGGGAGGTCAGTGTCTGTGGAGGAAGAAGTTCCGGCAGCGGCGGATGACGGTGGAGCTTACGTAACAGGCGTCGACGTCAGCTGTATTCCCCTTCTCCTATCAGAGGACGGCGCAGACGAGGACGAACGGAAGACCTGAGGCTCCCTGTTCCAGTCGCTACTGACGCTTCGTCCAGCAGATTATCTTCTGGATTATGACAGAAGTCATAGCCCGGGTTAATTCCTGTGGCTTCCAGTGGATTACAAGGATTCGCGCAGTCCCAACCTCGGCAGGCCCGTAGAGATCGCCAGCTTAATGCTGTTGCTGGCCTCCGGTTGTGGCATTTTCAGGACTACAGGACCCAGTGGAGCAGCATCCCGCCAGGAATGGTGAATGTGGTTTACCACAGATAGATCTCACATCCCTGTTAGGGCAGATGTCCACTTTCATTTCATCCCTGCAGAACTCTGCTTCTGCTCCCACAGCTGCTGCTTATAGCAGGGTTGTTTCACCATCGTCAGCTATACCCCAGTAAACGTAGCAGGGGTATGGAGGTCTATTGATCCTTCTAATGACACGGGTACTAGTGAATTGGAGTCTGTAGCATCCCCAAAATGTACAAGGGAGTAGCTGAACATTGTTATAAAGAGACAATGACGTGTGCTGTGTCCCCATTAGGGTTCCATTTATCTCCTTCAGTTAAGGATAACATTTGGAAGAATGATTATGTTGATTTACGCTGTCTTTTGCCAGCTTCTAAAGAATTTACTTCTAAGCTGGAGAAGAAAGAGGATAAATCAGAGGACAGGCGGAAGGTACAAGTAGTTTTCACCACTTCTGTCTTCTCTGTTCAATGAGCGATATATATATATATATATACATACACACACACACACACATACACACACACACACACACACACACACAGTGAAGGAAATAAGTATTTGATCCCTTGCTGATTTTGTAAGTTTGCCCACTTTCAAAGACATGAACAGTCTAGAATTTTTAGGCTAGGTTAATTTTACGAGTGAGAGATAGATTATATAAAAAAAAAAAAAGAAAATCACATTGTCAAAATGATATATATTTATTTGCATTGTGCACAGAGAAATAAGTATTTGATCCCTTTGGCAAACAAGACTTAATACTTGGTGGCAAAACCCTTGTTGGCAAGCACAGCAGTCAGACGTTTTTTGTAGTTGATGATGAGGTTTGCACACGTTAGATGGAATTTTGGCCCACTCCTCTTTGCAGATCATCTGCAAATCATTAAGATTTCGAGGCTGTCGCTTGGCAACTCGGATCTTCAGCTCCCTCCATAAGTTTTTGATGGGATTAAGGTCTGGAGACTGGCTAGGTCACTCCATGACCTTAATGTGCTTCTTTTTGAGCCACTCCTTTGTTGCCTTGGCTGTATGTTTCGGGTCATTGTCATGCTGGAAGACCCAGCCACGAGCCATTTTTAATGCCCTGGTGGAGGGAAGGAGGTTGTCACTCAGGATTTGACGGTACATAGCTCCATCCATTCTCCCATTGATGCGGTGAAGTAGTCCTGTGCCCTTAGCAGAGAAACACCCCGAAAACATAATGTTTCCACCTCCATGTTTGACAGTGGGGACGGTGTTCTTTGGGTCATAGGCAGCATTTCTCTTCCTCCAAATACGGTGAGTTGAGTTAATGCCAAAGAGCTCAATTTTAGTCTCATCTGACCACAGCACCTTCTCCCAATCACTCTCAGAATCATCCAGATGTTCATTTGCAAACTTCAGACGGGCCTGTACATGTGCCTTCTTGAGCAGGGGGACCTTTGCGGGCACAGCAGGATTCTAATCCATTACGGCGTAATGTGTTACCAATGGTTTTCTTGGTGACTTTGGTCCCAGCTGCCTTGAGATCATTAACAAGTTCCCCCCGTGTAGTTTTCGGCTCTTACCTTCTTCAGGATCAAGGATACCCCACGAGGTGAGATTTTGCATGGAGCCCCAGATCGATGTCGATTGACAGTCATTTTGTATGTCTTCCATTTTCTTACTATTGCACCAACAGTTGTCTCCTTCTCACCCAGCGTCTTACTTATGGTTTTGTAGCCCATTCCGGCCTTGTGCAGGTCTATGATCTTTTCCCTGACATCCTTAGAAAGCTCTTTGGTCTTGCCCATGTTGTAGAGGTTAGAGTCAGACTGATTAATTGAGTCTGTGGACAGGAGTCTTTTATACAGGTGACCATTTAAGACAGCTGTCTTTAATGCAGGCACCAAGTTGATTTGGAGCGTGTAACTGGTCTGGAGGAGGCTGAACTCTTAATGGTTGGTAGGGGATCAAATACTTATTTCTCTTGCACAATGCAAATAAATATATATAATTTTGACTATGTGATTTTCTGTATTTTTTTTTATATAATCTATCTCTCACTGGTAAAATTAACCTAGCCTAAAAATTCTAGACTGTTCATGTCTTTGACAGTGGGCAAACTTACAAAATCAGCAAGGGATCAAATACTTATTTCCTTCACTGTATATATATATATATATATATATATATATATATATATATATATATATAGAATAGAGTCACATGATCCTGTTGATTATGTGATTGATCGCCTGGATGCTAGTAGTAGAAGGCTGCTGCTAGGTCTAAATAGACCCAGCCCTAAGGCCGAGTTCACACGTAGCGTAAATACTGCAGATTTTCTGCAACGGATTTCAGTGTGTAAAACCCACAGCATAATACAGTAGCAGCAGAGTGGATGAGATTTGAACAAATCTCAATCTATACGTAGATAATAAGCGGAAAACAACGCTCAGAAATTGACCTGCGGTGCGGTACTTTAATCCATAGTATGTCAATTGTATTTGAGTAATCATTGCTTTTTTGTTTTGGGTTTTCCCCGTTGAATTCAATCGGGAGGTAAAACACGCAACAAATAGCAGATGTTGCGATTTTTGCCGTGAAAAAGCTGCGATTCCACCACAAAAATCGCAACTCAGGAAAAAAATAATAATCTTATACTTACCCAGAATTCTGTGATTCTTCGTCCAGGCCGGCCTCCTGGGATGACGTTTCATGCCATGTGACCGCTGCAGCCAATTACATCCAAGGTAGGGATGCAGGATGTCAGAGGGTACGTATGAATTTTTTTTTTATTCTTACACGTGCAGTTTTCCGCAGCGGACATTCCGGCTAAAAGACTGCACCACAATTTGGTGCTGTTTTTCGGCTGGAATTCCGTGTGGCGACAAGGGCGGAGACGCTGTGTGCTTTTACGCAGCGTATCCGCCGTGTGTGAATATAGCTTAAAGTGTAGCTAAACGTTTGTCAAACTTCTGATATGTCATAGTGACATGTCAGAAGTTTGGATTGGTGGGGGTCCGAGCACTGAGACCGCCACCAATCGCTAGAACGAAGCAGCTGAAGCTCTCATTCTGAGATTGTTTTCTCGTGAGATATTGTACTTTATGTTAGGGAAAAAATTTGTTCGATAAATTCAATATTTATTTGTAAAAAACACCAAGATTTAGAGAAGATTAGCAAAAATTAGCATTTTTCTAAATTTAAATGCATCTACTTGTAAAACAGATAGTAATACCACACAAAATAGTTACTATTTCATATATCCCATATGTCTACTTTATGTTTGCATCGTTTTTTGAACAATCTTTTATTTTTCTAGGATGTTACAAGGCTTAGAACTTTAGTAGCAATTTCTCATATTATCAAGAAAATTTCAAAAGCCTATTTTTTCAGGGACCAGTTCAGTTCTGAAGTGGCTTTGAGGGCCTTATATATTAGAAAGTCCCCATAAATCACCCCATTTTGAAAACTGCACCCTTCAAAGTATTCAAAACAGCATTCAGAAAGTGTTTTAACCCTTTAGGCGTTTCACAGGAATTAAAGCAAAGTAGAGGTGAAATTTAAAAAGTTCATTTTTTTTTCCGAAAATTAATTTGTAATACATTTTTTCTGTACCACAGAAGGTTTTGCCAGAGAAACTCAAATCAATATTTATTGCCCAGATTCTGCAGTTTTTAAAAATATCCCACATGTGGTCTTAGTGCGGTAATGGACTGAAATACCGGCCTCAGAAGCAAAGGAGCACCTAGTGGATTTTGGGGCTTCCTTTTTTTAGAATCTATTTTATGTACCATGTCAGGTTTGAATAGGTCTTGTGGTACCAAAACAGTAAAGACCCCCCAAAAGTGACCCCATTTTGGAAACTATACCCCTCAAGGAATTTATCTATGGGTATAGTTAGCATTTTGAACCCACAGTTTTTTTGCTAAATTTATTTGAATTAGTATGTGAAGATGAAAATCTACTTTTTTTGTGAAAAAACGTAAAATTTTTAAATATTTACAAGGAATAAAGTAGAAAAAACACCCCAACATATGTAAAGCAATTTCTTACGATTATAGCAATACCCCATATGTGGTAATAAACTGCTGTTTGGACCCACAGCAGGCCTCAGAAGGGAAGGAGCACCATTTGGATTTTGGATTTCTGATTTTGCTGGAATAGTTTTCAGTGCCGTGTCACGTTTGCAATGCACTGGAGGGATGAAAACCGTGGAAACCCCCCAATAGTGACCCCATTTTGGAAACTACACCCCTCAAGGAATTTTTCTAGGGGTAAAGTTAGCATTTTGACCCCACAGTTGTTTTGCTGAAGTCATTGGAATTAGTCTGTAAAGGTAAAAATCGCCTTTTTTTCTGTAAGAACTTAGAAATTTTTAATTTTTACAAGGAATAAAGGAGAAAAAGCACCCCAACATTTGTAAAACTATTTCTCCTGATTACGTAAATACCCCATATGTGGTAATAAACTGCTGTTTGGACCCACTCAGGGGCTTAGAAGGGAAGGGGCACCATTTGGCTTTTGGAGCTCAAATTTAGCTGGAATAGTTTTTGGGTGTCATGTCGAATTTGCAAAGCCCCCGAGAGACCGAAACAGTGGAAGCCCCCCAAAAGTAACCCCATTTGGGAAACGACACCACTTAAGGAATCTATCTAGGGGTATAGTGAGAATTTAGGCCCCACACGTCTTTTGCAGAATTTATTAGAATTAGGCCGTGAAAATTAATATCAACATTATTTCCACTAAAATGTTGAATTTTTTCAATTTCACAAAAGATAAAGGAGAAAATGCACCCCAACATTTGTAAAGCAATTTCTCCCGAGTACGGTAATACCCCACATGTGGTCATAAATGTTTTTTCATTAGAAAATAAATTACCACTTTCCGGACTGATCGATGTTTTGCTTTTTCTTTTTCCTCCCCGCTTTCAGAGAGCCACAACGTCTTTATTTTTCCGTCAATAGAGCGGTGTGGGGGCTTATTTTTTGCGGGACGAGCTGTAGTTTTTATTGGTACAATTTTTTGGTACATAAGACTTTTTCAGCACTTTTTATTAAATTTTTTGGTAGAGCGAAGGTGACCAAAAAACTGCGATTTTGCAGTTTAAAATTCTTTATTTTTCACGGCGTTCACCTTGTGAGTTAAATAATGGTACATTGTAATAGCTTGGACTTTTACGGACGCAGCGTTACCAATTTTGTGTATTTTTTTACATTACTTTAGAGAAAAAATATGAAAAGGGTTTATTTTTGGACTTTAAATATTTATTTAATTTTTTCCACTAATAATAACTATTTACTTTTGTTTTTACACATTTTATTAGTCCCCCTAGGAGACTTGAACCAGCGATCGTTAGATCACTGGTAGAATACACTGCAATACTAATGTATTGCATTATATTGTGATTTTTACAGGCTCCTGTAACAGCGCGATCGCTGTTTCTGTCCGTTAGTCCCGGCTATCAGCTGTAATACACAGCTGACACCCGCAGCGTATGGCGCGGGCTCAGCGCGTGAGACACTCCATATATCACACCCCACACCACGACATGCTATTAAGTCATGGTGCGCAAAGGGTTTAATGCGCAGCCGATGGTGGAAAGTGAAAATTACAATTTTCTACTGATGTGCCATTTTAGTGCACTATATGTTGTGCCCAGTTTGTGCCACAAATAAAATATTAACAGGGTTCTCCCGGGTATGGCGATGCCATATCAGTGGACGTAAACGGCTGTTTGGGCAGACTGTAGGGCTCAGAAGGGAGGGACGCTATTTGGCTTTTGGAGCGCAGATTTTGCTTGGTAGAAGCTCTGGCATTTTGCTGGTATTTCAGTTTATAATGTGGGGGCAAATGTAGGTTGGGCAGAGTACATCAGGGGCATAATAAGAGGGTATAATAATGGGGTAAATAAATAATAATCCGCAGATATGTGGCCAGTGTTGCACTTATATTATAAATGGCGCCCGATCTTATCCGCTTTTGGAACGCTCTGCACATTTTGCATCGCCATATTCTGGGAGCCGGAACTTTTTTTATTTTTTCACCACCGGAGCTGTGTGAGGGCTTATTTGTTGCGGGACAATCTGTAATTTTCATTGGTACCATTTTGGGGTACATGCGATTTTGTTGATCACTTTTTATTCCATTTTTGGGCAAGCAAGGTGACCAAAAACCATCAATTCTGACAATGATTTTTATTTATTTTTTACAGCGTTCACCCTGGGCTATAAATGACCGTTATATTTTATTCTGCGGGTCGGTACGATTAAGGCGATACCATATGTATATAGGTTTTTGCACAATAAAATAACTTATTTAGAAAATAATTTATTTTCTGTGTCACCATATTCTGAGCCGTAACTTTTTTATTTTTCAGTCAAAAAAGCTGTGTAAGGGCTTGTTTTTTGCGGGACGGGTTGTAGTTTGTATCGGTACAATTTTGGCGTACATGCGACTTTTTGATCACTTTTTATTGTATATTTTGTGTGGGGTGGTGACCAAAAAATAGTGATTCTCGCTTTATTTTTCATTTATTTTTTTTGCGGTGTTCACCGTGCGGGAAAAATAATATTAGAGTTTTATAGTTGGGGTCGTTACGAATGCGGTGATACCAAATATGTGTACTTTTTTTTTTACGTGTTCATTTTTTTTCCTATAATAAAAGACTTACTATAGGAAAAAAAGCAGTTCATGTCTATGTCACTTATAACTTTTATTTTTACACTTTTTTTAAAACATTTTTATTCTTTTTTTTTGACTTTTTTCACTTGTCCCACTAGGGGACAATTGGACTTGCAGCTTTGATCGCTGCTAGAGTACATTACACTATCTACGTAGTGTAATGCATTCCAACTGTCATTGTGACGTGACAGTCCCACTGACAGGAAGCCTACGACGACCACCCTCCGGGTTGTCCTCATAGGCTTCTGTACATGGCAACCCAGAAGCCATTGTCTGGCGTCCGGTTGCCATGGTACCCATGGCAACCGGACGTCAGACAATGGCTTCTGGGTTGCCATGTACAGAAGCCTATGAGGACAACCCGGAGGGTGGTCGTCGTAGGCTTCCTGTCAGTGGGACTGTCACGTCACAATGACAGATCGCCAGCCCACGTGATTTCACATGGGGGCTGCCGATCGGCGCTAAACACCTTAATTGTGGCGTTCAAATCGAACGCCGCAATTAAGGGGTTAAAGAGGCTCTGTCACCAGATTTTGCAACCCCTATCTGCTATTGCAGCAGATAGGCGCTGCAATGTAGTTTACAGTAACGTTTTTGGCCAAGTTATGACCATTTTTGTATTTATGCAAATGAGGCTTGCAAAAGTCCAAGTGGGCGTGTTTAAAGTAAAAGTACAACTGGGCGTGTATTATGTGCGTACATCGGGGCGTTTTTACTACTTTTACTAGCTGGGCGTTCTGACGAGAAGTATCATCCACTTCTCTTCAGAACGCCCAGCTTCTGGCAGTGCAGACACAGCCGTGTTCTCGAGAGATCACGCTGTGTCGTCACTCACAGGTCCTGCATCGTGTCGGACGAGCGAGGACACATCGGCACCAGAGGCTACAGTTGATTCTGCAGCAGCATCGGCGTTTGCAGGTAAGTCGATGTAGCTACTTCCCTGCAAACGCTGATGCTGCTGCAGAATCAACTGTAGCCTCTGGTGCCGATGTGGCCGACACGATGCAGGACCTGGGGCAGGAAGTGAGTGACGTCACAGCGTGATCTCTCGAGAACACGCTGTGTCTGCACTGCCAGAAGCTGGGCGTTGTGAAGAGAAGTGGATGATACTTTTCGTCAGAACGCCCAGCTAGTAAAAGTAGTAAAAACGCCCCGATGTACGCACATAATACACGCCCACTTGGACTTTTACTTTAAACACGCCCACTTGGACTTTTGCAAGCCTCATTTGCATAAATACAAAAATGGTCATAACTTGGCCAAAAACGTTACTGTAATCTACATTGCAGCGCCGATCTGCTGCAATAGCAGATAGGGGTTGCAAAATCTGGTGACAGAGCCTCTTTAACTGACGAAATCAGCGGCGATAGGCCGCTGATCGGCAACGAGGAATGCAGGGCAGACGCCCTGCACAGTTAACCGCCGCTGCGGTGTAGCGCCGCGCGGAGGTTAACTGTCAAAGCACAGACGTAACTGCACGTCAAGGTGCGCGAACTTACTGCACACATTGACGTGCAGTTACGTCAAGGTGCGGGAAGGGGTTAAGGGGCAAGCCATAATATTAAAAATAAAAGTAAAATAAAAAGTGCATATAAACGAAATAATAAATACACATAAAATACCCACCCAAAAAAACACTCCCCTCGCCAATCATTGTTGTATCGCTCACCCTGACCCAATTAGACAATGATGATCACAAATAAAAGGTCTACTTCAGGATAAAGCTATATTATTACCAAAAAAAATGTATCTGAAAAGTAAAAAAAAGCATATTTTTCTACTATAATTTTCAAACTATAAGCTGAAAAATGTGAAAATAGCAAGGAGAATGTGTATAGAACCTGCATAGTCTACGGAAAAAACTTCACAAAAATCATGTCGCTAGCCCAACAAATAAAAAAGTTAGTCGTTTAACTAGCGCGTGCTAAAAATAGCTAAACGGTTTCTGGTCCTGAACTGGTTAAAATACAGTTTCCACAACTTGCTATTTTATGCCCCGTTCACACCTGTCTATCAGTTCCCTCCACCATTTGGAAGGAACACGTGCTTCTAAATGGATCATAATGGTTATACATTACAGGAGCGTCTTTGAGCCACTGAGACATATCATACCTGCAACTCATACAAGTCATTGCTGTATCTTCCATATTCCACCATTCCGCCAAACACCAGAACCCTCGTCCCATCACATACAAATCCATGAGCAGCACAACCTGGTGGTATATCGCCTCTCACAGCTGGGAGGAACCATTGATTTGTAGCTGTAAAGAAACATAAAAATATTGTTTAGAATAATAATAATGACAATAAAAGTGACACACTGACATGTCAGAAGTTATGATCGGTGAAACGAAGCGGCAGAAGTGCTCGGATGAAGTGCTGTGCCGATTCATTTCTGATCGGCTTTCCTCGGAAATACACCACTGTGAGGAAAGCCTGGGGTCTCAGTCCCTGGACCCCACCCATCAAAACTTCCGACATGTCAAAAGTATTTTAAAAGTTTAGTTACACTAAAATCCGGTAACTTTATGACAAGATTTAAAGTGAAAGAAGGAAACAAGGCTTAGATGGCAAAGGTTGTACATCTTACGCCTGGTGTATGTAATAACGGGTTCTACCTTACTATATACATAACATATGTACACACACACCGGATGATGATAGCAGCATGCGGCGCTATTTTGCCGGTCAAAATGCCGAAACTCATCAAGGTCAATATTTTCCGTCGATTTCTGTTATGCGATGGATCGGGTGTTTCCGGTATTCTCATTGTTTTACTCCTATGATGGAAAATCTGCACTACTTGAAAAAGGCCTTAGGGTTCTTACACACAACTGTGTGTGCCGCACCCGTGATCAGTGGAAAGATAGGACATGTTCTATCTTTCCACAGATCAGAGAGTCAGGCCTGATATATACCCACTCAAGTGAACGGGCCCATGAAAACTCGGGTGCCGTGCAACATGGCCCTCGGTCACGTGTAAGAGGGCTTAGGCCCCCTGCACACGCTGCAAATTTTGTTGCAGAAATTTCTGCGACTGAATATCAATTCTATTCATCTGAATAGAATTTGCAGAAATCCATATACCTGCTGCAGAAACAACCCCAATCAGATGAATGGAACGGATTTCTACCTTAGGCCTTATTCACACTGTATAATTTTGCAAGCATTTTTTTAAGCCAAACCCGGAATTAGATCCAAGAGAGCAGACCCATAAGGCCTCCCTTTATATATGTTTTCTGTATAGGTTTCATTTCTGGTTTTGGTAAAGAAAAAAATACATGCAAAATCTAAAGCAAATCTGCACTGTATGAACAAGGCCTTAGGGTGGATTCACACACTACAAGTTTGTTGCAGAAATTTCTGCAACTGAAAATCAGTTCCATTCTTGTGAATAGGGCTTGCAGAAATCCATGCACCTGCTGAAGATACAACACCATTCAGATGAATAGAATTGATTTTCAGTAACAGAAAATGCTGCAACAAAACGACCGCGTGTGTACTTACCCCTAGGTTATGTTCACAAGGGTCGGATTTGCTGCGAAAAACTCCTCAGCAAATCTAACCCAGAAACTGCTGGACAAAAGCCTGCACTAAATTGTGTTTGATTTGGTGCAGATTTTCGGCCCTATCAGCTGTTGTGGAGAAGACGACAGGAGAAGAGGGGATTTGAAAAAAGACAATTTTTATCTGCCCAGGCGTTACTATAGCGACGCGTCACTGCTCCTCGACTTGTCTCTCTGCAGCCGCCTCCTGGGATAACACTCTGCCCCATGCACACGAACGTTGTTTTTTCCATTGTCACACGTATTCGACCCATATTTACGGACCCGTGTTCTCTGCACTAATCGGCAGCCCCTTCTCTCGATCAGGATAGAGGGAAGAGGCAGCCCTTTCGGGCAGAGTTTACGCAGCGTTTGAAAGTAAAATAGTTCATACGTACCCCGGCCGTTGTCTTGGTGACGCGTCCCTATTCTGACATCCAGTCCGACCTCCCTGGATGACGCGGGAGTCCATGTGACCGCTGCAGCCAGTGATTGGCCTGTTATTGGCTGCAGTGGTCACATGGGATGAAACGTCCTCCCGGGAGGCCGGACTGGAGGAAGAAGAAGAAGAGTTCTGGGTAAGTTAACTTTTAATACTATTAACTCCAGCGGAAGTCACTGTCCCGGGTGCTGAAAGAGTTACTGCCGATCAGTTAACTCTTTCAGCACCCTGGACAGTGACTATCCCCTGACGTTGCCTAGCAACGCTCCCATAATTACGGGTGCACTCACGTAGCCACCCGTAATTACGGGAGCCCCATAGACTTCTATAGGCCTGCACGTGGCCAATAGAAGTCTATGGGCCCGTAATTACAGCTCGTAATTATAGGCGTTTTTAAGTTCGTGGGCATGAGGCCTAAGTCCACACGGTGCAGCCACGTTGCGTTTTTAAACCGCATCAAGTTATTTTTCAATAGAAGTCAATGGTGAAATGTTTATGGACAGACTGCTGCTATTATATTACAATGTGTTTTTTGTGCAGTTAACTGCTTCTTCATAATGTCCGACCGCATGCGGTTAGTGACCGCGCTGCCAAAGTTGTTGCTGAACTGCTTGCGTTTTTGCTAACAGTTCTGCAATGCCTTGTAATGAACTATATACGGGAAGCCTTAACAAACTTCAACACCAGTGAAAACTATGTCCATAAACTATGTGCCTAAAAAAAACGCAACAGAACGACATCATTTACCGCATGAAGTTTTCAAACGCAAAAAAAGCGTCAATGATGCACCTCAAGGTAAGACCACACGGAGCGGCCCTGACATTGTCGCAACGCGGCTAACAACCTCGCGGCACCATGTTCGGTGCAGCTGTCAAACAGCCTGTTAGTGGCCACACGTTAATGCGGGTAAACCGTCCCTTTATCTGCAAAATCGTGCGGCCATGACTTAATACACCCTTAATGGCCGCACGATTGTGCAGGACACAACAACTTACCCCCTATTCATGCTCTATGGCAGCGCCGGAAAAAGCCAAACACTGCACTCGGCTATATCCGGCGCTCCCATGAATGGAGCGGCAGTGCGCATGAGCATGTAACCAGAATACCCCATAACAAGGTATTTGACAGCTGCGCCTACATAGTGCCAGTGCAGTTGTGCCCGCATTGCAACCATGTCAGAGCCGTTCCGTGTGGCCTTACCCTCATGTTGTTGCTGCAGCGGTCACATGGGATGAAACGTCATCCCAGGAGGCCGGCAGCACAGATATTAGCTGGGGTAGCAGTAAGGAGTCGCTATAGGAGCAATAGGGTAGTAGAGTATGGACTTTTTTCTAACATTTTAAACTGGAAATAGGGCTTTTTTTTAAAAAATTTCCTACTTGTGATTTTAGTCACACATTCGCAGTTTTTGTGCAGCAAAAATCACAACAGTTTTGGTTTTTGTTGCAGATTTTTACTACACCGTTAATCTTAATGGGGAAAATTCACAAAACAAATACACAACCATTCCGCATGAAGCCAGTGTGAACAGAGACATAAGAGCAGCTTCCCAATAAAAAGACATCAATAGTCAGTGAATATCAATACACAGCTACTTGTGCCCTATGATACCCAGTGGGTAAATAATAAACATGGAATTTGTGTTACATGATTTAACTTATTTTTATGCAAATGTTACAGCACATTGAGCTAAAGTGTAACTGTACAAAAGAGGTTGACAACTATTCTAATGTGTCAGGAAAATGAGCGGTACTTATATGGTGGCACTCCATGCAAATGAATTCCTCAAGTTGTCAGTCATTGTTCTCCTCAGAAAAGTGACAGTGAAAAAACGCCATGTACAGAGCGGTATGGTGGTAGTGAATAATGCCACGTACAGTGGTATGGTGGTAGTGAATAATGCCACGTACACAGCGGTATGGTGGTAGTGAATAATGCCACGTACAGTGGTATGGTGGTAGTGAATAATGCCACGTACAGAGCGGTATGGTGGTAGTGAATAATGCCACGTACAGTGGTAGTGAATAATGCCACGTACACAGCGGTATGGTGGTAGTGAATAATGCCAGGTACAGAGCGGTATGGTGGCAGTGAATAATGGTAGGTAACCAGCGGTATGGTGGCAGTGAATAACGGTAGGTAACCAACAGTATGGTGTCAGTGAATAACGGTAGGTACACAACAGTATGGTGTCAGTGAATAACGGTAGGTACACAACAGTATGGTGGTAGTGAATAATGCCAGGTTTACAGCAGTAGGGTGGCAGTATAAAAGGCCAGGTACACAGCGGTATGGTGGCAGTATTTAATGCCAAGTACATGGCAGTATGTTAGCAGTGACTAATTGTAGGTACACAACAGTATGATTGCAGTGAATAATGGCAGGTGCAGGGCGGTATGGAGGCAGTGAATAATGGCAGGTGCAGGGCGGTATGGAGGCAGTGAATAATGGCAGGTGCAGGGCGGTATGGAGGCAGTGAATAATGGCAGGTGCAGGGCGGTATGGAGGCAGTGAATAATGGCAGGTGCAGGGCGGTATGGAGGCAGTGAATAATGGCAGGTGCAGGGCGGTATGGAGGCAGTGAATAATGGCAGGTGCAGGGCGGTATGGTGGCAGTGAATAATGGCAGGTGCAGGGCGGTATGGAGGCAGTGAATAATGGCAGGTGCAGGGCGGTATGGAGGCAGTGAATAATGGCAGGTGCAGGGCGGTATGGAGGCAGTGAATAATGGCAGGTGCAGGGCTGTATGGAGGCAGTGAATAATGGCAGGTGCAGGGCGGTATGGAGGCAGTGAATAATGGCAGGTGCAGGGCTGTATGGAGGCAGTGAATAATGGCAGGTGCAGGGCGGTATGGTGGCAGTGAATAATGGCAGGTGCAGGGCGGTATGGTGGCAGTGAATAATGGCAGGTGCAGGGCTGTATGGAGGCAGTGAATAATGGCAGGTGCAGGGCGGTATGGAGGCAGTGAATAATGGCAGGTGCAGGGCGGTATGGTGGCAGTGAATAATGGCAGGTGCAGGGCTGTATGGAGGCAGTGAATAATGGCAGGTGCAGGGCGGTATGGAGGCAGTGAATAATGGCAGGTGCAGGGCTGTATGGAGGCAGTGAATAATGGCAGGTGCAGGGCGGTATGGAGGCAGTGAATAATGGCAGGTGCAGGGCGGTATGGTGGCAGTGAATAATGGCAGGTGCAGGGCTGTATGGAGGCAGTGAATAATGGCAGGTGCAGGGCGGTATGGAGGCAGTGAATAATGGCAGGTGCAGGGCTGTATGGAGGCAGTGAATAATGGCAGGTGCAGGGCGGTATGGAGGCAGTGAATAATGGCAGGTGCAGGGCGGTATGGTGGCAGTGAATAATGGCAGGTGCAGGGCTGTATGGAGGCAGTGAATAATGGCAGGTGCAGGGCGGTATGGAGGCAGTGAATAATGGCAGGTGCAGGGCTGTATGGAGGCAGTGAATAATGGCAGGTGCAGGGCGGTATGGAGGCAGTGAATAATGGCAGGTGCAGGGTGGTATGGTGGCAGTGAATAATGGCAGGTGCAGGGTGGTATGGTGGCAGTGAATAATGGCAGGTGCAGGGTGGTATGGTGGCAGTGAATAATGCCAGGTGCACGACAGTAAGCTCCAATAGCTGCTACATATTCCTAATCAGATGTGGGGTATGATGAGGGATACGGTGCACAGTCACGAACATTGTACATCGGTATGCCACTCATAATATATGCCATTAACTGTCCTTTGTGTGACCCAATGTATTTCGCGAATACAGATGTAATCTTGTAGACAAGCAGAACAATGACAGGTGGGAAATAGCAGTACCAGCTAAATTCAGAATAAAGTAACGGTGCCAGGATATGCCAGCCGTACAGACGATATTGACAGGAAACATGACGTCATGTGCCAATGTACAGCAGTGTGGAGTAGCCACAACTTTATTAGCTCCATTGACAGCACTGCACTTTTCATCCATTCCAATGAGACTGGTGCAGGCGACTGCAGCGGGGACGTATACACAGGGACAAGGACATGTAGGTGGCATACTGGAACTGTACACATGTGCGGCCTCCCCGGTGTCCCCACCGCCCGCCTCTCACCTGTGTTATAGACGTGCAGCTCCTCCGCTATCCCTTCGTTACCGCCCCCAAAGATGATCATGAGCTCCCGTATGACCACAGCGCGGTGTCCGTGCCTGGAGCTTGGGACCGGGCCGGTAAAAGAGGTCACATGCCTCCAGTTCAACTGGACGGGATCAGCCGCCATCAGATCCCGGGCCGCCTCCTCTGATCCCCCATCCCACAATGCAGCGGGGCGGCGGGGTCACTGGCAGGGCGAGCAGCGGCGGGGAGGCGGGGACAGGCCTGTCGCTAGGGCTGCTTGTGGGGGCGTCCCTTCCACCTGTAGCGCGGCGCATAGACCTCTGGACGTGTTGTCATTTTGCCTGGCTCTCTGTCGTGTAGCACTTGTATCGTCTGAGGTGGCGGTGGCTGCTACCAAGCTACAGTATACACATCAGTTCCATAACCTGACACCTTTCCGTTTGTATTTACAGAGGCGAAATAGTCATTATTAACCCATTAAGGACGCAGTTTTTTCACCTGTTGAGGTCAGAGGCATAACTAGAAAAGAGTGGGCCGCGTAGCAAACAATTGAATGCCCTCTTTCCTCGAACAGGATTATTTACCTGCTCCCCCTCCTGCCCATTTCAGTTATTTTCTTCCGTTTTTTTAGGGCCCATGCACACGACCCCAAAAACTCCGTAATTGCGGACCATAATATGGACCCATTCAGTTCTATTGGCCGCGGACACCTTTCCATATCGCTACGGATGGGTGGCCGTGCCGTAGAATTGTTCAGAAAATAATGGAACAGGTCCGTTCTTTTGCATTTTACGGTCCGTGCTCCCATACTTTGTACGGGAACACGGCCCCGAAAATGTGGCCGTGCGCATGGGGCCTGACACATTAATTTCTATGGGGCCATGCACACTTCCGTTGTTTTAACGGAACCGTGTGGCCGTTCCAATAAAAATAGGACAGATCCTACTCCTTGGCCTTTTCATTCATTTGGTCTGTTAAAACAACGGACTGCACACGGAAGCCATCCGTGTGCGGTCCGTGTTTCACGGATCCTTCGTTAGCGGCCGTACGACGGTCAATGGAAATGTGCATGAGGCCTCTGTCACCACATTATACGTGGCCTATCTTGTACATAATATGATCGGCGCTGTAATGTAGATAACAGCAGTGTTTTTTATTTCGAAAAATTATCATTTTTGACAGAGTTACGACCTATTTTAGATTTATGCTAATGAGTTTCTTAATAGACAACTGGGCGTGTTTTTACTTTTTGACCAAGTGGGTGTTGTGGGGAGAAGTGTGTGACGCTGACCAATCAGTGACCAATCAGCATCATACACTTCTCTCCATTCATTTACACAGCACATAGTGATCTTACTAGATCACTATGTGCAGCCACATACTCAGACATTAACGTTACTGAAGACTCCTGACAGTGAATAGACATCACTACCAGCCAGGACGTGATGTCTATTCAGAATCCTGACACTTCGCTAACGTTTGTGTGAGATTTACAGCAAGGCAAGTGTAATCTCGTTTTAAATAACAGTTTACATTGTAATTCCGCGAGATTACGCTTGCCTTGCTGTAAATCTCACACAAACGTTAGCGAAGTGTCAGGATTCTGAATAGACATCACGTCCTGGCTGGAGGTAATGTATATTCACTGTCACGACACTTGAGTAACAATAATGTGTGTGTATGTGGCTGCACATAGTGATCTAGCTAGAACACTATGTGCTGTGTAAATGAATGGGGAGAAGTGTATGACGCTGATTGGTCACTGATTGGTCAGCGTCATACACTTCTCTCCACAACGCCCAGTTGGTAAAAAGTAAAAACACGCCCAGTTGTCCATTAAGAAATTCATTAGCATAAATCTAATATGGATCATAACTCTGTCAAAAATGATCGTTTTTCTAATTTAAAAAAACACTTCTGTAATCTACATTACAGCGCCGATCACATCATGTACAAGATAGGCCACTTAGGCTCTGTCACCACATTAAGTTTAAGGTTGAGAAATTACAGGGCCTGGAACCGGTATTAGTAAATGCATCAGTCCTGCCCCCAAATAAATTGCCCCATCATAAACACTAATGTATATATGATAGTTTACCCCTCAATAATACAATCACGCACTTACCAAACAATACTACTAAACAAAGGCCAAATAATACACCCACACTATATGCACATATGATTACCACAAAGACTTACGCCTAATGCACGCGACTGTTGTGTGCCAGTAGTGTCCCGTCAGTGATCTGTGGAAAGATAGGAGATGTCCTATCTTTCCACGGATCAGAGAAGCAGGTCAGTTTTCATGGACCCGATTCACCCGCTAAAGTAAATGGGTGCCACTCGGATGCCGTGAAATACGGCCCGAGTGGCACTCGGTCGTGTGCAACTGCACCAATACAACCAAATCACCATACAGTGGTCACATACCAGGACTACACTGCGTATTATCACGCTGTGAATACCGTGCGATGAATACAGTACAATTTGATCCAGTGGCTTACACTCTCTTCTCTGATTGGACTCACTTTCCCTTTTATCTCCATGACGACTTCTCCTGGCCACGACTCATCTCTGCAGAGTTTGCTGCCCAGATACACTACCGTTCAAAAGTTTGGGGTCACCCAGACAATTTTGTGTTTTCCATGAAAACTCACACTTATATTTATCAAATGAGTTGCAAAATGACTAGAAAATATAGTCAAGACATTGACAAGGTTAGAAATAATGATTTTTATCTGAAATAATAATTTTCTCCTTCAAACTTTGCTTTCGTCAAAGAATGCTCCATTTGCAGCAATTACAGCATTGCAGACCTTTGGCATTCTAGCTGTTAATTTGCTGAGGTAATCGGGAGAAATTTCACCCCATGCTTCCAGAAGCCCCTCCCACTAGTTGGATTGGCTTGATGGGCACTTCTTGCGTACCATACGGTCAAGCTGCTCCCACAACAGCTCTATGGGGTTGAGATCTGGTGACTGCGCTGGCAACTCCATTACAGATAGAATACCAGCTGCCTGCTTCTTCCCTAAATAGTTCTTGCATAATTTGGAGGTGTGCTTTGGGTCATTGTCCTGTTGTAGGATGAAATTGGCTCCCATCAAGCGCTGTCCACAGGGTATGGCATGGCGTTGCAAAATGGAGCGATAGCCTTCCTTATTCAAAATCCCTTTTACCTTGTACAAATCTCCCACTTTACCAGCACCAAAGCAACCCCAGACCATCACATTACCTCCACCATGCTTGACAGATGGCGTCAGGCACTCTTCCAGCATCTTTTCAGTTGTTCTGCGTCTCACAAATGTTCTTCTGTGTGATCCAAACACCTCAAACTTCGATTCGTCTGTCCATAACACTTTTTTCCAATCTTCCTCTGTCCAATGTCTGTGTGCTTTTGCCCATATAAATTTTTTTTCTTTTATTAGCCAGTCTCAGATATGGCTTTTTCTTTGCCACTCTGCCCTGAAGGCCAGCATCCCGGAGTCGCCTCTTCACTGTAGACGTTGACACTGGCGTTTTGCGGGTACTATTTAATGAAGCTGCCAGTTGAGGACCTGTGAGGCGTCTATTTCTCAAACTAGAGACTCTAATGTACTTGTCTTGTTGCTCAGTTGTGCAGCGGAGCCTCCCACTTCTCCTTCTACTCTGGTTAGAGCCTGTGTGTGCTGTCCTCTGAAGGGTGTAGTACACACCGTTGTAGGAAATCTTCAGTTTCTTGGCAATTTCTCGCATGGAATAGCCTTCATTTCTAAGAACAAGAATAGACTGTCGAGTTTCACATGAAAGCTCTCTTTTTTTAGCCATTTTGAGAGTTTAATCGAACCCACAAATATAATGCTCCAGATTTTCAACTAGCTCAAAAGAAGGTCAGTTTTATAGCTCCTCTAAACAGCAAAACTGTTTACAGCGGTGCTAACATAATTGTACAAGGGTTTTCAAGTGTTTTCTAATCATCCATTAGCCTTCTAACACAGATAGCAAACACAATGTACCATTAGAACACTGGAGTGATGGTTGCTGGAAATGGGCCTCTATACACCTATGTAGATATTGCATTAAAAAACAGACGTTTGCAGCTAGAATAGTCATTTAGCACATTAACAATGTATAGAGTGTATTTCTGATTAATTTAATGTTATCTTCATTGAAAAAAACTGTGCTTTTCATTAAAAAATAAGGAAATTTCTAAGTGACCCTAAACTTTTGAACGGTAGTGTATCTATAGCTCTTCACTTTTCCACATACAAAGTATGGGAGCACAGTCCGTAAATATCAAAAGATAGGACATGTCCTATCTTTTGCGGAGGCTTTCTACGGCCCGAACACCTTCCCGCAAATATACGGGAAGGTGTCCGTGGTCAATAGAAGTAAATTGGTCCCTAATTGCGGACCGTAGGTACGAAAAATGCCCCCACACAATGATGATGCTCCCTCAGTGACCCCTTACAGAAATAATGCGTCCTTATTACACCTCACACAGTAAGGATTCCCCTTCACAGTAATTATGCCCCCTTAGTGCCCGACACACAGTAAGAATGCCTCTTAGTGCCCTCATACAATGATCATGCCCACCACCACATAGACATGATGCCCTCTTAGTACACCACAGTAGTTTTATTGCCCCCCCCCACAGTAGTGTTGCCCCGCCACACAGAAGTAATGCCCTTTAGTGCCCCCACACAGTAGTGATGCCCCCTTAATGCCACCACACAATTCAAGACACTTCAGTAACGCTAATGTGTGAGTAAGTGACAGCACATCATGGTCTAGAAAGATCACTATGTGCTGAGTATATGAATGGAGAGAAGTGTATGACGCTGATTGGTCACTGATTGGTCAGCGTCATACACTCCTCTGTACAACGCCCACTTGGTCAAAAGCTAAAAAACGCCCAGTTGGGCAATAGGAAAGTCATTAGCATAAATCTAAAATAGGTCATAACTCCGTCAAAATAGATTGTTTTTCTAAATAAAAACCACTGCTGTAATCTACATTACAGCGCCGATCACATTATGTAGAAGATAGACCACTTATAATGTGGTGACAGAGCCTCTTTAATTGTCAGATGAAGAATAACAGTTACAACACAATGCACTACATAAGTAGTGCAGTGTATTGTAGCGGCGATCAGAAGATAAGATCTTCAAATCCCCCTTCAAGTACGGCCCCATGCACAGGACCGTGTTTTTGCGGCCGCAATTCCCCCGAAAATCCACGAGAGAATTGCGGCCCCATTCTTTTCTATGGGGCCATGCACACGACCGTAGTTTTTGCGGTCCTTGCACGGCCCGGGAGCCTGGACCGCAGAAAGAACGGGCATGTCTTATTACGACCCTGTTCTGCGGTCCGGGCTCATTGAAAACAATGGCGGCGGCCATGTGCTTGTACCGCGATTTGCGGGCGGCCTGCGGCTGACAGTCCGCAGCCGGCCGACCCGAAAATCACGTTCGTGCACACGGCTACGGTCGTGTGCATGAGGCCTAAGTGTAAAAAAAAAATAGTTAATGAAAAGTACATAAATAAAAGTTTTAAGTAATAAAAACAATAATCGCCCTGTTTCCCTGATCAAGTCCTTTATAATTAGAAAAATAAACTATACATAGTTCATATAGCCGCATTCGGAACGACCTGAGCTATAAAAATATAACGTTAATTTTACCGCACGGTAAACAATATAAAAATTTATTATAAAAAACTTTGACAGAATTTATTTTTTTGGTCAAAATGTAATAAAAAGTGATCAAAAAGTCGCCAGTACCCCAAAATGGTACCCACAAACACTACAGTTTGTCACGCAAAAAACAAGCCCTCCCACAACGATATCAACTGAAAAATAAAAAAGTTATGGCTGTCAGAAAATGGCGACACTAAAACATGATTTTTTTAGAAAAGAGTATTTTTATTGTGGGAAAGTAGTAAAACGTAAAAAAAACAATATAAATTTGGTGTCGCTGTAATCGTATCGCCCCGCAGAATGAAGTTAAAGGAACAGTGTCACCACAAAAAAAAAATTCATGTCAGTTTAATGTTAGTGCTTTATTAAAAACGTTTTTATTTATTTGTGAGTTTGTGTGTTACTTTTTTCTATTTTTTCACTTTTTCTTCCCTATGGGGGCTGCCATTTTTTTTTCCATTTCTGTGTGTGTCGATTAACGACACATACAGACATGGAATACGGCAGCCACAGTCCAATAGGGACTGCGAACGGCTCCCGTCCCATTGACTGCAGTGTACGGCGTCTGTGTGGGAACTGCGCATGCGCCGCTCCCACACAGTCCTATTCGAAATTGGCGCCGTCCGGCGCCATTTTCCTGTGGACCGGAAGTCGCGGCAGGACAGTAATATTACTACTTCCGGTCGCGGCTTCCGGATTTGTGCACTTGCACCAGCGGCAGCAAACGGAGCGGTCGGGCCGGAGGGAGCCGCGGCGGCAGGAGCAGGTAAGAGATTTCAATGTATGTTCGTGTTTGTGTGTGTTTACTACTGTATGTAAACCTACTACACTGTGGGTTAGCTCAAAAAATGGCGACACACAGTGTAGTAGGTTACACCGTTCAAACTCCTCGTTTATCCCGGCACTAGCCAGGATAAAGGAGGGGGGGATGCTGAGAGCTCACTAGAGCGAGGGCTTTTAACCCAAAGTTGCAATGCTGCAATTTTGGGAACAGCTCCATCTAGTGACCAAAAATGGGTAGTATTATAAATTAGAAATAATTTATAATATTTCCTGACTCGTGCAAAAAAAAAAAAAAAAATTTGAACAATGTTTAATCACCCACACACTAAATGTTTAAATTTAAAAAAAAAAACATGTTTTTCTGGCAACACATTCCCTTTAACATGTATTTTATACTGCACGGTGAACACTGTAAAAAAGAAGAACCAAAACCGTGCTAGAATTGCTTTTTTTGGTTTCCTCATCTCCCAAAAAATTTAATAAATAGTGATAAAAAAATCGCTTGTTCCCCAAAATGGAACCAATAAAAATTACAGCTCGTTCCACAGAAACCAAGCCCCCACACAGCTCCATCAATGGAAAAATAACACGTTATGACTCTCAAAACGCAATGATGCAAAATGACGGCACATTTTTTAGGTCCATGAGTTTTCACTAGAAACCCCACATCATCATTTGCTAGACTCCACAGGTGGACCCCATGGATGCGGCGGAGATGAGGGAACTTTAGAGCCCTGTGCGACTTATAGGGCTAGTGAAGAAGTCAAAGATTAGGCAATACTGGAGCGCAGCTATTTTGTATAATACCCAATAAGCCCGGCCTGTGCATGAAGGATTGGTTCAAAGCGTACTACACCAATCCATGGAATATTCATTCACCCCATTATTACATCATCCTATTATGCCCTGATGCACTCTGCCCAGATTACATATACCCTTACGTACTCCGCCCAGTTTACATATACCCTGATGTACTCCGCTCATTTTATATATACCCTGATGTACTCCGCCCAGATTACATATACCCTGATGTACTCCGCCCAGATTACATATACCCTGATGTACTCCGCCCAGATTACATATATCCTGATGTACTCTGCCCAGTTTACATACACCCTGATGTACTCCGCCCAGATTACATATACCCTGATGTACTCCGCCCAGATTACATATACCCTGATGTACTCTGCACAGTTTACATATACCCTGATCTACTCTGCCCAGCTTACATATACCCTGATGTACTCTGCACAGTTTACATATACCCTGATGTACTCCGCCCAGCTTACATATACCCTGATGCACTAATTTCTGCAATACACTTGCGGGGTCAAAATGCCCACAATACCGCTAGATGAATTTCTTCAGGGATGTAGTTTACAAAATGGCGTTAGTTTTCGGGGCTTTCGAATTTACTGGTACCTTAGCTCAATGCAACATGGTGTCAGAATACAAATTTAGTAAAATCTCCACTCCAAAAAACAAATTGCGCTCCTTCCCCTTGCTCTGTGTGCAAATAGCAGTTTATGACCACATGTGGGGTATTGCCTTAGTCGGGAGAAAATGCTTTACAAATGTTGGGTGGCTTTTTCTCCTTTATCCCTTGTAAAACTGCAACTTTTTAGTGGAAAAATGTTGATATTAATTTTTATAGCCTAATTTTTGGATTACTAATTGGTTGTCCTGCTGCGCTATTGTTCCGATTCCATCTTTTAATCTGCGAGGGTTATGCTATTTTTGTTAGGGATCTGCCAGGTACTTCATCTAGGTATACTCCTGGGATTAATCAATCCACACCTGAGGCCAGACCTGTTCGACTGACACCATCTCCCACCAACCAGGGTGGCAGGCTCAGGAGTGGGAGAGCCTATCGCGGCCTGGTCTGTCGGAGTTAGCTCCGCCCCCTGTCCTTTATTACCTGCCCTGTTCTCTCCCTCAGTGCTTGTAATTCTTTTGGATTCCTGGCCCCACTGCTGCTTGCTCCAGCCTGCTTCTGCCGTGCTTCTGCCTTGCTGCAGTTCTGCTTGACCTGCTTTGCTTTGCCCCTGGCTTGCTTCTGTCTCCTTGCCCGCTTGGGTGTACTCACTTCGTCCTGGTCCTGACTGTCCGTTCGCCGCTCCGTTTCCTCGTGGCGTTCCGTGGCTACTGCCCCTTCCCTTGCATGTTCCCTGTTTGTTTTCCTGTGCACTTAGACAGCGTAGGGACCGCCGCCCAGTTGTACCTCGTCGCCTAGGGCGGGTCGTTGCAAGTAGGCAGGGACAGGGCGGTGGGTAGATTAGGGCTCACTTTCCCTTCACCTCCTTCCTGCCATTACATAATTACAAGCCCTTACCTAGTCTACCATTTCTCCTACGCTGACGCTATCATGGACCCCCTTGAGACCCTGACCCAGCAGATGCAGGGCCTCTCCCTACAGGTCCAGGCCCTGGCCCAAAGGGTCAATCAGGGTGACGCTGCTTTAGTAGTACCCCTCACCTCACCTCTAGAACCCGACCTCAAGTTACCTGACCGGTTCTCAGGGGACCGTAAGACGTTTCTCTCCTTCCGGGAGAGTTGCAGACTGTATTTCCGCCTAAAGCCCCACTCCTCAGGTTCCGAGAACCAGCGGGTGGGTATCATCATATCCCGACTCCAGGAAGGGCCCCAAGAGTGGGCCTTCTCCTTGGCTCCTGACGCCCCTGAACTTTCCTCTGTTGATCGTTTTTTCTCTGCCCTCGGACTCATTTACGACGAGACTGACAGGACTGCTTTAGCCGAGAGTCAGCTGGTGACCTTACGTCAGGGTAGGAGACCGGTTCAGGAATACTGTTCTGATTTTAGGAGGTGGTGCGTAGCTTCTCAGTGGAACGATCCGGCCCTAAGGTGCCAGTTTAGGTTAGGATTATCTGACGCCCTGAAGGATCTGCTGGTTAGCTACCCCTCGTCTGACTCCCTTGACCAGGTTATGGCCCTAGCAGTACGACTTGACCGACGTCTCAGGGAACGTCAGCTAGAACGCTTCAGTGTGCTCCCCTCTGACTTTTCTGCGATCCCCCCCGAGGTCCCGTCTCCTCGCCCCTCCACGGAGGACTCGGAGGTACCTATGCAACTCGGGGCCTCCATGTCCCCTCGACAACGTAGGGAGTTTCGCAGAATGAATGGTCTCTGCTTCTACTGTGGGGACGACAAGCATCTACTGAACACCTGTCCCAGGCGCAAGAATAAGAAGCCGGAAAACTTCCGCGCCTAAGTGATCATCGGGGAGGTCACTTGGGCGCACAGGTATTTCCCGTTAATGTGAAACGCAATAAAATTTTGCTTCCCTTTCAGGTCTCGTTTGCTGGCCGGGCTGCCACGGGCAGTGCTTTCGTGGATTCAGGGTCATCTGCTAATATCATGTCTGTGGAATTTGCTATGTCTCTAAAGATGCCTTGTATTGATTTACCTTATCCTATCCCTGTAGTAGGAATCGACTCAACTCCCCTTGCTAATGGTTATTTTACTCAGCATACTCCTGTTTTTGAACTCCTGGTTGGCTCCATGCATTTGGAGCAGTGCTCTGTACTGGTGATGCAGGGATTATCGTCTGATCTGGTTTTAGGCCTTCCCTGGTTGCAGTTGCATAATCCCACGTTTGATTGGAATACTGGGGAGCTTACCAAATGGGGTAATGAATGTCTTATGTCATGTCTTTCTGTTAACTCTATTTCTCCCCGGGAGGAGGTAAACACGCTTCCTGAGTTTGTTCAGGACTTCGCCGATGTGTTTTCTAAGGAGGCCTCCGAGGTGTTGCCCCCCCATAGAGATTACGATTGCGCTATCGATTTGGTGCCTGGTGCCAAGCTTCCTAAGGGTAGGATATTTAATCTTTCATGTCCTGAACGTGAAGCCATGAGGGTGTATATCCAAGAATACCTGGCCAAGGGTTTCATTCGCCCCTCGACTTCTCCTGTAGGTGCTGGCTTCTTCTTCGTGGGGAAGAAGGATGGTGGTCTTAGGCCGTGCATTGATTATCGTAACCTGAATAAGGTCACCGTAAGGAACCAGTACCCACTTCCTTTGATTCCTGATCTTTTTAATCAGGTTCGGGGAGCCCAATGGTTTTCTAAGTTCGATCTACGGGGGCATATAACCTTATCCGCATCAAAGAGGGGGATGAGTGGAAAACTGCGTTCAACACACCCGAGGGTCATTTCGAATACCTGGTCATGCCCTTTGGGTTGTGTAATGCCCCTGCTGTCTTCCAGAATTTTATTAATGAAATCCTGAGAGAGTACCTGGGTAATTTTCTTGTTGTGTACCTTGATGACATACTGGTGTTTTCCAAGGACTGGTCCTCCCACGTGGAGCATGTCAGGAAGGTGCTCCAGGTCCTTCGGGAGAATAATCTGTTTGCTAAGACTGAAAAATGTGTCTTTGGGGTACAGGAGATACCATTTTTAGGGCAAATCCTCACTCCTCATGAATTCCGCATGGACCCTGCCAAGGTTCAGGCTGTGGCGGAATGGGTCCAACCTGCCTCCCTTAAGGCGTTACAGTGTTTTTTAGGGTTCGCCAACTATTACAGGAGATTTATTGCCAACTTCTCGGTCGTCGCTAAGCCTCTTACGGACCTTACCCGCAAGGGTGCTGATGTCCTCCATTGGCCCCCTGAGGCCGTCCAGGCCTTTGAGACCCTCAAGAAGTGCTTTATCTCGGCCCCCGTGCTGATTCAGCCCAACCAAGAGGAGCCATTTATTGTGGAGGTTGACGCTTCCGAGGTGGGAGTGGGGGCCGTCTTGTCCCAGGGTACCAGCTCCCTCACCCATCTCCGCCCCTGTGCTTACTTCTCTAGGAAGTTTTCGCCCACGGAGAGTAACTATGATATTGGCAACCGCGAACTTCTAGCCATTAAATTGGCTTTTGAGGAGTGGCGGCACTTCCTGGAGGGGGCCAGACACCAGGTAACGGTCCTTACGGATCACAAGAATCTGGTTTTCCTAGAATCGGCCCGGAGGCTTAATCCTAGACAAGCTCGGTGGGCACTATTCTTTACCAGATTTAATTTCTTGGTTACCTATAGGGCTGGGTCCAAGAATATTAAGGCTGATGCTCTGTCACGTAGTTTCATGGCCAATCCTCCTTCTGAGAAGGATCCTGCTTGTATTTTACCCCCTGGTATAATCGTCTCTGCCACGGATTCTGATTTAGCTTCTGATATCGCGGCTGATCAGGGTGCAGCTCCCGGGAATGTCCCTGGGGACAAACTGTTTGTTCCCCTGCAATACCGGCTGAGGGTACTCAGGGAAAACCATGACTCCGCTCTATCTGGTCATCCTGGCATCTTGGGCACCAAACACCTCATTACCAGAAACTATTGGTGGCCTGGGTTGCCTAAAGACGTTAGGGCTTACGTCACCGCTTGTGAGGTTTGCGCTAGGTCCAAAACCCCTAGGTCCCGACCTGCGGGCCTACTACGTTCCTTGCCCATTCCCCAGAGACCTTGGACCCATATCTCCATGGATTTTATCACCGATTTGCCTCCATCTCAGGGCAAGTCGGTGATAAGAAGCTACCTAACGCCAAGACGTTAGCTTCTTTGTTTGTGAAACACATCCTGCGTCTCCATGGGGCCCCAGTCAATATCGTTTCTGACAGAGTGGTACAATTTGTTTCCTTATTTTGGAGAGCTTTTTGTAAAAAGTTGGAGATTGATCTGTCCTTCTCCTCCGCCTTCCATCCCGAAACTAATGGCCAAACAGAAAGGACCAACCAATCCCTGGAACAATATTTAAGGTGTTTCATCTCTGACTGTCAATTCGATTGGGTCTCATTCCTTCCCCTTGCTGAATTTTCCTTGAATAACCGGGTCAGTAACTCGTCAGGGGTCTCCCCGTTTTTCTGTAATTTCGGGTTTAACCCAAGATTCTCCTCCGTCTCCCCTGGTTGTTCCAATAATCCTGAGGTAGAGGATGTTCATCGGGAACTGTGCACTGTCTGGGCCCAGGTTCAGAAGAACCTAGAGGCGTCCCAGAGCGCACAAAAGATTCAGGCGGATAGTAGACGTTCTGCTAACCCCCGGTTTGTCGTCGGGGATTTGGTCCGGTTGTCGTCCAGGAACTTGCGCCTTAAGGTCCCGTCCAGGAAGTTTGCTCCCCGATTTATTGGACCTTATAAGATCATTGAAGTCCTCAACCCTGTATCCTTCCGTCTGGAGCTCCCCCCATCATTTCGCATACATGACGTCTTCCATGCCTCCCTCCTTAAACGCTGCTCCCCGTCCTGGTCCCCCTCGAGGATACCTCCTGTTCCCGTTCTCACCCCTGAGGGGGTGGAATTCGAGGTGGCCAAGATTATGGACAGTAGGATGGTCCAGGGCTCCCTCCAGTACCTGGTCCATGGGAGAGGACTTGGGTACCTGCCCGTGATGTTCACGCTGGGGTATTAATCAGGAGGTTCCACCTTCTCTTCCCCACTAAACCGGGTCCCCTTAGTAAGGGTCCGGTAGCCCCTCATAAAAGGGGGAGTACTGTTAGGGATCTGCCAGGTACTTCATCTAGGTATACTCCTGGGATTAATCAATCCACACCTGAGGCCAGACCTGTTCGACTGACACCATCTCCCACCAACCAGGGTGGCAGGCTCAGGAGTGGGAGAGCCTATCGCGGCCTGGTCTGTCGGAGTTAGCTCCGCCCCCTGTCCTTTATTACCTGCCCTGTTCTCTCCCTCAGTGCTTGTAATTCTTTTGGATTCCTGGCCCCACTGCTGCTTTCTCCAGCCTGCTTCTGCTGTGCTTCTGCCTTGCTGCAGTTCTGCTTGACCTGCTTTGCTTTGCCCCTGGCTTGCTTCTGTCTCCTTGCCCGCTTGGGTGTACTCACTTCGTCCTGGTCCTGACTGTCCGTTCGCCGCTCCGTTTCCTCGTGGCGTTCCGTGGCTACTGCCCCTTCCCTTGCATGTTCCCTGTTTGTTTTCTTGTGCACTTAGACAGCGTAGGGACCGCCGCCCAGTTGTACCTCGTCGCCTAGGGCGGGTCGTTGCAAGTAGGCAGGGACAGGGCGGTGGGTAGATTAGGGCTCACTTTCCCTTCACCTCCTTCCTGCCATTACAATTTTATTATGTTTAATGTTGTCTGTTTGCATTTGTCTAATTGGGAGAACCTATCACAGCCTGGCCAGACGGTTCTAGCTCCCGCCCTCGGTCTATTTATACCTTCATTTCCTGCTTGTCCTCTGCCTGTGAATCTCTCTTGTTTCCTGGCTCTGCTGCTCCTGCTAATACTATTGACCTCTGCTTCATTTTGACCCTGGCTTTACTGACTACGCTCCTGCTCTGCGTTTGGTACGTCGTACACTCCTGGTTTGACTCGGCTCGTTCACTACTCATGTTGGTCACGGTGTTGCCGTGGGCAACTGCCCCATTTGCCTTAGCTTCTGAGTACCCTTGTCTGTTTGTCTGTCGTGCACGTATTAAGCATAAGGACCGTCGCCCAGTTGTCCCTACGCTCACTATGTGCACGACAGACAAACAGACAAGGGTACACAGAAGCTAGGGGAACGGGGCAGTTGCCCACGGCAACACCGTGAGCAACAAGAGTAGTGAACGAGCCGAGTCAAACCAGGAGTGTACAAGGTACCAAACGCAGAGCAGGAGAGTAGTGAACGAGCCGAGTCAAACCAGGAGTGTACGAGGTACCAAACACAGAGCAGGAGAGTAGTCCGTAAGCCAGGGTCTATATGGAGCAGAGGACAAAAGTACAAGCAGCAGCAGCAGAGCAAGGAAACAGACAGAATCACAGGCAAAGGAGGAGCAGGAAGTGAAGGTATAAATAGACAGAGGGCGGGAGCTAGCTCCGTCTGGCCAGGCTGTGATAGGCTCTCCCACTCCTCAGCCTCCCAGCATGATTGGTAGAAGGGGTCACTCGATCAGACTTAGGAGCAGGTGCAGACTGACTAACCACGGGCGTCGACACAGAAGCTGTGTCTGGCAGATCCTTTACAGCATGGGAGTGCTTTTGATAATTAAACAGCAATTGAAAGGGGAAGCCCCAGCGATATTTGATAGCATCACACAAGGACATGTAAGAGCAGAGTGAGCGTCCTCCTGCGTTGGATTGTTGACGGTTCAAAAATGTTAATGTCATGACCTCTGGTTTTTTACATATGAGGCTTTCTATGGTCTTGTAGAAAGTCAGCTTAACAACAATGCAGCACATTTGCTAAGATTTAGACAGCCACATTTATCACAGTGGTGCATGCTGTATAATAAATTTGGTGTATCCTGCTAGACATGCTAGACACTTTTTTCTTCTTTATGCCAACTCTTGGTTGGCTTAGTTTTCGTTTGGTGCATTTTAAACCTCATTCCCGCAAAACCACACCCCATTTTCTGGGAATTTTCAAAGTGTCTAGTGAATTGCAAAATGTTCTGTTCTTAAATGAGTCTAAAATTAAATGCGCCAATTAATGTAAAAATTTGGAGCATTTTTCTACACATTCTAGACGCAGATACAGTAGTAAATCTGCCCCAATATCTCTTTGTAAGCCATCTTGCAGTACCCTGTACAGACTATATGGATTCTGCTGGAATGTTTTACGTACTTGTTAAGTATCTGCCAGGCACAGCTTCTGTATCCACGCCCATAGCTAATCAGTCTGCACCTGCTTCTATGTCTGTGAGACTGACTCCATCTTCCACACCTCAGGATGGCAGGCTTAGGAGTGGGAGAGCCTATCACAGCCTGGCCAGACGGAGCTAGCTCCCGCCCTCTGTCTATTTATACCTGCCTTTCCTGTTCCTCCTTGCTTGTGATTCTTGTTTCCTGGCCCTGCTGCAGCTTCTTGTACCATTTGACCCTGCTTCATATTGACCCTGGCTTACTGACTAATCTCCTGCTCTGCGTTTGGTACCTCGTACACTCCTGGTTTGACTCGGCTTGTTCACTACTCTCCTGCTCTGCGTTTGGTACCTCGAACACTCCTGGTTTGACTCGGCTCGTTCACCCCTCTTGTTGCTCACGGTGTTGCCGTGGGCAACTGCCCCTTTTCCCTTGCTTGTGTACCCTTGTCTGTTTGTCTGTCGTGCACTTATTGAGAGTAGGGACCGTCGCCCAGTTGTACCCCGTCGCCTAGGGCGGGTCGTTGCAAGTAGGCAGGAACTGAGTGGCGGGTAGATTAGGGCTCACTTGTCTGTTTCCTTACCCCCATCATTACATAATCACAAGCCCATATACCTACTCTACCCTGGTCCCTCACACTACTATGGACCCCCTTGAGACCCTGGTTCAGCAAATGCAGGGTCTCTCCCTACAGGTCCAGGCCCTGGCTCAGAGGGTCAACCAGCCTGATGCTACCATGGTAGTGCCCCTCACCTCACCCCTTGAACCCCACCTCAAGTTGCCTGACCAGTTCTCAGGGGACCGGAAGACTTTTCTCTCCTTTCGGGAGAGTTGTAGGCTCTATTTTCGTTTAAAGCCCCACTCCTCAGGTTCTGAGAGCCAGCGGGTGGGTATAATTATGTCCCGGCTCCAGGAAGGGCCCCAAGAATGGGCCTTCTCCTTGGCTCCTGACGCCCCTGAACTTTCCTCCGTTGATCTTTTCTTTTCTGCTCTCGGACTCATTTATGACGAGACTGACAGGACTGCCTTTGCCGAGAGTCAGCTGGTGACCTTACGTCAGGGTAAGAGAGCTGTTGAGGAGTATTGCTCTGACTTTAGGAAGTGGTGCGTAGCTTCTCGGTGGAATGACCCTGCCTTAAGGTGCCAGTTTAGGTTGGGTCTGTCGAACGCCCTGAAAGACCTGCTAGTTAGCTATCCCTCTTCTGACTCCCTAGACCAGGTTATGGCTTTAGCGGTACGACTTGACCGACGTCTCAGGGAACGACAACGTGAACGTTTTTGTGTTTTCTCCTCTGACTCCCCCATGATGCCTCCCGAGGTTCCGTTGCTTCGTTCTTCCACGGAAGACTCGGAGGTACCTATGCAACTCGGGGCCTCCGTGTCCCCCCAACAACGTAGAGAGTTCCGCAGGAAGAATGGTCTCTGCTTCTATTGTGGGGATGACAAGCATCAAGTGAACACCTGTCCTAGGCGTAAGAATAAGCAGCCGGAAAACTTCCGCGCCTAAGTGATCATTGGGGAGGTCACTTGGGCGCACAGGTATTTCCCGTAAATATGAAACGTAATAAAATCTTGCTTCCCTTTCAGGTCTCTTTTGGTGGTAGCTCTGCTACCGGCAGTGCCTTCGTGGATTCAGGGTCGTCTGCTAATATCATGTCTGTGGAATTAGCTATGTCTCTAGCTATGCCTTTGATTGATTTGCCTAAACCTGTCCCGGTAGTGGGTATCGACTCCACTCCTCTTGCTAATGGTTATTTTACACAGCATACCCCTGTTTTTGAACTCCTTGTTGGCTCCATGCATTTGGAGCAGTGCTCTGTACTGTTGATGCAGGGATTATCGTCCGATTTGGTTTTAGGCCTTCCCTGGTTGCAGTTGCATAATCCCACGTTTGACTGGAATACTGGGGATCTTACCAAATGGGGTAATGAATGCTTCACGTCATGTTTTTCTGTTAATTCTATTTCTCCCCCTGAGGAGGTGAACACGCTACCTGAGTTTGATCAGGACTTCGCTGATGTTTTCTCTAAGGGGGCCTCCGAAGTGTTACCTCCTCATAGAGAATAGGATTGCGCTATCGATTTGGTACCAGGAGCTAAGCTCCCTAAGGGTAGGATATTTAATCTTTCTTGTCCCGAACGTGAAGCCATGAGAGAGTATATCCAGGAATGCCTGGCCAAGGGTTACATTCGCCCCTCTAGGTGCTGGCTTCTTCTACGTAGGGAAGAAGGATGGTGGTCTTAGGCCATGCATTGACTACCGTAACTTGAATAAGGTCACTGTAAGGAACAGTATCCCCTTCCTTTGATTCCTGATCTCTTTAATCAGGTTCAGGTAGCCCAATGGTTCTCTAAGTTTTATCTACGGGGGGCGTATAACCTTATCCGCATCAAAGAGGATGATGAGTGGAAGACTGCGTTTAACACGCCCGAAGGTCATTTCGAATACCTCGTCATGCCCTTTGGGTTGTGTAATGCTCCCGCGGTCTTCCAGAATTTCATAAATGAAATTTTAAGAGATTACCTGGGGGTATTTCTTGTAGTGTACCTTGATGACATACTTGTGTTTTCGAAGGACTGGTCCTCCCACATTGAGCATGTCAGGAAGGTGCTCCAGGTCCTTCGGGAAAACAAACTGTTTGCGAAGACCGAAAAATGTGTGTTTGGGGTGCAGGAGATAAAATTTTTGGGTCAAATCCTCACTCCTCATGAATTCCGCATGGACCCCGCCAAGGTCCAGGCTGTGGCGGAATGGGTCCAACCTGCCTCCCTGAAGGCGTTACAGTGCTTCTTGGGGTTCGCTAATTATTACAGGAGATTTATTGCTAACTTCTCGGTCATCGCTAAGCCTCTTACGGACCTCACTCGCAAGGGTGCTGATCTCCGCTGGCCTCCTGAAGCTGTCCAGGCATTTGAGGTCCTTAAGAAGTGCTTTATCTCGGCCCCGGTGTGTTGGTTCAGCCCAACCAAATGGAGCCATTTATCGTGGAGGTTGACGCGTCCGAGGTGGGAGTGGGGGCTGTCTTGTCCTGGGGTACCAGGTCCCTCACCCATTTCCGTCCCTGTGCCTACTTCTCCAGGAAGTTTTCGCCCACTGAGAGTACAGTGAAGGAAATAAGTATTTGATCCCTTGCTGATTTTGTAAGTTTGCCCACTGTCAAAGACATGAACAGTCTAGAATTTTTAGGCTAGGTTAATTTTACCAGTGAGAGATAGATTATATAAAAAAAAAAAAAGAAAATCACATTGTCAAAATTATATATATTTATTTGCATTGTGCACAGAGAAATAAGTATTTGATCCCCTACAAACCATTAAGAGTTCAGCCTCCTCCAAACCAGTTACACGCTCCAAATCAACTTGGTGCCTGCATTAAAGACAGCTGTCTTAAATGGTCACCTGTATAAAAGACTCCTGTCCACAGACTCAATTAATCAGTTTGACTCTAACCTCTACAACATGGGCAAGACCAAAGAGCTTTCTAAGGATGTCAGGGACAAGATCATAGACCTGCACAAGGCTGGAATGGGCTACAAAACCATAAGTAAGAAGCTGGGTGAGAAGGGGACAACTGTTGGTGCAATAGTAAGAAAATGGAAGACATACAAAATGACTGTCAATCGACATCGATCTGGGGCTCCATGCAAAATCTCACCTCGTGGTGTATCCTTGATCCTGAGGAAGGTGAGAGCTCAGCCGAAAACTACACGGGGGGAACTTGTTAATGATCCCAAGGCAGCTGGGACTACAGTCACCAAGAAAACCATTGGTAACACATTACGCCGTAATGGATTAAAATCCTGCAGTGCCCGCAAGGTCCCCCTGCTCAAGAAGGCACATGTACAGGCCCGTCTGAAGTTTGCAAATGAACATCTGGATGATTCTGAGAGTGATTGGGAGAAGGTGCTGTGGTCAGATGAGACCAAAATACTCGCCGTGTTTGGAGGAAGAGAAATGCTGCCTATGACCCAAAGAACACCGTCCCCACTGTCAAGCATGGAGGTGGAAACATTATGTTTTGGGGGTGTTTCTCTGCTAAGGGCACAGGACTACTTCACCGCATCAATGGGAGAATGGATGGAGCCATGTACCGTCAAATCCTGAGTAACAACCTCCTTCCCTCCACCAGGACATTAAAAATGGCTCGTGGCTGGGTCTTCCAGCACGACAATGACCCGAAACATACAGCCAAGGCAACAAAGGAGTGGCTCAAAAAGAAGCACATTAAGATCATGGAGTGGCCTAGCCAGTCTCCAGACCTTAATCCCATCGAAAACTTATGGACGGAGCTGAAGATCCAAGTTGCCAAGCGACAGCCTCGAAATCTTAATGATTTACAGATGATCTGCAAAGAGGAGTGGGCCAGAATTCCATCTAACATGTGTGCAAACCTCATCATCAACTACAAAAAAACGTCTGACTGCTGTGCTTGCCAACAAGGGTTTTGCCACCAAGTATTAAGTCTTGTTTGCCAAAGGGATCAAATACTTATTTCTCTGTGCACAATGCAAATAAATATATATAATTTTGACAATGTGATTTTCTTTTTTTTTTTTTATATAATCTATCTCTCACTGGTAAAATTAACCTAGCCTAAAAATTCTAGACTGTTCATGTCTTTGACAGTGGGCAAACTTACAAAATCAGCAAGGGATCAAATACTTATTTCCTTCACTGTAACTATGATATTGGCAACCGCGAACTCTTAGCCATTAAATGGGCATTTGAAGAGTGGCGCCACTTTCTGGAGGGGGCTAGGCACCAGGTAACGGTCCTTACCGACCACAAGAATCTGGTTTTCCTAGAATCTGCCCGGAGGCTTAACCCGAGACAAGCTCGATGGGCGTTATTTTTTACCAGATTCAATTTTTTGGTTACCTATATGGCTGGGTCTAAAAATATTAAGGCTGATGCACTGTCGCGTAGCTTCATGGCCAGCCGTCCTTCGGAGGAAGGTCCTGCTTGTATTTTGCCTCCAGGTATAATAATTTCCTCTGTTGACTCTGATTTAGTCTCTGAAATTGCTGCTGATCAAGGTTCTGCTCCCGGGAACCTTCCTGAAAACAAGCTGTTTGTTCCCCTGCAATTCCGGCTAAAGGTACTTAGGGAAAATCATGACTCCGCACTATCTGGTCATCCAGGCATCCTGGGTACCAAACACCTCATTGCCAGAAACTATTGGTGGCCTGGGTTGCCTAAAGACGTTAAGGCCTACGTTGCCGCTTGTGAGGTTTGTGCTAGGTCCAAGACTCCCAGGTCCCGACCAGCGGGCTTACTACGTTCTTTGCCCATTCCCCAGAGACCTTGGACCCATATCTCCATGGATTTTATCACCAATTTGCCTCCATCTCAAGGCAAGTTGGTGGTGTGGGTTGTAGTAGACCGCTTCAGTAAGGTGTGCCACTTTGTGCCCCTCAAAAAACTACCCAATGCTAAGACGTTAGCTACCTTGTTTGTCAAACACATCCTGCGTCTCCATGGGGTCCATGTCAATATTGTTTCTGACAGAGGGGTACAATTTGTTTCTTTGTTTTGGAGAGCCTTCTGTAAAAAGTTGGAGATTGATCTGTCCTTCTCCTCTGCCTTCCATCCTGAAACTAATGGCCAAACTGAGAGGACTAATCAGTCTCTAGAACAATATTTAAGGTGTTTTATCTCTGACTGTCAATATGATTGGGTCTCATTCATTCCCCTCGCCGAATTTTCCCTTAATAACCGGGTCAGTAACTCGTCAGGGGTCTCCCCCTTTTTCTGTAATTTTGGGTTTAATCCACGGTTCTCCTCCGTTTCACCTGGTAGTTCCAACAATCCCGAGGTAGAGGTCGTTCATCGGGAACTGTGCACAGTCTGGGCCCAGGTTCAGAAGAACCTAGAGGCGTCCCAGAGCATACAAAAAACTCAGGCTGATAGAAGACGTTCTGCTAACCCCTTGTTTATGGTCGGGGATCTGGTGTGGCTATCATCTAAGAACTTGCGCCTTAAAGTCCCGTCCAAGAAGTTTGCTCCCCGGTTTATAGGGCCGTACAAGGTCATTGAAGTCCTCAATCCTGTCTCCTTCCGACTGGAGTTGCCCCCATCTTTTCGAGTACACGACGTGTTTCATGCCTCCCTCCTTAAACGCTGCTCCCCGTCCTTGGCTCCCTCGAGGAAACCTCCTGTCCCCGTTCTCACCCCTGAGGGGGTAGAATTCGAGGTGGCCAAGATTGTGGACAGCAAGATGGTCCAAGGCTCCCTCCAGTACCTGGTCCATTGGAGAGGATACGGGCCTGAGGAGAGGACTTGGGTACCCACCCAGGATGTTCACGCTGGGGTATTGGTCAGGAGGTTCCACATTCGTTTCCCCAATAAACCAGGTCCATCTAGAAAGGGTCCGGTGGCCCCTCATAAAAAGGGGGGTACTGTTAAGGATCTGCCAGGCACAGCTTCTGTATCCACGCCCATAGGTAATCAGTCTGCACCTGCTTCTATGTCTGTGAGACTGACTCCATCTTCCACCACTCAGGATGGCAGGCTTAGGAGTGGGAGAACCTATCACAGCCTGGCCAGACGGAGCTAGCTCCCTCCCTCTGTCTATTTATACCTGCCTTTCCTGTTCCTCCTTGCTTGTGATTCTTCTCGTTTGGTTTCCTGGCCCTGCTGCAGCTTCTTGTACTATTGTCCTTGCTTCATATTGACCCCGGCTTGCTGACTACTCTACTGCTCTGCGTTTGGTACCTCGTACACTCCTGGTTTGACTCGGCTTGTTCACTACTCTCCTGCTCTGCGTTTGGCACCTCGTACTCTCCTGGTTTGACTCGGCTTGTTCACTTCTCTTGTTGCTCACAATGTTGCCGTGGGCAACTGCCCCTTTCTCCCCCTAGCTCTGTGTACCCTTGTCTGTTTGTCTGTCGTGCACTTATTGAGCGTAGGGACCGTCGCCCAGTTGTACCCTGTCGCCTAGGGCGGGTCGTTGCAAGTAGGCAGGGACTGAGTGGCGGGTAGATTAGGGCTCACTTGTCTGTCTCCCCACCCCTGTCATTACAGGTGGCTCCACAAAGTATTCACTATCAGGGGGTAATTTCTTAATCACATTAAAGTTCTCTGCTTTTTGTCTTAATTATTAATTATGTCAAAGTAAAATATAGTTTTCACATTGAAAGTGGTAGGCATGTTGTGTAAATTAAATGGTACAAACCCTCCAAAAATTCATTTTAATTCAAGGTTAGTAATGCAACAAAACAGGAAAAACACCAAGGTGGGGGTGAATACTTTTGCAAGGCACTATATATATATATATATATATATATATATATATATATATATATAGTATTGTCAAACCTTTAGTGGCACCTTCACAGTAATATTCTTATTTTCCATTCAGAAAGCCAAAAATCCCTATGCAAGGCACAAGGGGGATTTGCAGATGTTGGAACAGTTTTCATCTGGAACTCATTTCTTTCTGTCTGTGCTTGCAAATCTAGCATTTTACGGAGCAGTTCATTACGTTGGATAGAACAAAAGAAAATACGGGGATCACAATCTATGCCTCCTTCATCCTGGTACACCTTTGCTCACTAAAGAATATACATTTCAGCATTGTTTTTTATGCTTACACTAACACAGTGGACATTTTCTCCACTCCTCCCACGAAATGTCCGATAAGGAAAACTTGGCCTAAACATTCACCGCCTTGGTATGTGAAACTCAGCTGTTAAAATGTTGTATGTTTTTTCCCTTTAAATAATAAGTTATCGTGACTTTGAAAATATGTTGTATATAACGTTAGATTTTCATCATGCATTGAATCGAAATTATAATTATCTCATTAGAAAAAAAGTTGTTTTTGTTCAAATGTTGGCAAAGATAACACTTGTTACAAATGTTAAAATCTCTAACGGTAAAACTTTTAGACATTGCTGTGCAGGGAATTTAATGTATATTTGTCTGCTTGTAGACACAGGAAGTAATACTCAGTTTTTGGCAGTGCTTGCCAAATAATTTAACCTTTTCCAGACTTAAGTCTAGATACGTACCAAATATAATTACAAGATTCCCATTGAATGCTTTTTTAATATTATGAAATACACAAATTAAGATTACATTATACTAGTACAATTACATTATACAATATAATAGTTCCAGCTTTATGATATGGGAATGTAATATAAAGGTTTTCATAATATCTGCATATGGCTCAAAATGTAAAACTAATACAATTTAATATGTTTATCTTACTAATTACACTCCATTGCCCCGATGCCAGTCTTATGCGACCCCTGCCTTTCACCTTACATGAGGCTGTACAGAAAAAAAGCCATCAGGTGACAAAAGATGCATTGCACTTTCCTAGCACTGCTGCCATTTTTTTCTAGCTATCATCTTGCATTATGCCACCAATGTCTATAATAAGATAAGCAGCATTATTTATTTTGCTTATTTCCAGATACCCCAGTTCGATAAACCATATGGCTATTTTACGAAAACGTAAGTAATTATTATTTAGCTCTCATCAATCTGATCCTGCTGATTCTACTAAAACATGATTTATTTTTTATTTCATTCCCTCCTTAGGGTATGTTCACATGCAGTGGTTTCAGATGTAATTCGGGCCGTTTACACTTCGAATTACGCCTGAAAAAACAGCACTATTACGCCTCTAAACATCTGCCCATTGCTTGCAATGGGATTTATGGTGCTCTGTTCCCACGAGGCTTAATTTTACGCTTCGTCGTCAAAATACGGCGCTTAAAAAGACGCCCGTGAAAAAGAAGTGCATGTAACTTCTTGGGACGTTTTTGGAAGCGTTTTTCATTGACTCCATTGAAAAACAGTTCCAATAACGGCCGTAAAATACTTTGCGAAAAACGCGAGTTGTTACAAATGTCAGGGTAAACTTCCTTTTCCCTGTTATTTCACACCGAATAGCCACCTCTGTAAATTGGAAACTGAGGGCATGTGTGGAAGAAATATACCAGGCAGACAAATGGTGGTACAGATCCTCCCTCAGTGAAGTAGGAAGTGAAGACTAAACTTTATTGAACAAAGAAACACAATCTCCTCCCTAGAGATGTGGGACGTGCTTAAGCCCCATTGGCTCTATTCAGCTGTAAGTTCATCTGTACACTCCTCTTGCATTCCAGGGGCGCTGTCTCCATAGGCGTGTTCCTGATACAGGTTCCATCTTGTTTCATTTTCAAATCTTTGTGGAATATACTGATATAAAGCAATAATGTTTTTGCAAACAATATACAGGCTAATGATCCCTGACACAAACACGTCTGAAAATCAGGAGCTGTTTTCACTTTAAAAACAGCTCCGGATTTTCAGACGTATTTTGCTAAGCGTGTGAACATACCCTTAGTCCTAAAGTGCATTTGCCAATCACAGATCTCAGTGCTGAAGACCTGGCCACTTATTTTAAAGTTAGAATTGACAACATCCAGCATGATATTATCTCCCAGTCCCCTAGTAACATCGATCCCCTTCCTTCCCGCACTCATTCTTCTTCAATTTCAGCCTTTCACCCAATAACAGAAGAACAAGAAGTAGTCTCTCTAGGCTCCTTTCTTCTTCTCATCCTACTACCTGCCCTAGTGATCCTATTCCCTCACGCCTTGTCCAGTCCCTCTCCCCAGCTGTCACTAGTCACCTGACTAAAATCTTTAACCTCTCTCTTTCTTCTGGAATCTTTCCCTCCTCCTTTAAACATGCCATTATAAATCCATTACTGAAAAAAAACAACTCTTGACCCATCCTGCGCTGCTAACTACCGACCAGTCTCCAATCTCCCCTTCATTTCCAAACTCCTGGAACGCTTGATCTACTCTCGCCTTATCCACTATCTCTCTGTTAACTCTATTCGTGACCCCTTACAATCTGGTTTCCGCACTCTACACTCCACAGAAACTGCCCTTGCTAAAATCTCAAACGATCTCTTGGCGGCTAAATCTAAAAGCAAATGCTCTCTACTGATTCTTATGGATCTCTCTGCGGCCTTTAACACTGTAGACCACCAACTCCTACTTAACATGCTCCACTCTATTGGCCTTAAAGGGGTTGTCCGAGATTTAATGACTTTGTGTTAATGCTTGTAATTTATAAATGTAAATACATTTGTAATATACTTACATTTTCCAAAGTGGCCCCGTTTCCAGATCCTGCCGTGGGGAACTTGATGGGTGACGTCTCTCTCTGCTCTGGCTCTGGCCGCTTTGTTGATCTTGACTTCTTTTCCGGGTATGCGTGTATATCGGCTTGTTCTATTGTAATGCACATGCGCGGCCCCTGCTGTTATCTCGAGAACAGCAGGGACCGCGAGAACAGGAGTGACAGCGCATGCGTGTTACGGGCTGTGAAGCAGAACAAGCCGATATACACCACGTCACAAGTGACGTGTCGTATACCCGGCAAAGAATTGAATGGAACAAGCCTTCACACCACTCCATTGACAGAAAAAAAAATGGCTCATAGAAGGTGGGGAGTGTAAAACGAAAAATAAAAAAATGACTTGGACTTTAAGGGGTTTCCGGTTTTATGTAAATAAAGCTTTATCATTGTATAAATAAAACTTTTCACAAGTTTATAATTTACTTTGTCTTTCAATTCCTCACTCTATTTCTAAGATATTTGTTTGCTTTCAGTGAATAAGAACACTTTTGTTTACATTCAGAGGCTGTAAACCAGTACATATCTAGTCCTGCTCTTAGCTGAAAAATGGATGCAATTGTATAAAGTTTTCACAATGCTCTGTGAACTAAACAGCCTGGACTCTAGACTGATAAGGCCCTTTTACCCGGGGCGTAGCTAGGGGGGCAGGCGGGGCATGTGCCCCGGGCGCAACCTAGAGGGGGGTGCCAGGGCCGTACCATCCATGACGGCGGCCTGCTGCCTCTCTGAGGGGTTGGCGGCGCCACTGAAACCAGTCGTCGCCACCCCCTCCTGCACTATAATTGTACCTGCGTCTATAGGACACAGGTACAATTAGAAGCAATGAATGGCCGGGTACGTTCCGTTCCTGACCAGTCAGTGCCTTTCTACGAGTGAAGCGGCGCAATACTTTGCGCCGCGGGTGTCGTTGAAAGGCACTGAGTGACAGGGAAAGTCATTCTGCCCTGCCAATCAGTGGCTTTCATAGATGCAAGCGGCGCGATCACGTCATCGCGCTGCTTGCATCATTCAACCCCAGGAGACCTGCGCAGAAGACAGCAGGTCTCCATTGCTGACGGACAGCGCGGGAACGGGATTAAGGTGAGTTTGTATAGTTTTTTTTTTATCCTGATAAAAAAGTGTGTGGCATTATCTACGGGGGGCGGCTTTATCTACAGGGGGGCTTTATCTACGGGGGGCTTTATCTACGGGGGGCTCTATCTACAGGGGGCTATATACCTGGGTGGGCTATAGGTAGAGAACTATATACTGGGGTGGGCTATAGGTGGAGCACTATATACAGGGGTGGGCTATATGTACATAGGTTACGATAGGCTCTCCCACTCCTAAGCCTGCCAGCCTGAATGGTGGAAGCAGGAGTCAGTCTCAGGGATGTATTCTCAGGTGCTGACTGATTAGTTCTGGGAGTAAACCCCGAAGCTGTGCCTGGCAGATCCTTTACAGTACCCCCCTTTTATGAGGGGCCACCGGACCCTTTCTAAGTGGACCTGGCTTACTGGGGAAACGCAGGTGGGACCTCCTGACCAATACCCCAGCGTGAACATCCCGGGCGGGTACCCAAGTCCTCTCCTCAGGCCCGTATCCTCTCCAATGGACCAGGTACTGGAGGGAGCCTTGGACCATCTTGCTGTCCACAATCCTGGCCACCTCGAATTCCACCCCCTCAGGGGTGAGGATGGGAACAGGAGGTCTCCTCGAGGGAGCCAAGGACGGGGAGCAGCGTTTGAGGAGGGAGGCATGAAACACGTCGTGTATCCGAAAAGACGGTGGTAACTCCAGCCGGAAGGAGACAGGATTGAGGACCTCAATGACCTTATACGGCCCAATAAACCGGGGAGCAAACTTCTTGGACGGAACCTTGAGACGCAAGTTCCTAGACGACAACCACACCAGATCCCCGACCATAAACAGGGGGTTAACAGAACGTTTTTTATCAGCCTGAGTTTTTTGTACGCTCTGGGACACCTCTAGGTTTTTCTGAACCTGGGCCCAGACTGTGCACAGTTCCTGATGAACGACCTCTACCTCGGGATTGTTGGAACTACCAGGTGAAACGGAGGAGAACCGTGGATTAAACCCAAAATTACAAAAAAAAGGAGAGACCCCTGACGAGTTACTGACCCGGTTATTAAGGGAAAATTCGGCGAGGGGAATGAAAGAGACCCAATCAAATTGACAGTCAGAGACAAAACACCTTAAGTATTGTTCTAGAGATTGATTAGTCCTCTCCGTTTGGCCATTGGTTTCAGGATGGAAGGCAGAGGAGAAGGACAGATCAATCCCCAACTTCATACAGAAGGCTCTCCAAAACAATGAAACAAATTGTACCCCTCTGTCCGAAACAATATTGACAGGGACCCCATGGAGACGCAGGATGTGTTTGACAAACAAGGTAGCCAACGTTTTGGCGTTGGGTAGTTTCTTGAGGGGCACAAAGTGGCACATCCTACTGAAGCGGTCCACCACCACCCACACCACCGACTTGCCTTGGGATGGAGGCAAATCGGTGATAAAATCCATGGAGATATGTGTCCAAGGTCTCTGGGGAATGGGCAACGAACCCAGTAAGCCCGTTGGTCGGGACCTGGGAGTCTTGGACCTAGCACAAACCTCACAAGTGGCGACGTAGGCCTTAACGTCTTTAGGCAACCCAGGCCACCAATAATTTCTGGAAATGAGGTGTTTGGTACCCAGGATGCCTGGATGGCCAGATAGTGCGGAGTCATGATTTTCCCTAAGTACCCTTAGCCGGAATTGCAGGGGAACAAACAGCTTGTCCTCAGGAAGGTTCCCGGGAGCTGCACCTTGATCAGCAGCAATATCAGAGACTAAATCAGAATCGATCGAGGAAATGATTATACCTGGAGGCAAAATACAAGCAGGATCTTCCTCCGAAGGAGGGCTGGCCATGAAGCTACGCGACAGTGCATCAGCCTTAATATTTTTAGACCCAGCCCTATAGGTAACCAAAAAATTGAATCTGGTAAAAAATAACGCCCATCGAGCTTGTCTCGGGTTTAGCCTCCGGGCAGATTCTAGGAAAACCAGATTCTTGTGGTCGGTAAGGACCGTTACCTGGTGCCTAGCCCCCTCCAGGAAGTGGCGCCACTCTTCAAATGCCCATTTAATGGCTAAGAGTTCGCGGTTGCCAATATCATAGTTACTTTCAGTTGGCGAAAACTTCCTGGAGAAGTAGGCACAGGGGCGGAGATGGGTGAGGGACCTGGTACCCTGGGACAAGACAGCCCCCACTCCCACCTCAGATGCGTCAACTTCCACGATAAATGGCTCCATTTGGTTGGGCTGAACCAGCACCGGGCCCGAGACAAAGCACTTCTTAAGGACCTCAAAAGCCTAGACAGCCTCAGGAGGCCAGTGGAGGAGATCAGCACCTTTGCGAGTGAGGTCCGTAAGGGGCTTAGCGATGACCGAGAAGTTAGCAATAAATCTCCTGTAATAATTAGCGAACCCCAAAAAACACTGTAACGCCTTCAGGGAGGCAGGTTGGACCCATTCCGCCACAGCCTGAACCTTGGCGGGGTCCATTCGGAATTCATGAGGAGTGAGGATTTGACCCAAAAATGGAATGTCCTGTACCCCAAACACACATTTTTCGGTTTTGGCAAACAGTTTGTTTTCCCGAAGGACCTGGAGCACCTTCCTGACATGCTCAATGTGGGAGGACCAGTCCTTGGAAAACACCAGTATGTCATCAAGGTACACTACCAGAAAAATCCCCAGGTAATTTCTCAAAATCTCATTTATGAAATTCTGGAAGACCGCAGGGGCATTACACAACCCAAAGGGCATGACGAGGTATTCGAAATGGCCTTCGGGCGTGTTAAACGCAGTCTTCCACTCATCCCCCTCTTTGATGCAAATAAGGTTATACGCCCCCCGTAGATCCAATTTAGAAAACCATTGGGCCCCCTGAACCTGATTAAAGAGATCAGGAATCAAAGGAAGGGGATACTGGTTCCTTTCAGGCTACGGTAGTCAATGCATGGCCTAAGACCACCATCCTTCTTCCCCACGAAGAAGAAGCCAGCACCTACCGGAGAAGAAGAGGGACGAATGTAACCCTTGGCCAGGGATTCCTGGATATACACTCTCATAGCTTCACGTTCGGGACAAGAAAGATTAAATATCCTACCCTTAGGAAGCTTAGCTCCTGGTACCAATTCGATAGCGCAATCGTATTCTCTATGAGGAGGTAACACTTCGGAGGCCTCCCTAGAGAAAACATCAGCGAAGTCCTGAACAAACTCGGGTAGCGTATTCGCCTCCTTAGGGGGAGAAATAGAATTAACAGAAAAACATGACATACAACATTCATTACCCCATTTGGTTAGCTCCCCAGTATTCCAGTCAAACGTGGGATTATGCAACTGCAACCAGGGAAGACCTAGAACCAAATCGTACGATAAGCCCTGCATCAACAGTACAGAGCATTGCTCCAAATGCATGGAGCCAACAAGGAGTTCAAAAACAGGGGTATGCTGTGTAAAATAACCATTAGCAAGAGGAGTGGAGTCGATACCCACTACCGGGACAGGTTTAGGCAAATCAATCAGAGGCATAGCAAGGGACATAGCAAATTCCACAGACATGATATTAGTAGAGGACCCTGAATCCACGAAGGCACTGCCGGTAGCAGACCTACCACCAAAAGAGACCTGAAAGGGAAGCAAGATCTTAGTACGTTTCATATTTACGGGAAATACCTGTGCGCCCAAGTGACCTCCCCGATGATCACTTAGATGCGGAAGTTCTCTGGCTGCAATCTTACGCTTAGGACAGTTGTTCACTTGATGCTTGTCGTCCCCACAGTAGAAGCAGAGACCATTCTTCCTGCGGAATTCTCTATGTTGTTGGGGGGACACGGAGGCCCCGAGTTGCATAGGTATCTCTGAATCTTTCGGGGAGGAACGAAGCAACGGAGCTTCGGGAGGCATCATGGGGGAGTCGGAGGAGAAAACACATAAACGTTCACGTTGTTGTTCCCTGAGACGTCGGTCAAGTCGTACCGCTAAAGCCATAACCTGGTGTAGGGAGTCAGAAGAGGGATAGCTAACTAGCAGGTCTTTCAGGGCATTCGACAGACCCAACATAAACTGGCACCTTAAGGCAGGGTCATTCCACCGAGAAGCTACGCACCACTTCCGAAAGTCAGAGCAATACTCCTCAACAGGTCTCTTACCCTGACTTAAGGTCACCAGCTGACTCTCGGCAAAGGCAGTCCTGTCAGTCTCGTCATAAATAAGTCCGAGAGCAGAAAAGAAACAATCAACGGAGGAAAGTTCAGGGGCGTCAGGAGCCAAGGAGAAGGCCCACTCTTGGGGCCCTTCCTGGAGCCGGGACATAATTATACCCACCCGCTGGCTCTCAGAACCTGAGGAATGAGGCTTTAAACGAAAGTAAAGCCTACAACTCTCCCGAAAGGAGAAAAAAGCCCTCCGGTCCCCTGAGAACCGGTCGGGCAACTTGAGGTGGGGTTCAAGAGGTGCGGTGAGGGGAACTACCAGGGTAGCATCAGGCTGGTTGACCCTCTGAGCCAGGGCCTGGACCTGTAGGGAGAGACCCTGCATTTGCTGAGCCAGGGTCTCACGGGGGTCCATAGTGGTGTCAGGGACCAGGGGTAGACTAGGTATGGGCTTGTGATTATGTAATGGCAGGGGGTAGGAAGACGGACAAGTGAGCCCTAATCTACCCGCCACTCTGTCCCTGCCTACTTGCAACGACCCGCCCTAGGCGACGGGGTACAACTGGGCGGCGGTCCCTGCGCTCAGTAAGTGCACGACAAACACAACAAACATACAAAGGAACACAAGCAAGGAAAAGGGGCAGTTGCCCACGGCAACACCGTGAGCAACCAGAGTGGTGAACGAGCCGAGTCAAGCCAGGAGTGTGCGAGGTACAAAACGAAAAGCAGAAGAGTAGTCGTTAAGCCAGGGTCTGTATGGAGCAGGATCAAAAATAGCAGGAGCTGTAGCTGGGCCAGGAAACCACAAGGAAAGAATCACAAGCACCGAGGGACAGGAAGTGCAGGTTTAAATAGACCGAGGGCGGGAGCTAGCTGAGTCTGGCCAGGTTACGATAGGCTCTCCCACTCCTAAGCCTGCCAGCCTGAATGGTGGAAGCAGGAGTCAGTCTCAGGGATGTATTCTCAGGTGCTGACTGATTAGTTCTGGGAGTTAACCCCGAAGCTGTGCCTGGCAGATCCTTTACAGGAGCACTATATACAGTGGTGGGCTATATGTGGAGCACTATATACAGGGGTGGGCTATCTGTGGAGCACTATAGGGGAAGCTATATGTGAGGCACCATATACAGGGGTGGGCTATATGTGGAGCACTATTTATCGGGGAGATATATGTAGGGCACTATCTACAGGGGGCTCTATGGCAGGCACTATCTACAGGGGGCACGGTGTGTGTGTGTGTGTGGGACACAGTGTATGGTGCTATTATAATTAGAGGTGCAGTGTATGGCGTTATTATATTTAGGGGCATAGTGTGTAGTATAATGAGAACTTTATCTTTGTTTATAGGTGTAGAAATGTTTGAAATGTGAGAAGCTGAAGACATCTGAGCGGCAAACTGCAGAAATGGGCTGTGACCGGGAGAAGTCATCATAGAGGTCTGGACCGGATGGAGAAAAAGAACTAGAATCTGAGATGTCACCGGTGAGTTACTTAATGTAAATGTTTATTCTGCCTCTAATCAGTACTGTAGTCACTGTATGATCTGCAGCGAGATGATGGGTGGTATGATTATGATATGATTTTTATTTTGTGAAACAGCAACTCCCAGCATATTCTTACCATTGTTCGGGCCATGCTGGGAGCTGGAAACAATTTAGTGCAAACCTATACGACAGGGGTTTCACTAAATTGAGCTGTATTTGTGCTGGTGTTGTATATATGTACTGAGCTTGGTTCTGGTACTATATATATACTGAGCTTTGTTCTGGTGCTGTATTTATGTACTGAGCTTTGTTCTGGTGCTGTATATATGCAATGAGCTTTGTTCTGGTGCAGTATTTATATACAGAGCATTGTTCTGGAGCTGTATTTATGTACCGAGCTTTGTTCTGGTGCTGTATATATGTAATGAGCTTGGTTCTAGTACTGTATATATGTAATGATTTTGGTTCTGGTGTTGTGTATAGAACTATATTGCTTGTAAAATGTACAAATGTTTTTATGCTCGAGTTACATAAAAAAAATGTGGAAAAGAAATGACACGTCATTGATTGGTAGAGAAAACAAACATGGTGAGGGGAAGATGTCGGGAAAGAGGTTGGGGGGGGGGGCGCCAAACTGAATCTTTGCACCTGGTGCTGGAGAACCTAGCTACGCCTCTGCTTTTACACTGGGCAATTATCGGGCAGACAAGCGTTCATAGAAGGCTTGTTTCCAATAATTGCTGCTGTGTATTGACATAGCTGCAGTGATGTTGTGCTTGTATACCCACGTGATCACTGCAGCCAATCACTGGTCTCTGTGGGTATAATAAGGCCTATAAATTGTAGAAAATTATCAGTGAGATTTGTGCAGCTGCTGGTGATGTATTTATCCTACAGAGCATTGTCTAGACTGGATACAATTCTATCCACTTCTTAGATGAGAGCAGGACTAGCCATGTACAGGTTTGCAGCCTCTAAATGTATACAATAATGTATACAATAATGTTTTCATTCCCTGATCATAAGCACATACACTATATGGCCAAAAGTACATGGACACTCAATTATCATACCTATATGAACTTTTTGGACATCCTATTCCAAATCCATCATTATCTTGGAGTTGGGCACTCTTCTGGTAAGGCTTCTCACAAGATTTTGGAGTGTGTCTGTAGGAATTTGTGCCGATTCAGCCAAAAAAGCATTTGTGAGGTCAGATATTGATGTTGGACAAGAAGGTCTGTCTTGCAGTAGGCATCCCAAAGGTGTTCAAGGGCGTTGATGTCAGGACGATGTGTGGGCCCACTCAAGTTCCTCAACAACGAACTCGTCAAATCAGTCAATGCAAGTGTTCATAGACCTTGATTGTGCGCAGTGACACAGTCATGCTTTAACATGAAATGGCCCTTCTCCAATAATTTCTACAGTATGCATTTTTCCAAATAACATGTTTCCAGTGCTCCACAGTCAGGTGGTGGCGGCATGCTTTACAACACTCCATTAAATTCTTGAGATTGCACATGGCGATCTTAGGCTTGTGTGCAGCTGCTTAACCTTGAAAATCCATTTCATGAAGCCCTCGACGCACAGTTCTTGTGCTGATGTCACTTTAAGAGGCAGTTTGGATCTCTGTAGAGAGTGATGCAACAGATGATAGGCGACTTTTATGTGTCACACGCTTCAGCACTCGGCAGTTCCGCGCTGTGAGTTTGTGTGGTCTGTTGCTTCTTGGCTGAGCTATTGTTACTCCTTGACGCTTCCACTTTACAATAATAGCACCTACAGTTTACCAGGGCAAATCTAGCAGATCAGAAGTTTCACAAACTAACTTGTGGCAAGGGTGGTATCCTATGACAGTGCCGTCTTTAAAGTCACTGAGCTCTTCCATACAACCAACATTTGCACCTTTTTTTATAAATGTTCACTGTACTTTTACAAAGTGAGGTGCAAGGTGGTAAATAGCTCTAAATTCTGACACAAATGGTTAATAATTATGTAACCCAGCAGATTATAAATTATTTTGAAGTAAAATGCACCCCAAAAGAGGCGCAAATACATTGTTAAATGTGGGTCATGGTATATCAGATGGTTGCATAACTATTCATTTCTACAGTGATCTTTAAAGGCTATGTAAACCGTTGGTAACATTTTTTTTTTTTATTATAATGTATGTATATGGTGATTATAATAGATTTTATTATTATTAGGGTTGGATAATGTGTCAGAGGCACACAGGAACCGCTGTGAGACGAGCCCTCAATCCAGTTCACTAACGGATTGGGTTTACAGCCGCGTTCTGCAGCTTCTAGTGGATACATAAAAGCTGCAGCGCTGAAACGGTACAACATTTTTAGTAAATGTATATAGAAAAGTTGTTATGATTAATATATACAAACATTACAATAATAATACACCAAAGGTTTTCATAGCCCTTAAAGAGAACCTTTCATCTGCCCATACTTGTGCAGCATGTAATGGGCAGGGCTGCACAAACCCTGGAGCACTTTAAACATTTTTCCTATCCTCCTCCGTTATTTAGATATCGGTGTCGTTATATTTGGCGCCTGATATTTTAATAACCCCCTGAACTGTCAATTGGGCGTGTAATTGGCAAGGAGGCGTGTAACATCACTGCGATACTGTCCAATCAGCTACGGACAGTGTCACAGCAAGAGCTGGAGAGAGTGTGTGCGCACGCACGCGCAGCTCAGAGCTGTGCGAGCATGCGCGCGCGCGCTCTCACTCTTCTGCTCTCGGCAGACAAGGACGACAAGATTGTGTGATCTCTCACGAGAGAAGAGTGAGTGAGATGCTCCGATGCCGCTGCCGAAGATACTCCCGCCGCCATGGAACAGAAGAATTCACATTCTTCTTCTCCTCTCCTCTTCTGTTCTGTGGTGGCGGGACACGCGCTTCCTCTCTACAGCTCTTGCTGTGACACTGTCTGTAGCTGATTGGACAGTGTCACCACGATGTTACATGCCCCCTTGCCAATTATACGCCCCATTGACAATTCAGGGGGTTATTTAAATATTGGGCGCCAAATATAACGGCACCGATATCTAAATAATGGAGAAAGATAGGATTTTTTTTTATTGTGAGACAGGGTTTGTACTGCCCTGCCCATTACATGCTGCACTCAGCTGCACATGTATGGGCAGGTGGAAGGCTCTCTTTAAGTTTTAGTAGATTAGAGACATCAGTCATATGTTAGTTCAGATCTCTCCTATAGGATATAATGGGGTTATGCTTCAGGGTTTTTTTTAATCTCATAAAAACATTCTTTAAAGAAAAACAATATACAAATGTTTTGCTAAAAAGTCTATATGTTTTGTTTCAGTTAATCACATATTGCTGTTTTTGCTTGTGTTGACATTTTGTGCAATATGGTATAGCACAATGTATAAGACACCTACCCTAATGGAAGAACACGTAGGTAAGTACAGAATGCTATCTTGTTTTTAAACTGATATTTTTCTAAAACTTTCAAAAACCATTTGAAACAAAAATTGACATTCAAGTGATTACTCAAAACACATCAATAGTAGCTTATTGTACAAAGAAGCCTGTGTTCTGCATGACTTCTAAATGAACTGAGTCACATAAATGTGTATTGTAGATGCTGCTTTGGAACTGGAAGAGGAGGAGGATGTCATTCCTGTTGTTATTTGTGCTGCTTCAGGCCGCATAGGTGCTACCATTGCTGCGATCAACAGTATCTACAGTAACACTAACGCCAATGTGCTATTTTATATTATTGGTCTGAGAAATTCTCTGGTACATATCAGGTAATGTAACGTTACTTGAAAGTAATAAAATGTAGCCTATTTTACATGCAATTCCTCGTCAAATACAAATATCTTCTTGTATAGGAATATTCAGTTGGTTAATGCTATATTTCAGAAAATGGATTGAAGAAACAGATTTGTCTGAAATACAATTTAAAATTGTGGAGTTTAACCCCATGGTTCTTAAAGGAAAAATTCACCCTGATGCAGCCTTCCCTGAGCTTCTTCAACCAGTAAGTAAATCTTTTTACTACAGAAAAAGCGACCCTCCAGTTTTAGCTTAAAAAAATTTAACATTTTCTGGGGAATGCATAAACTTGTCTGGTACCTTCTATTTCGGTTGTTGTGCTGCCGATCCCTGGGCCCTTTCTCCTGTAATCCAAGATGGCTGTAAATCTGCTCAGACTACCCGATACATATTTTGCTTTAATAGTCCAAGACACTCCATCCTGCTATCCGATTTGCTGACGAATCTGAGAGCAGGGTACAGTGTCTCAGACTACCGAAACACAGTGGGCATTGTGTAGTCTGAGAAGCGCTGCAGCCATCTTGGATGACAGAAGAGGGGGCCTGGCGGATCGGCTGGACAAGCAAAACGGAGGGCAGCAGCTAAGTTAACTCTGCATTCCCTAGCACATGTTACATTTTTAGCAAAAACCGGAGGGTCACTTTATAGAACATTAGAGTTAAACATTTAAGGATTGCAACATTCAGTTTAATCTAACCATAAACCCCTCATTGTACTGCGCTCACCTAGACTGCTCAGCTTCTGACATGTTTGTTATATTACAGGAAATTCTTTTACCTAAAGAATTCCCAAGAACAGAATAAGAAACAGTTTGCTGATGTCTGACACAGTAAGATTGTGGAAAAAAACAAGTTATATAGATTGTTATGGGTATAGACATGTGGAGTCTCGTCCTCAGTTAGTCAGCCTGGTTTTCACCGAGTAGCGCGGGAAGAATTACACCAGAAGCAGAGTTCAGGTAGAATGTCCTCACTCGATGAGTGTAGGGGCGCACAACGCTTTATTTAAAACAATGCAAAAACTCATATAGCAAAAATGACGTCAATTATCAGTATATGATCTTGGGACGCCTCCAAGGTGCTAATTGGTTCTTGTTCAAACATGCCCTTTTCTTATTTGTTCAGTAAGTTGGCAGAAGTTTGTGGTTACAAACTTCATTGTTGCTTTGTTCACATTCCAGGGCGTTGTCTCATGCTCCAGCGCCATCTTGTGCCATCTTGTCATACTACATAGCATTATAGCAGAATATGATATACTGAGAAGCTTTATGTAAGGATAATAATGATTTTTGCAAGCACACAAATATACATAGTGGTGATCCTTCACAGACCCAGGATCCAAATGTTGAATAAGCTGTATAACAGTCATAGGCAACCTTGGAGAGAAGATGTAATGTAATAATATTGACGGTTCTGAAGATCTATAGCAATAAAAATGATCAAGAAATTGATAAACTGTGCAAGAAACTGACCCCGCTGGGTCACAAACAGTTTTTTCAATAATGCCATCATCGTACCCACATTAATAGTGCCATAAGAATTCTCCCAATTATAGTGCCATCGCAGTGCGCTCATTAACACTGCCAACAGAGTTCCCTCATTAATACAGTTTGGAAATTAGTCAGGCCAAAGGACTCACCAAAAAGCCTTTTCTCTGGTAGTGGGCACACCACCAGAAGAACCAGAAGTCGTGAGTCTATATGGTATCGGTATATGCTGGCAGCCACCTACTGCGATCCCTGGAAGGATAAATCCTTGTCGTTGGGATAAGATTGTAAGCAAGGGGAAACTAAGAAAAAGTTCATGCAGTCTCTTGGTAACGGTGCCAGGCTAGTAAGTACAATTGCAATGTGTAAAATGATATTCTTTCTTTATTCAAGCTCCCTCCTTCTTTTTCCTCCTCCCCTTCTGTATGTTTTTTTAAGAAATGTAACTGTTTCTGCCCGGGTTTCCCATTTTCTTTATGATATAAAATGGAGCACCTTCCATGTGCAAACATTATACCTGACCTGACAAAGGGACCATTTCGGTCCTGAAATGTGTAGTCTGCACGAATAAAGAAAGAATATAATTTTACACATTGCAATTGTACTTACTAGCCTGGCGCCGTTACCAAGAGGATGTATGAACTTTTTCTTCATTTCCCCCCATAAATAGTGTCTCATAAAATAGTGTTACCAGAGGGACCCTATTGGCCCCTATCAAAAACTTGCCTGAGATGTTCTTTAGGTGAAAATACGGGAGTAGGTAAAAAAAAACAGGGGGGCCCCTTCATTTGTCTTATCTGCTGAAGCCATCCTATGACATATGGCACCTGGAACAAACAGACCAGCCTCCTTTACCCAGCATCCTCACATATGCAATGCCAGAGGCGTAGCTAGGTTCTCCAGCACCCGGGGCAAAGATTCAGTTTGGCGCCCCCCCAACCTCTTTCCCGACATCTCCTTCCCCCTCGCCATGTTTGTTTTCTCTACCAATCAATGACGTGTAATTTCTTTTCCACATTTTTTTTATGTAACTTGAGCATAAAAACATTTGTACATTTTACAAGCAATATGGTTCTATACACAAAACCAGAACCAAGCTCATTACATATATACGGGTAATAGGTAGGAGAAGACCCAGCAGGCTGGCGGGCATTGAAATATCAAGAGAAAATACAATTTTGCGGTTAAGCAAAAAGAAGTGCCTTAATTACCAGCCAAGCTATAATAATATGTATAGGTTAAAACATAACTTTTATTAATTAGGGTTAAATATAGTTAGGACACACAAGAATGGATTTAAAATTTATCCAAAGTTCACTGACAGTTGTGAATTTTGCATCGGTCAGATGCAATCAGTATAAGATGTAATCTTGTCTATGTGTGTGTCACCTACGGCATCTGCAGAACGCCGGGTAACACAATTGAGTAGCGTCTGTGTCTATGTCAGTGAAAACTCTGAGGTTTTAAAATTATTAACGAAGCTCCCCCGACATGTTTCGCTGCATCCGCAGCGTCTTCAGGGGTAAATGGAGCAACTGAACGGCGCGCAGAGGGTCCGTCCCTCTTAAGACCTCGGGCCGCCATGACAGTGGGCGTAATTGATGAAGGACCAATCAGGAGGGTTGGTACAGTCCAGTCATAATACGTATGACGACCGTCTTGGTCAGCCATACAGAGACTAGGAGAGAAAGTGCCAATCACTCAGGAGCGGAGGCGCCTGCGCGGTCGGCATTAAACTACGGTAAGATGAAATTAAACTAAGTGTGAGGGGGCAAGGACTGCGCATGTCACCACACTTAGAGAATCGGAGGTGAAGAAAGAGAAAAAGTGAGTAAATATTATCGGCAAAATGCCTAAGAAAAACTGTGTAGTGATGTGTATTGACAGTATCTCTGCACAATATGTGGAAGAGACCGTATAGTAGTTTTGGATGATGATAAATATGATTAAAATGTTGAAAATGATAAAAATGAAAATAAATGAATGGAAATTATGAAAGTAAAAATAATAAAAAGAGGAATGGATATTGATGAATAGATATAATAAAAGTGCATAAAAATGAATTAAAAGAGTGATGAGCGATAAAATATTGTTAGAGGACGCTCAATTATAATAAGGGTGTGTATTAAGTCACTTCCAATATATATAGGAATGTGAAGGGATAAATTGTATAGAGTGAATAAGGAGGGAAAAAGGGGGGGGGGAGGGGGGGGGGGAAAGGGGTGGGGGGGGGGGTAGGGGGGGGGGGGGAATGTAATGTAGTGTGATGCTGAGAAAAATGATAATGAATGTGAAAATAAAACGTGATGCTTATGAGTGAAATTGATGACTAATGTTAGAAAAAGTTATATTATAAAGATTATGTTAATTAATAAAGGAAAAATATAGGAATAGATATCCTACATTATGAATATAAGGTCCTCAAGAAGAGTCCCATAAATTTATTAATGGCATAAACAAAAGAACATTATAGATATAGGAGTAATAGTAACACAGATCGAGAAGACGGACATTATAAATAATCCATAGAGCTAGAATAGCATGTAGGATACGCCGTGTTAATAAAAATTCTGGAGTAGTGTCCATATTGTCTGAGTATTAATTTATAAATATCAATAATCATTAGCTGTAGAGTCACAGATATACGGGAATGTATATAGATGGCGATCAGAGGGGAATTTTCCCAAACAAAGGGGGAAAAAAGAAAAGAAGAAGAAAGGTAAGGGTTAGGTTGAGGATATAGTGCCTATCAGAGAAAAGCTGTATAGTTAAAGCCTTCATTTAGACCAAGGGGGCTCAATGAGCTCAACCTGTGAATCCATCGGGCTTCTTCTTGAAGTAATTTCTTATCAAGGTTACCAGCTCTAGGTCCCAATTGTAATTGGGTAATTCCCCAAATTTGAAGGTTCTTAGTATTTCCATTATGTATGGATCTGATGTGTCTGGAAAGTGGAGTGTCCTCACCACTGACAACTGTGCTGAGATGTTTTGAAATCCGTCTACGTAGTTGCTGTATGGTTTTACCTATATACAGTTTGGGACAAGGACATTGTATCGCATAAACAACATCACTGCTTTGGCAGTTGATGAATTGTTTGATGGTATAAGATTTGCCATCAACAGGATTAATGAAGGACTTAATGGTTGGCATCAGGGTGCAGAACGAGCATCTGCCACAGGGATGAGATCCTTTAATGGGGGGGGGGAAGCCAAGTACTTTTTGGAATGGATGGTTTGGAATAGTGACTGTGCACAAGGTACTCTCTTAGATTTTTACCCCTACGAAACGTAATATTGGGTGTGTTCGAAATAACATTAGCAAGATCAGGATCAGCCTGAAGGATCGGCCAATGTTTTTGGAGTATTCTAAAGACCTGTGAGGAACCCACGTCAAAATTCCCTATGCATCTAATGGTGGATGTAGAGATATCTTTTTCTTTCCTCCTTCCATGGAGTAGCTCCTCCCTAGTGGTCGCTCGGGCCCTAGCGTACGCCCTATGTAAAAACTTCTTGGGATATCCCCTCGCGCGAAATTTGTGATAAAGCTCATCACATTCAGATTGAAATGATACCTCCTCAGAGCAATTGCGCTTCGCTCTGAGGTACTGTCCTATCGGTATGCCCCTTTTAAGGGCTGGAGGATGGTAGCTTTCCCAATGAAGAAAGTTATTAGTGGCGGTGGTCTTACGGTAAATGTCAGTATGGACACTGCCACCAGGATCAAGGGAAATCTTAAGGTCGAGAAAATTAATCTCTTGTTCATGTATTTCAGATGTAAATTTCATGCCTATGTCATTGACGTTAAGAATCTCCATAAATTCTAAAAAGAGTGCTTTATCCCCATCCCAAAATATAAGAATGTCATCAATGTACCTGCCCCAAAAAAGAATGTGACAGGTAAAACGAGACAAATCCTCAGTGAAAACACAAGTATCTTCCCACCACCCTAGGAAAAGGTTGGCGTACGTGGGTGCACATACTGTGCCCATGGCCGTGCCTTTTATTTGCTGATAAAATTTACCATCAAAAATGAAATAATTGTGAGATAGAAGGAATTGGAGTAAAGAAATAATAAGTGCATTATGTGCTTTGAACTGAATTCCCTTGGTGTTCAAAAAGTGTTGGACAGCAATTAAACCCAAATCATGTCTGATATTTGTATATAGAGATTCAACGTCAATACTGGCTATTAGAGTGGAAAGTGTAACTGAAATTCCCTGGATCCTGGTGACAGCGTCCTTTGTGTCTCTAAGATATGAAGGTAAGGTAGAGACAAAGGGTACAAGCATCTCATCAACATATGAACTGATCCCCTGTGTAAGATTGTCGTTGCCCGAGACAATGGGTCTACCCGGTATAGGACGAGTTATTTTGTGGACCTTAGGTAAGGCATAAAAAGTGGACAGAGTAGGGTTGGCATCATACATCCTCTTGAACTCATCCATAGTGATAAGATCTTGAGATTGCGCTTGAGTTAGCACAGAATGTAATTCTTTAAGAAAGACTTCAGTGGGGTTCTTTTTGAGGATGATATAGGTAGATCTATCGTCCAAAAGTTTATGAACCATGTTTGTATAGTCTATCCTGTCCAAGATGACAATATTGCCCCCTTTGTCCGATGGCTTGATGATAATGGATTCATTCTTGTTAAGTTCAGACAAAGCGGCCTGCTCCATCTTATTAAGATTGCCAAGAATTTTAGATTTATTGAATTTTAATTTGTGTAAGTCTGCACTGACCATCTTAACAAAAATGTCTATGTGACCATACTGGGAGAAGGATGGTGTCATACGTGACTTTGGTCGCAGAGATGAAAAGGGGCCAGTGGCCGCAATGGCTCCGAATTCATTCTCATCAAGAAGTGCCTCTAGATCAGTCAAGGTTCTCAGTTCATTATAAGTGGATGAAGAGATAGGAGAGGAGTTAGTCCCAAAAAGTTTGTGTAAGGCTAATTTTCGCGCAAATAAATTCACATCTTTAGTCCAGTTAAATTCATTAAATCCAGGAGTAGGGGTATAAGACAGACCCTTCTGCAAAAGTGTCATTTGATGGGGATTCAGATTATAAGATGAAAGATTGTAGATTTGCATACCACCTTCACATGTGGTGGAAAAACTGGAGTCAGGATTATTTAATTCGTCTGACTCCAGTTGGTGTTGGGTGGTCCTAAAAAAGGAGAAGGAGTATTCAGAGCAGCTGATGTCCTCCCGATCACACTTGATGTAGATGTGTTTATCCCCAATAGACCCATGTTTTTTCCCGCTGTTAATGGTGCAGCAAGAGCACTGGTAGTGAACATGGTGGGTAAAGCAAAGGATGAAGTAGAGGAGGGTGCCAAAACAGGTGCTCTGGATATGGTCTCTTGTCCCAATGGGCCTGGACATATTTGTCTATTTCCCTTTGGTGGCAAGAAAGTCCTTTTTGGGGGGTTGTATCTCTTGTTGTTAGTTTTACGCTTAGTCCCTAATCTCTTATCATCAAAAGAGGGTCTGGAGTCGTCGGTACCTAAGACGTCAGACTCAGAGTAGTCTGTAGATCTAGCCTCTCTATAGGTACCAGTAGAAATATGTCTGCGAAACGTATATGCCTGCCCTGTTTCGAAATCCTTGCGATCGCGTATATATTTGCGATGTTTTCGCTCTTTTATATCTCTTTGCAAATTTTCAATATTCCTCTGTAATTTAATTTCACAGTCGTTGAAATCAGATGTTGTACTGAAAATTTTTATGTCCTCAATCTCTTTAGAGAGCTGCAGTTTGATTTTTTCAAAGGCGCGTTTTTCAAAGTCAAGAAGATATTGTAATATACGCAAGGAATTATCGGTCAGTAAATCTTCCCAACCTTTAAGAAAAATGCTATCATTACGAAGTGCATTAGGTATGATGTTAATACGTAAACCTCTGTAAACAATTTTTTGTTGAACATATGTATCCAAACTAGCAATTTCCCAGTAGGATCTTATATATTGTTTGTATGTTTTTTGAAGGTCCTTGAAAGCAGTGTTTACATCAAGGTGGTGAAAAGGTAAGTTGTCAATGGAAAAAACACTAGCCACTTCCGCAGAGAAGTCACCAGAGTGTAGTTTCTGAGATAGAAAACTCGCCATCCCCTGTTGATTAGGGAAATACAAAAAGTGACTTTATCCACAATGGGGAATGGGTCAAGAAAGGGTAATTAACCCAAATGATCTAACAGGTAATAGGTAGGAGAAGACCCAGCAGGCTGGCGGGCATTGAAATATCAAGAGAAAATACAATTTTGCGGTTAAGCAAAAAGAAGTGCCTTAATTACCAGCCAAGCTATAATAATATGTATAGGTTAAAACATAACTTTTATTAATTAGGGTTAAATATAGTTAGGACACACAAGAATGGATTTAAAATTTATCCAAAGTTCACTGACAGTTGTGAATTTTGCATCGGTCAGATGCAATCAGTATAAGATGTAATCTTGTCTATGTGTGTGTCACCTACGGCGTCTGCAGAACGCCGGGTAACACAATTGAGTAGCGTCTGTGTCTATGTCAGTGAAAACTCTGAGGTTTTAAAATTATTAACGAAGCTCCCCCGACATGTTTCGCTGCATCCGCAGCGTCTTCAGGGGTAAATGGAGCAACTGAACGGCGCGCAGAGGGTCCGTCCCTCTTAAGACCTCGGGCCGCGCGAAATTTGTGATAAAGCTCATCACATTCAGATTGAAATGATACCTCCTCAGAGCAATTGAATGTGATGAGCTTTATCACAAATTTCGCGCGAGGGGATATCCCAAGAAGTTTTTACATAGGGCGTACGCTAGGGCCCGAGCGACCACTAGGGAGGAGCTACTCCATGGAAGGAGGAAAGAAAAAGATATCTCTACATCCACCATTAGATGCATAGGGAATTTTGACGTGGGTTCCTCACAGGTCTTTAGAATACTCCAAAAACATTGGCCGATCCTTCAGGCTGATCCTGATCTTGCTAATGTTATTTCGAACACACCCAATATTACGTTTCGTAGGGGTAAAAATCTAAGAGAGTACCTTGTGCACAGTCACTATTCCAAACCATCCATTCCAAAAAGTACTTGGCTTCCCCCCCCCATTAAAGGATCTCATCCCTGTGGCAGATGCTCGTTCTGCCCCCTGATGCCAACCATTAAGTCCTTCATTAATCCTGTTGATGGCAAATCTTATACCATCAAACAATTCATCAACTGCCAAAGCAGTGGTGTTGTTTATGCGATACAATGTCCTTGTCCCAAACTGTATATAGGTAAAACCATACAGCAACTACGTAGACGGATTTCAAAACATCTCAGCACAGTTGTCAGTGGTGAGGACACTCCACTTTCCAGACACATCAGATCCATACATAATGGAAATACTAAGAACCTTCAAATTTGGGGAATTACCCAATTACAATTGGGACCTAGAGCTGGTAACCTTGATAAGAAATTACTTCAAGAAGAAGCCCGATGGATTCACAGGTTGAGCTCATTGAGCCCCCTTGGTCTAAATGAAGGCTTTAACTATACAGCTTTTCTCTGATAGGCACTATATCCTCAACCTAACCCTTACCTTTCTTCTTCTTTTCTTTTTTCCCCCTTTGTTTGGGAAAATTCCCCTCTGATCGCCATCTATATACATTCCCGTATATCTGTGACTCTACAGCTAATGATTATTGATATTTATAAATTAATACTCAGACAATATGGACACTACTCCAGAATTTTTATTAACACGGCGTATCCTACATGCTATTCTAGCTCTATGGATTATTTATAATGTCCGTCTTCTCGATCTGTGTTACTATTACTCCTATATCTATAATGTTCTTTTGTTTATGCCATTAATACATTTATGGGACTCTTCTTGAGGACCTTATATTCATAATGTAGGATATCTATTCCTATATTTTTCCTTTATTAATTAACATAATCTTTATAATATAACTTTTTCTAACATTAGTCATCAATTTCACTCATAAGCATCACGTTTTATTTTCACATTCATTATCATTTTTCTCAGCATCACACTACATTACATTCCCCCCCCCCCCCTACCCCCCCCCACCCCTTTCCCCCCCCCCCCTCCCCCCCCCCTTTTTCCCTCCTTATTCACTCTATACAATTTATCCCTTCACATTCCTATATATATTGGAAGTGACTTAATACACACCCTTATTATAATTGAGCGTCCTCTAACAATATTTTATCGCTCATCACTCTTTTAATTCATTTTTATGCACTTTTATTATATCTATTCATCAATATCCATTCCTCTTTTTATTATTTTTACTTTCATAATTTCCATTCATTTATTTTCATTTTTATCATTTTCAACATTTTAATCATATTTATCATCATCCAAAACTACTATACGGTCTCTTCCACATATTGTGCAGAGATACTGTCAATACACATCACTACACAGTTTTTCTTAGGCATTTTGCCGATAATATTTACTCACTTTTTCTCTTTCTTCACCTCCGATTCTCTAAGTGTGGTGACATGCGCAGTCCTTGCCCCCTCACACTTAGTTTAATTTCATCTTACCGTAGTTTAATGCCGACCGCGCAGGCGCCTCCGCTCCTGAGTGATTGGCACTTTCTCTCCTAGTCTCTGTATGGCTGACCAAGACGGTCGTCATACGTATTATGACTGGACTGTACCAACCCTCCTGATTGGTCCTTCATCAATTACGCCCACTGTCATGGCGGCCCGAGGTCTTAAGAGGGACGGACCCTCTGCGCGCCGTTCAGTTGCTCCATTTACCCCTGAAGACGCTGCGGATGCAGCGAAACATGTCGGGGGAGCTTCGTTAATAATTTTAAAACCTCAGAGTTTTCACTGACATAGACACAGACGCTACTCAATTGTGTTACCCGGCGTTCTGCAGACGCCGTAGGTGACACACACATAGACAAGATTACATCTTATACTGATTGCATCTGACCGATGCAAAATTCACAACTGTCAGTGAACTTTGGATACATTTTAAATCCATTCTTGTGTGTCCTAACTATATTTAACCCTAATTAATAAAAGTTATGTTTTAACCTATACATATTATTATAGCTTGGCTGGTAATTAAGGCACTTCTTTTTGCTTAACCGCAAAATTGTATTTTCTCTTGATATTTCAATGCCCGCCAGCCTGCTGGGTCTTCTCCTACCTATTACCTGTTAGATCATTTGGGTTAATTACCCTTTCTTGACCCATTCCCCATTGTGGATAAAGTCACTTTTTGTATTTCCCTAATCAACAGGGGATGGCGAGTTTTCTATCTCAGAAACTACACTCTGGTGACTTCTCTGCGGAAGTGGCTAGTGTTTTTTCCATTGACAACTTATCTTTTCACCACCTTGATGTAAACACTGCTTTCAAGGACCTTCAAAAAACATACAAACAATATATAAGATCCTACTGGGAAATTGCTAGTTTGGATACATATGTTCAACAAAAAATTGTTTACAGAGGTTTACGTATTAACATCATACCTAATGCACTTCGTAATGATAGCATTTTTCTTAAAGGTTGGGAAGATTTACTGACCGATAATTCCTTGCGTATGTTACAATATCTTCTTGACTTTGAAAAACGCGCCTTTGAAAAAATCAAACTGCAGCTCTCTAAAGAGATTGAGGACATAAAAATTTTCAGTACAACATCTGATTTCAACGACTGTGAAATTAAATTACAGAGGAATATTGAAAATTTGCAAAGAGATATGAAAGAGCGAAAACATCGCAAATATATACGCGATCGCAAGGATTTCGAAACAGGGCAGGCATATACGTTTCGCAGACATATTTCTACTGGTACCTATAGAGAGGCTAGATCTACAGACTACTCTGAGTCTGACGTCTCAGGTACCGACGACTCCAGACCCTCTTTTGATGATAAGAGATTAGGGACTAAGCGTAAAACTAACAACAAGAGATACAACCCCCCAAAAAGGACTTTCTTGCCACCAAAGGGAAATAGACAAATATGTCCAGGCCCATTGGGACAAGAGACCATATCCAGAGCACCTGTTTTGGCACCCTCCTCTACTTCATCCTTTGCTTTACCCACCATGTTCACTACCAGTGCTCTTGCTGCACCATTAACAGCGGGAAAAAACATGGGTCTATTGGGGATAAACACATCTACATCAAGTGTGATCGGGAGGACATCAGCTGCTCTGAATACTCCTTCTCCTTTTTTAGGACCACCCAACACCAACTGGAGTCAGACGAATTAAATAATCCTGACTCCAGTTTTTCCACCACATGTGAAGGTGGTATGCAAATCTACAATCTTTCATCTTATAATCTGAATCCCCATCAAATGACACTTTTGCAGAAGGGTCTGTCTTATACCCCTACTCCTGGATTTAATGAATTTAACTGGACTAAAGATGTGAATTTATTTGCGCGAAAATTAGCCTTACACAAACTTTTTGGGACTAACTCCTCTCCTATCTCTTCATCCACTTATAATGAACTGAGAACCTTGACTGATCTAGAGGCACTTCTTGATGAGAATGAATTCGGAGCCATTGCGGCCACTGGCCCCTTTTCATCTCAGCGACCAAAGTCACGTATGACACCATCCTTCTCCCAGTATGGTCACATAGACATTTTTGTTAAGATGGTCAGTGCAGACTTACACAAATTAAAATTCAATAAATCTAAAATTCTTGGCAATCTTAATAAGATGGAGCAGGCCGCTTTGTCTGAACTTAACAAGAATGAATCCATTATCATCAAGCCATCGGACAAAGGGGGCAATATTGTCATCTTGGACAGGATAGACTATACAAACATGGTTCATAAACTTTTGGACGATAGATCTACCTATATCATCCTCAAAAAGAACCCCACTGAAGTCTTTCTTAAAGAATTACATTCTGTGCTAACTCAAGCGCAATCTCAAGATCTTATCACTATGGATGAGTTCAAGAGGATGTATGATGCCAACCCTACTCTGTCCACTTTTTATGCCTTACCTAAGGTCCACAAAATAACTCGTCCTATACCGGGTAGACCCATTGTCTCGGGCAACGACAATCTTACACAGGGGATCAGTTCATATGTTGATGAGATGCTTGTACCCTTTGTCTCTACCTTACCTTCATATCTTAGAGACACAAAGGACGCTGTCACCAGGATCCAGGGAATTTCAGTTACACTTTCCACTCTAATAGCCAGTATTGACGTTGAATCTCTATATACAAATATCAGACATGATTTGGGTTTAATTGCTGTCCAACACTTTTTGAACACCAAGGGAATTCAGTTCAAAGCACATAATGCACTTATTATTTCTTTACTCCAATTCCTTCTATCTCACAATTATTTCATTTTTGATGGTAAATTTTATCAGCAAATAAAAGGCACGGCCATGGGCACAGTATGTGCACCCACGTACGCCAACCTTTTCCTAGGGTGGTGGGAAGATACTTGTGTTTTCACTGAGGATTTGTCTCGTTTTACCTGTCACATTCTTTTTTGGGGCAGGTACATTGATGACATTCTTATATTTTGGGATGGGGATAAAGCACTCTTTTTAGAATTTATGGAGATTCTTAACGTCAATGACATAGGCATGAAATTTACATCTGAAATACATGAACAAGAGATTAATTTTCTCGACCTTAAGATTTCCCTTGATCCTGGTGGCAGTGTCCATACTGACATTTACCGTAAGACCACCGCCACTAATAACTTTCTTCATTGGGAAAGCTACCATCCTCCAGCCCTTAAAAGGGGCATACCGATAGGACAGTACCTCAGAGCGAAGCGCAATTGCTCTGAGGAGGTATCATTTCAATCTGAATGTGATGAGCTTTATCACAAATTTCGCGCGAGGGGATATCCCAAGAAGTTTTTACATAGGGCGTACGCTAGGGCCCGAGCGACCACTAGGGAGGAGCTACTCCATGGAAGGAGGAAAGAAAAAGATATCTCTACATCCACCATTAGATGCATAGGGAATTTTGACGTGGGTTCCTCACAGGTCTTTAGAATACTCCAAAAACATTGGCCGATCCTTCAGGCTGATCCTGATCTTGCTAATGTTATTTCGAACACACCCAATATTACGTTTCGTAGGGGTAAAAATCTAAGAGAGTACCTTGTGCACAGTCACTATTCCAAACCATCCATTCCAAAAAGTACTTGGCTTCCCCCCCCCATTAAAGGATCTCATCCCTGTGGCAGATGCTCGTTCTGCCCCCTGATGCCAACCATTAAGTCCTTCATTAATCCTGTTGATGGCAAATCTTATACCATCAAACAATTCATCAACTGCCAAAGCAGTGGTGTTGTTTATGCGATACAATGTCCTTGTCCCAAACTGTATATAGGTAAAACCATACAGCAACTACGTAGACGGATTTCAAAACATCTCAGCACAGTTGTCAGTGGTGAGGACACTCCACTTTCCAGACACATCAGATCCATACATAATGGAAATACTAAGAACCTTCAAATTTGGGGAATTACCCAATTACAATTGGGACCTAGAGCTGGTAACCTTGATAAGAAATTACTTCAAGAAGAAGCCCGATGGATTCACAGGTTGAGCTCATTGAGCCCCCTTGGTCTAAATGAAGGCTTTAACTATACAGCTTTTCTCTGATAGGCACTATATCCTCAACCTAACCCTTACCTTTCTTCTTCTTTTCTTTTTTCCCCCTTTGTTTGGGAAAATTCCCCTCTGATCGCCATCTATATACATTCCCGTATATCTGTGACTCTACAGCTAATGATTATTGATATTTATAAATTAATACTCAGACAATATGGACACTACTCCAGAATTTTTATTAACACGGCGTATCCTACATGCTATTCTAGCTCTATGGATTATTTATAATGTCCGTCTTCTCGATCTGTGTTACTATTACTCCTATATCTATAATGTTCTTTTGTTTATGCCATTAATAAATTTATGGGACTCTTCTTGAGGACCTTATATTCATAATGTAGGATATCTATTCCTATATTTTTCCTTTATTAATTAACATAATCTTTATAATATAACTTTTTCTAACATTAGTCATCAATTTCACTCATAAGCATCACGTTTTATTTTCACATTCATTATCATTTTTCTCAGCATCACACTACATTACATTTCCCCCCCCCCCTACCCCCCCCCACCCCTTTCCCCCCCCCTCCCCCCCCCCTTTTTCCCTCCTTATTCACTCTATACAATTTATCCCTTCACATTCCTATATATATTGGAAGTGACTTAATACACACCCTTATTATAATTGAGCGTCCTCTAACAATATTTTATCGCTCATCACTCTTTTAATTCATTTTTATGCACTTTTATTATATCTATTCATCAATATCCATTCCTCTTTTTATTATTTTTACTTTCATAATTTCCATTCATTTATTTTCATTTTTATCATTTTCAACATTTTAATCATATTTATCATCATCCAAAACTACTATACGGTCTCTTCCACATATTGTGCAGAGATACTGTCAATACACATCACTACACAGTTTTTCTTAGGCATTTTGCCGATAATATTTACTCACTTTTTCTCTTTCTTCACCTCCGATTCTCTAAGTGTGGTGACATGCGCAGTCCTTGCCCCCTCACACTTAGTTTAATTTCATCTTACCGTAGTTTAATGCCGACCGCGCAGGCGCCTCCGCTCCTGAGTGATTGGCACTTTCTCTCCTAGTCTCTGTATGGCTGACCAAGACGGTCGTCATACGTATTATGACTGGACTGTACCAACCCTCCTGATTGGTCCTTCATCAATTACGCCCACTGTCATGGCGGCCCGAGGTCTTAAGAGGGACGGACCCTCTGCGCGCCGTTCAGTTGCTCCATTTACCCCTGAAGACGCTGCGGATGCAGCGAAACATGTCGGGGGAGCTTCGTTAATAATTTTAAAACCTCAGAGTTTTCACTGACATAGACACAGACGCTACTCAATTGTGTTACCCGGCGTTCTGCAGACGCCGTAGGTGACACACACATAGACAAGATTACATCTTATACTGATTGCATCTGACCGATGCAAAATTCACAACTGTCAGTGAACTTTGGATAAATTTTAAATCCATTCTTGTGTGTCCTAACTATATTTAACCCTAATTAATAAAAGTTATGTTTTAACCTATACATATTATTATAGCTTGGCTGGTAATTAAGGCACTTCTTTTTGCTTAACCGCAAAATTGTATTTTCTCTTGATATTTCAATGCCCGCCAGCCTGCTGGGTCTTCTCCTACCTATTACCTGTTAGATCATTTGGGTTAATTACCCTTTCTTGACCCATTCCCCATTGTGGATAAAGTCACTTTTTGTATTTCCCTAATCAACAGGGGATGGCGAGTTTTCTATCTCAGAAACTACACTCTGGTGACTTCTCTGCGGAAGTGGCTAGTGTTTTTTCCATTGACAACTTACCTTTTCACCACCTTGATGTAAACACTGCTTTCAAGGACCTTCAAAAAACATACAAACAATATATAAGATCCTACTGGGAAATTGCTAGTTTGGATACATATGTTCAACAAAAAATTGTTTACAGAGGTTTACGTATTAACATCATACCTAATGCACTTCGTAATGATAGCATTTTTCTTAAAGGTTGGGAAGATTTACTGACCGATAATTCCTTGCGTATGTTACAATATCTTCTTGACTTTGAAAAACGCGCCTTTGAAAAAATCAAACTGCAGCTCTCTAAAGAGATTGAGGACATAAAAATTTTCAGTACAACATCTGATTTCAACGACTGTGAAATTAAATTACAGAGGAATATTGAAAATTTGCAAAGAGATATGAAAGAGCGAAAACATCGCAAATATATACGCGATCGCAAGGATTTCGAAACAGGGCAGGCATATACGTTTCGCAGACATATTTCTACTGGTACCTATAGAGAGGCTAGATCTACAGACTACTCTGAGTCTGACGTCTCAGGTACCGACGACTCCAGACCCTCTTTTGATGATAAGAGATTAGGGACTAAGCGTAAAACTAACAACAAGAGATACAACCCCCCAAAAAGGACTTTCTTGCCACCAAAGGGAAATAGACAAATATGTCCAGGCCCATTGGGACAAGAGACCATATCCAGAGCACCTGTTTTGGCACCCTCCTCTACTTCATCCTTTGCTTTACCCACCATGTTCACTACCAGTGCTCTTGCTGCACCATTAACAGCGGGAAAAAACATGGGTCTATTGGGGATAAACACATCTACATCAAGTGTGATCGGGAGGACATCAGCTGCTCTGAATACTCCTTCTCCTTTTTTAGGACCACCCAACACCAACTGGAGTCAGACGAATTAAATAATCCTGACTCCAGTTTTTCCACCACATGTGAAGGTGGTATGCAAATCTACAATCTTTCATCTTATAATCTGAATCCCCATCAAATGACACTTTTGCAGAAGGGTCTGTCTTATACCCCTACTCCTGGATTTAATGAATTTAACTGGACTAAAGATGTGAATTTATTTGCGCGAAAATTAGCCTTACACAAACTTTTTGGGACTAACTCCTCTCCTATCTCTTCATCCACTTATAATGAACTGAGAACCTTGACTGATCTAGAGGCACTTCTTGATGAGAATGAATTCGGAGCCATTGCGGCCACTGGCCCCTTTTCATCTCTGCGACCAAAGTCACGTATGACACCATCCTTCTCCCAGTATGGTCACATAGACATTTTTGTTAAGATGGTCAGTGCAGACTTACACAAATTAAAATTCAATAAATCTAAAATTCTTGGCAATCTTAATAAGATGGAGCAGGCCGCTTTGTCTGAACTTAACAAGAATGAATCCATTATCATCAAGCCATCGGACAAAGGGGGCAATATTGTCATCTTGGACAGGATAGACTATACAAACATGGTTCATAAACTTTTGGACGATAGATCTACCTATATCATCCTCAAAAAGAACCCCACTGAAGTCTTTCTTAAAGAATTACATTCTGTGCTAACTCAAGCGCAATCTCAAGATCTTATCACTATGGATGAGTTCAAGAGGATGTATGATGCCAACCCTACTCTGTCCACTTTTTATGCCTTACCTAAGGTCCACAAAATAACTCGTCCTATACCGGGTAGACCCATTGTCTCGGGCAACGACAATCTTACACAGGGGATCAGTTCATATGTTGATGAGATGCTTGTACCCTTTGTCTCTACCTTACCTTCATATCTTAGAGACACAAAGGACGCTGTCACCAGGATCCAGGGAATTTCAGTTACACTTTCCACTCTAATAGCCAGTATTGACGTTGAATCTCTATATACAAATATCAGACATGATTTGGGTTTAATTGCTGTCCAACACTTTTTGAACACCAAGGGAATTCAGTTCAAAGCACATAATGCACTTATTATTTCTTTACTCCAATTCCTTCTATCTCACAATTATTTCATTTTTGATGGTAAATTTTATCAGCAAATAAAAGGCACGGCCATGGGCACAGTATGTGCACCCACGTACGCCAACCTTTTCCTAGGGTGGTGGGAAGATACTTGTGTTTTCACTGAGGATTTGTCTCGTTTTACCTGTCACATTCTTTTTTGGGGCAGGTACATTGATGACATTCTTATATTTTGGGATGGGGATAAAGCACTCTTTTTAGAATTTATGGAGATTCTTAACGTCAATGACATAGGCATGAAATTTACATCTGAAATACATGAACAAGAGATTAATTTTCTCGACCTTAAGATTTCCCTTGATCCTGGTGGCAGTGTCCATACTGACATTTACCGTAAGACCACCGCCACTAATAACTTTCTTCATTGGGAAAGCTACCATCCTCCAGCCCTTAAAAGGGGCATACCGATAGGACAGTACCTCAGAGCGAAGCGCAATTGCTCTGAGGAGGTATCATTTCAATCTGAATGTGATGAGCTTTATCACAAATTTCGCGCGAGGGGATATCCCAAGAAGTTTTTACATAGGGCGTACGCTAGGGCCCGAGCGACCACTAGGGAGGAGCTACTCCATGGAAGGAGGAAAGAAAAAGATATCTCTACATCCACCATTAGATGCATAGGGAATTTTGACGTGGGTTCCTCACAGGTCTTTAGAATACTCCAAAAACATTGGCCGATCCTTCAGGCTGATCCTGATCTTGCTAATGTTATTTCGAACACACCCAATATTACGTTTCGTAGGGGTAAAAATCTAAGAGAGTACCTTGTGCACAGTCACTATTCCAAACCATCCATTCCAAAAAGTACTTGGCTTCCCCCCCCCCATTAAAGGATCTCATCCCTGTGGCAGATGCTCGTTCTGCCCCCTGATGCCAACCATTAAGTCCTTCATTAATCCTGTTGATGGCAAATCTTATACCATCAAACAATTCATCAACTGCCAAAGCAGTGATGTTGTTTATGCGATACAATGTCCTTGTCCCAAACTGTATATAGGTAAAACCATACAGCAACTACGTAGACGGATTTCAAAACATCTCAGCACAGTTGTCAGTGGTGAGGACACTCCACTTTCCAGACACATCAGATCCATACATAATGGAAATACTAAGAACCTTCAAATTTGGGGAATTACCCAATTACAATTGGGACCTAGAGCTGGTAACCTTGATAAGAAATTACTTCAAGAAGAAGCCCGATGGATTCACAGGTTGAGCTCATTGAGCCCCCTTGGTCTAAATGAAGGCTTTAACTATACAGCTTTTCTCTGATAGGCACTATATCCTCAACCTAACCCTTACCTTTCTTCTTCTTTTCTTTTTTCCCCCTTTGTTTGGGAAAATTCCCCTCTGATCGCCATCTATATACATTCCCGTATATCTGTGACTCTACAGCTAATGATTATTGATATTTATAAATTAATACTCAGACAATATGGACACTACTCCAGAATTTTTATTAACACGGCGTATCCTACATGCTATTCTAGCTCTATGGATTATTTATAATGTCCGTCTTCTCGATCTGTGTTACTATTACTCCTATATCTATAATGTTCTTTTGTTTATGCCATTAATAAATTTATGGGACTCTTCTTGAGGACCTTATATTCATAATGTAGGATATCTATTCCTATATTTTTCCTTTATTAATTAACATAATCTTTATAATATAACTTTTTCTAACATTAGTCATCAATTTCACTCATAAGCATCACGTTTTATTTTCACATTCATTATCATTTTTCTCAGCATCACACTACATTACATTTCCCCCCCCCCCCCTACCCCCCCCCCACCCCTTTTCCCCCCCCCTTTTTCCCTCCTTATTCACTCTATACAATTTATCCCTTCACATTCCTATATATATTGGAAGTGACTTAATACACACCCTTATTATAATTGAGCGTCCTCTAACAATATTTTATCGCTCATCACTCTTTTAATTCATTTTTATGCACTTTTATTATATCTATTCATCAATATCCATTCCTCTTTTTATTATTTTTACTTTCATAATTTCCATTCATTTATTTTCATTTTTATCATTTTCAACATTTTAATCATATTTATCATCATCCAAAACTACTATACGGTCTCTTCCACATATTGTGCAGAGATACTGTCAATACACATCACTACACAGTTTTTCTTAGGCATTTTGCCGATAATATTTACTCACTTTTTCTCTTTCTTCACCTCCGATTCTCTAAGTGTGGTGACATGCGCAGTCCTTGCCCCCTCACACTTAGTTTAATTTCATCTTACCGTAGTTTAATGCCGACCGCGCAGGCGCCTCCGCTCCTGAGTGATTGGCACTTTCTCTCCTAGTCTCTGTATGGCTGACCAAGACGGTCGTCATACGTATTATGACTGGACTGTACCAACCCTCCTGATTGGTCCTTCATCAATTACGCCCACTGTCATGGCGGCCCGAGGTCTTAAGAGGGACGGACCCTCTGCGCGCCGTTCAGTTGCTCCATTTACCCCTGAAGACGCTGCGGATGCAGCGAAACATGTCGGGGGAGCTTCGTTAATAATTTTAAAACCTCAGAGTTTTCACTGACATAGACACAGACGCTACTCAATTGTGTTACCCGGCGTTCTGCAGACGCCGTAGGTGACACACACATAGACAAGATTACATCTTATACTGATTGCATCTGACCGATGCAAAATTCACAACTGTCAGTGAACTTTGGATAAATTTTAAATCCATTCTTGTGTGTCCTAACTATATTTAACCCTAATTAATAAAAGTTATGTTTTAACCTATACATATTATTATAGCTTGGCTGGTAATTAAGGCACTTCTTTTTGCTTAACCGCAAAATTGTATTTTCTCTTGACATTACATATATACAGCACCAGAACAAAGCTTATTACATATATACAGCACCAGAACGAAGCTCAGTACATAAATACAGCATCAGAACAAAGCTCTGTACATATGTACAGCACCAGAACAAAGCTTATTAGATATATACAGCACCAGAACCCAGCTCATTACATATATACAGTATCAGAACAAAGCTCGTTACATGTATACAGCACCAGAACAAAGCTCATTACAAATATACAGCACGAGAACCCAGCTCATTACATATATACTGTGGCATCCATGGCCGCAGGCCGTCGGGTTTGCTCGCCTCCCGGCGGTCTGCTGTGTCCCGTGGGGTGGCCCTTCAAGGCAGGGCACGAGAGCACGCGCACAAGAGGAAATCATCATCATCAACTGCCCATGATTTCCAGGTCTATGGGAAGGCCCCGGCCCTTCTGATCCTTGCCTGGGCATTGTTAGTTATCCCAAGTCTGTCTTGCATATGGTCCCTTAGTGTTTCCCGTTCCAGTTGTTACCCGTGCCCTGTTACCTGTTACCTGTTGCTGTATCCCGTTCTGTTCTTGTTCCTGTGCCTACTAGTGTCGGAGTCGTGTCACGTCCTGTGTCATCTGCCACGTCCAGAGGTATTCGCCACGTCTGGCGCAACCTGCGGCACCTGTGTCATCCGCCACGTTTGGCGTTACTTGCTGCACCCATCTCCATCAGTGCCAGAGCTGCAGCCACTGTCTGGACTATCCAGGTACCCTTGTGCGGGATATTGTATTGAAGGGGTTCCCTGTTTGATCAGCTGCCTTCCCGCTACGGCGGTACGGTCCATTGGGTCCACAAACACGCAAAGTGACATATACAGTACTAGAATCAAGCTCAGTACATATATACAGCACCAGAACACAGCTCATTTCATATATACAGTACCAGAACCAAGCTCCGTGTTATGTCCGTGGCTGCGGGATGTCAGCTCCAGCCTCCCGCTGACAGCCGCAGCCACGAGTCGGCAAGCGCTGGCCCCAGCCTCCTCCTCAGGAGACGCCAGCGCTTGCATCCACTCACCTTCGCCGGAGCCCGCAGGGTGCGCGCGCACGCTCGTCCCCGCTCTTATAGGGGCAGCGCGCGCACCGGACATCTTGAACGACCTTTGACCCGTGAGTACCCTGGGCTATAAGAGGGGTCCAGCCCCCTAGTTCGATGCCTGAGCGTTGTTAGTTTTCCCAGTCTGTCTTGCAAATGGTCCCTTAGTGTTTCCCATTCCTGTTGTTACACGTACCTTGTTCCCGTTCCTGTTTCCCGTGCTTTGCCCTAGTATCAAGTCGCCAAGTCGTGCCACGTCCTGTGTCTTCTGCCACATCTTGAGGAATCCGCCACGTCCTGTGTCATCTGCCACGTCCGGAGGAATCCGCCACATCCTGTGTCATCTGCCACGTCCTGTGTCTTCTGCCACGTCTTGATGAATCTGTCACGTCCTGTGTTATCCGCCACGTCCGGAGGAATCCGCCACATCCTGTGTCATCTGCCACGTCCAGAGGAATCTGCCACATCCGGAGGAATCCGCCACGTCCTGTGTTATCTGCCACGTCCGGAGGAATCCGTCACGTCTGGCGCAACTTGCGGCTCCTGTGTCATCCGCCACGTTTGGCGCCATCTGCTGCACCCATCTCATCTGTGCCAGAGCTGCGGTCACCATCTGGACTATTCAGGTACCCTTGTGCGGGACATTGTATTTCTGGGGTGTCCTGTTGTTTGGCCAGCTGCCTCCCCGCTGCGGCGGTACGGCCTAGTGGGTCCACTAACCCGCTCCGTGACAGTACGCTCAGGCCATGGACCCCGCTGGTCAACCTGAGACGTTGACTACACAAGCCATGTTGGCTGAGATGGAGGATCTCCAGTCACGACAAGACCAGCTCCTCCTTTCGGTGAACGCCATAGCCCATCGGCTGCTTGCTCCAACCACAGTCATCACCGCACCCGTTCCTGCGGTTCCGCCTACTACACTTCCTGTCTGTACTGGTACCAACCCCCTGTGTTCCTTGCTGCTACCTCCACGCTATGACGGAGATCCGAGGTCCTGCAGGGGATTTTTGAATCAGTGCCTGATCCATTTCAGACTACATGCCAGGTCCTTCTGTTCGGATGACCTCAGGATCGCCTTCATCATCTCTCTCCTTATCGGCAAAGCCCTGGCATGGGCCAATCCTCTGTGGGAACATCAGGGACCAGAGACCCGGGACTTGCAGTGCTTCTTACAGACCTTCCGCTCGATCTTTGAGGAACCTGGGAGAGTTTCTTCGGCTGCTGCACCCTTGCTGACCCTACACCAGGGAGACCTCTCCGTGGGCGAGTATGCCATTCAGTTCCGTATCCTGGCTGCTGAATTGACCTGGAACAACGAGGATTTGGTGGCTACATTCTGGCAGGGACTGTCTTCAGGGATCAAGGACGAGCTGGCTGCTCGCGATCTGCCATCTACCCTGGACGATCTTATTCTACTCGCCTCCCGTGTCGACATGAGGATCCGGGAATGTTCCCAAGAGGTTCTCCGGGGGAGAGAACTTCCCAGGCTGGATTCTGCTGTCCCGCAATCCTTCTCAGTCGTCCCACCAGAGGACCCGATGCAGAGTAATTATGTTAAATTGTCTACCCAGGAGAGACAACGCAGACGCACTTCTGGACTTTGTTTGTATTGCGGCCATGGAGGCCATATTGTGCGTCTGTGCCCCCAGAGGCCGGAGAGACCCCATTACCTAGGATTGATTGGAGAGACAACCCTAGGTGGAACGGAATCTAACAGAGGATTCACTTCCAAATTAACTATACCTGTGACCCTGGTATCCGGCGACAGGACGCATCAAGTCTCTGCCTATCTTGACTCTGGCTCTGCTGCAAATTTCATCCAGAAAGAGCTGGTGGATCATCTTCAGCTGCCACAGTTCCCCTGGAGACATCTTTGGCTGTTGCCTCAGTTAATGGACTGCCTCTGCCTGATCCCATTATCTCTAAAACCAAGCCGTTGAAGCTCCAGATTGGAGTAATTCACTCTGTATTTATTTCGTTCCTTGTTTTGCCCAAGGCCATCAATCCTAATCTGCTGGGCCTGCCTTGGCTTCGACTACATGCCCCAGTCCTGGACTGGAATTCTGGAGAGGTTCTCCAATGGGGCTCCAAGTGCCATGGTCGTTGTCTGTTGCAGATTCATCCTGTCAAGCCTTCTCTGCATCAGTCGCTGTCGGGACTGCCTCCCCATTTTGCTCAGTATGCAGATGTTTTCAGCAAAAAGGAGGCTGAGACACTGCCTCCACATCGCACCTATGACTGCCCCACTGAACTCGTTCCTAATGCCTCTCTTCCCCGTGGACGGGTATACCCTCTCTCCTTGCCTGAGTCTCTATCCATGTCGGCCTATATCAAGGAGAATCTGGAGAGGGGTTTTATACGAAAATCTTCCTCCGCGGCCGGGGCTGGATTCTTCTTCGTTAAAAAGAAGGATGGATCCCTTCGTCCCTGCATTGACTACAGGGGCCTCAACCTGATCACAGTCAAGAACAAATACCCGTTGCCACTCATCTCTGAGCTTTTTGATCGCATACGAGGGGCCAAAATGTTTTCTAAACTTGACCTGCGTGGAGCTTACAATCTAGTCCGGATTCGCCAGGGTGACGAATGGAAGATGGCATTTAACACCCGGGACGGGCACTACGAATACCTGGTGATGCCCTTCGGACTGTGTAACGCCCCCGTAGTGTTTCAGGAGTTTGTTAACGACATCTTCCGAGATCTACTCTATGTCTGTGTTGTTTATCTCGATGATATTTTGATTTTCTCCCCAGATCAGACCACTCATCGGAGGCATGTCCGTCAGGTTCTACTACGATTGAGGGAGAATCATTTATATGCCAAGCTGGAGAAGTGCGTCTTTGAGAAGAGTTCTCTGCCCTTCCTGGGCTACATCATCTCGGATCAAGGCCTCAAGATGGATCCTGAGAAAGTGAAGGCTGTCCTGGAATGGCCACGTCCCCAAGGCAGTTTATTCCTAACTTCTCTTCTCTGACGTCTCCCATCTCGACCCTTACCAAGAAGGGTGTGAACGCCAAAGTGTGGACTCCAGAGGCAGAGTCCGCATTTATTAGCCTCAAGAAATCCTTCACTTCAGCCTCGATCCTCCATCATCCTGACGTATCTCGGCCGTTCTCACTGGAAGTGGACGCTTCCTCTGTCGGTGCACGTGCACTTCTGTTCCAGAGGAGCTCGAAAGGAAAGGCAGTAGTATGTGGCTACTACTCTAGACTGTTTTCTTCTGCTGAGCGCAATTACTCCATTGGAGATCGGGAGCTGCTGGCCATCAAATTGGCTCTGGAGGAGTGGAAACATCTTCTGGAGGGCGCTGCTCACCCCATCCTGATCTTCACCGACCACAAGAACCTCACTTACCTTCAGTCCGCTCAAAGACTTAATCCTCGTCAAGCCAGGTGGTCGCTGTTCTTCACCCGTTTTCTGTTTGTGCTCCACTACCGTCCCGCGGACAAGAATGTGAGGGCCGATGCCCTGTCCAGATCCTTTGAGACGGAAGACACGGTGGAGTCCCTTCAGACCATCATAGACCCGTCCTGCATTATCACTGCTAATCCTCTGCAGGTTAGAGACATCCCTCCTGGGAGGACTTTTGTTCGGTTGGCAGACAGGAGAAGAATTCTTCGCTGGGAACATAGTTCTAAACTTGCTGGGCACGCCGGTGTCCGTAAAACCAGAGACCTGATTGCTCGTCACTTTTGGTGGTCCACGCTACCTAAGGATGTTCCGGACTTTGTCTCTTCTTGCATGGTGTGTGCCTCTAACAAACGGACTCACTCCAAGCCTGCCGGTCTGCTTCAACCTCTGCCTGTACCCAATGCCCCCTGGCAGCACATTGCGATGGACTTCGTCACAGACCTCCCCCCCCTCAGCAGGATGTAACACTGTCTGGGTGGTGGTGGACCGGTTCTCTAAGATGGCTCATTTTATCCCGCTGACCGGCCTACCTTCTGCTCCTCGTCTGGCAAGTCTCTTCATTCAGCACATCTTCCGCTTGCATGGCTTGCCTCTTCACATTGTGTCCGACCAGGGGGTTCAGTTTACCTCAAGGTTCTGGAGAGCCCTCTGTAAACTCCTGGATGTGAGATTGGACTTTTCCTCTGCCTATCATTCCCAGTCCAATGGGCAAGTTGAGAGGATCAACCAGATCATGGAGAATTATCTCCGCCACTTCACAGCACGATAACTGGGCACACCTTCTACCATGGGCTGAATTTTCTTACAACAACCACACAAGTGAGTCCACCACTTCCACTCCGTTTCACATCGTGTACAGTCAACATCCCAGAGTCCCTCTTCCTGTGTCGACTTCATCTTTGGTTCCCGCTGCTGACTCTGCATATGGGGACTTCCTGCAAATCTGGCAACAGACCCGGTCCTCTATTTTGCTGGCAGTAGATCGCATGAAGCGAAAGGCAGATACTAAGAGAAGAGAGCTGCCTCAGTATCTTCCGGGGACTAAAGTCTGGCTGTCCTCTCGGAACATTCGCTTGAAGGTGCCCTCATACAAGTTCGCCCCCAGGTTCCTTGGACCATTCGAGGTCCTGCAGCAGATCAACCCTGTCGCCTACAAGCTTCGGCTGCCTCCTACCCTCAGGATTCCCAACTCCTTCCACGTCTCCCTCCTGAAGCCTGTGATCCTAAACCGCTATTCCAAGACTCCCAGCCCTGCGGTTGCTCCCAGCGGCTCCTCGGACATCTTTGAGGTCAAGGAGATCTTGGACACCAAGAGAGTGAGAGGAAAGACCTTTTATTTGGTGGATTGGAGGGGATTTGGCCCCGAAGAGAGGTCCTGGGAGCCAGAGGAGAACCTCAATGCCCCAACTCTTCTAAAGAAGTTTCTCTCTCGCTCCGGTCCCAAGAAGAGGGGGCGTAAGAGGGGGGATACTGTTATGTCCGTGGCTGCGGGCTGTCAGCTCCAGCCTCCCGCTGACAGCCGCAGCCACGAGTCGGCAAGCGCTGGCCCCAGCCTCCTCCTCAGGAGACGCCAGTGCTTGCATCCACTCACCTTCGCCGGAGCCCGCAGGGTGCGCGCACACGCTCGTCCCCGCTCTTAAAGGGGCAGCATGCGCACCGGACATCTTGAACGACCTTTGACCCGTGAGTACCCTGGGCTATAAGAGGGGTCCAGCCCCCTAGTTCGATGCCTGAGCGTTGTTAGTTTTCCCAGTCTGTCTTGCAAATGGTCCCTTAGTGTTTCCCGTTCCTGTTGTTACCCGTACCTTGTTCCCGTTCCTGTTTCCCGTGCTTTGCCCTAGTATCAAGTCGTGCCACGTCCTGTGTCTTCTGCCACGTCTTGAGGAATCCGCCACGTCCTGTGTCATCTGCCACGTCCGGAGGAATCCGCCACGTCCTGTGTCATCTGCCACGTCTTGAGGAATCAGCCACGTCCTGTGTCATCCGCCACGTCCGGAGGAATCTGCCACGTCCTGTGTCATCTGCCACGTCCAGAGGAATCTGCCACGTCCGGAGGAATCCGCCACGTCCTGTGTTATCTGCCACGTTCGGAGGAATCTGCCACGTCTGGCGCAACTTGCGGCTCCTGTGTCATCCGCCACGTTTGGCGCCATCTGCTGCACCCATCTCATCTGTGCCAGAGCTGCGGTCACCATCTGGACTATTCAGGTGCCCTTGTGCGGGACATTGTATTTCTGGGGTGTCCTGTTGTTTGGCCAGCTGCCTCCCCGCTGCGGCGGTACGGCCTAGTGGGTCCACTAACCCGCTCCGTGACACTCCGTACATAAATACAGCTCCAGAACCAAGATCATTACATATATACAGCACCAGAACAAAGCTCAGTACATAAATACAGCCCCAGAACCAAGCTCAGTACATGTATATAGTAACAGAACCAAGCTCAGTACATATTTACAACACCAGCACAAATACAGCTCAATTTAGTGCAACCCGTGCCGTATAGGTTTGCACTAAATTGTTTCCAGCTCCCAGCATGGCCCGAACAATGGTAAGGATATGCAGGGATTTGCTGTTTCACAAAAAAAATCATATCATAATGATACCACCCATCATCTCGCTGCAGATCATACAGTAACTACAGTACTGATTAGAGGCAGAATAAACATTTACATTAAATGACTCACCGGTGACATCTCAGATTCTAGTTATTTTTCTCCATCCGGTCCAGACCTCTATGATGACTTCTCCCGGTCACAGCCCATTTCTGCAGTTTGTCGCTCAGATGTCTTCAGCTTCTCAATTTTCAAACGTTTCTACACCTATAAACAAAGATAAAGTTCTCATTATACCACACACTACGCCCTTAAATTTAATAGTGCCATACACTGCACCTCTAATTATAATAGTGCTATACACTGTGGCCCCTGTAGATAGTGCCTGCCATAGAGCCCCCTGTAGATAGTGCCCCCCAGAGAGCCCCCTGTAGATAATGCCCCCATAGAGCCCACACCTGTATATAGTGTCCCACATATAGCTCCCCCTATAGTGCTTCACAGATAGCCCACCCCTGTTTATAGCCCCCCTGTAGATATAGCCCACCCCTGTTTATAGTGCTCCACATATAGCCCACACCTGTATATTGTGCTCCACAGATAGCCCACCCCTGTATATAGCCCCCCTGTAGATATAGCCCACCCCTGTATATAGTGCTTCTCTTATATCCCACCCCTGTATATAGTAAGGCGGATAGGAGCAGCACAAGTGCAGATTACCAAATAAATGGTCGGTGCTAAGCTTCAAATGATAGGAGTGACTTCTCCCCATATGATGTATAACAAAAAGACAAGAGCATGGAAGCAGCACTCACAAAAAAAAGTGACGTTTATTCACCCAACAAATGCAACGTTTCACTTCCTCAATGGAAGCATTTTCAAGCTTGAAAATGCTTCCATTGAGGAAGTGAAACGTTGCATTTGTTGGGTGAATAAACGTCACTTTTTTTCGTGAGTGCTGCTTCCATGCTCTTGTCTTTTTGTTATACACCCCTATATATAGTGCTCCACATATAGCCCACCCCAGTATATAGCCCCCCTTGTAGATAGAGCCCCCCGTAGATAAAGACACCACCAGTAGATAAAGCCACACACTTTTTTATTAAGATTTAAAAAAAAACTATACAAACTCACCTTAATCCCGTTCCCACGTCGTCCGGCGGCAATGGAGACCTGCTCTTTTCTGCGCAGGTTTCCTGGGGTTGAACGACGTAAGCAGCGCGATGACGTGATCGCGCGTTTGCGTCTATGAAAGGAGCTGATTGGCAGGGCAGAATGACTTGCCCTGTCAATCAGCGCCTTTCAACTACGCTATTGGCGCAAAGTATCGCGCCGCTTCGCTCGTGGAAAGGCGCTGAATGTCCGGGCACGGAACGTATCCAGCCATACATTGCTTCTAATTGTACCTATGTCCTATAGACGCAGGTACAATTATAGTGCAGGAGGGGGTGGCGGTGGCTCGTTTGAGGGGCGCCACCGACCCCATAGAGAGGCAGCAGGCCACTGTCATGGATGGTGCGGCCCTGTCACCCCCCTCTAAGTTGCGCCCGTGGGAAAAGTTAGCTACGCCCATGTGCAATGCAATGTGACACCGAGGGACATGCAGTGCTACCAGCACAGTGTAAACTGACAAGCCCACAGTGATCTACTCAAAACCATCCACAATCTTCTGTTAAATCCCAATCAATGTTTTGACGGCCTTTGGTGTAAATTATATTATTGCAATGGCAGAGACTAGTTGTAATCAACAGTTTGGTCATCATTAGCCCAACTAAGGGTGAAGGACATGCAGGTTCCTGGAGTTAGAAAGAATAGGTCCACAGGGAAGAACATTATTAAAAGTAACTAAAAAGTACAATAGCAGAAGGAAAAAGGGAAGGGGTAGTTCCTGTTTCTCCATCTAAATCTAGAGGTCTGTGACATATTTTCATCAGTTCAATTACCTGTGGTGATCTGAGTGTGTTCTTTTAGGTGAGATTGTGTGGAGGCGTGGAGGATCTGGATAAAACTTTTCAGGTTGCAAAATATTTCTGAACTTGTCCTTTTGCATGGTTGACTCAAACCAGCTCATTTGAAATAAATAGGAAACTTTGTGTAGTAACCTACTTCTTTTTGATTTCTGTGAAGTGCAGTATTGTCATTGTGACAATGTGTGTATCCAAATCACCGAGTGATCACACATATACACACATAGTTGCTACTTTTCAAGCCATGTAGCTTTGATTTTGACATACCCTTGGTCTCAATGACAACATTGTACCTGCCAGAAATCGGAAGTGGACATGATGCCACCTTAATCTCTCAGTAGTGCAACCTCAGGCTTATATATCAGCATAGAACTAAAATTATAATTAAGATGCAACACAACTACATGAAAAAGCCTTTTCTAAATTGTATGTCTCCTTTAGGCCTCATGCACACTTCCGTTGTACGGCCGCTAATGACGGATCCATGAAACACGGACCGCACACGGATGGCTTCAGTGTGCAGTCCATTGTTTCAAGGACCAAATGAATGAAAAGGCCGAGACTGTTCTGTCAAAAACGGACAGGAGTAGGGCCTGTCCTATTTTTGTCGGAATGGCCGCACGGTTCCGTTAAAACAACGGAAGTGTGCATGGCCCCATTGAAATGAATGTGTCAGAGTGCTATCAGTTAAAAAAAATGGATAGCACCCTGAGTAAAAAACCTGAAGTGGGCATGCGGCCTAAAACTGTGCAGTTCTGGTGGTAAGTAGACTTTATGACTTGTTTTAGAACATGTTTTATACTGTATTAGTTATCTCTCTCTCTCTCTCTCTCTCTCTCTTCATTTACAAAAAACAGCTGAATTTTGTACGTTTCTATCTGCCATTGCTTACCTCAGAACATGAGAAAGTCATTTATTTGGATGATGACATAATTGTTTTAGGTAGGTTTTTTTTTATTATCACAGAATTATTTTTTGTTTAGGATTTATTACTATGTACTAAAAATGTAAAATGTAAATTTATCTCAGCATTGAGTGAAGCCTACTAATGCCAACTGTTGGTAAACGTTTTGTTCAAAACATTTGGCATTTAGCAACTCAATGTATACTTAAAGGGGTTGTCCACATTTTCTTTTCTTTATTAATTTAAAGATGGCAGCAGTCATGTGACCCATATCATGTGACCAGTGGCGGATTAAGTAGACTATGGGCCCTGGGCTGTTACCCAAACTTGGGCCCCCCTGTCGCACCGCTGCCCTACCCCACCGTAACTATTTTTAACACTACCTTTTTGGGCAAGCATTAACAAATGGGTGTTACGATTCCCCTTGTCACAGGGCTGTGTCCGTACATACTGACAGTATCACACCGTGCAGGGACACGTCCTCCTGACAAGTCCTGGACTGCAGAAAGACTTTTTGTGAAATACAAGGGTTTCCTATAATAAACATGTCAGGAGAGGTGACAGATTCTCTATATATCTAGTGAATCACAGGTGACGACGTCTCAGATTCTAGTAGATTTTTTCCTCTTCTTTTCCCCATCCGGCCCAGAGCTCATGACGACTTCTCCCTCCATGTCTCATTTCTACAGAATTTGCCACTCAGATGTCTTCGGCTCCTCACTTTTCCAACATTTCCACACCTATAAACGAAAATAAAGTTATCATGGTGCCTCATACTGTGCCCCTAAATATAATAGCACCAAACACTGCGCGCCTCAATATAATAATATCACACACTGTAAAACACCACATACACACAGCCCCCTGTACATAGTGCCACACACAGCCCCCTGTACATAGTGCCACACACAGCCCCTGTAGATATTACACATCCCCATAGATAGCGCCACACACAGCCCCGTGTAGATATCACACATCCCCCCCGTAGAGAGTGTTACACACAGCCCCCTGTACATAGTGCCACACACAGCCCCTGTAGATATTACACACCCCCATAGATAGCGCCACACACAGCCCCCTGTAGATATCACACATCGCCCCATAGTAAGCGTTACACACAGCCTCCTATAGATAGTGCCATACAGCTCCACTGTAGAGAGCGTCACACAGCCCTCCCCCTCTTGTAAATAAGGTCAAAAGCCCCTTATAAAGAGCACCACACATATACCTCTGTGGATAGCGCTACACTGCCCCCCCTTGTAAATAGTGCTACATAGTCCTCCCCCTTTGTACATAGTGTCACACAGCGCCCCCCCATTTTATATAGTGTCACACAGGGCTCCCCCTTTGTATATAGGGCCACACAGCGCTCCCCCTTGCATATAGGGCCACACAGCGCCCCCCCCTAGTATATAGTGCACACAGCGTTCCCCCTTTGTATATAGTGCCACACAGCACTCCCCCCCTTGTATATAGTGACACAGAGCACTTCCTCCCCTTTGTATACAGGCCCACACAGCGCTACCCTCCCCCTTGTATATAGGGCCACCCAGCACTCCCCCTGGTATATAGTGTAACGGAGCAATCCCCCCCTCCTTGAATATATACACAGCGATAGTCCCCACCTAAAAAAATATATACAGTTTACTTACCTTACCCCGTGGCGGCCGCTCCAACTGGACGCGTGTGAATCCTCCGGACTAGATGCATGCGCAGACCGGCGTGATGCAGTACCTCATCACGCCGGCCTGCGCAGGGAGTCTTCCCAGCGCCTTATAGGCTGCAAGCCGAACGTGACCTGCAGCCTATAGTATTCATTTGTATCTAAGACCTGAGGACTCCTATACAAATGAATGTGGCTGCCGCTAGCACCGGGGGCCCCCTCCGGTGCTAGCGATGCCACCGGGCATGAGGGGGCCCGTGCGATCATGTGCATTTCGGCCGGCCATGGGCCCCCCGGGAGCCTTGGGCCCCGGGCGGCCGCCCGAACCGCCCTAATGATAATCCGCCACTGCATGTGACCACTGGCATTCAGGTAACACTGTCCAGGTATATAACAGGTGATTAATAGGTTATTGAGGAGCAGAAGTTATAAAGTATTTCTACCTACAGCAACATCTCATCATGTCTGTCAGTGTGTGTGAGGAGATCTTCCAATCTTCTGTCTCCTCTGTGTGTGTTTTTTTTAATTTAACTTTATTAGCAACATGACAACATCTCATGGAGACAGGCAGTTATTTTATAAATCACCTATAGACAGTGATTACAGGCACAGTGAAGAAGTTGTATATCATTATTCCACCATTAGGGCATGACCACACATGGCGGAATTCCTCCGCAACTGTCCGCATCCATGCCGCACAGAATCTGCGTTGCAGATTCTGCTGCGGATCTGCACAAAATGTGCAGTACATTGATGCGGACTAGCTGCTGCGGACTGCGGGAAAAGTGCTTCCCTTCTCCCTATCAGTGCAGGATAGAGAGAAGGGACAGCACTTTCCCTAGTGAAAGTAAACGACTTTCATACTTACCGGCCGTTGTCTTGGTGACGCGTCCCTCTTTCGGCATCCAGCCCGACCTCCCTGGATGACGCTCCAGTCCATGTGACCGCTGCAGCCTGTGCTTGGCCTGTGATTGGCTGCAGCCGTCACTTACACTGAAACGTCATCCTGGGAGGCCGGACTGGAGACAGACCCAGGGAGTTCTCGGTAAGTATGAACTTATATATTTTTTTACAGATACATGTATATTGAGATCGGTAGTCACTGTCCCGGGTGCAGAAACAGTTACTGCCGATCGCTTAACTCTTTCAGCACCCTGGACAGTGACTATTTACTGACGTCTCCTAGCAACGCTCCCGTCATTACGGGAGCCCCATTGACTTCCTCAGTCTGGCTGTAGACCTAGAAATACATAGGTCCAGCCAGAATGAAGAAATGTCAAGTTAAAAAAGCAAGACGCATCCGCAGCACACATGACATGTGCATGACAGCTGCGGACTTCATTGCGGAACTTTGAATCTCCATTGAAGTCAATGGAGAAATTCCGCCATGAGTCCGCCACTGCTCCGCAACAGACAGAGCATGCTGCGGACACCAAATTCCGCTCCGCAGCCTATGCTCCGCAGCGGAATTGTACGCATCGTGTAAACGAACACTGCTAAATTAAAGTGAAAGTCAATGGAGAAACGGCTCCGCTGCGGATTAACGCTGCGGAGTGTCCGCAGCGGAATTTAAGTGAAATTCCGCTATGTGTGAACCCGCCCTTAGACCTATTCACTTAGCCCATGCATGTGTCCCCTATGTCTTAACACATTGTGTGTGTGTTGGTCACGTGAATGACACCATGTTTAGTCATATTCAGTTAGGCCTCATGCACACGGCCATTCCTGTAATCATGCGCCCGGACCGCATTTTCGTGCCGTGCTCCCATACAAAGTATGGGAGCACGGCCCACAAAAAACGAAAAGTAGGACATGCTCCATAATTCCCGGCACGGTTCTATGGCACGCACACCTATCCATAATGGTACGGAAGAGTGTCTGCGGCCAATAGAATCGGGCGGGTCCGTAATTGCGGACCATATTGCGGTCCGCAATTACTGAGTTTTTTTTACAGTCGTGTGCATGGAACATAAGCCTGTGGATGCATTACACAGAACTAATCTGTGAGCTATACCATTCTGTGACAGACAGGGGCCTCATGCACTATAAGAAATGTATGTGAGCAGAATTTCTAATACATGTATAGTAGAAAACTGTATGTTTTCCTATTCTACAAACAAGTGTAAAAATAAATGAAAACTGCACAACCCCTTTAACTTTATTAACAACATGACAACATTTCAAAGAGACAGGCAGCCATTTTATAAATCATCTAGATACAGTGAATACACGCACAGTGAAGTAGTTGTTCATCCTTATTCCACCATTAGTCCTATTCACTTAGCGCATGTTGCCTCAACACATCTTATTCCTAAACTAGCAGTTTACTTTGTGTTCTGATTTTCTGTTGTTTACAGGAGATATCCAGGAACTTTACAACACTAAAATATCAAGAGGACACATTGCTGCATTTTCTGATGATTGTGACTTGCCGTCACTCCATGATGTGATCACAAGCGTAGGGATACAGGTATAAAGAAGTGTAGGGATACTATATAAAGAAATATGTGCACATAAATGGGTACTTTCAGCTGAAAATGAGTACCAGGACCTATTTGTTCAGGACCTCACTTATGTGACCTTGTAACTCATCTGTATGGCATATCAGAATGACATATTTCCTGGAGACATCAGCATGCTATATATTAGATTGAAATATGTAAAAAATTATAGTAAGTGAGCTTTTTATGCATAAAATGAATACTAGAGACACTATATTATATAACAGCCTGTGTAGCCTATGTGATATGTTACCCCAACAGTGTCTACTTTACCCCACCCAGACATTCCCAAAACAATAATATACCATGTAAAAGATTAAGCAAAAAAAAGTCAATAAAATATTTCCCAAAGGGAACAAGTATTAGATTTATTATTATGATATTATTATTATTATTATTATTATTATTATTATTATTATTATTATTATTAGTGTACCATCATATTCTGTGATGATGTACGTTTTAAAACATTGACAGGTAGTATATATAAGATATGCATACATAAAGCATTGCATTTTATAAATACTGATGGATCAGGTCAGATACAAAACAGTGATACCCTAATACCTTTGAACAAAAAGAGCTTACGAGTTATTCCCATATGAAAATATATCAGCCATTAGGGTTCCTCAAAGCTAGTATACAATCTCGGATCTAGGAGAGAGGGTACCAGAGCCCCTGTGCTGGGTGCAGGCACAAACCTATGATTTGTTTTTCTTGCTAACAATGCAGAAGAGATATAGAGGATACAGTGAAGCTGTCACCTATTCATTGAAAATCAGAGATCAGGAGCTTATATGTAAAATTAGAGTGTATTTTATTACATAGCCTTTGTGAGTATATCAATATTTGATATATATGTTTATTATGAGAAAGGGGCATCTTGTTCACTTTGCAGCAGCCTGTATCCTTCTTTTTCCTGTCTGCAGTAGTCCAGTAAGCATTCGACAGAGAGGAGAATGATGCAGCTGAAACTGCAGGCTGTGAGAGGGGAGGGGGAGCATCCGATTGGCTCAAATTGCTCCAATTGTTGCGCACGGCGCTGAGATGTATAGGCAGCATGTAAATAATGCCAAGGTAAGGGAAAAGGTCACACCTAATGATAAGTATGATTTAAATAAATGACAGGTGCAGGTTAAGATTCTTTCAGTGGAAACAAAGGTGAAAAAATATTTTGTGCCCTTTTGGAGAGTTGACCTATGTTGAGACTCTTCTCTCCTTGTTATGCTCCATCATGTGTCATGTACTTCATAAACATATATCAAGTTGCCCTTCTGTTTCATTTAACTATATCCTTCTATTGTAGAACACATATATGGGGTTCCTTGACTATAGAAAGAAGATAATACGGAAACTTGGAATCAGCCCAAGTACATGTTCTTTCAACCCAGGAGTATTTGTAGCAAACATGACTGAGTGGAGACAGCAGCACATTACAAAAAAACTGGAGAAATGGATGAAGAAAAATGTGGAGTACGTTATTTAATATAACATTCAAATAAAATATAACAGTGAGTGCCTCAACTTTATCCCCATCCTTTCTATCTTCTAGTATATTGCAGTTTTTGGGGGGATTGTAGAGCACCTCACTTTCTGATATATTATAAATATTGTGGTACCCGTGTGTCTCTTCTTTTGTCCTGGCATGATAAGAAAATCCAAAACTGTTTGGGACTGCCAAGTTTTTGAATGCCAGATAAAGTTTAAAACTGTTACACCTGAAATTTTTGAGATATGATATTTAGATATATTTTATAGCGTTAAAGTGACCCTCTGGGCAAAAGAAGCATTCTCAGCTTTTACTTACTTCGTCCCTGCCATTCCAGAGATCCATTGGGAACTTATATGGGAGACTTCTTCAACATGGCTGCCTGGTCACGTCCTGAGCAGTGGTTATGAGACACCTAACAACCTGTACAGGAAATAACTCTCAGCACTTGCTAAAAAAAATTGTGCACTTTACAATGTTTTGGTATATTAACACAAGATACTTTGTCTTATTTTTCAGAGAGAATCTGTACAGCAGTACTGTTGGAGGTGGAGTGAGTACTCCTCCCATGCTTATTGTGTTTCATGAAAAATATTCTGTCATCGCTCCAGTCTGGCACATTCGGCATCTTGGTGAATATACCCCTGCCTCTATATTATTCTCACAAAACATTATTTATTTTATTATTTAATTCCTCTTTAGTAGCACCAACATAATCTGTAGCACTGTACATATATTGTAATAACTCATATCAGTTCCTGTCAGAGGGGAGGCTAACAATATCAGACACAATTTTAAGGGCCAATTTCGTAGGAACCCAATGAATCAGTACGTTTTTGGAGTGTGGGGGGATTCTAGACTACCAGAGGAAACTCATGCAAGCAGAGGGAGAACATACACATTACTTGCAGATGTGGCCCTTGACCACACTGCTAATCACTGAGCCATCATATATACATCACAATTACAATATATTTGTTCTTAGTAGACATTTCCAACCGGAGTTTCCTGGAACCCAGTCAGGAATTCCCTGGCACAAAGTACCATTTTAAATAAAGAAAATGGTGGTATGGTCTTCAGCTCTTTCAACGATGCTTTGTGTGGGGTGGAAAGAACTTCAATCTGAATGAGAATTGTCTTATCTTTAGTTTGAAAATTACAATTTGGGGCAAGCATTCTCTATCGGTCAGAAATTTACTACAGTTTTAAATGACCATTGTGAACTTCATGTAAAAACAGCGTTCTCAGTTTTCTACACAAGCAGTCCTAAGAACATTTCATAAAGGATGTTGCCTTTCTTTTTTTTTTTAACGCAGATAAACCTTGAGTGGTTCTCTCAGTCTCAAAATACCTGATATTAGCCCTTCTCTCAAGGCTGTGAAATAATAACCTATCCCAGATTTATAATCCTCAACGCAATTCCATAGTTCAAACACTGTAACTGTACAGAACCGTTTTCCATATTGATGCCTGAATCACCTCTCCTCCACACATAAAGAATGTCCCTAGTGCAGTTCTTGTTATTAATAAATTATGCCAGTTCTTTGTATTGACCACACATGTTAATAAGATTTACTTCTAAGGTGTCTTTTTTCCAAGATGAACAATCCTGATTTTTCTAGCTTCTCATTGTAAGAGAGACCTCCCATCCTATGTAACAATCTAGTCGCCATCTCTATTAGAAACCCTTTTATAATGTGGAGCCCGACACTAAATGGCACATTTTAAATGTGGTTTTACAAGGGATTAATAGAGGGATATATTACATCGGGATCACAAGTTTATATCTCTCTTTTTATACACTCTTAAATCTCATTTACTTTTGCAGCTACTGCTTGGCATTGAGTACTTCTGCTTAGTTTACTTGTGTAATGTCGGGGTAGGGAAACAGACAAGTGAGTCCTAATCTACCCGCCACTCAGTCCCTGCCTACTTGCAACGACCCGCCCTAGGCGACGGGGTACAACTGGGCGACGGTCCCTACACTCAATAGGTGCACGACAGACAAACAGACAAGGGTACAAAGAAGCCAGGGAAATGGGGACGTTGCCCACGGGAACACCGTGAGCAACAAGCGAGGTGAACGAGCAGAGTCAACCCAGGAGATGAGCGAGGTACAAAAACGCAGAGCAGAAGAGTGGTCAGAAAAGCCAAGGTCAATCACAAGCAGAGGATCAGTAGTTCAAGAAGCTGCAGCAGGGCCAGGAAACCAACAGAGAAGAATCACAAGCAAAGGAGGAACAGGAAAGGCAGGTATAAATAGACAGAGGGCGGGAGCTAGCTCCATCTGGCCAGGCTGTGATAGGCTCTCCCACTCCTAAGCCTGCCATCCTGGGTGGTGGAAGATGGAGTCAGTCTCACAGACATAGAAGCAGGTGCAGACTGATTACCTATGGGCGTCGACACAGAAGTTGTGTCAGGCAGATCCTTTACAACTTGTAATCAGAATACCCATGTCCTTTTCTTGTTCTGTAATCCCTAGTTTTATTCCATTTTATGTATATGCAGTAATACTATTGCTGTGACTTACATGCATTACATTCTGCCACCTTATTGTCCGGGCTGCCAGCTTCTATAATATTTTATAATCAAGCTGAGTTTAAAGTATTATACAAAATTTTGTATCATCAGCAAAAACTGACACTTTACTTTCAATCCCACTCACAAGGTCATTAACCCCTAAGAACACAGCCTGTTTTGGCCTTCAGGACACTGTTGATGTTTTCAAATCTGACATGTGTTACTTTACGTGGTAATAACTGTGGAATACTTTTACCTATCCAAGCGATTTTAAGATTGTTTTCTTGCGACATGTATTTTGTTTTACTGAAGAAATTTGGTTGATTAAATTCAGTATTTATTTGTGAAAAACACCAAAAATTTCGAGAAAATGTGAAAAAAATAGCATTTCTCTAAATTTAAACATATCTGCTTGTAAAACAGATATTAATACCATACAAAATAGTTACTAGTTAACATTTCCCATATGTCTACTTTATGTTGGCATCATTTTTCAACATTCTTTTATTTTTCTAAGACGTTACAAGGCTTAGAACTTTAGTAGCAATTTCTCAAATTTTCAAGAAAATTTCAAAAGGCTATTTTTTCAGAGACCAGTTAAGTTCTGAAGTGTCTTTGATGGCCTTATATATTAGAATATATAAATATATATACATAAATCACCCCATTTTAAAAACTGCACCCTTCAAAGTATTCAAAACAGCATACACAGTGGCGGATTATCATAAGGGCGTTTCGGGCGGCCGCCCGGGGCCCAAGGCTCCCAGGGGGCCCAAGGCTCCCAGGGGGCCCATGACCGCCCGAACCCCCTCATGCCCAGTGGCGTCGCTAGCACCGGAGGGAGCCCCGGTGCCAGGACCGCACCTGTCAGGCGAGGGGAGCTTCGCTTCTACTTAGCAGCCGTGGTCTGTGCTGCTTTAGAAGCTCCCCCTCCAGCCCCCCTTCCCTGCTCTAAACATCTCTCCTCTGCTGCTAGCTGTCGGGACATGGGGAAGGGGAGACTGTCGGCGGGCTCTGTGCTGTGAGCAGGAGAAGAGATGCAGTGAAGACATAAAAGGTAACTGCATGTATGTTTAATGTCCATATTCATGTGTGTTTAATGTCCATATTCATGTGTGTTTAATGTCCATATTCATGTATGTTTAATGTCCATATTCATGTATGTTTAATGTCCATATTCATGTATGTTTAATGTCCATATTCATGTGTGTTTAATGTCCATATTCATGTATGTTTAATGTCAATATTCATGTGTGTTTAATGTCCATATTCATGTGTGTTTAATGTCCATATTCATGTATGTTTAATGTCCATATTCATGTGTGTTTAATGTCCATATTCATGTGTGTTTAATGTCCATATTCATGTATGTTTAATGTCCATATTCATGTGTTTACAAGGTGTACTTTGTGTATAATGTGCATACTTGTGTGTACTTTGTGTACTATGCATACTTTGTGTATAATGTGCGTAGTTTGTGTATAATGTGCCTACTTTGTGTACTTTGTGCATAATGTGTGTACTGTGCGTACTTTGTGCATAAGGGGCGTACTTTGTACTGTGCGTACTTTGTGCATAATGTGTGTACTGTGCGTACTTTGTGCATAATATGCGTACTTTGTGCATAATGTGCGTACTTTGTGCATAATGTGCGTACTTTGTGTACTTTGTGCATAATGTGCGTACTTTGTGCATAATGTGCGTACTTTGTGCATAATGTGTGTACTTTGTGTACTGTGTGTACTTTGTGCATAATGTGCGTACTTTGTGTACTGTGCGTACTTTGTGCATAATGTGTGTACTGTGCGACCTTTGTGTACTGTGCGTACTATGTGCATAATGTGCGTACTTTGTCACTTTGTCTGTGATAGAGATAGTGTATATATACATACGTGTGTGTGTGTATATATATATATTTCAGCAGAAATTCTGCTACAGAAAAAAAGCACCATTTCCTGTGGTTTTTACTGCAGAAAGTGGTGCGTATTTTGCTGCGTTTTTCTCAGTGTTGGGGGATGGTGACGTCTCCTCTGAAAAAACGCTGCAATTTAGTCACTTTCCGCAGCAGGAATTGACATGCTGCAGTACGATAAATACGCACCGCAGGACAAAATGTCTGGTCGGAAATTTGTATAGTTTTTGTATGTTTTACTACTTTCACACAGTAAAAACTCTTTTTTTTCAAAATTATTTGTTTTTGTGTCTCCATATTTAAAGAGCCGTAACGTTTTTATTTTTTCGCCGATGCGGTTGTATGAGGGCTTTTTTTTTGCGGGACGACTTGTAGTTTTTATTGGTACCATTTTGGAGTAGATGCGACTTTTTGATCACTTTTTATCACATTTTTTTAAAGTCAGTATTCACAGAAAACAGCAATTTTTCCATAGTTTTTTATTAATTTTTTTTACGGCGTTCACCGTGCGGGTTAAATAATGTAATAGATTTATAGTCGGGGTCGTTACGGACGCGGCGATACCAAATATGTGTAACTTTTTAACTTTATTTTGTTTTTTTAATAGTAAAGCATTTTGTAAAGGGAAAAGCTGGGTTTTTCATTTTTTTCACATTTTTTTTAAAATTAACTTTATTAAACTTTTTTTTCACTTTTTTACTAGTCCCATTAGGGGACTATAATATGCGATTCTGCGATCGCATTTATAATACACTGCAATACTTTTGTATTGCAGTGTATTACTGCCTGTCCGTTTAACACGGACAGGCATCTGCTAGGTCATGCCTGCGGCATGATCTAGCAGGCATTCACTCCAGGCAGACCTGGGGGCCTTTATTAGACCCCTGGCTGCCATTGGAGACACAGACACTCGGCGATCGTATCGCCGGGTGTCAGTGGGATGAGAGGGAGCTCCCTCCCTCTCTCCAAAACCACTCAGATGCGGTGCTCGCTATTGAGCACCGCATCTGAGGGGTTAAACGGGTGAGATCGATACTAATATTGATCTCACACGGCAGAGCAGGGACGCCCCCAGCCCTCAGCTGCCTCTAGCAGCTGAGAGCAGGGAGATTTGACAGCTCCCTGCTCTGTTTACTTATTCCGATGCCGCGACGTAAAAAGTCTATGGCATCGGAATAAGGCCCGTTAGTGACCGACGTAGAAACACGATGGGCCGGTCACTAACGGGTTAAATAGTCTGTCTGCTCCAGTTAGACAAATTGACATTGTCTATATTTGTTATTCTACCCATTATGTATACATATCCTCTGCATTGGATGAACGTTTTTATTCATGCTTTGCATGACTCATCTTTTAATTCTTGTGATTTTTTTGAATAAAGCTTATATTTTCCTAAAATACATGTGTTGTGTTAATTGTACTCCACACTTTATAGGCTATGTCATCCTGTGGCTAGTAGAAAGTTCTGGATCAGTAGAGATGCAAACCAGTCGCCACTCCACGCGGTCCCACATGGTCCCAGCGAGCAGCATGTGTAGCCTAGATAGAGTGGTGTCAGCAATTGCTGGAGTCGTGCACCCAGGAGTCTGAAAGAGGAGAGAAAACATCAAAGACATTCAGTAAAAGCAATAAAGGCAAAACAGGTGAACAATTAGATGAACAACAGTAACAGCAATCCAGGCTAAGAACAGCGGGGTTACTGTCAATAAAGCAAACGGAATGTTGTCTGCATCAATTCGTGCACATGTCCAATAAAAATCGGGCATATTCCCTGACAACACAGGTGCATATTACTCGGCATCGCGGTCCTCCAGGTGAAGCTGTCTCCAAGCCAGAACCAGATCTTCAAAAATGCGGATGCGGCCGCCATCTTGAACTCTCAGCCCTGCGGGGAATAAAAGTTGAAAGCGAGTGTTCCTCTCATGAAGCAAGCGGCAAACAGGAGTGAAGGCTTTTCTTTTTTGAGAGACAGCTGCAGAGTAGTCCTAGAAAATCAGGATTTTGGAGTCGTTGATCAATAAGTCCCTCTGGTTCTTATAGGCTCTCAGAACTTTTTCTTTTATAGCCCAATGGAGGTACTTGGCTATGACCGTACGCGGACTAGTGTCACCCACTCCTCTATTTGACCTAGGAGGGCCCAGCCTGTGTGCTCTCTCAATCATGAGGGGGTCACCCCAAAGTTCAAGGTTAAGCGCTTGTGGGAGGGATTTGCTGAGATAGTCCGTCAAGCAATCAGCTGTCACCGTTTCAGGGCTGCCCACAAATCTCAGGTTGCTACGTCTATCCCTGTTCACCAGGTCCTCCAACTTGTCCCTCACTGCCTGAGTTGTGGCTTGGTTCTGGTGCAGGGTATCCTCCAGATTTGATATGGTGTGTTCCGAGGAGGTGAATCCGGTCTCCAAGTCAGCAATCTTCTGTGAGTTGGAGGTGATCTGGGCTAAGGCCGAGTTGATAGACGTGTGTAGGACATCCAAACGCTTGTCAAAGAGAGGCATCAACAACTTCGAGACCTCCTGCACCACCAGGGTAGCCTAAACAGAGTCCATGTCAGAGCCGTGTTGAGGGGTACATTGTGGGGACAGCTGAGGGGTGGTCATATTATCTCCTGTAAGTAGCTCCGGGGAGCATTTCGGCTGCGGAGATCGCACTTTAGCGGGTGCGAGTTTAGATGATTTTTCCCCTTTAGCATTTCCCTTAGTTTTATGTGGACGTGTTGTGCCCGGGACTCCGCTCTGGGGAAGACCCTGACACACTGTCCATATATGGACAGTGATGTCAGGGAATTCCACAGAGTCCCGGAGCAGAGCCTGTACTAGCGCTCTGCCCGGGACTCCACTCTGGGGAAGCCCCAGACATTGTGTGTCTAAACATGGACACCGATGCCAGTGAATTCCAGAGTCCCGGAGCAGAGCCGATACTAGCACTCTGCCCGGGACTCCGCTCTGGGGAAGACCCTGACACACTGTCCATATATGGACAGCGATGTCAGGGAATTCCACAGAGTCCCGGAGCAGAGCCTATACTAGCGCTCTGCCCGGGACTCCGCTCTGGGAAAGACCCTGACACACTGTCCATATATGGACAGCGGTGTCAGGGAATTCCACAGAGTCCCAGAGCAGAGCCTATACTAGCGCTCTGCACGGGACTCCGGCTCTGGGGAAGCCCCAGACATCGCTGTTCATATGTGGACAGCGATGTCAGTGAATTCCAGACTCCCGGAGCAGAGTCTGTACTAGCGGCTCTGTGTCCCGCGGGCCGCAGATGACAGCCCTAGGGGCCGCATGCAGGCCGCGGGCCGCGTGCTTGAGACCCCTGACCTAGATGCAGCGATCGCTTTTGATCGCTGCATCTAAGGGGTTAATTGGCTGGATCGGAGGCTAGCTCCGGTCCTGGCCAGTACAGCGTGATGTCCACTGTAATATACAGCCGACACCCGGCGGTGATGGAGCTGGCTCAGCTCCAGTTACAAGAGAAGGCGCCATCAGGTAACTGTACGTGATTTTGCGGGTAAGTGGGCACACTGTTACATGTCTGATCTACTCACTTTCACACTGAGGAGACCAGATGGTGTAACAATGTTTACAGACAGTTTTTTTTGTCAAGGAACTGTGATTGGTCAGTCCACTGTGACTGACCAATCACAGCGTTCACCCCCCCCCCTGTCTTACTGTGCCGATCAACTGTCATAAACAGTTGATAGCACAGTTCTGTCACCTTGTCTTTTGACAGGGTGACAGTTTACATCCATGACGCACCAGTACGTTCCGGTGCGTTAAAGCATTGCAGTGCATGACGTACCGCTACGTCCTGGTGCGTCAAGGGGTTAAAGGGGTTCTCCGCTTTGGATAATCCCTGCTCGTTTGAAGGGTCCCTTGACAATAAGCAGATCACAGAGTGTTCCCCTTCTGGAAGCCCCAGTAATCAGCTGTAATCTGTGGGAAAACCTGGCAGTAAGTGTTAATTTTCCCTGCAGCGCCAGTACAAGAGAAATGAAGCATTACACTGTATCCATTCATAACAATGATTTGTCTGTGTAATGCAGGATAGGACAGGTCCTCCAGAGCGAGAGGTGCTCTTCATAATCGCTTTCTGTTATGGCCAAGAGATAGGGATCCCAAAAAGGTTGGGGGTACCCTCAGACCTAATAGGTTATATTAAAGTTGGTTTTCTAAACTGGACAACGCCTTTAATAAAGAGATTAAAATAATTGGGCCTTACACAGATCCTTGTGGTACCCCGCTTCTGAATTTAGCCTATTTTGAGTGTGTATAGTTTATAATGACTGTTTTCTATCCCTTAGGCCCCATGCACACGACCGTAAAAACGCCCGTAATTACGGGCCGTAATTATGGCCCGTAATTACGGGCCCATAGACTTCTATTGGCCACAGGTACCTCCCCGTATGCTTACGGGAAGTTGCCCGTGCCGTTGAAAAATATAGAACATGTCCTATTTCAGGCCGTAATTACGGCACGGGCAGGCCCATAGAAGTCTATGGGGCTCCCATAATTACAGGTGACTACATGTGTGCACCCGTAATTACGGGAGCGTTGCTAGGCGACGTTAGTGTATAGTCACTCTCCAGGGTGCTGAAAGAGTTAAACGATCGGCAGTAACTCTTTCAGCACCAGGGACAGTGACTGCCAATCACAATATAGATAAAGCTGTAAAAAAAAAAAAAAGACGTTCATACTTACCCAGAACTCCCTGCTTCTTCCTCCAGTCCGGCCTCCTGGGATTACGTTACAGCCCATGTGACCGCTGCAGCCAATCACAGGCCAATCACTGGCTGCAGCGGTCACATGGACTGCGCGTCATCCAGGGAGGTCGGACTGGATGTCAAGAGAGGGACGCGTCACCAAGACAACGGCCGGGTAAGTATGAATTTATTTTACTTTTATTACGGACAGGGCTGTCCCTTCTCTCTATCCTGCACTGATAGAGAGAAGGGCTGCCGATTACTGCAGTGTAATTTTGCAGAGAAAACGTGCCCGTAAATACGGGTGGAATACGGGTGACACCGGAGCCGTATTTACCGGCACGGGTCCGTAAATACTGGTGCAATACGGGTCGAATACGTGTGACCAAGGACCCGTATTTACGCCAGTATTTACGGGTGGACAAAAATACAGTCGTGTGCCTGGGGCCTTAACCAATTCTTTACCCATGTTACATTTCCCTCCAGTCCGTTCCTCTGTAGCTTCAGCACGAAGCTGTTGTGAGGAATAGTATCAAGTGCTTTTGCAATTTCATGTCATTGAGATAATAAAACTAAAAGGTGACAGGTCCTCTGAAACAAAAATTTCAAATGTGGCAAAACCAAAGTCTATCCCTTAACCAAGTCTGAACATAGCTTTACATTCATAAACTACAGTATGTTCAGTGTAAGGAAAACACTGAGGATTGTTATTTGGTGGATGTTCAATGGGTAGGTTGCAAAAGATAGAATATAAAGATTTATGCCATAATGATTTTATTCCATTTATATACCGAAGGGTTGAGCCCAGATGAACAGATATCTCAGAATGTGATTCAAGATGCCAAGCTGCTCCACTGGAATGGACGATTTAAACCTTGGAAGTTCCCCTGCTCACACTACAAGCTATGGGAGAAATGGTTCATTCCTGACCCCACTGGAAAGTTTCAGATCCGCCGCATCTAAGTACATATGTTTTAGTTTAATTGCATTAACTTAGAATGTTTTCTCAAATAAACATGGTTTGTAAATACGTTGTAAATTTGTGAAATATTTTGCTAAGACATACGTTAATGTATGCTTCGGAAAGTAGTAAAGGCTTTAAAGCATAGGTATTAAACATAGGCTTTGACGCTTTTCCAACAGTGGCATCCATCACCATAGACATTAATGTTATCGGTTATATGGGTACATGGTGAACTGGGGTCATGAGAGTCATGACGGATGTCACTATTAGGCATCATATCAACGGATCCATTACCCATAGACTATAATGGTATCCGTTTAACAGCTACTTTAATGAAAGGCTACTGGAAAGCCTATAACATATTAGTTTAACGGATGCCTGTTGTAACGTCCATGGCTGCAGACTATCGTTCTGACTCACGCCTCGACAGCCACGGATCTGAGTGCTGGCCCGCATCTCCTCCCCAGGAGACGCCAACACTCACTTCCACTCCGCCCTGCAGTGTACCGTAGGGTGCCCATGCACGCTCGTTAAAGTGCCAGCGCGCACACATGAAATATGTTACAAATTAGCCTGCATCACTCTGGACTAGAAAAGGGGGCTCTGCCCTTTCACTCCTTGCATTGTTTGTATTCGTATGTTAGGGTTGCAAATGGTCCCTTAGTCGTATCCTGTTCCCTGTGCCATGCTACCTGTATCCTGTGTCCCGTGCTGTATTTTTTCCTTTGCAATCTCTAGTGTTGGAATCGTGTTTTGCCATCTACTTCGCCTGCTGACTTTACACCACGTCTGGTTTCATCAGCCACATTTTTCAAATCTGACATGTGTCACTTTATGTGGTAATAACTCCGGAATGCTTTCACCTATCCAAGCGATTCTGAGATTGTTTTCTCGTGACACATTGGACTTTAAGTTACTGGCAAAATGTGCTCGATATGTTCAGTATTTAATTGTGAAAAACACCAAAATTTAGCGAAAAATTGCAAAAATTTGCATTTTTCTCAATTTAAATGTATCTGCTTTTAAGACAGGCAGTTATACCACACAAAATTGTTGATAATTAACATCCCCCATATGTCTACTTTAGATTGGCATTGTTTTTTGAACTTCCTTTTATTTTTCTATGACATCACAAGGCTTAGAACTTTAGCAGCAATTTCTCACATTTTCAAGAAAATTTCAAAAGGCCATTTTTACAGGGGCCAGTTCAGTTGTGAAGTGGCTTTGAGGGCCTTATATATTAGAAACCCCCAAAATGTCTTAACCCTTTACACATTTCACAGGAATTAAAGCAAAGTAGAGGTGAAATTTACAAATTTCATATTTTTTTGCAGAAATACATTTTTAATACAATTTTTTTTATAACACAGAAGGTTTTACCAGAGAAATGCAACTCAATATTTGTTGCCCAGTTTCTGCAGTTTTAGGAAATATCCCACATGTGGCCGTAGCGTGCTACTGGACTGAAGCACCGGCCTCAGAAGCAAAGGAACACCTAGTGGATTTTGGGGCCTTATTTTTGTTAGAATACATTTTAGGCACCATGTCAGGTTTGAAGGGCTCTTGCGGTGCCAAAACAGTCAAAATCCTCCAAAAGTGACATCATTTGGGAAACTACACACCTCAAGGAAATTATCTAGGGGTACAGTGAGCATTTTGACCGCACAGGTTTTTTACAGAAATGATTGGAAGTAGGCCGTGAAAATTAAAATCAACATTTTTTCAAAGAAAATGTAGGTTTAGCGATTTTTTTTCTCATTTCCACAAGGACTAAAGGAGAAAAAGCACTGTAAAATTTGTAAAGAAATTTCTCCCGAGTAAAACAATACCCCACATGTGGTAATAAATGGATATTTGGACACACGGCAGGGCTTCGAAGGGATGGAGTGCCATTTGGCTTTTGGAGATCACATTTAGCAGGAATGGTTTGCGGAGGCCATGTCACATTTACGAAGTCCCTGAGGAGACAAAACAGTGGAAACCCCCCACAAGTGACCCCATTTTGGAGACTACACCCATTGAGAAAATTATCTAGGGGTAAAGTGAGCGATTTGACCCCACAGTTTTTTTGCAGAAATTATTGTTAGTAGGCCCTGAAAATAAAAAGCACCACAAAATTTGTAAAGCAATTTCTCCCGAGTAAAACAATGCCCCACATGTGGTAATAAACGGCTGTTTGGAGACACGGCGTGGCTTAGAAGGGAAAGAGCGCTATTTGGCTTTTGGAGATCACATTGAGCAGGAATGGTTTGCGGAGGCCATGTCACAATTGCAAAGCCCCTGAGGGGAAAAAACAATGAAAACGCCCAAAACTTGACACCATTTAGGAAACTACACCCCTTGAGGAATTAATCTAGGGGCGTAGTGAGCATTTTGACCCCACAGATGTTTCATAGAATTTATTAGAATTGGGCAGTGAAAATAAAAACAATCTTTTTTCTTCAATAAGACGTAGCTTTAGCAAAAAATTTTTCATTTTCGCAACAAATAAAGGAAAAAAAAGAACCCAACATTTGTAAAGCAATTTCTCCCGAGTACGGCAATACCCCATATGTGGTCATAAACTGCTGTTTGGGCACACAGCAGGGCTCAGAAGGGAAGGACCGCCATTTGGAGTGCAGATGTTGCTGGATTGGTTTCTGGGCGCCTGTGGGCGCAAAACAGTGGAAACCCCCCAGTATTGACCCAATTTTGGAAACTACACCCCTCAATGCATTTACCTAGTGGTGTAGTAAGCATTTTAACCCTGCAGGTGTTTTGTAGAAATTTGTGTGAACTCGATGTTGCAGAGTGAAAATGGGATTTTTTCCATAGATATGCCAATATGTGGTGCCCAGCTTGTGCCACCATAACAAGACAGCTCTCTAATTATTATGCTGGGTTTTCTGGTTTTAGAAACACCCTACATGGGGCACTAATCTTTTGCCTGGACATTTGACCAGACTCAGGAGTGAAAGAGTACCATGTAAAATTGAGGCCGAATTTGGCGATTTACAAAGTATTGGTTCACAACTGCAGAGACTCAGATGTGAAATAATAAAAAGAAACCCCTGAGAAGTGACCCCATTTGGAAACGACACCCCTCAAGGCATTTGTTAAGGGGTGTAGTGAGCATTTCACCCCACAGGTCTTTTCCATAAATGAATGCACTGCGGATGGTGCAAATTAAAAATTTATATTTTTCCCTAGATATGCCAATTCAGTGGCCAATATGTCGTGCCCAGCTTATGCCACTGGAGACACACACCCCAAAAATTGCTAAAAGGGTTCTCCCGGGTATGACGGTGCCATATATGTGAAAGGAAACTGCTGTTTGGGGACGCTGTAGGTTTCAGATGGGAGGAAACGCCATTTGGCTTTTGGAGAGCGGATTTTGCTTGGTAGTAGATTTGTTTGAGTATTGCTGGTGTTTCCGTTTATAATGTGGCGGTATATGTAAGCCGGGCGGAGTATATAAGGGGCATATTCAGGTGGTATAATAATGGGGTAAAAAAAAAACAATAAAATGATCCATAGATGTGTGTTACGCTGTGCTCAATCCTTTCTGCACAGGCCGGTGTTGCACTGATATATGGCGTCCTTTCTTATCCCCCTTTTGGTCCACACTCCGCACCTTTGCAGTTTGGGGAATTTTGCTGGGAAGTGTTGTCCTGGTATAATACGGGCACCGGCGCTTCCAGCGGATATGTTTGGGCCCTCCCTTTCCTGGTTCCCTAATTTTAGGTCCTTGATAAATCGCCTCTTCAAACAGAAGAAATGTTCCCCTCGGGCACAACTGCATATTTTTTTGATTTCCTGACTTATTGGAGCCATAACTAATTTTATTTTTTCATAGACGTAGCGGTATGAGGGCTGGTTTGTTGCGGGACGAGCTGTAGTTATTATTAGTACCATTTTGGGGTACATGCGACTTTATGATTACCTTTTATCCTATTTTTTGGGAGGCCAGGTAAACAAAAAAAAACACAATTCTAGTTTTATTTAGTTTTTTTTTATACAGCGCTCACCATGCGTTATAAACTACATGTTAACTTTATTCTGCGGGTCCGTACGATTCCGGCGATACCTAATTTATTGCACTTTTTTATGTTTTACAACTTTTTGCACAATAAAATTACTTTTGTAAAAATAATGTATTTTTTCTGTCGCCAAGTTGTGAGAACCATAACTTTTTATTTTTTTTGTCGACCGAGTTGTATGAGGGCTTGTTTTTTGCGAGACAAGCTATAGTTTTTATAGGTACCATTTTTTGAATACGTGCGACTTTTTGATCACTTTTTATTCCTATATTTATAGAGCAAAGTGACCAAGAAACAGAAACTCTGGTATAGTTTTTGACGTTTTTTTTTTACGCTGTTCACCGCGTGCAATAAATAATATAATATTTTGATACCTCAGGTCGTTACGGCCGCGGCGATACCAAATACGTATGGTTTATTATTTTTTTTCAATAATAAAGGACTTGATAAGAGTAAAAGGGGGATTGTGTTTTATTTGATTACTTGAAACTTTTATTGTTTTCAAACTTTTATTTTTTTCACACTTTTTCTCAAGTCCCACTAGGGGACTTGAAGGTCCAGCTGTCAGATTTATTTTTTTCTAATACATTGCACTACCTACGTAGTGCAATGTATTAGATGTGTCAGTCATTCACTGACAGCAAGCCGATTAGGCTTCGCCTCCCGGCGGAGCCTAATCGGCTTCCGTAATGGCAGAGCAGGAGACCATTGTGTCTCCTGTTGCCATAGCAGCAGTCGCCAGTCCCGATTGCCTGTCAGGGCTGGCGATCTGCTAGTAACCGCTACGATGCAGCAATCGCTTTCGATTGCTGCATCGAAGGGGTTAATGGCAGGGATCGGAGCTAGCTCCGGTTCCTGCCGTTACAGGTGGATGTCAGCTGTACAGTACAGCTGACTTCCACCGCTGATGACGCCGGATCAGCTCCTGAGCCGGTGCCATCTTGCCGGAAGCTACGGAAGCCGGTCAGGCTCCGCCGCCGAGCGGATCTTGACCGGTTTCCGTGCTAGGCAGACCGGGAGGCCAGTATTAGGCCTCCGGTTGCCATTGCAGCCACCGGAACCCCGGCAATTTCATTGCTGGGGTTCCGATGAGCTGCAAACACCTTAAATGCAGCGATCGCGTTTGAGCGCTGCATTTAAGGGGTTAATGGCGGGGATCGAAGCTAATTTCGGTCCCCGCCGTTACAGCCGGATGTCAGCTGTAAGATACAGCTGAGATCCGGTGATGATGGCACCGGCTCAGCTTCTGAGCCGGTCCCAAACATTCGGCGTATGGGTACGGCAAAATGCGGGAAGTCAATGCTTTCCATGGCGTACCCATACGGCAAATGTCGGGAAGGGGTTAAACTTGATGGAATGGTGTCTTATTTCAATCCACTATGTAAACTACCAGGTGGTTTTTAAGGTAGCCAATTGCATAAAACCATCCCCCGTGCTGTTTTTAATTATTAGTTCATAGGAAGAGGCATTTAGAAACTAATGGTGTGAGTTGTTTCAATGGTAACAGGCTGGCATCAGTACAATATTATATGGGAAAGAGCGCAGGCTATTCCCTATATGTAGAGGGAAACGACAGCCGAACAGATATATCTTAAAAACACAAACTCACCTTTTACAGTTATTTTCATTTTTTTATTCAAGTAAATAAAACCATGTAGCATGTAGGCTGAGAGGCCTTTTATTTTCAATCTGCTTGTTACTCTTGCTTCTTTTTTTGAATACACGTCACAAATATATAAAAAAAAGACCTGAACCATAATATTTGTCTACATTATATAACATTTCAACAAGAAAACTGCCAGTTACAAGAAAATAAAATAAAAATTTCAACTGACATACTGATACTGTACTGCTGTTACACACATGTGCAACAATAGCTCAAACATAGCACCATAAAGAAACAATCAGAATGTAATGACCCACATAGTAGCTTGTATTGGTAGACTTGAAATTCATCCCAGTAGCACTCAACCATTACTAATGGTTTTTCGATGTTATCTTTGAATGCAATTATGATTTCTGCAAGCAATTTAACAAAGTTTTATTCCTATAACTCAGCAGCTCTCAATCCAGGTCTAGAAATTCCGCTAGTCTAACATTTCAAAAATGCTAACCTAAATGCCAAAACCGCGGGTTAGTGCTTTGTTTTTACATCTGTATGTGCACAATTATTTTTCCTGATGCATTACAAATTCAAAATGGTTGCCACACTATAGCTTGGCTCATCCACAACGCAATACTCAAAGTACTGCGGGATAAATCCAATCCATCACACAGTAGGCCGCCCTCACTGTAGTAAAGGAGCACGTACTTGACTTGATTGGCATTAACCATTTTCCCCTCCCCCTCTAATGTGCTGAAACCACATAAAGAGTTACATATCTAAAAATCTGTGACCTCACATTTACAGAAGAAAGAAATTGTTACAAAAACTGGAATTTGTGACATCATTCAAACATTTTTTAAATTTGACAATATCATTCACACTGCAGTCAGTCACATACAGCAACAATAAATAAATAAATCCTTGCCACTGGATTTAATTATGCTGATTCTTCAAGTATAGAAACATTGTAAGATAATAAATAAAAAGTTGTTGTGATCTTGTAATTTCAGCTATGGAGCAATTTTTATTATTTTATATCAAAGTATGACTTAAAACTAGTAGCTACACTGGTGTCCAACTACTGTATAGTACACAAATCCCTCTGATAAAAAGCATCGTATGAACAAAAAAAACAAAAAAAAAACCCCCCACACCTGGCACATGTCCTGGTAAGGCAAACCTCATTATTAATGGGCTAAGCCTTTTATCCGCAAAGCAGTAAACAACCATAATCCTCGTCATTTTTTGAAAATAAAGTATGTCCAAGATTTACAGAACCACCTTTCAACAAATGCATATAAAAAGGCAGTTAAAACAGATAACATTTCCCCCGAATAAAACAATAAGTGGAGCTGCAGTTTGTGAAGAACTGCAATAAACATCAAACACGAGATTTAAAAAAAAGAAGACGAAAAAAAATAAAAGTCTACGCACAAGTTGTCTAGAAAAGTTCAAATCTTTCAATATAACTACCTACTTTAGAAGGTAATAGCTACTATCGATGCTTACACTAGGATTAAGATCAGAGGTAAAATGAGAACAAAAAGGCATCAGTTCTTCAACTGAGGTTCAGTTCCTTGTCACTGCAATAAAACTGCAGAACGCTTGCATAGCTTGGAATGCCGGTGGTCCTTAAACGCTGCCGTCTTCTTGCTGCGGGCCCTCGCTATGATTAAATGTAGACATCTGTTCAACAAAGGGCTGAGGCATCCATTGTCCATTCTGAGCATGTCCAGCTATCTCCGAGTTACAGGGTGCTAAATGTTAAAAGAAAAAAGGTTATTCTAGATTTTATATTTATATAACACATTTATTATTTTCTAAAGACGGCAACAGTCCGGCCGTAGAGCCCTGTTCACACAGAGTTTTTTTATTGCGTTTTTTTCGGTGGAAACCGTGGAAAAAAACGGCCGAACTTGACTCCCATTGATTTCAATGGGAAGTGGAGGCGTTTTTTTTAACGGGAGCAAAAAAAACCAAAAACACGCTTGTGGTAAAAGGAAGCAACATGCCCATTTTCCGCCTCAAAAACCCCATTGAAAATCAATGGGAGATGGAAATAAACAAGTTTTTTCCGCGATTCTTGACGCGTGTTTTGACGTTTGGGCAGGACCTAATAGGCTTCTGTACCTGGCCAACCAGGATGCTGTTGCTAGGCTTCCTGTTTGCCATAGCAACCATTGGCACCCGCGATATCTCGCGGGAGGGGGGATTCGGTGGGGTACAGAGAGAGCCCCCTCCCTGTCAACCACTTAGATGCGGCAGTCAATATTGACTGCTGCATTTAAGGGGTTAATTGGTGGCGATCGGCGGTAACTGTGATCGCCGCCGTTGCAGTGGGATGTCAGCTGTATATTACAACTGACACCCACTGAAGATGAAGCGAGCGCAGCTCCTGTGCCCGCTTCATCTACAGGGCGTGACTGTACGCCCTATTGCGAGAATGTACTGTTAATCAGGATGTACAGTCACGCCCATTTGCGGGAAGGGGTTAAAAAAGTTGTTCCATCTGAAAAAACCTTTCACAATTTATTATATGGGCATATAGACGTTTGAATGGGCTTCATACAATACTCTATCTCCCCTGCAATGAGTGAATGTCCACAGTTTCTACAACAGTTTATAGCGGAGGTTAAAGCTGAAAAAGTCAAAATATCCGTTCACCCAATAAGTCTGTTGCTTTGTCAAGATCTCCATTGGGTAGATGGAAGAACTTGATAACAATATTGGTATAAGATCCAGCACGCCAACATATGGTAAAATGCTTTGTTGATTCAGCAAACATAACAGCGCAGACAGATGTGCATATGTTTAAATTATTAGGCTCGAAAACGTGTAAGCGGCTGTCTGCACGGTTATATCTCTCCTGAATAAAGGAAGAAATGTTGGGTTGTTGGATCTTTTGCCAATCCGTTCAATAAAAAATGAACCAGCAGGGATCCGCTGATCACCTAGGTGAATACAATCTAAGACGTTTTGACAACTCCATTAAAAAAAGAATTTACAGCAATTAGAAGTTATTTTCTCATCCCATTACATCCCAATAGTAATCTCACTGTATACATTACCTGCAGGGTCTGGCAAGTTACTAATTCCCCCCTCTGCATTAGGCGTCTCTTCAGCAGCATTCCCGAAAGCTGCAGCATCATATCCAGGATCATACTTCTCCTCCTTTACAGCCTGCCTCTTAGCATCCTCTGTAGAACAGAAAAAGGAAATGAAACACAAATCAAAATTAAAAGTATTCTTTAGGTTAAGAAACAGCTTTATGTTATGGGAGTCAAATCTAGAAACCAATACAGGAAACTGACAGAGGACTTTTTCCTTTACCTAATGCCAATGTCTGGGTGAGTGCCAATGAATTTTAAAATAATTTAGTCATCTGCCTAAGGCCTCATTCAGACGGCCGTGTTTGGTCCGTGATATACGGATCGTGTGTCTGCAGTATTTCCCAGACCGGATTTCAGGGAGGCTGGCTCCTAGCATCATAGTTATCTATGGTGCTAGGAGTCCCTGCCTCCCCGCGGGCATACTGTACTGTACTGTACTGTACATGAAAACATGATTATAGTACAGCACAGTATTCCCGCGGGGAGGCAGGGACTCCTAGCATCATAGAGAACTATAATCCTCTCTGCACTGTGTTCGGTCCGGGAAATACTGCCGACATACTGTCCGTGTATCGAGACCAAATACGGCCGTCTGAATGAGGCCCAAAAAAAAGGTTAAAATGGAGTTAAATGTAGGGATGTCACAATACCAGAATTTGGATTTCGATACCGATACTTGGCGTATTGCGATACTCGATACCAAAACTATACTTTTGCCAACAATAATAATAATAAAAAAAAGTTCTTCCATTTTCTGATGTGAGGCGCGTGGTGTGATGAATTTTGAACCTCCATGTGCCTCACATTAATAGTAATTAATTTCATCATGTTTCTCAGTCATAATGGACAACAGTGCGTTAATGTGTGAGGTACATGATGGGGTTAATTACATTTAATGTGAGGCACATGGAGGTTCAAAATTCATAATACCTCGTGCCTCACATTAATAAGTGAAAGAAAGCAGTATTTTTTATTTTATAACAGTGTAAACATGAATGACGCTATAAATGTGTTATTACGGTCGCGACGATACCGAATGTGTATATTTTATGTATTGAAACTTATTTTAATGTTTATTGTAATGTGTGTATTTTTTTTTTAACATTACTTTATTTTATACTTTTTTATTTTTAGACATCAATGTACTGGCATATATGGATATACTGATAGTACACAGGCAGTTGTTAGGACATACCTAAGTATGCCCTAACAGGAAATATGGTCAGACAGCCCTGGGGTCCTTCAATGGACCCAGGGCTGTCTGACAATATATATTATGGCCCTCGATCGCGTCACAGGAATTCCCTGTGACGCGATCCAAAGGGAATTCTCCCTTCTCATTTTCCCCTGAATGCTGCGGTGGCGGTCAGCTTTGATCGCAGCATTCAGGGGAATAGCGGCGGAGATGGGAGGTTTCTCTGATCTCCGCCGTTAGAGCGGGACTACGGCTGTGTAATACAGCCATTGCCCCGCTCCTAATAGTTAGTGCACGCGTGGTCAGCATGAGGTGATGTGACCAGCGCTGCACTAATGAGCATCGGGGCAGGCACTGAAGTGTTGTGGGTGTTTTGCAGTGCGCCCGCCATGTTTGGTCTTAGTGCAGTGCTGGTCGCATCACATCATGCTGACCGCGCGTGCGCACTTGTCAGGACTCAGGAGCGGGGCAGTGGCGGTATTACACAGCCGCAGCCCCGCTCTCATACATTCATGTGTTACTATACTAAGCTGTGCAGCCGCACAGCTAAGTATCAAAATACATGAAATAACTGTATCGAACCGTTTGAGGGTACACAATATCGAAACAGTATCGAAGTTTCGATGCATCGTGCATCCCTAGTTAAATGTAGTGACACTGTTGGAGTTCTCTGTGCTGGTTAAATAAAAATTGTGTAATAGAGCATAGAAACAGCTCAAGTATTGTGAAACAGTATGTATGTTAAAAGAGGTTTTCGTAGATCCCCCTCCACCCAAAAATAAATCCTAGCTAAAACACTTTCCCATACGGTACCTGCATTCCCAGCACGCGCCATTTCTTTTTATTGCTGGCCTGTAATCGTCGAGCGTGTTTGTATACTCAGCATCAAGAGGAGCCTATAGTTCCCATGATGCTTAGCAAGCTGTAAGCAGTGGTTAGTAGGCTCCTCTCCGTTTCCCAGCCATCTTTCCCGATAAACCGGTGACCTCCCCGTGTTTTGGGGGAGCGAAACTACGCTCCCCCAAAACGATAGGTCATTAGTGACATGCCATATACTGGGCTAGGACCATCAGCTCCTAGCCTATGTTATTGGTATACAGGACGTCACTGGAGACGGAAGAAAAGGTGACTTCACAAGTCATGTGATGCGTGACCGGATCGCAGCTACTTTTGAAAATAGAAGTATATTAATAAGTAAATGTTTACGAAGAGCTAAGATAAGTGAGAGCACTGGAGAAAAAAACAACTAATTTGGTCACCAAGTTTTTATATCTAGGAACCGCATGTTTGCTATGAATGCATCTCCACATACAAGAATATAGTACATAGTGACTTAGTAAAATGTCGAGTTGTACAGTGTTTGAAAAAAATTTTTTGGGTGTGAAATTTGCAAATGCTTATTACAAGAACACATCCAATTTGTTGTTGTAAAGTAGCCTACCTTGTGCCAATTGCAAGTCGAATGTGTATTGCACCTCCTGAATTTCCCGGGTACTCTCGCTACCCTTCATTTGGTCTCTCAAATCTTTTAATTTGATGTAGTGATGAACCTTGTCTTGAGCTCGAGGAAACTGTGCACACCGAGCACTTGATGAAGGCATCACATAACAAACCTGCATCCAAAAAAAGGACAGGTCAGATGAAAGGGACGTTTCGGTGTCATTTTTACAAAACATTACAATCTACCCATGTGATTAGTGCGGCTTGCTTTAAATGATATTTAGGACAGTCCCAGAAACAGATACACGGTGTAATGCCCAATGCAGCTATGATCAGACGATGCATGATTTACAGACATTCAAAGAACACCAAAGAAAGAAGTCATGCACCATCCCCTCAGGCCCTGCACTGGGCATAACACAGTATCAGTTTTTCCAGAAGTGCGTCTTTAAAAATGTGTGCTTACAATAGCTGTAAACCTGCATCCCATCTGACAGTATGGTGACCACCTGTTCTTTGTTTGGGTTCCATTGTAATGTGGTGGTCACCTTGCTGGAGGAGCAGTAAATCCTTTTCCCTAGTAAAGGATATTGGCACAGATAATCCATCCTTCCTGCTGCAGCCCGTCATTTACTCACATAGAACTAAGCAATGGAGGCAGAAACTTCTTAATAGAGAAACCAGGAAGAGAGAGAGAAAAAGTCTGCCGGACTCAAATAGAAAGATGAACCTTTTAGAGAGTGGCTTATCTTTCAAATACAGATGGGCCATGATCAGTAATACATTGGCATTTATCTACTAATACTTCTCACTTCAAGTATTAAGCATGGCATAAGCAGATTTGTTTGCACCAAGCAGGCAGCGATCCTCTAGTAGACCCCTCCGCAAATGTCGTGGTGTCTTTACTCAATATATAGAAACGGAGTATCCCGTCATATTGGAATGTGTGGATGGATATTATATAGTATTGTATTGACTTACAATGGGGTTGGTCGAGTTCTGCCGTGGTGTCCACTGCTTTGACGGAAAAAATTAGCGCTCTGGTGTAGACTCCAAATGGAGCCTCTAATGTAGTTGTGAACATAACTAACCCCCTTAGGCTATTAACTTGCATGGTTTTAGAACTTCCAATTCCAAAGTATTCGACAACCCACACAATAGGAGGGAACAGAATGACCTCAAATGCCTGCCTGCAGCGTCTGCCTGTGTGAGATGTTTTCTATACACCCAAGCATGAATCTGTTCAGAATCTACATACATTATTATTATTATTATTTTGCTTTCCAAAACGTTCTTCTGTTTGGGAGAAAAAAAACAAAACTATTTTGATACTGTGCTATATAATAAAGATATTGTTGTTAATGCAATATACTGACTGTTTCCGTGTCTGGAATTCTGTGTGGTTGGATTCCAAATTCAAACTTTTTAATCTTGACACCAAAAATTTCTTTGCTAAAAATTTCATATATACCTGAAAGAAAAAAGAAAATGATGTCCAAAACGTATTTAAACTTTAGACGAGAACAATACGGTTATAATTTGGAGTGTAGGAAGGGGTCATCTCACATTTTCCATTAAAAACAGCTATGCGTGGTTTGTATTTCTGCAGCTTTTGTAACAGGATTCTTCCTCCTTCGCGGAACTCCTTACTAGAGGAGAAATTATGGGCGGAAAAATACATTAGATTAATATTTCCTGAGCAATAATTGACATATTTTGTTCCCTTTAATGCCCGCTCACCTCGAGAGGTCCTTGCTCCCTGGAGTAGTTCTCTCTACCATGTTGGTGAAGCCAATGCCATACTTCTCAGGAAGATCATGGTCATCTATGTGGTTCAGTTGCTTATCACTGAGCCCGGATAAGAAAAGGCACTTCCCTGGGAGGAAATAAAATAGATTTTATTTTTCTCCATGCAGGCTTAGTTTGAAATCTTTCTACATCTAGCTTTAAAAACATACAGTTCCCAATCAGAAATGTCTCCATGTCCCCTGACTTTCATAAAGTAATACCTCTTGTAGTCACTTTCTTTGAAAGGATGAAGAGTAAACATATAGACAGATCTGCCAGCACACAGCACATGACTTTTTGCCAATTACCAAATATTCATTAACGGGTTCACTAGCACCACTACGCCACTTGAGAATTACACCAATTAATCCTGCAAAGCTCAAAAGCACAGTGGAAAATATGTTTCTGGTTATAAATAAAACACATAGGATATCGGTGGCGACAAGACAAAGACTACTTCAGGGTGCAGGAGAATTCGGTACATTTTTAATTTATTTCTTTAGCAATATAAAATGAAAAAAATAAATCATACTACTTCTCTTTTATCAAAATAACGTATGGCAATATAGGTTTAACCCCTTAATGACCAGCCTATTTTAAACCTGAATGACCAAGCTATTTTTTTTAAGTTTTTCCATCGTCGCAGTCCAAGAGATATATCTTTTGCATTTTTGCGTCGACATAGCTGTATAAGGTCTAGTTTTTTGCGGGACAACTATTTTTTAATACCACCATTTTGGGGTACATATAATTTATTGATTAACTTGTAATTTTTTTGGGGGGTAATGGAAAACAAATCATAAATTTCCTCACTCTTTTTTGCGTCTTAGATTTACGCCGTTTACTGTGTGGTATAAATAACATAATAACTTTATTCAGCGGGTCATTACGATTGTGGGGATACCAAATTTATATAGATTATGTATGTTTTACTACATTTACACAGTAAAAACACTTTCTTTTTTTCAAAATTATTTGTTTTTTGTTTTAAGAGCCATAATGGTTTTATTTTTACGCCAATGCAGCGGTTACGAGGGCTTGGTTTTTGCGGGATGACTTCTAGTTTTTATTGGTACCATTTTGGAGTACATGTGACTTTTTGATCACTTTTGATCAAATTTTTTGAATGCAGGATCAACAGAAAACAGCAATTCTAGCATTGTTTTTTATTTTTTACGGCGTCCACCGTGCGGGTTAAATAACATAATCGCTTTAAAGTTGGGGTCGTTACGGATGTGGCGATACCATATATGTGTAATGTTTTAATTTCATATTCAAGTATTTTTAAGGGAAAAAGTGGGTTTATCATTTTTTTTATTTGGGATTTTTATTTATTTATTATTAACTTTATTAAACTTTTTGATAACTTTACTTTTAGTCCCACTAGGGGACTTCACTATGCGATCTTCTGATCGCTTTTATAATACACTCCAATACTTCTGTATTGCAGCGTATTATTCCCTATCAGTGTAAAACTGCCAGGCACTTGCTAGGTCATGCCTCAGGCATGGCTTAGCAGGCATACACTACAGGCAGACCTGGGGGCCTATGTTAGGCCCCCGGCTGACATAGAAGCCATTGGCACCCTGCGATTGCAATCGCAGGGTTCTGATGGGGTGAAAGAGGGAGCACCCTTCCTCCAAAACCAGCGCTGCATCTAAGGGGTTAAACAGGTGAGATCAATGTTGAAATCGATCCCACGCGTTAGTGCAGGTGTACGGCTGTCTTTAGACTGCCCGACACCCGCTTTAGCCGGCACAGGACACCCGTGCCGGGCTTACGTCAGAGCCCTGTGAAAAGGCTGCGCTCTTGCATAAGTACCCTTAACGGCCGACATGAAAAGGCATATTGGCGGTCGTTAAGGAGTTAAACCAATGCAACCATAAACGGTGATTAAAGGGGTATTCCCACCAAAGACATTTGTAGGATATCTACAGCATATGCCATAAATGTCTGAAAGATGCGGATCCCAGCATTTTTGTTTATGTGAACACTTTTTTTTTCTTCTAACAAACCTTATTTAATAGAGGACTTCACAATGTGATAATTTGATCACTTGTATAATGCTTTGATATACTAAGTATACCAGAGAACAATTGCCTGTCAGTAACACAAGTCAACCCGAAATTGTGTCACAGGGCACCGATGAGTGAGACCTAGATATTGCGGTCGCTAGCGGCATATTTGTGGTTTGACAGAGGGAATGAACCACTAAAATGGACGTAGCGTTGTTTCTACATGTAGGAAGGGTTTAAAAGAGTTTCTCCACAACTTTATTTTTTATTTACCCATGTCTGAGATTGGACCCCTAAAAAAAGGTTGTGGGGCAACTTTATTATATTAAAGTGTTATGACCATTTTCACTTCTGGGAGGTTTCCACTGTTTTGGTCCCACTGGGGCTTTGCAAATGCGACACAGCAACCAGAAGCAAAATCTGCATTCCAAAAGCCAAATGGCACTCCTTCTCTTCTGAGCCCTACTGTGTGCCCAAACAGCGGTTTATGACCACAAATGGGGTATAGTCATATTCTGGAGAAATTGCTTTACAAATGTTGCAGTTCTTTTTTTCCTTTATTTCTTGAGAAAATGAAAAATTTTGCGCTAATGCTATGTCTTACTGAAGAAAAGGGATTGTTTTTATTTTCACTGCCCAATTCTAATAAATTCTATGAAACACCTGTGGGGTCAAAATGCTCACTACCCCCCTACATGAATTCTTCAAGAGGTGCAGTTTCATGGAGTCACATTTTGGGAGTTTTCACTGTTTTGTCCCCTCAGGGGCTTTGTAAATGTGACATGGCCTCCGCAAACCATTCATGCTAAATTTGAGCACCAAAAGCCAAATGGCACTCCATCCTTTCTAAGCCCTGCCGTGTGTCCAAACAGCCGTTTATGACCACATGTGGGGTATTGTTTTACTTGGGAGAAATTGCTTTACAAATTTTGCCTTCCTTTTTTCCTTTAGTCCTTGTGGAAATAAGAAAAAAAATTGTTAAACCTACATTTTCTTTGAAAAAAATTTCGATTTTCAATTTCACGGCCTACTTTCAATTATTTCTGCAATAAACCTGTGGGATCAAATGCTCACTATACCCCTAGATAATGTCCTTGAGGGGTGTAGTTTCTCAAATGGGGTCACTTTTGGGGGATTTCCACTGTTTTGGCAATGCAAGAGCCTGTCAAACCTGACATGGTGCATAAAATATAGTCTAATAAAAAGGAGGCCCCAAAATCCACCAGGTACTCCTTTGCTTCTGAGGCCAGTGTTTCAGTCCAGTAGCACACTAGGGCCACATGTGGGATATTTCCTAAAACTGCAAAACCTGAGCAATAAATCTTAAGTTGCGTTTCTTTGGTAAAACTTTCTGTGTTACAAAAAAAATTGATTAAAAATTAATTTCTGCAAAAAAAAAATAAAAATGAAATTTGTAAATTTCACCTCTACTTTGCTTTCATTCCTGTGAAATGTCTAAAGGGTTAAGAAACTTTCTAAATGCTGTTTAGAATACTTTGAGGGCTGAAGTTTTTAAAATGGGGTAACTTATTGGGGGTTTCTAATATATAAGGCCCTAAAAGCCACTTCACAACTGAACTGGCCCCTGTAAAAATAGCCTTTTGAAATTTTCTTGAAAACGTGAGAAATTGCTGGATTGAACTGTTTCAGGGTGCACGGTATCGAAACAGTATCGAAGTTTCGATGAATCGTCCATCCCTAGTGCAAGGGTTCCGTCGTTTTGATGGAAGCAATACTGCTGTAGACTACGGTATTGTTTCCGTCAAAACGACGGAACCCTTGCACAACGGAGACAAACGGAAACTGAAATCATCTGCACTGGATCCGTCACCATTGAAATCAATGGTGATGGAAATGGTAACCTGTGGTTTCCATTTGCTTCAGTCAGGGCTCCTTTCTGACGGAAAGCTCAGACTGAACGCCAGAACGGAGCCCTGACGCAGATGTGAACGAAGACTTAGATGAACAACAACTGCTATAAATAAAAGTTCAAGATGTGCAGAGTTTATACATGCACAAATCTCCCATAAGAACTAGAACTGAATAAACCAAAGATCTCTGCAATCCAGATACCGGTAAACATTCGAGTCACAGATTCGACAGACAGTCTCATTAGACAAGGAGTGATAATAAGATGTACAGTACAACTGCTTATACTCCTACTTCTTTAGTAGAGCATAGATCCTCTCCAATTTGTATGAGAGGTGAGAACATGAAAAGTTCATGTATCAGCCCCTGGGTTCACTGGATGGCTGTACAGGGGCAGAGAAGACAGTAACAGACTGCTGTGCTCTTTATTCCTGCTGTCATCTGCAGCTCCCCCTCCCTTATAGAGGCACAAAACAAGGAAGTAAAACTTCCTCCTGCTCCCCGAGTTCAAACTAGCTGCACCCCAAATATTGCACCTGGAGCTGTAAGCCTGGTTTCATTTGATAGCTAAGATTTTGGGCTTTAATATCATACCACAAAGCTCTAGTCCTTATATTCTAGTAGCAACGAGCATTTATAGTCATGAGATTACATACATCCTTGGCATCTAAAGGGGTAAACCTGTCAGAACGTTAACGCTGCCCTAACTGTGGGCAGCATAATATAGCAACAGGTGCCCTGATTACACTAAACTAGGTCTTACTGTAAGGCAGTGAGGCATCTTAGAGAAATCATAGTTCTAACACTGGCTTGCGTCCACTACCTGTGATTTCTCTAAAATGTTGAAGCACTTTACAGTAAAACATAGTTAAGGGGATTTATCACCTACTCACAGTGATTGGTAAGGGTCCCAGTGGTGGAACCCCGAGCGATCGTACATCTATCACCTATTCCGTGGATAGGTGATAAATGTTAATTGTGGGAGAAACCCCTTGAGGTGTAATCGGGGGCCCTGTCTCTATATCATGCTGCCGTAATTAGGGCAGCATGACCATGCTGACAGGTTCCCTTTAAACACTTCCCGCCGCAGCCCTTTTTCAGATTTTCATTTTCGTTTTTTCCTCCCCACCTTCCAAAAGCCATAACTTTTTTATTTTTCAGTCTATATAGTCCTATGAGGGCTTGATTTTTGCGGGACGAGTTGTAGTTTTTCGTAGCACCATTTATTGATCCATATAATGTACTAATTACTATTATTATTATACAAAAATTATTTGTGGGGTAGAAAATGAAAAAAAAAACAGCGATTCCTCCATTGTTGTTTGTGCATCGTTTTTACGGAATTCACTGTGCAATTTAAACAACATGTTAACTTTATTCTGTGGGTCAATGCAATTATGTCGATACCAAATATATATAGTTTTTTCTATATTTTACTACTTTTACAGTAAAAACCTGAGTGTAAAAAATAAAATTTATTTTGTGTCGCCAAATCATGGGCTAAGCTGTAGTTTTTAATGATACCACTTTAGGGTACATGCGACGTTTTGATCAATTTTTATTTCATTTATGTGGGAGATGAGGTGACTAGAAGCGATTCTGGCGTTTACAGTTTTGTTTTATTTCGGCTTACAACGTGCGCTTATTGTAATAGTTCAGACTTTTATGGATGCAGCGATACAAATTATGTTTGTTTTCTTATTTTTTTTTTACTATGCTCTAGGGGTAAAATGGGAAAAGGTTTTTTTTGAACTTTTAATATTTATTTATTTTTTTACATAAAAAAACCTTTATTTGACTAATTTTTACTTTTTTATTCAACCAGCGATCGTTTGCACTTTATACTGCAATACTAATGTATTGCAGTATATCGTGATTCTGACAGGCTTCTATTAAGCCCTGCCGGAGGGAGCGCTTAATAAGAGCACAAAGATGACGGACCTGGGGGCCTTCATTAGGCCCCCAGGCAGCCATAGCAACCATCGTCATCCTGCGATTGCATTGAAGGGGGCGTGATGAGCTGTTAGAGAGGGTCGCCCCCTCTTTCTAATGATTTAAACGCCGCGGTCGCTATTGACCACGGCATTTAACGAGTTAAACGAGCGGGATCGCGCTCGAGCGCGATCCCGCTCGTTACTCTGAAGTGTCGGCTGTAACATGCAGCCGACATCCGCATCGTAGGGAGCGGGTTCACTCCGTGAGCTCATTCCATACTTCCTCTACTCAACTTTGGCATATGGATACGTCAAATGTCGGGAAGGGGTTAAAGAAAACCTCCAGTGGAAACAACTTTCCATGTCTGCATTCCCCACCTGACTGTATACCATTCTCTACACTTCTTTTATGTATACTGTACTTACTTTTTGAACTGCTGCTTTGTCTGTGCTTTAAAAAAAAAGTCTCCATGTTGATTCTTAGATTTGCCCAGCTTTCTCTTCCTCTCTGCTTTGCTATCAATCCCATGATGCATCAGCACAGCATCACATGACCAGCTAAAGACTATTCCATTTCTGCATGCTGGGGGGCACTGTGATTATCATTCTCTCTATATTCTCCTAAAGAAGCTGAGAAACCATAAGTATACAGACAGGAAGGCTGAGCTATATTCTTCTACATTATACCTGTGTGACAGGAACCTGTCTAAGTATCAGTGGTAGCTGATAGAAGTTTCTGTCCGTCCCCCCCCTGTGCAAAACTAATGTTGTACAGGAACTGCTGAAGCCCGTGATGGGTGACACATAGACCTCCATAGAATCAAGTAGAGAAAGCAAGTCACCGAGACAGATTCCCACTGCTGCGGAGCAACCATCCCAGTCTGATATATAGAGACAGAAGTAGCAAGAAAAATAACAGGTGAGAGACTGACACATGGAACACCACAATGGTACACATGGGGAAGTTTAGTTTTGTCCGGAGTTTCCCTTTATGAAAAGCCCTTAACACAGGAGTTCACAAATTGCTGTAGACTTTAGGAGCAAGTTACACCAGGATCACAGAACACAATCTAAAAAGCTAGAAGCCAATAGCAAATTTCTAGGTGCATTGGTTTCCAAGGCTCCTGGAATTTGTCCAGCCCTGCTCTAAATTTTTTCACACTAAAGGTCCATTGCCACGAGCAGATATTCGTATTAAGGATCTTTAATACGATCACTGTATGCGATCGAGTAGCAACATGTATTTACACACATTATCTCAATAGTTAAAATGTAACCATTTCTTTGCCTATTTAACAAGGTCACAATGTCAGCTATTAAACGATTCCTGTTTACATACTACAATGTCAGAGCGACTGATTATTTCTATGTGCGCATAAAAAAAATGATTTGCATGATCAACATGCGTTTTATCTCTAGTTGTTCATTCGCTACAACTATTCACATTAAGCGATTATTGTGTACGCTCGCTCGCGTTCTGAATGATTTTCGTGTAAATGGGCCTTTGAAATAAAGTATTTTATGTGTATTCATTTACTTACAGAAGTGGTTTCCAGGACCTGGGTAGTGGTGGCCTTTGTACGCGGCCATAAGACCTGGGTTAATTCCAATCTGCACAATATTTTAAGAAAAAATTATATATATATATATTAGAGGGCACCATCCGTTATTATTATACAAGTATAAACGCACCATTCCTACATACTTACAATTACTATGTCCAAATTAAATGTTAGGATATCTGGCAAGGTTTTAGTTAAGAGCTCAGCTTCAGACACACCATTAAATCTATTCACTTTCCTCTTCACTTTAAAAGCATCGGTGATCTTCTCTTGTTTCCCTGCTGATTTAGGAGCTTTAGGAGTCTTTGCGGCTGACTTCTTTGGTTTGGGTTCAGCTTGAGCTTTCCCCCTCTTTTTTTTTCCATTGGTAGGCTCTTCTAAAAAAAAAAAAAAACGCACATAAAATACCAACACAAAACACATGATCTCACTCCCTCTGTTACCATGCACATTCAGCTCAATCTCTGGAGCCAGCAGGCATAAATAACGGCTAGACACCTACAAATTCACTTGTCTTAAAAGGGGTTAACCCATCAGGGACATAGCAGTTACAAAAACAGCGTAGCTCACGTGCTACGCTGCTTCTGTAACTGCCATTCACTTCTATGGGAGTTACGGATACAGCGTAACTTAGCGGTAAATTCTGCCATGTAATCAGGTAGTGGCCCGGGAGGCAGTGGGAACAAAGAAAGGTAGAACGGGTTTAGGGAGCCCCGTTCTACAGCTATGTACGGGTCCCAGAGGTGGGACCCACATCGATCTAACATTTATGGCATATCCTGTGGATATGCCATAAATGTCCCTGATGGGCAAACCCCTTTAACAGAAAATAAGATCAAGCAGGAAAAACCTTTTCAATTTACTCTCCGGTGTGGATAATGGTCATCTATAAGCACATCAGCTTATACACCTGGAGCACTTCCTGCCATATACGGTAAACGTAGCTCTGACGTAAAGTGTAAACAGAGACCAAGACACCTAGCTGCTGAAGGACCCTTCCCCCACTGCTATCCAAAAAACGTGACCAGGACAGCTAAGCCCTGCCTAAACAGTAGGAAATTTCTACATGACTATGTGTTTCAGAAGCTAGAAGAAAAACATCCATTTGTTCATTTCCATAAAAAGGATGTTTTATTTTTTTTATTTACCTTGCAAATTTCCCTGAGCAATGTCCGGGACTCCCATTGACATATGCATATCGATGGGTTCATTGGCTGGCACGCCCGTCAAAGTGTGCAGTACTTGAGGCTCATTGGCTGGCATGCCAGAAAAAGCCTGAAGCTCATGGGCTGGGACTCCAGTAAGAGTGTGCAGGGTCCTTTGTTCATTTCCCAATTCCATGCTTGATGGACCATTCATCATTTGATGGAATGGATAGGCATAGAATGCCTGGGCTTGCTGGAAGTTGTAATAACTGGAAATAAAAACAAAACAATAACTATTAGTCATGAGGATAAAGGATGCATGTAAAAATTGAAGACATCTACTATGGATATGTCAGGTTCAGATCAGCCATTAATACCTTTTAGGAGTCAGAGAGAGGAAAACCAGACAAACACTGAACAATATATAATAGAAGCTGGAATTTAAAAAAGAAAACGATAAATATATTATTATATTATATATAGACTAAAGAAAGAAAAAAATAAAGAAAACAATTTCTGAGATGTGGAGTACGGTTTATGGACTGAGGAGTCAAAATGTTAGAACTTTGGAAGTGACAGAAAGAAAATGTGTACTCTGTCGAAGCAATGAAAGACTCTTCAAAACATGTCTACAACCACAAGTCCAGCATGGTGGAGGGGTAAATAATAACATTTAGAGTAAATTTCCTTTTCATTGAATGTTGATCAGCACAGACAACGTATTATCCTCTGGAAAGCATTTGATTAAAAAAAAAAATAATTTCAAAGAACGATACCAACAAGTTCACTACTGCACAGATAAAGACATACTTATCAAACCCAGACCTCAGCATTATTGGATGAGTTTACAATTACTTGGATATGAGAAGCAAAAAATGCACAAAGCTTCTTAAGCCGGTAGGGAAAGACATGCTGCATATAAAAGTCTATGGATACGGAGGGGGAAAGCCGGAGCAGAATGAGAAAAGCAAAACACAGAGATATGTGCTGCAGCTGCTAGTAAGTGTTATATGTCACCCCAGTGCTGGATTCTCAGCTACACTGCTCATTACCGCTGTATAATCTCCTCCACAATGCTGCAGTTTCTTTAAATATGTGATAGAGATAAGAGAGCAGGATTCTCCCCTTCTATGTGTGTTGTGTATCGAAGACATGAGCCGTCCACCCACTAGCTCAGAGAATACTGATATTTAGAGATAGAGCCTGTGGAGGGAAAACTGCTAAAAAAATGCAGAATATAAGTCATTCAGTCATTCAAATGCAGAATACAAGCCAGAAAGTGTTATTCCTCTTGCACACATATATATGACAGTTTACACACCCTTTTCCGCTAAGCCATGCCCCCTTGTCAGATGAGTCACAAAAAATGTCTAAAACACTATCGCAAGAATTCCGCCTTATTTTCAGCCTGAATTCTGGCCCACTTTTATTAGTAAATCTCCCCTATTGTATGATACATTTGGCGCATCTTGCTAGATAGGTTAGACACTTTTCCTTATACCACCTCTTGGTTGGCTTAATCTACACAGGCTTTTTTTGGTGCATTTTAAGCCACACCCTTTTCCACTAAGCCACACCCCCTTTAGTAGACAACTCTTTAAATGCGTCTAGTAAGGCCCAAACTTCAGGTTTTTTTTGCGCAAATCAACAATAAATGTGTCTAAATTGATTTGCACCAAAAAAAAGAACAACTTATTTAAAGGGTTTTCAAAAAACCTAACTAAATGCAGGGCTAGACAAATCCTAGCGGCCTGGTAGCAAACGCACCAACAAATCAGCTGCTGGTGCATAACTTTTTGAGCCCCCCCATGTAAAAATAATAATAATCGTGGTTTCCAGAGTGGTCCTATTGGCTCCTAGAGTCTACAGTATCTTGTGCAATCCTGTACTAATACATCATGTTAACGTTACTATGTTCAGTATGTTGCTAATACAAAGTTTCAGAGTCAAGTCTGAGACCCACATTTTATTATTTTAAACCGTTGAGGTACACGTATTGGGTCTGCCAATTGTAACAAAAATACATCTATACGGCGGTGTCTAGTGCTGCACCTTAGCCCGATTTACTTGAATGAGGCTGAATTGCAGCATGGACAGAGGCGTAATTTGAATCTCCTGTGTCCCAATGCAAAATCTGTAACAGGCGCCCCCCCCCCCACACATTCTATTTAGAATATTGGTATCTACTTATGTGGCAGAGGGGCCTTTGGGCCCCTGGCTATTTATACACCCCCCCACAGCTACTCCCCAGAGCAAGAACACGGACTGAGCTCGCACAGACACAGCTCAAGTGTGCCTGTGCGCTCTCCGTTCCTGGATAGCCTCTGAGGTACACAGACGTAGCGGAGATGGTGCGTCAACTGTGATATGGACACAACCTATGAGTCAGTCTCTTCTGTCAGGCGGACTGTTTGTGTATTCACGTCCCTAATGACTGAAAGCCAGAACAGGAAAGAGAGCTTACACCGGTCTCATCCTGTCCTGCTGCATGTGCTCTCCATTATAGGACGGCTTTTGTTTACACAAATGTGACGTGGTTATTTTGATTAAATTAATGATTACCCCCTAGTCAAGACGAGCGTTTATAAATATTTGAAGATATCTATGAATTTATAGAAATGTCATTTTTAATTATTTTTACATATTTTGTAATTTCCCAGAGAACCCCTTTTAGAGGGCCATAAACTTGAGGTAAATTTTATATGCATTTTAATGGGGTGTGAGAATAAGCCGCTGCCAGACGCCTCAAGCGGCGCCTTATTTCCTGTGGGAATAATGTATTGGGTATGTTGAAATCAAACAAGCCTGATTCCTTTGTTGTCATCATGCCGACGGGTGCGGTTAGGAGGCCCCACATACACAAGATTGTTGACCGATCCCACAGAAATCATATATGTCTGAGATAGAGAGAGATTAGATTGTGAGCGCCATTCGGGACACAGAATGATGAAAATCTCTGTACAGCGCTGCTGTGTGTTGGTACTATATAAGTGACTATACAACAATTGTACACTGTGATGTTTCTACGGGACAAAAGTATGCCAAAACAGTGCCCATTACCATTAAAGGGGCTCTGTCACCAGATTATAAGTGGCCTATCTCCTATATAATGTGATCGGCGCTGTAATGTAGATTACAGCAGTGTTTTTTATTTAGAAAAACAATCAATTTTGACGGAGTTATGACCTATTTTAGATTTATGCGAATGACTTTCTTAATGCCCAACTGGGCGTGTTTTTACTTCTTGACCAAGTGGGCGTTGTGGAGAGAAGTGTATGACGCTGACCAATCAGTGACCATTCAGCGTCATACACTTCTCTCCATTCATTTACTCTGCACATAGTGATCTTTCTAGATCATGATGTGCAGCCACATACTCATCCATTAACGTTACTGAAGTGTCCTGAAAGTGAATAGACATCACTTCCAGCCTGGACGGGATGTCTATTCACAATCCCGACACTTCGGTAAGTTTGTGTGGAACTTACAGCGCAGCTAGTGTAATCTCACTATAAATGACAGCACAGCGTGATCTCAATGTGCTGTGCTGTAAGTCCCACACAAATGTTACCGAAGTGTAAAAAGTGTAGAAAGATCACTATGTGCAGAGTAAATGAATGGAGAGAAGTGTATGACGCTGATTGGTCACTGGTCAGCGTCATATACTTCTCTCCACCACGCCCACTTGGTCAAAAAGTAAAAACACGCCCAGTTGGGCATTAAGAAAGTCATTAGCATAAATCTAATATAGGTCATAACTTGGTGAAAATTGATTGTTTTTCTAAATAAAAACCACTGCTGTTACCTACATTACAGCACCGTTCACATTATGTAGAAGATAGGGCACTTATAATCTGGTGACAGAGCCTCTTTAAAGTCAGTGGACAGATGGATCTAATAACATATGGCATATATTTGCATAGAACACATTTCAATTCAACGGAAAAAAAAAATGGCAATTGTATGAGAAAGACTTTATGTGAACAGAGCCTCAGCTAAAACATACTTTTCCAAGTTGTCACAAAGTAAAGTAAATTGCAAAGTTATCAAATTGATCGAACTGTTTAACAATAAAACTGTCATTCTTGCTCTTAACAACCAATCAAAGCTCAGCTTTCATTTCACCAGAGCAGATTAAGAAGTGAAATCTGAGCTTTGATTGGTTAAAATGTTAAAAACCATACAACTATAAAACACATAAGATGGAAGATCTACTTGTCAATAGGAAGATCAGCATAAACGGGACAGCTGAATTTAGAAGCGTATGGGTCGGTTATTCGATTGACATCGGTTTTTATTCTGATAAGAGAGCAATAGACTGAAGAGAGAACATTTATGACATTTAATGTCCCCGCTTCTTCCCCCCATTCTAAACAATGGCAGCTAGACTGGCGCATGCGCACTGTTCGTCTCTATGAAAATAGTAGGCCGCTGCATAGACTCATAGGCCCCAAGAAGCCTGTGCTCTCACCTGCCGGGATCCTGAGCCTCCATGACCGTGCTAGGTACAGATGGGTAATCTAAAACCTGCAAGCTCAAACACCAGCAATTCTGTATACAACTGCTCCGGGACCACCGAGCTCTTCTCTCACTAGCTGTGCAGTAGGAATCACACGTCACCGCCTGGGCTAACCAACTGGCGGGGTCCTGGGTGACACGTGACTATGCCGAGAAAGGGGGGCAGGGGGACTTTAACTCTCTGGGTGCAGTGGAGGGGGTATACATAACACGGGGGGGATGGGATGTGTTAGTATGGCAGTATGGTGAAGAAGTACATATGCCGGCTACAGTGGAAGAGATCGTTTAGGTCTATACTGCGCTTTACCGGTCTCCTCAGAAACGAAGGGGTTACAGGGGAATAAGGCGACATACTGTATACTATATACGGACTGTACGTGATACAGTCATAACCAGCAAGAAGAGGGTGACACTTACAGTCAGAGCAGCAGCTTGCGGCGTCTTCCTGCATGAAGCGATCAGGTGTGCACGGATGTACAATGTATCACTGTCAGGCAGGAAGTTCCACTGTGGGTGACATCAGTCCTTCCAAATATGGCTCCTGCCTCATTCACTCTACAATATCAATCTAATTGTTTACAGGGTTTTTTTTATCCTATTTTTCACATTCTGTAAATCCTTGATTGACATTACAAGAAATTTTCAAAAACTCTCAATCACATGAGATATTTCCACCTAGAATAAAAAAAAATATCACCAGTAAGTGTACTGTGTACATATCTCCCAACTTTCAAGTATCGCAAAGAGAGACAACCTATGCGTAGCGAGTCACAGCAATTTGTTTTCTTTTAAGCCACGCTTTTAACCCCGCCCATACACACGTGGTTCAGCCCATACAGTATCATGCTCCCATAGTGCCTCCCCACAATATAATGCCCCCATAGAACCCCCACAGTATAAAGCCACTATAGCTGCCCCCGCACAGCATAATGTCTCCATAGATGCACCCATACAGTATAAAGCCAACCCAGATGCCCCATACAGTGTAATGCCCCATAGCTATCCCCAGACAACATAATGCCCCATTGCTGCCACCAGACAGCATAATGCCCCCATAGCTACCTCCATACAGTATAATACCCCCACAGATTTTGGCAATGCTCTGGCTGAGGATTCCGCTCCAGGAGGTGCCCCTGAAGTCACTGTCCATATTTGGACTATGATGTTAGGGGCTTTAAGATGTCAGAATCCCTGCCCAGAGCGTCGGCAACACTCTGGCCGGGGATTCCACTCCTGGAGGAGCCACTGACGTCACTGTCCATATATGGACACTGACGTCAAGGGCTTTCCCAAGAGAGGAGTCTCCGGCCAGAGAGTTTGCCCCGCTCTGGCTCGGGATTCCATAGTTGAATGCTGGAGCAGGGAGCTGACGGTTCCCCGCTTCAGCATTGGATTCAAGTGTATCTGCGTCTTGAGGACACAGATGCAGTTGAAACCGGGACATACCACCGGCTGCTGGGGACAGCGGGATACCGCCCGGAATGTCCTGCTTAATCTGGGACAGTTGGGAGGTATGTGTGTATAATGTAGAAGCCATAGAGTTGCTCGGTTTTCCCATCATGGACATTAATGGTGTATTGGTTGGATCATATGAGTGATGGTGTAGTGCGGTCCAAGCATTAAGACTTCACAGATCAATCATAGGGTCCTATGATAAGTCCCTCTATAATGATAGCCACATTACCCCCAAACAGTACAGAAACTGCTGCAATGTTCCCATAAAAAAAGCCCCTACATGGGTCATGGGTGCCCCTACAACAGTGAAGCCAAGGTGCCTTCATACAGTGACAACCACAATATCCCCCATAATGATGACCACAGTTCCCCATAACAATGGTAGCCAGAATGCCCCACTATGTAAACCACAGTGCATCCCAATAACAGCCTAGCCTTGGGGCCCCCAGAATGACAGCCACAGTGCTCCCATAACAGCTGTGAAAGTGCTTTCATTATGACAGTCACAGAGCCCTATAAAGACTGCAATAGTACTCCAAGAAGACAAGAACGGTGCTATAATAATGACAAGCATAGTGCCCAGAAAGCCACATTGCCCCATAATGTAAACCTAACAGCCCAGCATTGGAGCCCCCAGAATGACAGCCACAGTGTTCCCATAACAACTATGATAGCGCTTTCATTATGACAGCCACAAAGCCCTATAAAGACTGCAATAGTACTCCAAGAAGACAAGAACGGTGCTATAATAATGACAAGCATAGTGCCCAGAAAGCCACATTGCCCCATAATGTAAACCACCGTGGATCCCAATTATAACAGCCTAGCATTGGAGCCCCCAGAATGACAGCCACAGTGCTCCTATAACAACTATGATAGCGCTCTCATTAGAACAGCCAATAGTACTCCATAAAGACAAGAATGGGGCCCTAATAATGACATAGTGCCCAGAAAACCACAGTGGATCCCAATAATAACAGTCTATACTTGAAGTTCCCAGAATGACAGCCACAGTGCTCCCATAACAGCTGTGAAAGCGCTTTCATTAGAATAGCCACAGAGCCCTATAAAGACTGCAATAGTACTCCATGAAGACAAGAACGGTGCTATAATGCCCCATAATGTAAACCTAACAGCCCAGCATTGGAGCCCCCAGAATGACAGCCACAGTGCTCCCATAACAGCTATGATAGTGCTTTCATTATGACAGCCACAAAGCCCTATAAAGACTGCAATAGTACTCCAAGAAGACAAGAACGGTGCTATAATAATGACAAGCATAGTGCCCAGAAAGCCACATTGCCCCATAATGTAAACCTCACAGCCTAGCATTGGAGCCCCCAGAATGACAGCCAGCCACAGATCCCCATAAAGACCGCAATAGTACTTCATAAATTCAAGAACAGTGCCCGAATAATAATAAGCATAGTGCCCAGAAAGCCTCAGTTCTCCAATAATGACATCAATATTGCGGCATAAAAACAAGCACAGTGCCCCCATAACAGTGACAGCTGAAGAAATTGTCAGGCACAATACAAAAAAAGGTCCATACTGAACTGAAAAAACTGATACCAGGAAAAAACTTTATGTGAAAAGAACAGGTGGTACCGCAGACTGCTAGAAAAAAAAAAAAACGTACATTCCCAATGTCATAGAAATCTCATTCAATAATATTGCACATATAAAATATAACTCATCCCCAAAACGTCATCGTGTAGCCATGCCCTTAAAGCTACACGCCACAAAAGTTCCCTCTGGTATTAAATTATTACTTTTCTAAAACTAATTACAAAGACTAACGGAATAGAACGCAAAACAAGTGTCTCTATGTGACGGCCATTTTGGTAAAGTCATGCTATTACGTGGTGGCTCGAGTAGGGCTCCAGGAAAATGGTTGTTGCTGTGAAAGTTATATTGCGGCGTAGAGACAGTGTGAGAGAAACACAAGCCGTACCTCTATGAACCAAGTGCTTGCGCGCTGGCCAGATTTCTGACGTCCTCACGTTGTACGCAAGCCGGTGAGACAAGGTGAGGTTCTGAGGAGAAATGTACGCGGGTGTACTGGTTGCTTCGTGTATGTAGTTACACCCGAGGACTTTGCCTGAAACGCTATTAAAAAATTAGTGTGTTTGTCACTTCTTATGCTGCCCTCAGACTGCAGTGTAAGAGGTTGACCTATGCGCATTAAGCTGCGTTCACACCAGGTCTTTGGTGCGCATTCGGTGTATACGCCAGGAATATCTCCTGACATTTGAGCCTATGCGCCTATAGACTTTAATAGACAAATGTATTTTAAAAGAGTATCTTTTTGGCATACATTTCATCAGGGTACATATTGTTATTAAAAGTGTAGTCCTCTGCGCTTCTCAATACATAGGGTTCCTGCAAAAAAAATATGTACCATGTATACTGCGCAGTAAACTTTTTTTTACGATCGGAGTGCGTGGTAGACACATGCAACTGCAAAGGCGTATGTCTGTATACATTTGGCTGCACGCCACTGAGTTAACAGCCTAAGCCCGTTGGGCTAATATACTTTTTTTTTTTTTAAAGGCTGGAATATCGTAGTCGACTGTGCTATTCCATGCTGAGGGATCCTGCAAAAAACATATCGCACGAAATACACTTTTTAACGTGGCAGCCTATGGGTGAAGGATGCCACTGTATCGCATCGGGAAGCTTCAGTCCACATATGGACAGTAATGCCACTGGAGCTTCATGCACAGGGCCTCAATAAGCACCACCGTCCTCAGAAAGCGCTCTGCCCAGGGACTTCGGTCCCAAGTAAGCTCTTGAAGTCATAGTTTCATAGTTTGTAAGACATAAAACAGCTCAGCCTATTATACTGCAATGTTGAAGGCAAACCGCCCCCCCCCCCCCAATATTTATTTATATATAGTTATTAGGTCACCGCTCAGAAGTTGTTTTTTTTCTAAACTAAATAACCCTAATTTTGATCTTTCTGGGTACTGTAGTCCACGCATTCTTTTTAGTACTTTAGTTGCCAGTCTTCGAAATTGCTCAAGCTTTACTATGTCTTTCTTGTGCACTGATGCCCAAATCTGTACACAATATTCCATGTGCAGTCTTACTAGTGATCTATAAGGTGGTAGAGTTAAGTTCTCATCATGTGCATCTATGCCCTTTTTGATGCGCCCCATGTTCTTATTTCCCTTGGTAGGAGCTGCCTGACACTGGTTTCTACAGTTAAAGGGGTTTTCCCATCAGGGACATTTAACACATCCACAGGTCATAAATGTCAGATATATGTGTGTCCCACCTCTGGGACCCGCACCTATTTCTAGAATGGGAGCCCTCTAAACCCCGTTCTACCTCTCTATGCTCCGGCTGACTCGTGGGATTCCCGACCATGAAGAAGAAAACAGCGTAGCTCGCTGAACTACGCTGTTTCTGTAAGTCCCATAGAACTAAATGGTATATGTCATAAATGTTCCTGATGGGAAAGCCCCTTTAAGTTTACTCTCCAAGCCTCCAACTTCTTTAGATCTATTTGTAACATAATATTGTTTTTTGTGTTAATTAGTTTACATTATTTAGTATCAGCGGCAAAAATTGAAATTGTACCGTGCAACCCCTCTACCAGGTCACTAATAATACATTTATTGAACAGCATAGGGCCCAGTACTGACCCCTATGGTACCACACTGGTAGTGGTGACCCATTCTGAGTACTTATTATTTATAACCACCCGCTATTTCCATCACTGACCCAGTTACTTACCCACTTACAGGACCAGTCCCCCCATAAGCCCATGTTAATATGGAGTTATACCGTTAATTCTCATTGAGATATTCCAGGATAGCATCTCTAAGAAAAGCTTAAAACATTTTACCCACAATAGAGGTTAAAATTACGGGCCTTTAATTTCCGGGCTCACTTTAGACCCCTTTTTGAATATTGTCACGACATTTGCTATGCGCCAGTCCTTCAGAATAGTCCCTGCCATTAAAGAACCAAGCAGTGGATCAGATCATCAACTATAATGTAGGATCATCAAATAATTTATGACTGAAAAAACATAAAAAGCAGGTTTTGCTTTGGAACATCTGAAGACTAATTTTAGTGTAAATGTTTTTTCTCAGAGTAGAGTGTAATCTGAAACCCCCTTCTGGCTGTCATGGGATTATAATAATTGCATTTGTTGTGCATTCTCATTGCAAGGTATGACAAATACATGATGCAATAAATTGCTGCCTGTTGCTGAGAGAATTATAGGTGCAGGAAAAGAAAAGTACTAGGTGTAGAAAATAACAGGTGCTGGAGAAGAAAGGTACTAGTTCTAGAACGTGCTGGAGTAGTACTATACAAGGTCTAGAAAATAAAAGGTGCTGGAGAAGAAAAGTACTTGGTCTAGACAAAAATAGGGGCGCTGAAGAAGACGTACTAGGTCTAGACAATAACAGGTGCGGGAGAGGAAAGGTACTAGGTCTAAAAAGTAACTTAGGTGCTGTAGAAGAAAAGTACTAGGTGTAGAAAATAACGTGCTGGAGAAGAAATATACTAGGTGTAGAAACGAACAGGTGCTAGAGAAGAAAGTTTCTACACCTAGTACCTAACAGATGCTGGAGAGGAAAGATACTAAGGGTATGTGCACACACACTAATTACGTCCGTAATTGACGGACGTATTTCGGCCGCAAGTCCCGGACTGCACACACTGCAGGGAGCCGGGCTCCTAACATCATAGTGATGTACGATGCTAGGAGTCCCTGCCTCGCTGCAGGACAACTGTCCCGTACTGAAAACATGATTACAGTACGGGACAGTTGTCCTGCAGCGAGGCAGGGACTCCTAGCATCGTACATAAGTATGATGCTAGGAGCCCGGCTCCCTGCACTGTGTTCGGTCCAGGACTTGTGGCCGAAATACGTCCGTCAATTACGGACGTAATTAGTGTGTGTGCACATACCCTAAGTGTAGAAAATAACATGCTGGAGAAGAAATGTACTAGGTCTAGACAAAAATAGGGGTGGTGAAGAAGAAAGGTTCTAGGTCTAGAAAAGAACAGGTTCTGGAGAGTAAGGGTATGTTCAACACTGCTTATTTTCGGCCGTTTTTCGGACCGAAAAACTTCCAAAAAATAGGAAGTAGAACACCTCCAAACATCTGCCCATTCAATGGGAAAAATGGCGTTCCGTTACAACGGGGTGTTTTATTACTTGCGCATTTTGAAAAACGGCCGCATTAAAAAAACGTTAACAAAAAAGTAGTGCATTACACTTCTTGAGCCGTTTTTCATTGACTATAGAAAAACAGCTCCAAAAACGTCCGTAAAAAAGCAGTGAAAAACGCTAGTTAATTAAAAAACGGCTGAAAATCAGGAGCTGTTTTCCCTTCAAAACAGCTGTTTTTTTAGACGGTTTTTGCGAAGCATGTGAACATACCGTTAGGCTGGATTCACATATAGCGTTTACCTGCGTTTTCATTGGCGTTTTTCTTTTGCTCACACTGTGGCCAAATTTTACTCTTGAGAGCACCTACATGCAGTGTATTTGTTTGTAGCGTTTTTGCGGTCATTTACTTTTTTTTTCCCAAATTGCAGCATGCTCTATGTATGGTGTTTTTTCCCCCCCATAGTCTTCTGTACATGACTTCAAAAACGATCGGAAAATTGCATGTACAAAAGATCACAAAATAAAAACCACATTAAAAAAATGCATGAAACACATGTTGTTTTTTTTTTACATGCGTTTTAAAAACACTGAAAGTGTTTGTGAAGGAGGCCTAAAGGCACTGGGTCTAGACAAGAACAGGTGCTAGGGAGGAAAGGTACTAGGTATAGACAATAAGGTTGCAGTCACACGCAGCAGATTTTATTGTAGACATTTTTTGCAACTGAAAATTAGTTCCACACATCTGAATGTGGTTGTTCCTGCAGCAGGTGCATGATGTTTCAATCAGATGAATGGAACGGATTCTAAAAATCTGCCATATGTAACTGCACCCTAAGGGTATGTTCACACGGCCTATTTACGGACGTAATTCGGGCGTTTTTTCCCCGAATTACGTCTGAAAATAGCGCCTCAATAGCGCTGACAAACATCTGCCCATTGAAAGCAATGGGCAGACGTTTGTCTGTTCACACGAGGCGTATATTTACGCGCCGCTGTCAAATGACGGCGCGTAAATAGACGCCCGCGTCAAAGAAGTGACCTGTCACTTCTTGGGGCGTAATTGGAGCCGCTATTCATTGACTCCAATGAATAGCAGCGCTAATTACGCCCGTAATTGACGCGGCGTTCAAGCGCCTGCACATGCCGGTACGGCTGAAATTACGGGGATGTTTTCAGGCTGAAACATCCCCGTAATTTCAGCCGTTACGGACCCCCGCCGTGTGAACATACCCTAAGGGCTTATTTACACGAACGTGATATACGTCCGGGCAACGCGCGTGATTTTCACGCATGTCGCACGGACCTATATTTGTCCATGGGGGCATGCAGACAGGTGCGTGAGTCCGCTGCGAAAAACTCACGACATGTCCTATATTTTTGCGTTTCTCGCGCGTCACGCACCCATTGAAATCAATGGGTGCGTGAAAATCACGCGCACCACATGGAAGCACTTCCATGGTACGCGCGTGATTCGTGCAACAGCACTGAAAAGGATGAATGAAAACAGAAAAGCAACACGTGCTTGTCTGTTTACAAACATCCAAACGGAGTGTCATAATGATGGCGGCTGCACGAAAAGCACGCAGCCGCGCATCATACGGGGCTGACACACGCAGCTGTTAAATGCCTTTTGCGCACGCAAAATGCTGCGTTTTTTGCGTGTGCAAAACGCACACGCTCGTGTAAATCCGCCCTAAGGCCGGGTTCCAACGTAGTGTAAACGTTGCAGAATTTCCACACTAGAATTCTGTGTGGAAATTCTAGCAATCAAAGTGTTGTGACACTGTTAAAACCTTATCTGGATAGGACACAGCCGTTGCAGGGAGAGATGATGAATTTGTTTCTTACTAACCAGGTAGGAAGGCCATAGCCAATACCATTAGGGGTTGGATACTCTTTGGTGTGCGAAGCGCAGGTATAGACACCAGTATCTTTAAAGTGAATTCCATTAGAATTGCCGCTTCCTCCAGTGCTGCGGCTAAAGAAATGCCTTCAGATTCCATCCTTAACCCCTTCAGGACCCAGCCATTTTTGGGGAGTTTAGATTTACATTTTTTTGCGGGATGAGTGGTAGTTCTTAACTGTACCATTTTTTGTACTGTGTAATGTATTGGGAAACTGGGAAAAAATGCTTTGTGAGGTAGAATAAGAAAAAAACAACGAGCTGTGTGCGTGGAAAAAAAAAAACAGACCGCACACGGACGACATCCGTGTGCTGTCCGTTTTTCACGCATAATTTGCTAAAGGAATGATGAGAAGAAAAAAAACAGGGAGTGCAGAAACACGAATGTGAAAATTGATGCCATAGGGAAAGCATACTGATGCCACACGCTATTGAAATGCATGAAATACGGTCTGTTTTTCTGCGGATGCAAAATGGTTACACTCGTGTGAATAAGGCTTTAGGTGGTGTACATATATCGCGGTCAAAGCGCATATTTTCCACCATCTTTGAAAAATCGCATACATTTTGCAAAAATTATTGCAGCAAGAAACGCAAATGAAACGCTACGTGTGAACACAGCCTAACAGTTAAATTCTTGGCTATACTGAATTTTAGGCCATCGCATCATATGGAGCTCTGTACCTGTAAAACCGACTAATCTGATTTTTATTTCTTTTTAAGGAAACCTATCACAATGCCTGCAGGTGTAACCTGGCCTCAATATTTGAAGATGATGAGTGCTACACTGGTATCTATGTTGGCAGGGGCAGAAGTTGTGCATAGATACTACAGGCCTGATCTTGTAAGAATCCATTTAACAGCGTCACTTTGTAAAATAGTTGCATTCATTGCAGTTGATTTGAAAGGAGTTGCATCAGATTTCCTTAGCAGATATGAAACAGATGTGCTTTTATTTTAGCACGAGTCTGTTAGAATGGCACAAGGCACTAGACAGGGATATAATGTAAAAAATGCTCTGCATGTTTAGCCAGAACGTTCCACATCCTGCAGTTATGTCAGCAAGATCTTCCCTATATGAATGTGAACTTAGCAGTGCTGATGCAACAAGCGGAAGACAGATCACAAGTTTTTTGTTAACAGCTCCTACAGTGCAACAGCCCATAATTCTCTGCTGCGTCACTCCGTTTCCCCACTTTAGACATTTCTAGCATGTTGTAGCGGTCGGGGATGGCCACTCGTGCGCTCATGCTCTGTGTGCATTAGGCCTCATTTACACGAGCGTAATATACTCGCGTGCTTTTCACGCGTGTCGTACGCACCTATATTACTCTATGGGGCAGTTTAGACGATGCGTGAATTTTGCGCAGCGTGAGTGCGTTGCGTAAAACTCACGACATGTTCTATAATCGTGCGTTTTTCACGCATCACGCACCCATTGAAGTCAATGGGTGCGTGAAAACCACGCATGCCGCACGGAAGCACTTCCGTGCGGACTGCGTGATTCGCGCAAGAGCTGTCAAAAGGATGAATGTAAACAGAAAAGCACCACGTGCTTTTCTGTTTACAAACATCCAAACGGAGTGTCAAATTAGAGATGAGCGCACCGAACTTCACCGGGTTCGGCCGAACTCGTTTTGACCGAACCCGGCAAAAAATGTTCGGGTACGCGACGGCAGGAGACAGTCACTGTCCACGGTGCTGAAAGAGTTAAACTGGTTCAGCACCATGGACAGTGACTTCCGATCACAATATACATGAACGTGTAAAAAAAAAAGAAGTTCTGACTTACCGAGAACTCCCGGCTTCTTCCTCCAGTCTGACCTCCCGGGATGACAATTCTGTCCAAGTGACAGCTGCAGCCAATCACAGGCCAAGCACAGGCTGCAGCCAATCACAGGCTGCAGCGGTCTCATGGACTGCTGCGTCATCCTGGGAGGTGGGGCCGGATGACAAGAGAGGGACGCGTCACCAAGGCAACAGCCGGGAGACCGGACTGGAGGAAGCAGGAAGTTCATGGTAAGTATGAACGTCTTTTTTTTGATTCACATGTTGGTGTATATTGTGATCGGAACTCACTGTCGCGGGTGCTGAAAGAGTTACTGCCGATCAGTTAGCTCTTTCAGCACCTTGGACAGTGACGGGCGTCGACTAGCCTCATCTCTATGATGGCGGCTGCGCGAAAATCACGCAGCCGCGCATCATACACGGATGACACACGGAGCTGTCAAATGCCGTTTGCGCGCGCAAAACGCACACGCCCGTGTAAATCAGGCCTTGGGGTAAGCTCTCACAGGCAGGAAACGCTGCAGATTTCTTACAGTAGAATCGAAAAAAACAAAATGCTGGTAAATCTGTCACAGAAATCCACAGCAAATTGCTGTGCATATTGCTTTGGAAGCAATGTGTTTTTCTGCAGTGGTTTTACCTGCGGCGCGGCATTGCATTTCATTGATTATAGCAAACTTTATATGCACTGATGGATTTCCAGCGTTTCTTACTGCGTAAACGCTGTACAAAATTCAACATTCGTATCTTCGTGCTCCCATTTGACGTGTATGGGCCCAGCGCACAGCATCACCGCACAGAACATGCAGCATAAATTGACTTTCCGCAAGACTGTTCTGCATTTAGTTTTTTTCCCCGCATCATGTGGCTTGGATTTGTAAAATCTCATTCACTTTGCTACTACTAATTCCGTTGCAAAAATTCTGCAGTGTTTACGCTCCATGGGAACCCAGTGTAAATCTAGTTCACACTGAGTTTTTTGGTGCTGATTTTGACGTGGAAATCGCATTGGAATCAACGCCAAAATCGCCTCCCATTGAATTTAATGTGAGGCGGTGGAGTTTTTCTTCCCGGATGGCTTTTAGCCACTCGTGGCAAAAAGAAGTGGTATGTCCTTTTTTTGCCACGGTTCTGCCTCCCATTGAAATCAATGGAAGGCAGAAAAAGCGTTTTCCGTGGCGCTTTTTTGCCCGCGGTCCTCAATAGTCACGGGTGAAAAATGGCACAAAAAAAGCGCAGCCAGGTCAAATCTTGAGGGAATTTTGAGGCAGATTTTTTTTATGACTGCAAAATACTCTGTGTGAACTAGGCCTTAGGGTATGTTCACACGGCCTATTTACGGACGTAATTCGGGCGTTTTTGCCCCGAATTACGTCTGAAAATAGCGCCTCAATAGCGCTGACAAACATCTGCCCATTGAAAGCAATGGGCAGACGTTTGTCTGTTCACACGAGGCGTATATTTACGCGCCGCTGTCAAATGACGGCGCGTAAATAGACGCCCGCGTAGAAGAAGTGACCTGTCACTTCTTTGGCCGTAATTGGAGCCGCTATTCATTGACTCCAATGAATAGCAGCGCTAATTACGGCCGTAATTGACGCGGCGTTCAAGCGCCTGCACATGCCGGTACGGCTGAAATTACGGGGATGTTTTCAGGCTGAAACATCCCCGTATTTTCAGCCGTTACGGACCCCCGCCGTGTGAACATACCCTTATAGTGAAATACAGATCTTGTCCCCACACTGCGGAAAGCTGCCGCCGAAAAAAACTGCACATAAATTGACCTAAGGTGAGGTTTCTTCAACCGCAGCATTAGGAATCGCATCTCTTCCATGTGGGTTTTCCAATTGAATTCAATCGGGTGCTTAAAGAGACTCTGTCACCACATTATAAGTGCCCTGTCTCCTACATAAGGAGATCGGCGCTGTAATGTCGGTTACAGTAATGCTTTTTATTTTAAAAAAACAATCTTTTTTTCACGACGTTAGGAGCGATTTTGGTTTATGCTAATGAGCTTTCTTAACGCCCAAGTGGGCGTACTTTTACATTTCGACCAAGTGGGCGTTGTACAGAGGAGTGCATGACGCTGACCAATCAGCATCATGCACTCCTCTCCATTCATTTACACTGCACTAGCGATATAGATATATCGCTATGTGCAGCCTCATACACAAGCCCTAACATTACTACACCCGCAACAAAATGGTGTGTGTTGCGATATTTGTGGCAGCATCACAGCAATTTCGCCACAAAAATCACAAGTAAGAAAAAAAATAAAACAATAATAAAGTTATACTTACCCAGAGTTCCCTGCGTCTCCAGTCCAGCCTCCCTGGATGACATAGCAGGCAATGTGACTGCTGCAGCGGTCACATGGTCTGCAACGTCATCCAGGGAGGCTGGAGCGGGCGTCAGAGGAGGGAGGGGGTTAGTATGTGCAATAATTACGCCGTATGTGTTCGTACCCTAAGCCAGTCTTTCAGTTTAGCCTTACTAGAAAAAGCCACTTTTACATAGGAGTGGGCATATAAGGTTACTTTAGTTATTAATCAGAAATTAATGTGTTGCAGAGTGTGCCTGAGATTCCACCAAAACCTGGAGAACTGAAGACAGAACTGCTTGGATTACAGAAAGAGAAAGAAAATAAACAGACCAGCTAGCACTCAAATGTGAATCCTTTCATTTTATATAAATCTACTGCAGAGGTCAGCACCCGTTGGCACTCCAGCTGTTGTGAAACTACAACTCCAAACATGCAGACAGTCAAATGCTGGGAATTGTAGCTTCACAACCGCTGGAGTGGCAAAGGCTGCTGACCCCTGATCTAGTGCATTGTTTTTGTAGTCTTTAAAGGGGCATTCCGGTTACAACAAGTTACCCCTATCTGTGGGGTAAGGAGTAACTTGCTGATCGGTGGGTGTCCTACAGCTCGGACCCCCACCGTTCACGAGAACAGGGAGCCTGAACCCCTTGTTTGAACCGAGCAGCAGGTCACTCATGCGCACTGTCGCTCCATTCATTCTCTATGGCAGCGCCGGAGATAGCCTAGTGCAGTGATCAGCTTTTCCCGGGAACTGCCATAGAGAATGAAGCGGCAGTGCGCATGAGCGACCTGCCGCTCGGTTAAAACAAGGGATTTTGAACCCCTATAATTGTAAGCAGTAGGGGTCCAGATACCCACCGATCAGCAAGTTGCCCCTTACCCTACGGATAGTGGGTAACTTGTTGTAACCGGAATACCTCTTTGAGAGACCAATTTTTACGTTGTATTAGTGTGGGCCAACCTGCCACATTACAGGGGCCTAAGATACGCAAGTACATAACTCTCATACAATTTCACTACACTCACTTCAGATGGCCATAGACATATGATTGGCTGGTTATTCACTATGAGATACTCCTATGTGCCTCAAAGCGGGTTTTGTACAAAGCCACATGCAGACTGTCCATCATTGTTTTAGACAGTCCCTGATAAGTAGCTGTTAGGATTATTTCAGTTTGTGTGTAAAATAAAAAGTAACTGCGGCTTTTACTTGCTGTATCATAATGCATTTTCTTTCAATTGTAGTGGTTGTAGGAACAGATTCCTTAAACTTTTTATAGAGAAAAGTGTGCTATTGATGTGTTTTTGGCTGCACCACGTGTAAACATGGTCTTAGTCTGTCCTGGACTATAAGTCTACACACAGACCTTCTGTAGCCGCAGAATCCTAGGCACCCCATTGCTATTTGTTTAGGCTCTTTTCACACCACTTACTGAGCAAACTGATCTGTCATACACCTGGTAAAGCAGCATGCCTTGGAGTCCACAGCATCTGTAGGAACAGTGGGCAGCAGCATGTTGCCTCTATCTGGCAGTGTAGTCCTCTAATGCACCATGTGAACATACCACCATTACTCTTCTCAGTTTCATTTAGGAAAAAATCTCTGTAGATTAGAGGTACAGTATAATTTATGTCACAGATACAACATGCCATGTAACCTGAATGCAGTCATTTTTTCCTGTGTGATGCTCCATTCTGCTTCAAATGATGTCCAGGCTGCATCAGTCTATCAGATGTCATCACTTCCTGTCTTAGTGACTACAGAGCGTATGTGCCTCTAAACAGGCACATCCAGCTACATGAAATTGAGGACCCTGCACCACTGTTAACCATTACACATACGCCAAAAGCATGTCTATTTGGGGGTAGGTAATGTTCCAAAAACAACCTCCCTCCCATCCATCAGTGACCGACAACTCCATATATAGTTTAAACATTCGGGGGGAGGGATATGTAGCCATCCAGTTATATAGTAAGAAAAAAAACAGGATCCCTATGCGCTGTGTAAATGGAGAGGAGTGCATGATGCTGATTGATCAGCGTCATACACTCCCCTGTACAACGCCCATTTGGTCTAAAGTGAAAATACGCCCACACTTGGGCATTAACCCCTTCCCGCTCCTGGACGTACTATTAGGTCATGGCAGCTGTATCGTTCGCGCTCCATGACCTAATAGTACGTCTCGGGCGTAACGGCCGTCCTCCCGACACATACAGGAGCTGTGACAGCTGCTGTCTCGTACAGCAGCTGTCACAGCTCCTACAGCAAGGACCGATCGCTGTGTCCCCGCTGATTAACCCCTTAAAAGCCGCGTTCTATAGAGATTGCGGCTTTTTAGGGGTTAAGCTGCCATCACCGGCTTCTACACGATAGCGGCCGGCGATGGTGACTATGGCAACCGGACACCAAACAATGGCGTCCGGCTATGCCATAGACGGAAGCCTAGTGGGTCCTGACAATCTCAGGACCCACTATGCTTGCTGTCAGTGAGTAGCTGACAGTTCTAATACACTGCACTACGCATGTAGTGCAGTGTATTAGAATTGCGATCAGGACCTCCTGCCCTCAAGTCCCCTAGTGGGATAAAGTAAAAAAGAGATGTGTAAAAATAAGAAAATAAAAGTTTTAAAACTATTAAAAGTAAAAATCCCCCTTTTTACCTTATCAGTCATTTATTATTATTAAAAATATATAAACAAACAAACTATACATAATTGGTATCGCCGCGTCCGTAACGGCCTGAACTACAAAATTATTTCGTTATTTATCCCTCCCAAAAAATGGAATAAAAAGAGATCAAAAAGTCGAATGTACCTAAAAATGGTCCTGATCGAACCTACAGTTCGTTACGCAAAAAATAAGTCCTCGCACGCCTTTATTGATTGAAAAATAAAAAAGTTCTGGCTCTTAGAATAAGGTAACACAAAAAGTGAATGATTTTTTACAAAACGTATTTTATTGTGCAAACGCCATAAGACATAAAAAACCTATAAACATCTGGTATCGCCGTAATCGTATCGCCCCGCAGAATAAAGTGAATATGTCATTTATAGCGCACGGTGCACTCTGTAAAAAAATAGAATGAAAAAACAATAGTACAATTGCTGTTTTTTAGTCACCACGCCACCTAAAAATAGAATAAAAACTGATCAAAAAGCCGCATGCACCCCAAGAAAACTACAATGGATTCCTCAAGGGGGTCTAGTTTCCAAATTGGGGTCACTTTTGGGGGGTTTCCAATGTTTTGGCATCACAAGACCTCTTCAAACCGGACATGGTGCCTAATAAAAAAAGAGGCCTCAAAATCCTCTAGGTGCTCCTTTGCTTCGGAGGCCGGTGCTTCAGTCCATTACCGCACTAGGGCCACATGTGGGATATTTCTCAAAACTGCAGAATCTGGGCAATAAGTATTAAGCTGCGTTTCTCTGATAAATCCTTTTGTGTTATAAAAAAAATGGTATAAAGAGGATTTTCTGACAAAAAAAATATGTAAATTTCACCTCTACTTTGCTCTAAATTTCTGTGAAACACCTAAAGGGTTCATAAACTTTCTAAATGCTGTTGTGAATACTTTGAGGGGTCTAGTTTATAAAATGGGGTGTTTGATAGGAGTTTCTAATATATGGGCCCCTCAAAGCAACTTCAGAACTGAACTGTAACCTAAAAAAATAAATAAATGAGGCAATACTTCGCTTCTTACATTATACTGATAATGAGCCGTGCCCACCTCGAGATGACCCCAGTTTTGAGTTTGTATAAATGGAGACCCCTATTAGACCGTTTCAATGCCCGGTTTTCCCAAGCATTCACCCCCCGAGAAGTGTATTTCTATTGATGAGTCCCTGGTACATTTTAAAGGGAGGGTTCAATTCCGCAAGTACCTGCCGGGTAAGAGGGCAAGGTATGGCGTGAAGATGTATAAGCTGCGAGAGTGCATCAGGGTATACCTACAGGTTTAGGATATATGAAGGAAAAGCCATCCCCAAACCAGACTGCATCCTGGACTACAATAGGTACATGGGAGGGATGGACTTGTAAGATCAAGCCCTGAAGCCCTACAGCGCCATGCGGTGTGGTATAAGAAGCTGGACGTGCACATCATACAGATGGCATTGTACAATGCGTACGTGCTACGTCGATGTACAGGCCAGAGGGGAACTTTCCTGGAATTTCAAGAGGTGATTATCAAGAACCTAATCTTTAGGTACCAAGAAGGGGGGGCACCCAGTACTTCTGGAAGCGGGGCCACACGCATCGTACCAGGGCGGCAATACTTTCCAGGAGAAGTTCCCCAAACTGGCAAGAAGGGAAAAAGTCAAAAGAGGTGCAAAGTCTGCTATAAGAGGGCGATAAGGGATGACACAATATATCAATGTGACACGTGTCCCGAATAACCAGAGATCTGTATGAAAGAGTGTTTTAAAATTTATCATACATCCCTTGGTTTATAATTTACCCCAATTTTACTTACCCTGATGCACTCCGCACAGCTTATGCCCCTCGTCTTTCCCTCTGGGCCCTGCTGTGTGCCCAGGCAGCTGATAACAGCCACATGTAGGGTATTGCCGTACCCAGGAGTACCCACATTACAGTTTATGGGGTGTATGTCTCCGGTCAAAATGCTCACTACACCTTTAGATGAATGCCTTAAGGGTGTAGTTTTTAAAACGGGGTCACTTCTTGCGGGTTTCAACTGTATTGGTACCTCAGGGGCTTCTGCATACATGACTTCGCACTAGAAAATCCCCAGTAGGCCAAATGGTGGTCCTTTCCTTCTGAGCCCTCCCATGGGCCCAAACGGCAGTTTATCACCACAAATGGGGTATTGCGGCACTCAGAACAAATTGCGCAACAGAATGGGGTATTTTGTTTCTTGTGAAAATAAGAAATTTTCAGCCAAAACGACATATTATTTGAAAAAAATAATTTTGTTTTAATTCCAAGCCCAATTCAAATAAGTTCTGTGAAAAAACTATGGGGTCAAAATAGTCAAACACCCATAAATGAATTCCTTAAGGGGTGTAGTTTCCAAAATGGGGTCACTTCTGGTGGGTTTTGCATTGCTTTGATACCTCTGGGGCTCTGCAAATGCGACACGGCACCCGAAAACCAAACCAGCAAAATCTGCACTCCAAAGAACACATAGCGCTCCTTCCCTTCTGAGGCCTACCATGGGCCCAAACGGCAGTTTATCACCACAAATGGGGTATTGCCGCACTAAGGACAATTTGGGCAACAAAATGGGGTATGTTGTTCCCTGTGAAAATAAGAAATTTTGATCACAAATGACATTTTATTGGAAAAAAATCACATTTTTTTTCATTTCACAGCCCAATTCAAATACGTGCTGTGAAAAAAATGTGCGGTCAAAATGGTAACAACAACCATAAATAAATTCCTTGAGGGGTGTAGTTTCCAAAATGGGGTCACTATTGGGGGATTCCTACTGTTTTGGCACCTCAACACCTCTTCAAACCTGGCATGCTGCCTAAAATATATTCTAATAAATAAGAGGACTCTAAATGCACTCGGTGTTTCTTTGCTTCTAGGGCTTGTGTTTTATTCCACGAGCGCACTAGAGCCACATGTGGGACATTTCTAAAAACTGCAGAATCTGGACAATACATATTTAGTAGTGTTTCTCTGGTAAAACCTTCTGTGTTACAGAAAAAAAATTGAATAAAATTGAAATTCAGCAAGAAAAATGAAATTTGCAAATTTCACCTCCACATTGCTTTAATTCCTGTGAAATGCCTGAAGGGTTAAAAAAAACGTTCTAAATGCTGTTTTGAATACTTTGAGGGGTCTAGTTTTTAAAATGGGGTGTTTTATCAGGGTTTCTAATACATAGGCCCCTCAAAGCCACTTCAGAACTCAAGAGGTACCTTAAAAAAAAGGCTTTTGAAATTTTCTTAAAAATATGAGAAATTGCTGTTTATGTTCTAAGCCTTGTAACGTCCACGAAAAATAAAAGAATTTTCAAAAAACGATGCCAATCCAAAGTAGACATATGGGAAATGTTAACTAGTAACTATTTTGGGTGGTATAACCGTCTGTTTTACAAGCAGATGCATTTAAATTCTGAAAAATGCTATTTTTTCAAAATTTTCTCTAAATTATGCAATTTTTCACCAATAAACACTGAATATATCGACCAAATTTTACCACGAACATGAAGCCCAATGTGTCACGAGAAAACAATCTCAGAATCGCTTGGATAGGTTTAAGCATCCCGACGTTATTACCACATAAAGTGAAATATGTCAGATTTGAAAAATGGGCTCTGAGCCTTAAGGCCCAAACTAGGCTGCGTCCTTAAGGGGTTAAGCAATCAATAGCATAAATCTAAAAACGCTAATAAAGTGGTAAAAATAGAACTTTTTTTTAAATAAAAAGCATTACTGTCAACTACATTATAGCGCCGATCTCCTTATCTAGGAGATAGGGCACTTATAATGTAGTGACAGAGCCGCTTTAATTTTACGCGTCGCTGTCAAAATACGGTGTGTAAAAAGACGCCCGCGAAAAAGAAGTGCATGTCACTTCTTGGGACGTTTTTGGAGGAGTTTTTCATTGACTCCATTGAAAAACAGCTAAAAAAACGGCCATAAAATAAGCTGCGAAAAACGCGAGCGGCTACAAAAACGTCTGAAAATCAGGAGCTGTTTTCGCAGTTTTTAGTCACTGCGTGTGAACATACTCTAATATACCGACCAAGAGATTAAGGTCAGGGGGTGTGAAAAAGAAGTGCCAGTGCATTAGAGAGGCTCACCACATAAGTGCCCCATCTTGTACATAATGTGATCGGTGTTGTAATGTAGATTACAGCAATGTTTTTGATTTAGAAAAACGATCTATTTTCACCAAGTTATGACCTATTTTAGATTTATGCTAATGACTTTCTTAACCCCTTCCCTCTTTGGCCACTTTTGACCTTCCTGACAGAGCCTCATTTTTCAAATCTGACATGTTTCACTTTATGTGGTAATAACTCCGGAATGCTTTTACCTATCCAAGCGATTCTGAGATTGTTTTCTCGTGACACATTGGACTTTATGTTACTGGCAAAATTTGCCCGATACATTCAGTATTTAATTGTGAAAAACACCAAAATTTAGCGAAAAATGTCAAAAATTAGCATTTTTCTCAATTTAAATGTATCTGCTTGTAAGACAGGCAGTTATACCACACAAAAATGTTGCTAACTAACATCCCCCATATGTCTACTTTATATTGGCATCGTATTTTGATCATCATTTTATTTTTCTAGGACGTTACAAGGCTTAGAACTTTAGCAGCAATTTCTCACATTTTCAAGAAAATTTCAAAATGCTATTTTTACAGGGGCCAGTTTAGTTGTGAAGTGGCTTTAAGGTCCTTAGATATTAGAAACCCCCAATAAGTCACCCCATTTTAAAAACTGCACCCATCAAAGTATTCAAAACAGCATTTAGAAAGTTTCTTAACCCTTTAGACGTTGCGCAGGAATTAAGGCAAAGTAGAGGTGAAATTTACAAAGTTCATTATTTTTTTCCAGAAATTCATTTTGAATCCATTTTTTTTGTACCACGGAATGTTTTACCCAAGAAATGCAACTCAATATTTATTGCCCAGGTTCTGCAGTTTTAGGAAATATCCCACATATGGCCCTAGTGCGCTAATGGACTGAAGCACCGGCCTCCGAAGCAAAGGAACACCTAGTGGATTTTGGGCCTCCTTTTTATTAGAATATATTTTAGGCACCATATCCGCTTTGAACAGGTCTAGTGGAACTAAAACAGTGGAAACCCCCCAAAAGTGACTCCATTTTGGAAACTACACCCCTCGAGGAATTTATCTAGGGGTGTAGCAAGCATTTTGACCGGCCAGTTTTTTTGCAAAAATTTTTGGAACTAGGCCACGAAAATGAAAATCTACATTTTTTCAAATAAAATGTAGGTTTAGCTAATTTTTTTTCATTTCCAAAATAACTAAAGTAGAAAAAGCACCACAACATTTGTAGAGCAATTTCTCCCGAGTAAAACAGTACCCCACATGTGGTAATAAACGATTGTTTGGACACACGGCAGGGCTTAGAATGGAAAGTGCGCCATTTGGCTCTTGGAGCTCAAATTTAGCAGGAATGGTTTGCGGAGGCCATGTCGCATTTGCAAAGCCCCTGAGGTGACAAAACAGTGGAAACCCCTAACAAGTGACCCCATTTTGGAAACTATACCCCTCGAGGAATTTATCTAGGGGTGTAGCAAGCATTTTGACTGGCCAGTTTTTTTGCAAAAATTTTTGGAACTAGGTCATAAAAATGAAAATCTACATTTTTTCAAATAAAATGTAGGTTTAGCAAATTTTTTTTCATTTCCAAGAGAACTAAAGTAGAAAAAGCACAACAACATTTGTAGAGCAATTTCTCCCGAGTAAAACAATACCCCACATGTGGTAATAAACAGCTGTTTGGACACACGGCAGGGCTTAGAAGGGAAAGAGCGCCATTTGGCTCTTGGAGCTCAAATTTAGCAGGAATGGTTTGCGGAGGCCATGTCACATCTGCAAAGCCCCTGAGGGGACAAAACAGTGGAAACCCCCAACAAGTGACCCCATTTTGGAAACTATACCCCTTGAGGAAATTATCTAGGGGTATAGTGAGCATTTTGACCCCACAGGTTTTTTGAAGAAATTATTGCAAGTAGGCTGTGAAAATGAAAATCTAAATTTTTTCAAATAAAATGTAGGTTTAGCTATTTTTTTTTCATTTCCACAAGGACTAAAGGAGAAAAAGCACCATAAAATTTGTAAAGAAATTTCTCCCGAGTAAAACAATACCCCACATGTGGTAATAAACGGCTGTTTGGACACACAGCGAGGCTGAGAAGGGAAAGAGCGCCATTTGGCTTTTGGAACTCAAATTTAGCAGGAATGGTTTGCGGAGGCCATGTCGCATTTGCAAAGCCCCTGAGGGGACAAAACAGTGGAAACCCCCAACAAGTGACCCCATTTTGGAAACTACACCCCATGCGGAAATTATCTAGGGGTGTAGCAAGCATTTTGACCAGCCAGTTTTTTTACAGAACTTATTGTAAGTAGGCCGTAAAAATGAAAATCTACATTTTTTCAAAGAAAATGTAGGTTTAGGTATTTTTTTTCCATTTCCACAAGGACTGAAGGAGAAAAAGCACCGCAACATTTGTAAAGCAACTTCTCCCGAGTAAAACAATACCCCACATGTGGTCACAAACATCTGTTTGGACACACGGTAGGGCTCAGAATGGAAGGAGCACCATTTGGATTTTGGAATGGTTTCTGGGTGTCATGTCATATTTGCTGAGCCACTGTAGTACTAGTACAGTGGAAACACCCCAAAAGTGACTCCATTTGGGAAACTGCACCCCCTGAGGAATCATCTAGGGGTATAGTGAAAATTTTGATCCCAAAGGTTTTTTGCTGAATTAATTAGAATTAAGCCATGAAAATGAAAAATAATTTTTTTTTCAAACAAGATGTCGTTTGAGATACACATTTTTCATTTTTGCAAGGAATAGAGAAGAAAAAGCACCCCAACATTTGTAAAGTAATTTCTCCAGAGTACAGTAACGCCCCATATGTGGTTATAATCGGCTGTTTACGTATATGGGAGCATTCAGAAGAAAAAGAGCGGTATTTATCTTTTGGAGCGTAGATTTTGCTGGAATGGTTTGCGGACGCCATGTTGCATTTGCAAAACCACTGATGTACCAAACAAAAGTGACCCCGTTTTAGAAACTACACCGCTAAAGGCATTTATCAAGGGGTGTAGTGAGAATTTAGACTCCACAGGTGTTTTTCAGAAATGAATACGCAGTGGATTGTGCAAAGTGAAAATTGCAATTTCTCCACTGATCTGCCCATTCACCGCACAAGATGTTGTGCCCCTAGAGAATCTTACCCCATAAATTGTTAAGCGGGTTCTCCCGGATATGGTAATGCCTTACTTGTGGCCATAAATTGCTGTTTGGGCACACTGTAGGGCTAAGAAGGGAAAGACCGCCATTTTGAGCATGGATTTTGCTTGGTAATAGTTCTGTTTGGGGTTTTGCTGGTATTTCCGTTTATAATGTGGTGGCATATGTAATCTGTGCGGAGTATATCAGGGGTATATGTAATCTGTGCGGAGTACATCAGGGAATAATAAGAGGGTATAATAATGGGGTAAATAATACAATTATCCATAGATGTGTGTTACGCTGTGAAGCGATCCGTTATGCACAGGCCGGCGTCACACTGATAAACGGTTTTCTTTCTTATCCCCCTTTTGTAACACTCTTTACACTGCACCTTTTGGGGACTTTTTCTCCTTCGTAGTTTGGGAAATATTACTGGGAAAGTTTTGCGCTGGTATAATACGGGCACCCTCGCTTCCAGCGGATGTCCCTTCCCTTTCCTAGTTCCTAAATCCTGGGGCCCTGAAACTGAAGGAATGTTCCCCTCCGGCCTGCACATTGAGATGTTTTTCATCACCGCATTACTAGTGCCATAACTTTTTTATTTTTCAGTAGATTCAGCGGTGTGCGGGCTTGTTTTTTGCGAGACGGGCTGTAGATTTTATTGGTACCATTTTAGAACACATACGACTTTTTGATCACTTTTTATTTCATTTTTTGGTAAAGGAAATTACCAAATACAAGCAATTCTGGAATAGTTTTTTATTGTTTTTTTTATCGGCATCCACAGTGTGCCCTAAATTACATGTTAGCTTTATTCTGCGGGTCGATACGATTACGGCGATACCAAATTTATATAGTTTTTTTTATGTATTGCAGCTTTTGCACAATAAAATCACTTTTTTTATAAAATCATTTGTTTTCTGCGTCGACATTCTAAGACCCATAACTTTATTATTTTTGCGTGCACAAAGCGGTGTCAGCGATTATTTTTTGCGGGACGGATTGCCGTTTTTATTAGTACTATTTTGGAGTAAATGTGACTTTTTGATCACTTTTTATAGCATTTTTTGGAAGGAGATGTGACCTAAAAACAAAGATTCTGGCGTTGTTTTTCATGTTTTTTTTTTTTACGGCGTTCACCATGCAGGATAAATTACATAATTGTTTTGTAGTTTGGGTCGTTACGTACGCGGCGATACCAATTATGTATAGTTTTTTTTATTTTTACGGTTTTTCCCATAATAAAAGACTTACTATGGGAAAAAAGTCAGTTTAGCTTTATTTTTATTTGAAATGTGTGTGTTTTTATTGTTTTACCACATTTTTATTAACTTTTTTTTACTTTTTTTACTTGTCCCACTAGGGGACATGAGGGCCTGATGCCCCGATCGCTACTCTAATACACTGCACTACATACGTAGTGCAGTGTATTAGCGCTGTCAGTTATTCACTGACAGCAAGCCTATGAGGACACGCCGCAGGCTCCCGTACAAGGCAGACTCGGACGCCATTTTCTGGCGTCCGATTGCCACAGCAACCCAGCGATTGCATCACTGGGTTGCCGATCGGGTGAAAACCTATCAGATGCTGCGCTCTATTGAGCGCAGCATCTGAGGGGTTAATCTGCCGGATCGGAGAATAGCTCCGGTCCTGGCAGTTACAAGAGGGTGCCAGCTGTATAATACAGCTGTCACCCCACGGTGATGGTGCCGGCTCTGCTCCTGAGCCCACACCATCACTGCGCCGTATATATACGGCGCTTTGCGGGAAGCACCTCCCGACAGCGCCGTATATATACGGTGGATGTCGGGAAGGGGTTAATGACCAACTGGGTGTGTTTACTTTTTGACAGTTGTGGAGAGAAGTGTATGACGCTGACCAATCAGCGTCATACACTTCTCTCCATTCATGTAATGCACGCACACATGTCTTGACAGTAAATAGACACCGCTTCCAGCCAGGACGCGATGTCTATTCACAATCCCGACACTTTGGTAACATTTGTGTCTGACTTACTCACACATCGAGATCATGCTCTGCTGTCATTTACAGCGAGATCACGCTTGCTGTCATTAAGTTCCACACAAAAGTTACAGAAGTGTCAGGATTGTGAATAGCTGAATAAAGGAAGATGATCACAGCACCGGAGAGGATATTTGATGTAATATAATGGGTGCAAGCCTTTACAGGAACCGGATTCAAGTTTCCACAAATGTAAACAACAATTTTCAAGGAACAAGGCACCACATCCAAAAATAGGAATTTTATTTACCCACAAATGCAACGTTTCAGTCCAGCAGGACATGCTTGAGAAAGGTCCTGCTGGACTGAAACGTCACATTTGTGGGAAAATAAAATTCCTATTTTTGGATGTGCTGCCTTGTTCCTTGAAAATTGGGATTGTGAATAGACATCGTGTCCTGGTTGGACGCAATGTCTATTGACTCTCAAGACACTTCAGTAACATTAATGTGTGTGTAAGTGACTGCACATAGTGAACAACGCCGGATCACTGTGCAGAGTAAATGAATGGGGAGGAGTGTATGACGCGGATTGGTCAGCGTCATACACTTCTCTCCACAATGCCCAGTTGATGAAAAGTAAAAACACACCCAGTTGTCTATTAAGTCATTAGCATAAAGCTAAAATAGGTCATAACTTGGTGAAAATTATAGTTTTTCTAAATAAAAAACACAGCTGTAATCTACATTACAGCGCCGATCACATTATGTACGAGATGAGCTCTGTCACCACATTTTAAGTGTAAATGTTTAAATAAAGCCAACCTTACCCATATTAACTGTCAGTCATAACAAATCAGTGGAAAATCTAAACTTTGTACATACATCTCATTCAAGTGACCGTGCGTAACATAAAACTGCAACAAAAAAAATAATGCATTGTATGGTTTATATATATATATATATATATATATATATATAAATCTCAACTCTTTCCTGTCTTTTTCCTGGGTTTTATTTTCTCCATGCACTGTCACCTTAACATGATATAAAGTGATAGCTTTGGTCATTACTGTCACTTTAATTGCACTAATGTGCCAGTGGATTAGATTTACTAAATCTCATGTCCATGCTGCAGAAAACACATCGTAAACATTAACGGACCTACGATGTGGAATCTAAATCCGCAACATGTAAACTTATGCTGCATTTTTGTTAACTTTGTGGTTTTCCCCATTGAATTCAATGCAGATACAAAGCCCGCAACAGAAAGCAAAGTGTTTTTTTGCAGCATAATTTCACAGGGATTACGTTGCCAAAAAATATAAATAAATTGCAGATCTGGAAAGGAAAAATTAATGTAGAAACTTACCCAGAACACCCTCCTTTCTGCCATCCATTTCATCCCATGTGAACGCTGCAGTCACTTGGCCAGCAACATCAGTGTAGGAGCAGTCGTCAGAGGGAGGGGGTAAGTATAAGGTTTGTTTTTTTTATACTGTGGGAATTCAGTCCAAAAAAAAACCTCAACGTGGTGCGATTTTTCAGATGGAAGGCGCTGTAGGTTCTAGGTCAGATACGCTGCGTGATTTTTACGCATCGTATCCGACCCATGGGAACTTCGCCTTGTACTGGCATTTTCTTGGTGGGAGCAATACTTATAAGACATTGGGGTGTCTTCGAATACCACACGTTTGAGAGCAGCCTTCCTTGTACCGTTTTTTTGTAGTTACCTACTTTGTTAATTGGATACTTTATAGGATATTTTCCAGATTAGATTTTTTTTTTTTGGTCACGTTTACTTAATGTACAATTACTGGAGTCTTTGCCTTGCTTGTGAGGCCTTATGATTAATATGTTTTTTTATTTTTATGAAATTGGATGGCTATATACTTTTTCCTTAATGTTTACACGGTTTTATATAGAAGTTCATTATCCTGTGGAGGGACAACCCTAATACTTTAGTTGGGATTGTTTCAATGTTTGTGAAAGAGACACTAACACAACTATGGCTTTTACTTGCTATACCACAATGCATTTAACAGTCTTCGTTTATACAAGAATTCAAAACTAGAAGCCTGGGAAAGGACAGTGTAGTGGGGCTCCACCAATGCAGCCAGAAACAGTGATGGAAGAAGTCTCCCTGTCTAGAGCCAATCTGGGAAGATGAACGCTTGTTCTAGGGGGAAGCGCCACGATCAAAGACTATAGTAGCGCAAAAAAAAACAAAACCCTGGTTTACAGACTAAAGTAGTGGCCTCCTAGTTACAATGAATACTGTATTAAGTAGGAGAGCTCTCCCCCAGCCCCTCTAACCAGTGACTGACAGACTGCCATGTGTCTGCACGTGCTGTTTGGACTAATCGTAAAGTGGAGTCTATTAAATTTACCCCCCATTTTCAGTAATTTGTTAGGGACTCAAGGTGATTAGGACCCTTGACTAGTTGCAAGCTTGCGTATTTTGGCTAATATATAAACCAATACCCAATGTATCTTTTTTTGCAGGATGCTGTCTGGCCTTTGATGTTGGTGCATGCAATAGGGGGGTTTGGCAGTATTTTATGTGCACTTAGGCCTCATGCCCACTAATGTTTTTTCCTTCAAGGTGCTATTTTTTTTTTTTTTACGGTTAGCACCCTGACCAAATCTTTTCAATGGGGCCATGCACACTCAGTCTTTTTGACAAAAGTAGAGCATGCCCTACTTTTGTCCGAGATTCCGTGACCGTGTGGCCCATACAAGTCAATGGGTGTAAAAAAAACAGAAGGCATCTGTGTGCCGTCCGTGAGTGACGGAGCCGTTGCCTAGCAACGGCACACAGATATTGCACTGCACTAATCGGCAGCCCCTTCTCTATCCAGCACTGATTGAGAGAAGAGGCTGCTGATCAGTGCTGGAACGCAGCGATAAGAAAAATAAGTTCATACGTACCCCAGCCGTTGTCTTGGTGACACATCCCTCTTTTGACATAGTCTGACCTCCCTGGATGACGCGGCAGTCCATGTGACCGCTGCAGCGGTCAGTCTGAAACGTCATCTCAGGAGGCCGGACTCGAGAGGGAAGCAGGGAGTTCTGGGCAAGTAGTAACTTTTTGTTGCAGGTTTTTTTTAAATGAAACAATCTATATTGTGAGCGCCACGCATGGTACTCACGGTCCAGCGGTGGTCTCTGTCCAGGGTGCTGAAAGTTACGATCAGTGCTGGATATAGAGAAGGGGCTGCACTGATCGGCAGTAACTCTTTCAGCACCCTGGACAGTGACTACAATGTGCAGTGCTCACAATATAGTGTGAATGGGAATAGTTTCCTCTTGGAAACACGGAATACACAAGGGAAGCACCCTGATCCAATCACTGACACACGGATCCGTGAAAACGCTGATGGAAGTGTGCATGAGGCCTTAGAGAGTGCTGGACAACCCACCTATCTACTCGCTTGTGTGTGACCACTAGGCTGCTAGCCAGCATGTTGCACTATATGTAACTGGCACAGGAACACTTCTAGTTGCAGTTAAGGCTTCTATAACACTAAGCAGCCCCCCCCCCCCCTCATAAATGGAAGGGGTGAGTAAGTTAATCAGTACTTTGCACCAGTGCACCCTTCATTGAACTGGGATTTAACCCCTGCCCTTGTATCAATAAGGCCTTTTTCAGTGATGTGTAGCGTGGACCAGTCCCTGTAATACACTGCAGCATATATAAGGCACCATGTTCAGTTGATATCTGCTTTAATGTCATTCTGCATTGCTCTATAATAGAATAATTGTGGGGTAACAGGTTTTTACTGCAGTACTCAAACCTTTAGTTAATTTTACACATTCAGTACTTTACAGTAACAGAAATAGCTCTAGTCTTCACAACTGTTCAATAACAGAGTCACTGACCACTTTATTTTTGAAAGGCAAATTGCTATGGAAGTAGATGGCAACATTGTGACAACAGGTAACTGGAAAAAGGATACAAGATGCAGCCTGGCTGGTGAATAATTAGGGGCTTTTCCAATGAGATTAGCCATTTACAAAAGAAAAAACCCCAAAAAAAGACCCCCACAAACGGTTACCACTGTAAGTTTCAAATTTTTGCCTGAGTCCAGTTCCACATTTGTACTTCAAATCAGCATGTTGACGGGAGAGCGGTAGTGATTAAATAGTCAGTCCATCTCTGGTAAGTGCAGGTTGTAAGAGATATCCCTCCAACATCCAAATGAAGTTATACTGTGCAGTGCTTTGAGTCAAGTTAGATGAAATAGCCAGAATCTTGTGTTCACGTGAAAGATTTTACAACCGTACACTCATAAATAGTACAAATTTACATTCATGAGGAATGCTTTTTTTGTTTTTTTTTAAAAAACAAAACCTAAAAAAACCCTCCCAACACTGGAAAAAAAATAAACCCACACTAAACAGCTGCAAGATGGTATTTAGAATTCATCTTTTATATGTGTAGATTCCTGAAAAAAAAAAAAAAAAGCATTTAGCAAATACGGTACTCCAATAATAAAAGTACACCGCATATCCACACCAAGTCCCACAGGGAATTCGAATTGAAAAACTGCACCAAATTGTGGTGCAGTCTTTTAGCTAGAATGTCTGCTGCAGAAAACAGGCATACTTACCCTCTGACGTCCTGCAGACCAGCCCCCTGGGATGTCTTATCCCATGTGATTACTGCAGCCAAATGTCATCCCAGGAGGCTGGCCTGGATGAAGAAGCACAGAATTCGGGATAAGTATTAGGCTATGTTCACACGGGGTCTTTTGCCGAGTTTATTGACGCGGAAACCGCGTCGCAAAACTCGGCAGAAACTCCCCGAGAACGCCTCCCATTGATTTCAATGGGAGGCGTCGGCGTCTTTATCCCGCGAGCAGTAAAACTGCCTCGCGGGAAAAAGAAGCGACATGCCCTATCTTCGGGCGCTTCCGCCTCCGACCTCCCATTGACTTCAATGGGAGGCAGGAGAAAGCGTGTTTTCTGCCCGCGGCGCTCAATGGCCGCGGGCGAAAAACGGCGCGATCATTGCTATTCACACGGAGTATTTTGGGGGAGGAATATCTGCCTCAAAATTCCGTTTGGAGCTTTGAGGCAGATATTCCTCCCCCAAAATACTCCGTGTGAACATAGCCTAAGACTTTTTTTTTAATTTATTTTTAACCTGCCGGAACCACAGCTTTTCTGCTGCAAAAAACGTAACTTCACTATTTGTTGCAGGTTTTTTCCTCCCCATTGAATTCAATGGGAAAAATCAGCAAAAAAAAAAAAAAAAAGCACAGAGATTACGCAGATACAAATGGACATGCTGCGGATTTAAAAAACACACTGGAGGTCAATTTGAGTCTTTTCCTCTCATCATTTACGCAGTATGGATGAGATTTATTCAAACCTCAGCCACTCTGCTGCTACTGTGTTATGCGGTGTATTTTCTGCTGTGTGAACGAGTTAAAGAGCAACTGTAGCATTGCCTCGGTTTGCACCAGCTCTTAGGTTTCTCTAAAAAGGAACCGGTCAGCAGTTTTGAACAGGGTGGGGCGCGCAGCGTAACGATACCGGTTTTGTAGTTTGTTGAATGGCTGAGAAATGTATGTTTTGATGTCCTTGGCACCACACTTGCCACGGAGGCAGCCTTATGTTCACGGCTTTGGGCTCTCGTCACTAATGCTGCTAGCCCCTCCCATCTATATGACACTGCTAACAATCAATCAGGAGACTGCTAGGGACAACACTGCGCAGAATCGCATGCCAGATTTCTCAGACATGCAACACAAGTACAGGTTACACTGAATGCCCCGTCCTATAGCAGTGTGAGCAGTTTTGAGGGCTCTGTCCTTGTGACATTCTTTCAGACTACAAACACATTTTTAGGATCAATAGATAATGGAGCAGATTTCCTATTCAAAATGTACCCCAATTCTGTGGCATACACCCTGTGCCACATTTATTAACTGGTTTTAGACATGCTTAACAAGGGGATTAGGTCTAGAGAAAAGGGCTTTGCAGAAAATAAGAGTCATAAACTAAGCTAACATAGGAGGTATAAAGAAGCTGAAAGGTGTCTGGCAAGAAGCACCAAATTTATCATATTGCATGCACCACTTCTGACTGCCGTGTCTAAATACCGACAGTATTAGTATATCTGCCCCATTGTGGCAAATTGTTGCGGAGGAGCATCCTAATAGATTTTCACACTCAGCAAAAAGATAAAGTTGTCTCTTAGGGTTCTGGAACATCACTCACCTGTTCATCTGTCTGATCCTCTGCTTCCACCTTATCAGCATCTTCCTCTGCATCAATTTCTTCAACATCTGATTCTTCTTGGTCCGTTTCATCTGCTGTCGCTTCCTCTTCCTCCTCTGGCTCGTCTTCCACCTGGTGCCATCATTAAATAACCATTATCAATCATAACCACTCTAAAACCCATTACAACCTACGTCCAATAATGTGAAACTACTCCAAAGCACAACTGAATACATGACTGTCCTGTAATTTCACTGGAAGCAAAGAATTGAGAAAGGTTTAAAGGGGTTTTCCCATCTTGGACACTTCTGGCATATCCACAGGATATGCCATAAAAGTCCAATAGATGCAGGTCCCACCTCTGGGACCCGCATCTCTAAAATGGGGCCCCATAAACCCTGTTCTAACTTATTCGGCACCCGCTGCTGCCCAGCCACTTCCTAGTTAGGTGGGCAAGAGTTACGGAAACAACGGATAGCTCGCTGAGCTACGCCGTTTCTGTAATACCTGTAGAAGGGAATGGGAGTTTCCGAAACTCCTATATACTCCTATGGGGGTTATGGAGACAGCGTAACTGAGTGAGCTCAGCTATTTCCATAACTCCCAACCACCTAACCAGGAAGTGGCTGGGAGGCAGGGGGAGCAAAGTAAGCTAGAACAGGGTTTAGGGGGCCCTGTTCTAGAGACAGGTGCGGGTCCCAAAAGGTGGGACCTGCATCTATCAGGCTTTTATGGCATATCCTGGGGATATGCCATAAATTCTCAAAATGGGAAAACCCCTTTAACTTAGGGTATGTGCACACGGCCTATTTTCAGACGCAAGAGGAGTTATACGCCTCGAATTACGCCTGAAAAGACAGCTCCAATACGTCGGCAAACATATGCCCATTGCTTGCAATGGGTCCTACGATGTTCTGTGCTGACTAGCTGTAATTTTACGCGTCGCTGTCAAAGGACACTTCTTGGGACGTAATTGGAGCAGTTTTTCATGGACTCCATTGAAAAACAGCTCCAATTATGTCCGTAATGGACGACGCGAAAAACACGTGCACTTTTAAAAATGTCTGAAATGGAGGAGCTGTTTCGCCTGAAAACAGCTCCGTAATTTCAGACGTATTTTGCGTTGCCATGTGAACATACCCTTACCATACCACAATTTTCGCAGTTACACTCTTACTAAAAGAGGAAGGTAGGCAGGGTTATACAATTCTACTTTATGGTCTGATCCAGAGACAGTAATTACATAACTAGTAGACAAACTGGGTATGCATTTCTATATAGAAAAAGGTCTTCATGTAAATTCCAAGGCATTCATTCATTACCTTAGCATCAAGATCAATATTTAAGCTTAGCCGCAACATCCTTTCAATTCGGTCTCCATATGCTTTAGTGTCCGGCAACTGATATCCTGACCGCAACGTAGCAGTCTCAAGTAGTACAACTGCAAGATCAGCCACTGTTTGGTCATCTTCACTCTCCTGTAAATACAGTAACAGGTTTAGTGTCATACATAAACTAGCTTACTATAAACATAGATGAGAATTTATCAATGACTATACACCGCATTACAGCGATCATAAAAATGTTGCATGACATAAGCTGCACCATAATTCGCATCTTTTCAAATCACCTCTTTTTAAGTATAAGGGGCAGGGCCACTCACGGGCTGTAATGTATTATAATTTACAGAAGTCCCTTCCTGGTACAGGGATGCGCCAAATTTATTAAAAGGAATTGGTAAGCACTTTTGAGGCCTCAAAACTGCTGACCGCATGATATAAGGGAGGGGAAAGGGCACTAATCATAGCTTTTGTATAAGAAATCGATATTTAATTTCCCTGGCGATGTGGCAAGTGCTCCTTTGTTTTCCTCAATGCACACTGCCAGCCCCTCCCCTCTGTGCTGAGTGACAGCTCTCGAGTTCTCCTGATTGGCCGCTAGTGCGATCACTCAGAGCAGAGTGGCATGACAGACAAAAAAAGGTTTTGTTGCAATGCCCTCCTCTATATTGCATGGTCAGCAGTTAAAAGATCCCCTATAATAGGTTACATAGTTACATATAGTTACATAGTTTGTACGGTTGAAAAAAGACACATGTTCATCAAGTTCAACCAAGGGATGGGAAAGGGGAAGTGGGATGGGAAAGGGGAAGTAAAAAATTTCTACATATAGGAGCGAATATTTTTTTTTGTTCTAGGAAATTATCTAACCCTTTTTTAAAAGCCATCTACTGTCCCTGCTGTGACCAGCTCCTGCGGTAGACTATTCCATAGATTCACCGTTCTTACTGTAAAGAAGCCTTGTCGCCTCTGCAGCTTGAACCTTTCTTTTTCCAGACGGAGGGAGTGCCCCCTTGTTTTTTGAGGGGGTTTTACATGGAACAGGATTTCACCATATTTTTTGTATGTGCCATTCATATATTTATAAAGGTTCATCATGTCCCCCCTTAGTAGTTTCTTTTGAAGGCTAAATAGGTTTAATTCTTTCAATCTTTCCTCATAACTTAGATTCTCCATGCCCCTTATTAGCTTCGTTGCTCTTCTTTGTATTTTTTCCCAACTCCAGGGCATCCTTTCTATGAACTGGAGCCCAGAACTGGACTGCATATTCTAGATGAGGCCTCACTAATGCTTTGTAAAGCAACTCTTTCCTCCAGCACTTAAAGTGTACCTCCACTTTCAGTGAAAATTATAGTGCAGGAATATGCGCTATAAATCTTTTATGATGGATTTTGCTTTGAGTAGCAGCACGGATTGTAAAGTCCACGCTGACAGCTACATATAACTCTGCAGTTCGAGAGAGTCCTGCTCATCTTCATGGATGCAGTATCCAGAATGGTCGCCAGCACTATAGGATTCTACAGCGCTGGCAGCCGTTCAGGATACAGAAGTCATGGAGAGAAGCAGGACGCTCTGTCTCTAACAGCAGAGTAATGAGCAGCGTGGACTTTACAGTCTGTGCTGCTACTCAAAGCAAAAATCAGTAATAAGGTTTAGAAAAATAATTTACAGTGCACTATAATAGTGTCTCAACTTTCAGTGAAAATCTAACTTTATATGCCAGTCTTCGTCCTAATAAATTCCCCCTATGAGTAGAAGGCCCCTTTCCTAAAAACAAGATTGAAAATCTGCAGAATTTCGGAAGCACATTGTAGCAGCAGTGGGGAAATTCACCTGCGGTGCAGGTTGTCAGTCCGCAGTATGTAAATGCTGCAGCATTTCCATCCCATGTACAGGGGGCCTAAGGCAATCATTTGACATTCTAAAAAGGGAACCAAAAATACAGCAAAAACGTACCAGAAGGACAGACCAGGAGGGAATGGCAGTTCTATCAGATTGCTCACCTTTATTCTTCTCAACATATCCTTAATAAGGGGATGCCTTGGGTTAACTTCAAGAGTCTTCTTCTGGCTTGAGTAATAACTGAAATGAAGATAACAAAACACAGGGTATATCATCCTGACCAGTTAGAATGACTTTTCTAATAGACCTGCATCTATAGAAGGTAAAGAGAGTTAAAACTACTGCTACATAATAAGGACTGCAGTTTGACTTTTTTTTAAAGCATAAACAAGGTTTAAAGTATAGTCAACCACTCAACTTGCTCAGAAACCACCACCATGCACTCACCTGGTGGAAATGTCTTTTCCAGTCTGGTATGCCTGAGCCTTCATTATCCTTTCCATATTGCCAGACCAACCGTATTGACTTGCCACAAGGGCACAAGGGGATTGTGTCAGACGCTGAGATAACACTGCCTTTTCGATCTTGAAAAAAAAATTAAATGTAAGTGTCGATTCACAAAATGAAGAAAAAGTTAAGAGCAACCAGGATGTTCAATATACCTGGTCTTTAAGAGATTTTTCCTTCATCCATGTTAAGAGCGGCTCATATTCCTTCTCCAAAGCTTCGCGTGATTCTTTTGCCTTTTCACTTTCATCGAACTTCAGCCCTTCCTTGGCAACATTTTGGAACCTCTTGCCATCAAACTCTGGTAATGCCTGTATGCAGTACTCATCCACAGGCTCAATAAGGAAGATTACTTCATAGCCCTTCTTCAGAAGTCCCTCAACAAATGGAGAAGACTCCACCTAAGAGGAAAAAAAATAAGTATATAGTAAAGTGAGCGCTGGCATACTTCAAAGTCTGCCCAACTCTAATATGTAGGGAAATAAAGCCAGCAAACCTCACCTCTTTCCTGCTTGAACCAGCCATGAAGTAAATTTTATCTTGTTTGTCCTTCATCCTTTCCACATAATGCTCCAGGCTGGTCAACTCTGTCTTGCTGTTAGAAGACTGGAATCTAAGAAGCTTGGCCAATCTGGTTCGGTTAGAATGGTCTTCAATCACACCAAGTTTAACATTGGTACCAAATTCCTTCCAAAATTTATCATTGAATTTGTCATCTGCGATTTTCTTCATCATGTCTAGTGTCTTCCGCACCAACTTCTTTCTAATGACCTAGAAAAAGCGGAAACAATTACAAAAGACTGAATTTCCATGTAAGAAAAAAATCCCAAAAAGAACATTCTCTTCATTTAATAGGTTTTTATTTAAAAATCCCTAATGGAAGAGTCATGACTTAGAAATCAAGTATCATACCATCTACATTCCTACCTTTAGTAACTTATGCTGCTGTAGTGTTTCTCTGGATACATTAAGAGGCAAATCATCTGAATCAACCTGCAGGATTTAAAAGATAATATTTAGAAAAGGAAAAGTGTGGGATCAGCAAAATCCACACAAAGAAGACTAACTTACCACTCCCTTGACAAAGTTCAAGTATTTGGGCATCATGTCATGGAAATCATCGGTTATAAAGACTCTTCTGACAAAGAGCTGGAAGACGGATTTGACAGTTAGAAAACAAGTAACATTCTGCAAGTTCTTATGAAATCAATGGCAGCACTTTATACCTTAATAAAGTCACTCTTCTTAGAGCCGTATTCATCAAACAGTCCTCGTGGAGCAGTGGCTGGGATAAACAAGATGGACTTGAAAGTGACCTCTCCTTCTGCAGTGAAGTGGCTGTGAGCCAGGGGATCATCACTTTCCTGAGAGACAGGGGGATTCGATTAGAATATTGGGGAAATCGCAAATCCATTGGGCTGAATTGAGGGGCTGTGCCATTTCAGAACGATTTTGGTAAAATAATTTTATCCCGATGGCCTTATACATAACCGTGCTTACTCAGCTCACCTTGGAGAAAGATTTGTAGAAGGCTACGTATTCATCCTCCTCAACTTCCTTTGATGGCCTTTGCCAGATTGGCTTAATGTCATTCATAAGTTCCCAGTCCCAAATGGTCTTCTCAACCTGTGTTGCAAAAATAAGAGTATTAAACATTGTATTTCTACAGTAAATTGAGGAAAATAGGACTTTTCTACAGCACCTTCTTCTTTGGCAACTTAACATAGGAAGAGCGAGAAAGGTGCATGTGGTCTGCACTATAACGGACCTTTTTAGTCTTGGGTTTCTTTTCCTCATCTTCTTCCTCAACAGCAGCTTCTTCATCTGTCTCCTCTTCCTTTTCCTCCTTCGCTTCTTCTTCATCAATTGGTTCTTCTACAGTCTCAGTCTAGGCCAGATCAGAAGTAGTCCATTAAGTTTGAGTTCTATTGCACATTTAGGCCTAGTTCAGTTTTTTGCAGGCAGGAAAAAAACAAAACAAAAACAACTGATTTTGACCTGCCTGCACTTTCCACCTGCAGCCATTGAAGCTAATGCAAATACCACAAAGTATGCCCCGAATAAAGAGCCACAAGTTTTTTCTGCCTCCCATTGATTTCAATGGCAGGTCAGAGGCAGAACCATGGCAAAAAAAAAAAAAAGGAGGACATGCAGCTTTTTTTCCCTGCGAGCGGCTAAAAGCAGTCTGGGAAAAAAACCTGCATGTTTCCCATTGAAATCAGGGGGTGGAGATTTCTGCAGTTATTTTGGTGCCAATTCCGACGTGGTTGCCGCAGAGGAAAATGAAACAAAACTGAACTGGGCCTTAAGATGTACTAAACATTTTTTTACCTTACTACTCCAAACATAAATAGGGAAGTTGATAAACTGAGAATATTTCCTGACAAGGTTCTTAATGGTTTCCAGCTCGAGATAGTCCGTTGCTTCTTCTTTCAGGACCAAGCTGTTAAAATAAAATATCAGTTAGTTAATAGAACTGAGCAGACCTTAAAATCCATTTCAAAATTACACTAAGTGTGCAAAGTTCTTTAAGGGGTTAATTGGTTCGGATCACAGCAGTGATCCGACCTGCTGTTTTGCCCCGGTACCAAGGCTGCTAGTAGCAGCCTGTACTGGGAGATGCCGGGCTGCGGAGACAATCTACAGGCACAAGGACCAGCGCTGCAGCCTGTTAATCTTCGTGGGGTGTACAGCAAGGGTTGAAGTACATAAATATTAATCATTGTCTAGTAAAAACTTTCTAATGAATTGTGGTTTCTGTTCCTCACATTGATCATCAAGACTTCTTGCTTGCAGTAAATGAATGGAAATGAGCTGTGTGTAGCGAGTTCAATGTTATGGTAGGTAGAAAATTCTGCGATTCATTTAATGAACGCAGAAATCTTGAGCAGGATGAGAAATCAAAACATCTTATAAAAAGCACACAGAAGAGAAATACACATCTGTCTCATCACGCAGAATTTGCATGACATATTTCACTTTATGTGGTAATAACTTCAGAATGCCTATCCAAGCGATTTTCTCGTGAGACATTGGGCTTTATGTTCGTGGTAAAATTTGGTCGATATATTCAGGGTAAATTTGGGAAAAATAGCTTGTAAGATAGAGGGTCATAAACCCCCCCCCCCCCCCAAATAGTTACTAGTTCACATTTCCCATGTCTACTAGATATTGGCATTTTATTTTGAACGTTTTTATTTTTCTAGGATGTTACACGGCTTAGAACATAAGCAGCAATTTCTCATATTTGGAATAAAATTTCAAAAGACTTTTTTTCTTAAGTACTAGTTCTGAAGTTGCTTTGAGGGACCTATATATTAGAAACCCCCATAAAATACTCCATTTTAGAAACTAGACTCCTCAAAGTATTCAAAACAGCATTTAGAAAATTAACCCTTTAGGTGTTCCACAGGAATTTAAAGCAAAGTAGAGGTGAAATTCACAAATTAATTTTGTTTTGACCGAAAATCCTTTTTATTCTATTTTTTTCTGTAAAACAGAAGGTTTTACCAGAGAAACGCAACTTAATACTTATTGTCCAGATTCTGCAGTTTAGAAATATCCAACGTGTGGCCCTAGTTTGATAATGGACTGAAGCACAGGCCTCCGAATCACAGAAGCACCTAGTGGATTTCGAGGCCTCCTTTTTATTAGGCGCCATGCCCAGTTTGAAGAGGTCTTGGTACAAGAACTGTGGAAACCCCTCAAAAGGTGACCCTATGGCAAACTACACCACTCAAGGAAATTTATCGAGGGGTATAGGGGGCATTTAGACTCAAAGTTTTTTTTGCTGCATTTTGTGGAATTTGGCTATAAAATTAAAAATCTAATTTTTCTGATAAAATATACACTTTAATTTTGACAAGGAATAAAGGAGATATGGCAATACCCCATATGTGGTCATAAACTGCTGGTTGGACAAACAGCAGAGCTCAGAACGGCAGGAGTGCTGTTTGGCATGTAGATTTAGCAGGATTTGTTTTTGTGCCATGTCGCTTTTGCAGAGCTGATATACCAGTACAGGGCAGACCCCTTAAAAGTGACCCCATTTTGGAAACTAGACCCCTTGAGGAATTTTTTAATTTTCATGGGAGCATGCGACTTTTTGATCAGTTTTTATTCAAATTTTTTTTTAGAGGCGTGGTGACAAAAAAATAAAAAAAACACAGCAATTCTACTATTGTTTTTGTCCCTTTTTTTACTGCGTTCACCGTGCGCTATAAAGGACATTCACTTCATTCTGCGGGGCGATAAGATTAAGGCGATACCATGTTTATTGTTTTTTTTATGTCTTATAGCATTTGCACAATAAATTATTTTTATAAAAAATCATTTACTTTTGGTGTTGCCATATTCTAAGCCATAACTTTTTTATTTTTCCATCAAGAAAGCAGTGTGAGGGCTTGTTTTTTGCGTAACTATAGTTGCGATCAGCACCATTTTTAGGTACATGCGACTTTTTGATCTCTTTTTATTCAATTTTTTGGGAGGTGAAGTGACGAAAAAAAAATAATTGTGATTCTAGTATGGTTTTTTTCTTTTCTTTTACGGTGTTCACCACGCAGGATAAATAACTAAATACTTCCGTAGTTCAGGCCGTTCGACGCAGCGATACAAATTATGTATAGTTTGGTTTTTTTAATAACCGACTGCTGAGGGGGCTTTTTACTTTTATTTAACTTTTTTATTTTGTCCCACTAGGGGACTTGAAGGCAGGAGTGTATTAGAGCTGTCAGCTACTCACTGACAGCAAGCATAGTGGGTCCTGACTTAGTCAGGACCCACAGGGCTTCCGTATACAGCATAGCCGTAGGCTATAGTTCGGCCTCCGGTTGCCATAGCAACCATCGCCACCCGCTATCATGTAGCGGGCCGACGATGGTGGTTTAACCCCGAAGCAGCTGCGATTGCTTCTAAGGGGTTAATCAGCGGGGACACCGCGATCGGTCCACACTGAAGGTGCTGCGGCAACTGCTAAACGAGACAGCAGTTGTCACAGGTCCTGTATGGGCTGGAAGGACAGCCGAATTGGCCGATCCTCCTGCAAAGTTCTATTAGGTCATGGAGCGCGAAAGATGCAGTTACAATGACCTAATAGTATGTCCAGGAGCGGGAAGGGGTTAAGCATAAATGGACACCAATTCCGTATGACTTGCATGGATAAAAATTACGCAATTATCCTGTAATTAGAATCTATTCAGCACACCACTGACAGCGTACCAAGAGGTACCACGTGGCTGGAAGGTGTTGCGCTCGGCAGGTGGGCTTATTTTTTTATGTCGTGCGTTAGATGCCCTAACAGGTCTGTTCTGGTGACCAACTCTTTAAAAAAAAAAACAAAAAAAAAAACACAAACTAGAGACCACTCGTGATTTGCATTGACATTGAGGTAGAAATCTTGAACTTGGTCATCTGTACATATTTGTTGTCTAACTTACGTTATTGTTGTGCCTCTGCCCAGTGTGTCACCACGAGGATCATCGGTCACAAAGAACTCATTGGAATCAGACTCCCATATGTGTTGTGTATCATTGTTATGTTTTGAGGTTACGATCACACGATCTGCAACTAGGAAGGCAGAATAAAAGCCAACACCGAACTGGCCAATGAGCTCAGACGTAGACTGGTTATCCTCCTGGACCTCGGTGAGCTTATTCAAAAATTCGCTAGTGCCAGATTTAGCAATTGTCCCCAAATTCTTCACCAGTTCCTCCTTTGTCATGCCAATGCCAGTATCCGTAATATGCAGCATATTCTTTTCTTTATCACACTAAGGAAAAGATAAAGACACATTAGTTTACAGACTTATACCTTCCAACATCACTCCAGCATCCAGTTTTTCTCCAACTTACAGGTGTGCAATTGGCTGCAGTTTGAACGTGAGTGTGCGTGTGATTGGGCTGCGAGACCAAATGTGGGCAGTAGATTATGTTGAAGTTTGTGCTATATACATAGCCTGTAAGTACAATGACAATATTTCGGTGCAAAAAAAAATAAAAAATGGGCAGCACAGGCGTAAAAAGGTGGTTCCCGGATGCAAAAGGTCAAGTAGTCCAGTTTCCCTTCTAGGCCTAAAGAGGCTCTGTCACCAGATAAGTGCCCTGTCTCCTACATAATGTGAGGGGCGCTGTAATGTAGATAACAGTGGCTTTTATTTTGAAAAAAACAATCATTTTTGAGCAATTTAAGATTTATGCTCATTAGTTTTAGACAACTGGGAGTTTTTTTTACCATTTGACCAAGTGGGTGTTGTAAAGAGAAGTGTATGACGCTGACCAATCAGTGACCATTCGGCGTCATACACTTTCCATTCATGTCCATTTGTACTCCGCACAGCGTGGTCAAATGGTAAAAAAAAACTCCCAGTTGTCTATTAAGAAACTAATTAGCATAAATCTTAAATTGCTCAAAAATGATTGTTTTTTCGAAATAAAAGCCACTGTTATCTACATTCCAGCGCCCATCACATTATGTAGGAGACAGGGCACTTATAATCTGGTGACAGAGTCTCTTTAAAATACTACAATTTAAAGAGGTTTTTTGAGTTCTAAGATATTGATGGCTTATCCTCAGAAAAGTCCATCAATATCTGATTTGACAGTCCGACTCCGCAGCCCTGCCGATCAGCTGTTCTGAAAGGGCCGTGGCACTTTCTGAACAGCTGATCAGCAGATAAGACATCAATTTCTTAGAATAATAAGAGCCCTTTAAGTAAAAGCTTCACCAGCATCCATAAAAATTATCCTTTATTGCCACCATTACATAGTCACCACATGCACATAATGGAGTATTCCAGCCTCTCTCAACTGGATAGGTGAACAATGCTAAAATCAGTGGGGGCTGACTGCTGCTTCCATCACCCCCCCAAGACTTTGAATGGAGAGTGACCATGCATGTCCGAACTCTGCTTTATTCAAACACCTAGCTGCTGTCTTGAGGCTGGGGGGAGAAGTGGGAAGGGGTCCGCCATTCTGACAATCGGTTTGGGTCCCAGCAGTCAGACCCCCCCCCCCCGATCTACGTGGGTCTATGTACCGGCACCATTAAAGACATTTTTTTTTTTTTATGGCTGCTGGCGAGGTTTTTCTTCCACATTCTCAGCAAGTCCAAATCAAACATTTGTGATTGCATGCTCAATAAAATGACTAAATCATAAGCTTTATGCGGATTGTCACCCCTTTATTGGTCACTTCCTTCTACTTCACTGTACTAGTCTTAAAGTGTAGCTAAACATTTGACAAACTTCTGACATGTCATAGTGACATGTCAGAAGTTTGGATTGGTGGGGGTCCGAGCACTGAGACCCCCACCAATCGCTAGACCGAAACAGCTGAAGTGCTCGTGTGAGCGCTCAGCTACTGTGTCTGTTCGTGTTTTTTCTCCGGAAATATATGTATCGGTGTACGGACTCAACAGAAAGTCTATGAGCCCGTACTCAGATACATTGGCTTTCCGGAAAAAGCCGAACAGAGACGAAGCGGCTGAGCGCTCACACGATCGCTTCAGCTGCTTCGTTCTAGAGATTGGTGGGGGTAAACGTGCTCGGACCCCCACCATCCAAACTTCTGACATGTCACTAGGACAAACGTTTAGCTACACTTTGAGACTCCACATTCAGTAAGCATCCAGTGAAATGTTAACCTACCTTAATTTTAATGGTCAACTCTTCATTAGCATCGAGGGCATTCTCGTTCGTCAAAGACATCAACCGGATCTTGTCAAGGGCATCTGAAGCGTTGGAGATCAACTCCCGAAGGAAAATCTGGAAAGAAACATCAGAACTAAATAGAATTGCCATAATAAAAGGGTGAAGACATTCAGAAACCAGATATGAAAGTTACCTCTTTGTTCTTGTACAGAGAGTTGATAATAAGTTTCATCATCCTGTTCACTTCAGCCTGAAATGCAAACTTTTCAGATTTCTCCCTGAGCACCTTAATTTGGGCAGCATTGAGTCCATCTATTTGAATTGCCTCCTCTTCTCTGTAAAAGAAAGATGGGATTGGTCAACCACCATTTACAAGAAGATAAATATGGGTGACAAATATTGTTAAAACTCAGATCATGTTCTCTACATGCGACACTAGCTCCAGCGGCTATTTTATAACACTTTAGATTTGCCTATGTACACCGGAAATTTGCAAATCTGAAGAGATGTAAATCCATTTACAGGTAGAAGAAAAAAAAGCTCAAAAACAGACCTGCTTACAACTTCATCATCTGTCCGTGAACCTTCTCTGCTTTTTCCCAGGTCATCCTCCACAGTTCCATCAATGTCCACTGCATCTTCAGCTCTGACAGAAGCTAAAAAAAAATTTTCAAATTGAACAATAGTTTAGTTATTTGTCCTTGAGAACGTTCAGGTAAAAGCCAGTAACAGCAGGTAGAATGTCAAGGATATCATGGCAACATCTAGCAGTCCCATCACCACAGGCTACAGCTTCACGTTATCCGGGGGTACATTCTATGCAGCTTCTGTGTAACCACAAGTCCCAGCATGCAATGAAGATTATCACAGCACTGTGGGACTTGTAGGCTCATAACAGGTTTCAGATCACAGCTCTTCAGGATCTTCTGTACCGCCACAAGAGACTAAAGAACAGGTCCCCACTATATTCTCTTATATAGGTATAAAACGGAACTGCACAGGATATGTCCTACAAAGGCCAGCACTTCGTCACACGAGCCCGCAGAATAGGAACTCTTCATGTGGTCAGTATAATACTAAGATTATTAATGTCTGCAGGCGTATAACTAAAAACTAAATAGGGACACAAAATTCTCCCCTCGAAGCATTGACAATAACTTTAAAAGTCTATGTAAACCTTTGGAAGGCAATTTTTTTTTAAATTCGGTGTAACTTTGTAAATACTTTTTATTAACAAGGAGTTTCACTTTGAGATACAGCTGCTCTGTATTCTCTATATAGAGCAGCTGTATCTAGCACGATTCACTGAATCCATCAGTCCTGTGGATATGACTGGTTCAGTGACAGCAGGCCCGGTGTGATCCACCTGTAATCTATCATATCTAAGTTATGAACTTAGATAGGATAGATAACAGGTTGATCCTGCATGAGCCACTGTCACTGAACCCCATCAGGTCTACAGGACTGATTGATTCAGTGAATAGCGCTAGATACAGATGCTCTGTATACAGAGCAGCTGTATCTGAAAAAGTAAAACTATTTTTAATAAAAAGGGTTTACAAAGTTACACCAAACACACCGATAGATTTTTATTGAAAAAAAAATAAAGAATATTTGCCTTTCAAAGGATTACATACGCTTTATTGACAGTAAATCTAGAGCATACAAAAAAAACAAAAAGTCAGAGCCAAAGCATAGGCCCATAGGATTCTATGTAATGCAGCACAGGGGGAACACAAAATGAAATTAGGTGCCTTCTTCCCATACTGGAAGTGACTGGCCATCTAGAAATAGTGGGCTCCTGAAGGCCAAAGAAGCCGGCTCCTGAAGGCCAAAGAAGCCGGCTCCTGAAGGCCAAAGAAGCCGGCTCCTGAAGGCCAAAGAAGCCGGCTCCTGAAGGCCAAAGAAGCCGGCTCCTGAAGGCCAAAGAAGCCGGCCCCTGAAGGCCAAAGACAGATCTTATGTCACATTGTAAATAGGTAAGAGAATGCCAGAGCCAACTTCATCTACATACCGGATGGTGGGAAAAAAGCTAGAAAATATCACACTATCCAGCAGTTTGTTATTCTATGGAAGGCACAGCACAGATTTTTACCCTTTGCAACGCAAAATAATGAGATCTGCATCAAATCTGCAACATGTGAACTCAGTCCTACGGTCAGTCAATGGCTGCATAGCGGGGTTATTTCGGCTCAGACATCTAATATCCAGCAGAAAAGGTAAATATTCTGACACTGGGTATTACATCAAACACCAATACATAGAGTAGAAGCAGTAAAAAAAAAAAAATGAATCTGAGCAAGGAACCAACCAGCACCTACTTTTTACATAATCCCAATGCTATAAATGCAAGATATCACCCCAATACTTATTTGCATTTTAGGGTGATTAAAGGGCAACACAGAGGGTGCGACCAATAAGAACAGAATGAATAAGCCTTATATACGTATTCTCCTTATACATTAAGAAAGTTCCAGATCCCCCCCTTCTCTCCGCCTACTGATGGATGCCGATCAGGAAGCTTCTAGAAAGAGTAATATGTCGGCTGCCACAGCACTTCCCTTCCAAGCTGAACTCACCACATGCCAAGAGGACGAAGCACAGGCCAATAGCCCACAACTTCTTCATGGTGCCAGAACCGGGGACCGTACACAACGCGCTGCTCTGACACAAACGTTACTCGTTCTCCACAGACAACTGCAGCTCGCGAATCGCCTCCAATGCTTTAATATCTGCCCATGACATGCATCGGGCGGACTCGAATCATTCTCCAATGGCAGCCGACCACGCACAATAGCCAGCCAATAAACTCCTTACTCGCGGTGCGTGTCGCTGTCACTACTGACCAATAGGCTTCTTCCATGTACGGTGTCGAGCGCTAGGAGCGTGTCTCGCTTTGATTGGCTGTTGTCCCCGGAGTTCTACACAATGAGGAAAACGCGGATTTCAGTCACCGGTTTCAATTCGAGGGGGGCGGTCTCGATAAGTCGCAGCTAATAACATCGCAGAGAGTTGGAGGAATGTCACGGAGAAGTGCTTCCGGGGCAATAGTAGTGTGGTTTACCTTGGATACAAGGGCTGGCTGGGGTTGCTATAGGGATAAGGCGCCTGCCAGAGTGTGCCAGTGTAGTTCTATAGAGTCTCATAAGTGCCAAGGTGAACGACAGACATAAGGGAGACCGTGAGTTGTGAAATGCGCCGGTAATTGTCCATGATTATCTTTCTCCCCCTCTGCTTATACATAGCAGTGATCTGATACCTCAATACATCTGTGACCATATACAATACAGAAATAATGCTTTACAGCACCCATGAGGGGCTTCGCCACCAGCTGTTTTCAGATATTGTTTTACAGGGCGGGTGTCTCTTAAAGGGGTTGTCCAGGATTAGAAAAACATGGCTGCTTTCTTCCTAAACCAGTGACCCACCTGTCCACAGGTTGTGTGTAGTATTGCAGCCCAGCCCCATTCACTTTAATGGAGCTAAGCAGCAATGTTAGACATAACCCATGGACAGGTGTGGTGTTTCTGGAAGAAAGTGCCATGTTCTTCTAAGGCTGGATTCACACGAGCATGTTTGGTCCGTAAAGGACAGAAAGTATTTCGGCCGCAAATCCCAGACCGAACACAGTGCAGGGAGCCGGGCTCCTAGCATCATAGTTATGTACGACGCTAGGAGTCCCTGCCTCTCTGTGGAACTACTGTCCCGTGCTGAAAACTTGATTACAATACGGGACAGTTGTCCCGCAGCGAGGCAGGGACTTCTAGCATCGTACATAACTATGATGCTAGGAGCCCGGCTCCCTGCACTGTGTTCGGTCCGGGACTTGCGGCCGAAATACGTTCCATTCTTTACGGACAGAACATGCTCGTGTGAACCCAGCCTAATTCTCACCAACATTGAAAATTACAAGTATGTACGACCCAACCCCGGACAGTATATGTGACATGACAACATTCACACGCTTATTTTTACTGGCCCCAAAGTTTTAATAGTAAGCCAGCCACAGTGGCCCAGCCTTGCTCTTACTTGTGGCGCAGCAGCGAATTTTGAAGATTAGATGAAATTGGTACCATGCCTCCAAAAAAAACAACAAAAAAGATGATCATTAATCAATTAACTAAACTTTGAAACAAACTTTAGGCATCTCATAGTGACATGTCAGAAGTTTTGATCGGTTGGGGTCCGAGCACTAAGATCCCCACCGATCGCTAAAATGAAGCTGCAGAAGCGATCAGGTGAGTGCTGTGCCGCTTCCTTTCTTATCGGCTCTTCTTCGAAAGCCAAGTGAGCGGTATGCGAACACATAGACTTTCTGTTGAGCCTGTACACTGCTCCGAGGAAAGCCGAATAGAGTTGATCAAAAATTAAGCAGCATATCGCTCACCTGAGTGCATCTGCTGCTTCGTTCTTTGCAGTCGGTGGGGGTATCAGTGCTCGGACCCCCACTGATCAAAATTTATGACATGTCACTATGTCATTTTAAAAGTTTAGTTACATAAGCCAATAGTTGCCTACAACTAGATTTTCTGCAATCTTCCAGGGGACAAAGGCCATGTTTCATGCATAGCTGGAAGTAGATGACCAGGAGCAGCGGGCAGTGCCAGGCAAATAACTATTTAGCGCAGGAGTGAAAGTGACACTAGTGTCCTCTGAGAACTTCTGACTGGTCCTGATGGAGGAACATGGTATTTGCATATAGTGCACACTAGATATCAGTCACCTGATTGTCGGTAGCTCACCTCAGGATGGCTTGTGGTTCTGACGGGGGCCCTATTTGTTGAAAATTCCGAATGGTAATTTTTTTGGTTTGAATGAATCCTGCGCTCTGTTTGGCTGAGAAGCTGAGGAAAGGGTCATATATTGTATTTTGCCTAGTTTCTCAGTGGGCCGACACACAAATTCTCTCCTTGAATCTCTGTGTCATGTACTGTATATTTTGTTAGGGCTGAATCACAAATTCTTTACAGAACTGTAGTCTGTCAATGAACTTCAAACCAGGTGCAGACACATAGAGCAGAGGGCTTCAGTCAAAGATCAATATATGGACCCCTTAGGCTATGTTCACACGGAGTATTTTGGGGGAGGAATATCTGCCTCAAAATTCCGTTTGGAACTTTGAGGCAGATTTTCCTCTCCCTGCACGCCGATTTTCGCGGCGATTTTCGCGCCGTTTTTCGCCCGTGGCCATTGAGCGCCGCAGGCATAAATCAGCGCGAAATACGCTTTCTCTGCCTCCCATTGAAGTCAATGGGAGGTCAGAGGCGGAAGCGCTCGAAGATAGGGCATGTCGCTTCTTTTTCCCGCGAGGCAGTTTTACTGCTCGCGGGAAAAAGACGCCGACGGCTCCCATTGAAATCAATGGGAGGCGTTCTCGGGCCGTTTTTGCCGAGTTTTGCGACGCGGTTTCCGCGTCAAAAAACTCGGCAAAATACCCCGTGTGAACATAGCCTTAATGACCAGCCTATTTTAGACCTTAATGACCAGGCCATTTTTTACGTTTTTCCATCGTTGCATTCCAAGAGCTATAACCTTTTTATTTTTGCGTCGACATAGCTATATAAGGTCTTGTTTTTTTGCGGGACAAGTTGTATTTTTTAATAGCACCATTTTGGGGGATATATTATTTATTGATTAACTTTTATTAACTTTTATTTGGGGGGAAATAGAAAAAAACTTGAAATTTCGCCACTCTTTTTCGCGTCTTAAATCTACGCCGCTTACCGTGTGATATAAATAACACAATAACTTTATTCAGCGGGTTGTTACAATTGCAACGATACCAAATTTGTATAGTTTTTGTATGTGTTACTACTTTTACACAGTAAAAACGCTTTTTTTTCAAAATTAATTGTTTTTGTGTCTCCATATTTGAAGAGCCATAACGTTTTTATTTTTTCGCCGATGCAGTTGTATGAGGGCTTTTTTTTTGCGGGAAGACTTGTAGTTTTTATTGGTACCATTTTGGAGTAGATGCGACTTTTTGATCACTTTTTATCACATTTTTCTAAAGTCAGTATTCACAGAAAACAGCAATTTTTCCATAGTTTTTTATTAATTTTTTTACGGCGTTCACCGTGCGGGTTAAATAATGTAATAGATTTATAGTCGGGGTCGTTACGGACGCGGCGATACCAAATATGTGTAACTTTTTAACTTTATTTTTTTTTTTAATAGTAAAGCATTTTGTAAGGGGAAAAGCTGGGTTTTTCATTTTTTTTAATTAACTTTATTAAACTTTTTTTCACTTTTTTACTAGTCCCATTAGGGGACTATAATATGCGATTCTGCGATCGCATTTATAATACACTACAATACTTTTGTATTGCAGTGTATTACTGCCTGTCCGTTTAACACGGACAGGCATTTGCTAGGTCATGCCTGCGGCATGATCTAGCAGGCATTCACTCCAGGCAGACCTGGGGGCCTTTATTAGACCCTCGGCTGCCATTGGAGACACAGACACTTACTTATTCCGATGCCGCGACGTAAAAAGTCTATGGCATTGGAATAAGGCCCGTTAGTGACCGACGTAGAAACACGATGGGCCGGTCACTAACGGGTTAATAGCTCGTCATAGAGCACCTACTGTCTCACTCTCAGGGCTTATTAAGACTAACGTGATATACGTCCGTGCAACGCACGTGATTTTCACGCGCGTCGCACGGACCTATGTTAGTCTATGGGACCGTGCAGACTGTCCGTGAGTTTCACGCAGCGTGTGTCCGCTGTGTAAAACTCACGACATGTCCTATATTTGTGCGTTGTTCGTGCATCATGCACCCATTGAAGTCAATGGGTGCGTGAAAATCACGCGCAGCACACGGAAGCACTTCCGTGGGACACGCGTGATTCGCGCAACAGCAGTAAAAATTATGAATGAAAACAGAAAAGCACCACGTGCTTTTCTGTTTACAAACATACAAAAGTGAAAAGGCTAGCAATAAACCCCCATTATTACCCCGTACCCAACGCCACTAGGAATACCGGGAAGAGCCAGGTACGATCCAGAACCCGACCATCTGAAGTGATTGTCGGCCACTGGGGCGGCCGCAGGCTGCTATCACCAGGCTGGGAAAGCCCAAAAATCTTGGGCCTTCCCACCCTGGTAATGCTAGCCTGCTGCTCCTATGTTGTATCTGGCTGGTTATGAAAAGTGGGGGTGGGACCCATGTTGTTTTTTTCAATTGTGGTTCCCCCCATTTGTCATAACTAGCCAGATACAACATATCAGCAGCATATTAGAATTACCAGGGTGTGAAGGGCCACTGTTTTTTGGCTTTCCCAGCCTAATTGTACTAGCCTGCGGCCACCCCAGTTCCCAACCATCACTGCAGATGGTTGGGTACTGGATCGTACCCGTCTTCTCCCAGTACCCCTGGTGGCGGTGGGTATGGGGTAATGGGGGGTTACTGCTAGTCTTTTCATCGGCTAACACTAAGCCCCGCCTTAGTAATGGATGCTGTCTATCAGACAGCGACCATTACTAAGGCAGTAATAAAAAATAAAAAAAAGCATCAACACATTAAAAATATTTTATTAAAATAAAAAAACACAACCCTCATTAATTTATTGAAAATAAAAACACTGTCATCGAAGTAGTCCTTGAATCCGAAGTAGTTCAACAACCGAACCTGTAAAAAAACACACAAAAAAAAGTTAGTAACACTAATAAATAAAAAAGCAAAACAATTATTATACTTACCTTCCTGGGTCTGTAACAGTAAACTAAGCAGTGACATGTAAAGTAACCAATGACAGCTTAGAGCTGTCACTGATCAGTTTACTGAGCCTTATAAGTGGTGCAGGATCACCCGGGATGCACCCGAATTTTGGCTCATCTCGGGTGCGTGTGCCACTATGAACCTAGTGCTGGACTCCTTTAGATACAAAGGAGTCCCCGCACTAGGAGTTACCAGTGTCGGCCCGGGATCACCATTTACATTTGTCGCTGATGCAGGCCTGGTCTTTTCTGATCGTGCCTGCTCCAGTGGATCGATGCCAGATGGCGCGATGACGCAATCACGCCGCCTACACAACAAGAAAAGAGCAGAATGGCGAGGAAGAGAACTGATGGTGTAGTGTTACCTGCACCACACCTCGTCTGCACTTTCAATTAAATCTGCGTCCTAAGGACGCGGATACAATGGAAGCGACCCTCTGGTCATGGGACTGTGACATACAACATTGTAAAATAATACATACCTTGCCTGATGCCCTCCAGTTGTGCAGTGGATCCGCTGTTTCTCTCCGCGCTGCCCAGAAATGGCTGCAGCGCTACATCAACTACAAGTCTGAACAAGGCCAGCCTTAAGTTGGATGGCACCATGTGCAAGACCCTAAGGCTGCCCTCCACAAACCAAAAATTAACCACATATATACTGTACGTATGTAGCTATCTTGACTCTGGTAACTTGCTGCAGCGTGATCTCACACAACAAAAGCCATTGAAAATCAATTAAAAAAAAGTCAAGTTAAAGTTGACACTGTGTATTTAATGCGTTTAAAGTAAAGATATAGAGGCTACATCTGTACATACATAAAGGCACATATTTAGATATGGCAGGCAAATATATATGTATGCACACACGCACACGCGTGCATAAATATACACATACTGGAACAAATACATAAAGGCACATATATACAGGTACAGTCACATATGTACACGAACAGACCCATATATACCCACACAGGCACACATATACACAGTACAGATAATGTAGCTGTTACCTGCAGTCCTATGTAACACCACACAGATAACACAAAGTGATAACTCTTGGTACAGATATTGTAGTAGATGTTACCTTCAGTCTTATGTAACGCCACAGATAACACACAGTGATAAATCTCTAAATACAGATAATGTGGTAGTGTTACCTGCAGTCTGTCACGATCTGTGGGTATGTGGACCCACTGGGCCATACCGCCGTAGCGGTATAGCAGCTGGCCAACAGAGTACCAAGTCAATATATAAATATTCCACAACGGTACCTGTAGTGGTTCAGACAGTAGCCACGGCTAGGCACAGATGGGACCTTGACAGCAGACACCAGATGTAGTGTAACCCAGCGGACGGAATCAGTAGCACAACAGGACTCCAACAGGTTCAAGGCACAGGAACAAATAGCACGGAATACAAGGTACAGGTGGCAGGGCATGGGTAACAACGGAAACAGGATAACAATAAGGGACTCTTTGCAAGACTGACATGGGAATACTAACAACACTCAGGCAATGAGAAAAGGGGACAGGGCTCTTCTTATAGTCCAGGGTGAACATTGGACTAATTACTAATGTTTTGCATGTGCGCATGCTGGCCCTTTAAAGCCGGGCGCGCGCGCACCCTACGGTACACAGCAGAGTGGAGCGTAAGTGAGTGCTGGTGTCTCCTGGGGAGGAGATGCGGGCCAGCGCTTACCAGACCATGGCTGCGGCCGTCGAGGGGTGAGTAATCTCGACGGTCCGCGGCCATGGATGTAACACAGTCCTATGTAACACCACAGATAACACACAGTGGTAACTCTTTGATTATAGATAATGTAGTAGATGTTACCTGCAGTCCTGTGTAATACCACAGATAACACAGTGATAACTCTCTGGGTACAGATAATGTAGTATTGTTACCTGCAGTCCTATGTAACACTACAGATAACACACAGTGATAACTCTCTGAGCACAGATAATGTTGTAGATGTCACCTGTAGTCCTATATAACACTACAGATAACACACAGTGATAACTCTCTTGAGTACAGATAATTTTTTTCCCTCCATTTATTTCTCTTTCTTCTTCTGCTTTAGGCTGGGTTCACACAACCTATTTTCAGACGTAAACTAGGCGTATTATGCCTCGTTTTACGTCTGAAAATAGGGCTACAATACGTCGGCAAACATCTGCCCATTCATTTGAATGGGTTTGCCGACGTACTGTGCAGACGACCTGTCATTTACACGTCGTCGTTTGACAGCTGGCAAACGACGACGCGTAAATTGACTGCTTCGGCAAAGAAGTGCAGGACACTTCTTTGCAACGTAATTTGAGCCGTTCTTCATTGAAGTCAATGAAGAGCAGCTCAAGATTACGGGCGTAAAAGACGCCTCGCATAATACGAGGAGCAGCATTTACGTCTGAAACGATGCAGCTGTTTTCTCCTGAAAACAGTCTGTCATTTCAGACGTAAAAGCAAGCTAGCGTGTGCACATACCCTTAGGGTATGTTCACACGACAGCGTCCGTAACGGCTGAAATTACGGGGATGTTTCCGCCTGAAACCATCCCCGTAATTTCAGCCGTAACGGCAGGTGCAGGCGCTTGAACGCCGCGTCCATTACGGACGTAATTGGCGCTGCTATTCATTGGAGTCAATGAATAACGGCTCCAATTACGGCCAAAGAAGTGACAGGTCACTTCTTTGACGCGGGCGTCTATTTACGCGCCGTCATTTGACAGCGGCGCGTAAATATACGCCTCGTGTGAACAGACAAACATCTGCCCATTGCTTTCAATGGGCAGATGTTTGTCAACGCTATTGAGGCGCTATTTTCGGACGTAATTCGGGGCAAAAACGCCCGAATTACGTCCGTAATTAGTGCGTGTGAACATACCCTTATTGTTAGAGGGATGTTATGTAGCTTGTACCGTCCGACTTGACATCATAGACTTACTGTCTTTGCTTTGCTGTTGTCAATTTCATGTACTGATGTCATTCTTGTATTGTTTTTAACCCTAAAACAAAGTGGCTAAATAGAACTAATCAAAATTGCATTATGTTAACGCAATCATGGGCCAAAATATATTAGACTGAAATTTGTAATGGGTATGTCAACCGATACCCGCCCTCCAGTGATTTATCCAGTTTCCAAATCATAGGTGATTAGATATATATATATGAGAGAAAAGATGACACAACAGACCATGCTTTGTATGCTCAAAATCCTTCACTGGCGTTTATTCAACAAACCGTCACAATAATATCTTTCGAAGTAGGAGCAGCTTGATTCCAGCCAATCATTCACAATGTTTACAATATGATATGAATTTAGATTTAATTTAGCCAATGGCATATAATGACTATGTTTTGTCTTGAACCAATCATAGGCAAACTATGAGTTCCCAAAATATACCTTGTCATAGATGCTAGGAGTCAGACTACCCCCTCCCTTATATTAAAGGGAATGTGTCGCTAGAAATTCGTATTATTTTTTTTAAAGTTAAACAATTATTATTTAAGTGATTACACATTGTTTTATTTTTTTTATTTTTTTCACAAGTCAGGAAATATTATAAATTAGATTCTAATTTATAACATTTCCATGTGCTGGCCACTAGAGGGAGCAGTTCCCAAAATTGCAGCATGGTCAATGTGGTAACGCAATCTCATTGATTTATGCTGCAAATTTGGGATGGACACACTCTCTCTAGTGTCCTCACACAATCCCCCCTCCCTTCTTCTGGCTAGTGCCAGGAGAGGGAGGTGTTTGAATGTATTCAAACCTCCTACACTGTGTGCCGCCATTTTCTGAGCGACTGCACAGTGCAGGAGGATTAGATACAGGGCTCAGCAGACAGTAATACACGAATATAATACACACGAACATAATACACACAAACATAAATTACCTTCTTCTGCTGCATCCGCTGGTCTACGCTCCTCTTCCTTGCGCCTTCGCTTCGTTGAACATATGGCCAGAATCTTACTGTCCGGCGCCGGATTTCGCTCTACGAACGAGCTTCGTTTTGGTCTGTGTGGGAGCGGCGCATGCGCCGTTCCCACACAGACTGCGCACGCAACTGCGAATGGAACGGCTCCCGTTCGCATTCTCTATGGGGTTGTATGTGCCGTATTCCATCTCTGTATGTGTCGTTAATCGACACATACAGAGATGAAAAAAAAATGTCAGCCCCATAGAAAAGTAAAAGTCAGAAAACATAAAAAAGTAAAACATGAGAACACAATTTAATAAAATGTTTGAAAATATTACATTAAAAGCAATATTATAAAAAAAATTAAATAAATTCATGACATCTTCCCTTTAAACAAATCTCTTCCCCAAGGGTAGAAGACAGGCTGACCCCTCCCTTATGGTAAACATAGTCCTTCTTCCAGACTCAAGGACGATCAGTTTCTTTATCACACACACATAATGAAACCATTCAACCAGAGATCACATAACATAGAATTGTTTCAGACAATGCTCACAGATATATTTTAGCTTTTTAAAGCAATCCTAACCTAGTAATCTTAAAATGGCTCCCTCAGGCAACAAGATGGATTCCAACATCCAAAATGGCCGCCACCATACAAGATGTCATCTATGCAAGATGGAGTCTATGCAAGATGTAATCATTTAAACATTTTAACAGGTTCCCGACCGCTGGCTGTATATATACGGCCAGCGGTCAGGGTCTCTGAAGTCCGCCGTATAGACTAATTACGGCGGCACTTCAGAGACTGTGCACGCGCGATCGCGTGCACACAGCTCTATGCCCTGGCTGTTGCTAACAGCCATGGCCACTGGGCAGAATGTCAGGGGCCAATCTTTTGGCCCCTGAACATGTGATCGCTGTGACAACCAATCACAGCGATCACATGCATTTGTACGTATAAAACAGTGTGCACGCGATCGCGTGCACACAGCCCTGTACCCACGCTGTTACCAACAGCTCTGGGCACTGGGCAGAGTATCAGGGACCAATCTGATGGTCCCTGAACATGTGGTCGCTGTGAAAACCTATCACAGCGACCACATTTGTTTTATTTTGACTTTTCTGGCAGTAAATCTCCTGCCTCTTTTCTTCTCCTCAAACATTGTTTCAGTTTGAGGAGAAGAAGAGACTCGAGAGAATTGCTGCCAGAAGATTACAGTGAAAAAAAATACAGTTACACTCATAAAACATTCTCTGTATAGATAGATTTCTATCTATCTATACAATCTATCCATCTATCTTTTTTTCTATCTATCTACCTTTCTTTTATTTCATTAGAATAGGCAGGTAGGGAGTATATAATTATATATATATCCACATATATATAATATATATAGCAATAGCGGTTTATTTTTTTGTTAGCGGTAGTGTAGATATATATACCAGTTAGTTTGTGTGTTTTTATAAAAAAAAAAAAAAATTGGTTTCGTTAGTGTTAGTGTTAATGACGTTATGGCGAGGAAGTTCTTTAGCGCCGAGGAGGCATACGCCATGCTGTGGTCTGAGTCGGAGACCGCATCAGAGATGGCGTCAGAGATGAAACCTGTTTTGGGCAGTGACGATGACAGCGTCACTTCAGTTTCATCTTCAGGGGACGTTGTCCCTGATGCAGTTGAAACTGCAGAACATGAAAGCGCAGGGCCAAGTAGCGCTGTAGCACGGGACACCCTGGTCCCTCCAGTCCAGGCTCTTGTATGGGCACCTGCCCCATCTTTTGGGCCTAGAATCCACGGATTTACTGCCACTCCTGGCATAACCGTGTACAATACAAATTTTGTCCAAATGGATTACTTCCATTTATTTATAACGGACGACATCCTAAATCAGATTGTCCACGAAACAAATTTATATGCCACTCAATATATAAGGCAGAAACCTTCATCCACCCATGCCAGAGATTGGACGCCCACCAATTTGCAGGAATTAAAAATTTTTTTGGGGCTCACCCTAATTATGGGTATTGTCAAAAAGCCCTCCATTAGGTCTTACTGGTCAACAAGACCCGCATAAGCCACCCCAGTATATTCTGCAGTAATGCCCAGGTCTCGTTATGAGACAATAATGAGGTTCCTCCACTTCAACGACAACGCACAGGCCCCCCCAAGTACCGATGCAAACCGGGATCGGTTGTTCAAAATAAGACCGCTAATAAATTTCCTGAATAATTTATTTCTGCAACTCTACACCCCTGAACAGAATGTAAGTGTGGACGAATCCCTCCTCAACTTCCATGGCAGACTTAGCTTTCGCCAATATCTACCTTCCAAAAGGGCAAGATATGGCGTTAAAGGAATAGTGTCACCAAAATTTTTTTTTTCATGTCAGTTTTATGTTAGTGTTTTATTAAAAACGTTTTTATTTATTTGTGTGTTTGTGTGTTACTTTTTTCTATTTTTTCACTTTTTCTTCCCTATGGGGGCTGCCATTTTTTGTTCCATTTCTGTCTGTGTCGATTAACGACACATACAGACATGGAATACGGCAGCCACAGTCCCATAGGGACTGCGAACGGCTCCCGTCCCATTGACTTCCGTGTACGGCGTCTGTGTGGGAACTGCGCATGCGCCGCTCCCACACAGTCCAATTCGAAATTGGCGCCGTCCGGCGCCATTTTCCTGTGGACCGGAAGTCGCGGCCGGACAGTAATATTACTACTTCCGGTCGCGGCTTCCGGATTTGTGCACTTGGACCAGCGGCAGCAAACGGAGCGGACGGGCCGGAGGGAGCCGCGGCGGCAGGAGCAGGTAAGAGATTTCAATGTATGTTCGTATTTGTGTGTGTTTACTACTGTATGTAAACCTACTACGCTGTGTGTTAGCTCAAAAAATGGCGACACACAGTGTAGGAGGTTACACCGTTCAAACCCCTCGTTTATCCCGGCACTAGCCAGGATAAAGGAGGGGGGGATGCTGAGAGCTCACTAGAGCGAGAGCTTTTAACCCAATGTTGCAATGCTGCAATTTTGGGAAATAGCTCCATCTAGTGACCAAAAATGGGTAGTATTATAAATTAGAAATAATTTATAATATTTCCTGACTCGTGAAAAAAATAAAAAAAATGTGAACAATGTTTAATCACCCACACACTAAATGTTTAATAAAAAAAAACAAAACATGTTTTTCGGGTAACACCATGCCTTTAAGCTTTATAAACTGTGCGAAAGCGGGTCAGGATATACCACCGCCTTCAGGATTTATTAAGGGCGGGACCGCTCAATAAATGTTCCTGGATGCCCCCCTGATCTTTCCACCAGCAGCAAAATTGTTTGGGAGATAATGCAGCCTCTGCTTCACAAGGGGTACCACCTGTACTGTGACAATTTTTATTCCAGTGTGCCCCTGTTTAGGCATTTGTAGGCTGCAAGGACTGGGGCATGTGGTACCATGCGCAAAAACCGAATTGGTTTTCCACAGCAATTAGTGGGGAAGCGCATGGTAAAGGGGGACTCCTGTGCTTATGCATCTGAGGAATTGCTGGTGGTCAAGTTCAGGGATCGCAAAGACGTGTATGTGCTAAGCACGATTCATACCGCAGGAACAGTGGCATTTATGCTGCAAATTTGGGATGGACACACTCTCTCTAGTGTCCTCACACAATCCCCCCTCCCTTCTTCTGGCTAGTGCCAGGAGAGGGAGGTGTTTGAATGTATTCAAACCTCCTACACTGTGTGCCGCCATTTTCTGAGCGACTGCACAGTGCAGGAGGATTAGATACAGGGCTCAGCAGACAGTAATACACGAATATAATACACACGAACATAATACACACAAACATAAATTACCTTCTTCTGCTGCATCCGCTGGTCTACGCTCCTCTTCCTTGCGCCTTCGCTTCGTTGAACATATGGCCAGAATCTTACTGTCCGGCGCCGGATTTCGCTCTACGAACGAGCTTCGTTTTGGTCTGTGTGGGAGCGGCGCATGCGCCGTTCCCACACAGACTGCGCACGCAACTGCGAATGGAACGGCTCCCGTTCGCATTCTCTATGGGGTTGTATGTGCCGTATTCCATCTCTGTATGTGTCGTTAATCGACACATACAGAGATGAAAAAAAAATGTCAGCCCCATAGAAAAGTAAAAGTCAGAAAACATAAAAAAGTAAAACATGAGAACACAATTTAATAAAATGTTTGAAAATATTACATTAAAAGCAATATTATAAAAAAAATTAAATAAATTCATGACATCTTCCCTTTAAACAAATCTCTTCCCCAAGGGTAGAAGACAGGCTGACCCCTCCCTTATGGTAAACATAGTCCTTCTTCCAGACTCAAGGACGATCAGTTTCTTTATCACACACACATAATGAAACCATTCAACCAGAGATCACATAACATAGAATTGTTTCAGACAATGCTCACAGATATATTTTAGCTTTTTAAAGCAATCCTAACCTAGTAATCTTAAAATGGCTCCCTCAGGCAACAAGATGGATTCCAACATCCAAAATGGCCGCCACCATACAAGATGTCATCTATGCAAGATGGAGTCTATGCAAGATGTAATCATTTAAACATTTTAACAGGTTCCCGACCGCTGGCTGTATATATACGGCCAGCGGTCAGGGTCTCTGAAGTCCGCCGTATAGACTAATTACGGCGGCACTTCAGAGACTGTGCACGCGCGATCGCGTGCACACAGCTCTATGCCCTGGCTGTTGCTAACAGCCATGGCCACTGGGCAGAATGTCAGGGGCCAATCTTTTGGCCCCTGAACATGTGATCGCTGTGACAACCAATCACAGCGATCACATGCATTTGTACGTATAAAACAGTGTGCACGCGATCGCGTGCACACAGCCCTGTACCCACGCTGTTACCAACAGCTCTGGGCACTGGGCAGAGTATCAGGGACCAATCTGATGGTCCCTGAACATGTGGTCGCTGTGAAAACCTATCACAGCGACCACATTTGTTTTATTTTGACTTTTCTGGCAGTAAATCTCCTGCCTCTTTTCTTCTCCTCAAACATTGTTTCAGTTTGAGGAGAAGAAGAGACTCGAGAGAATTGCTGCCAGAAGATTACAGTGAAAAAAAATACAGTTACACTCATAAAACATTCTCTGTATAGATAGATTTCTATCTATCTATACAATCTATCCATCTATCTTTTTTTCTATCTATCTACCTTTCTTTTATTTCATTAGAATAGGCAGGTAGGGAGTATATAATTATATATATATCCACATATATATAATATATATAGCAATAGCGGTTTATTTTTTTGTTAGCGGTAGTGTAGATATATATACCAGTTAGTTTGTGTGTTTTTATAAAAAAAAAAAAAAATTGGTTTCGTTAGTGTTAGTGTTAATGACGTTATGGCGAGGAAGTTCTTTAGCGCCGAGGAGGCATACGCCATGCTGTGGTCTGAGTCGGAGACCGCATCAGAGATGGCGTCAGAGATGAAACCTGTTTTGGGCAGTGACGATGACAGCGTCACTTCAGTTTCATCTTCAGGGGACGTTGTCCCTGATGCAGTTGAAACTGCAGAACATGAAAGCGCAGGGCCAAGTAGCGCTGTAGCACGGGACACCCTGGTCCCTCCAGTCCAGGCTCTTGTATGGGCACCTGCCCCATCTTTTGGGCCTAGAATCCACGGATTTACTGCCACTCCTGGCATAACCGTGTACAATACAAATTTTGTCCAAATGGATTACTTCCATTTATTTATAACGGACGACATCCTAAATCAGATTGTCCACGAAACAAATTTATATGCCACTCAATATATAAGGCAGAAACCTTCATCCACCCATGCCAGAGATTGGACGCCCACCAATTTGCAGGAATTAAAAATTTTTTTGGGGCTCACCCTAATTATGGGTATTGTCAAAAAGCCCTCCATTAGGTCTTACTGGTCAACAAGACCCGCATAAGCCACCCCAGTATATTCTGCAGTAATGCCCAGGTCTCGTTATGAGACAATAATGAGGTTCCTCCACTTCAACGACAACGCACAGGCCCCCCCAAGTACCGATGCAAACCGGGATCGGTTGTTCAAAATAAGACCGCTAATAAATTTCCTGAATAATTTATTTCTGCAACTCTACACCCCTGAACAGAATGTAAGTGTGGACGAATCCCTCCTCAACTTCCATGGCAGACTTAGCTTTCGCCAATATCTACCTTCCAAAAGGGCAAGATATGGCGTTAAAGGAATAGTGTCACCAAAATTTTTTTTTTCATGTCAGTTTTATGTTAGTGTTTTATTAAAAACGTTTTTATTTATTTGTGTGTTTGTGTGTTACTTTTTTCTATTTTTTCACTTTTTCTTCCCTATGGGGGCTGCCATTTTTTGTTCCATTTCTGTCTGTGTCGATTAACGACACATACAGACATGGAATACGGCAGCCACAGTCCCATAGGGACTGCGAACGGCTCCCGTCCCATTGACTTCCGTGTACGGCGTCTGTGTGGGAACTGCGCATGCGCCGCTCCCACACAGTCCAATTCGAAATTGGCGCCGTCCGGCGCCATTTTCCTGTGGACCGGAAGTCGCGGCCGGACAGTAATATTACTACTTCCGGTCGCGGCTTCCGGATTTGTGCACTTGGACCAGCGGCAGCAAACGGAGCGGACGGGCCGGAGGGAGCCGCGGCGGCAGGAGCAGGTAAGAGATTTCAATGTATGTTCGTATTTGTGTGTGTTTACTACTGTATGTAAACCTACTACGCTGTGTGTTAGCTCAAAAAATGGCGACACACAGTGTAGGAGGTTACACCGTTCAAACCCCTCGTTTATCCCGGCACTAGCCAGGATAAAGGAGGGGGGGATGCTGAGAGCTCACTAGAGCGAGAGCTTTTAACCCAATGCTGCAATGCTGCAATTTTGGGAAATAGCTCCATCTAGTGACCAAAAATGGGTAGTATTATAAATTAGAAATAATTTATAATATTTCCTGACTCGTGAAAAAAATAAAAAAAATGTGAACAATGTTTAATCACCCACACACTAAATGTTTAATAAAAAAAAACAAAACATGTTTTTCGGGTAACACCATGCCTTTAAGCTTTATAAACTGTGCGAAAGCGGGTCAGGATATACCACCGCCTTCAGGATTTATTAAGGGCGGGACCGCTCAATAAATGTTCCTGGATGCCCCCCTGATCTTTCCACCAGCAGCAAAATTGTTTGGGAGATAATGCAGCCTCTGCTTCACAAGGGGTACCACCTGTACTGTGACAATTTTTATTCCAGTGTGCCCCTGTTTAGGCATTTGTAGGCTGCAAGGACTGGGGCATGTGGTACCATGCGCAAAAACCGAATTGGTTTTCCACAGCAATTAGTGGGGAAGCGCATGGTAAAGGGGGACTCCTGTGCTTATGCATCTGAGGAATTGCTGGTGGTCAAGTTCAGGGATCGCAAAGACGTGTATGTGCTAAGCACGATTCATACCGCAGGAACAGTGGCAGTGAGGGAAAGAGGGGCAACATCGGACAAGCACAAAGCAGTGAGCGTGTCCGAATATAACAAGTACATGGGTGGGTGGATTTAAGCGACCAGGTTTTACAGCCCTATTTAGTAAAGCGAAAAACAAAAACCTGGTACAAAAAAGTGGCCATTTATTTGTTACAGGTGGCCATCCACAACTCATTTGTGCTCTACAAAAAAAACAGAGGCAGACACACATACCTGGATTTCCAGGAGAAAATTATTGAAGGCCTCATTTTTGATGTTCAGGACACCAGAGAATGCCGCCAGTCTGAGGATGTCACGCGACTGACTGAAAGACACTTCATCAGTCGGATTCCCCCAACAGAAACCAGAAGCAACCCCCAGAAAAAGTGCCGCGTCTGCAGAAAAAACGGGTACCGCAAAGATTCCCGATATTTTTGTCCCTCATGTCCCTCGCAACCAGGCCTGTGTATTGAGCCATGTTTTAAAAAATACCACACTGTTCTGCATTATTAGATTTTAGTTAATTTGTTGAATATATATTTGCCCTACATTACTTTTTTATTTTTCCCCTGACTTTACTCCAAGGGTGAGGGAGGGAATGGGTGGGGGGTGGATGTCATGTTTGCATGTTTTCTAAAGTTCATCTGCTGGAGAGCTCCATTTGCATAAACCTGCAATTTCTTATTTTAGAAAACCCCAAAAAATAAATTCCCATTATACCCCTAGATGAATATTTTGGGATTTCTGCTTCAAGAGCAGATATTTTGGAAGTGTTATAGAAACTCTGTTGAGTTTTGTAAAACCAGCTTTGAAAAAAAGCGATTTGTGAAATAAGCTTCTTCTATCGTCCGACCTCCTACATCTCTATGTGATAATAAGGCACACATATTTGGTATCCCCATGCTCAGGAGAAGTGGCAGAATGTGAAAGGAGATTAATTTTGTCCGTGGTCTATACTGTGTGTGAAAAATGCTGGTATAAACTGACGCATTTGCTAAAAAATTGCTAATTTTATTTTGATCCATCTTATTCAAGAAACTTTCAGAAGAAAACTGGACTGTCTAAAAATATGATAAACACCTTGAAGGAAACCTTGTGGGGTCTACTTGTGTGAATGAAGTCATTCATGAGATGTTTCTAATGTTTCAGCAGCATTAGGCCCCCCAGAAAACAGTATGCGGCTATAAAATCAAGTGCAGAATTCCTGGACCGAAAAGGCCAAAAAGCCTCCTTTTATGCCAAGCCCTGGCACATGCCCGTGAATAAAGCACACATATTTGGTATCCCCATGCACAGGAGAAGTGGCAGAATGTGAAATGGGATGAATTTTGTCCGTGGTTCATTCTGTGTGTGAAAAAGCTAGCATAAACTGACGCATTTGTTAAAAAAAAGCTAATTTTATTTTGTTCCATCTTATTCAAGAAACTTTCAGAAGAAAACTGGACTGTCTAAAAATATGATAAACCCCTTGAAGGAAACCTTATGGGGTCTACTTGTGTGAATGAAGTCATTTATGGGGTGATTCTAATCTTTCAGCAGCATTAGGCCCCCCAGAAAACAGTATGCGGCTATAAAATCAAATGCAGAATTCCTGGACCGAAAAGGCCAAAAAGCCTCCTTTTATGCCAAGCCCTGGCACATGCCCGCACAGTGAATAAGACACACATATTTGGTATCCCCATGCACGGGAGAAGTGGAAGAATGTGAAAGGAGATGAATTTTGTCCGTGGTCTATACTGTGTGTGAAAAATGCTAGCCTAAACTGACGCATTTGCTAAAAAAGCGCTGATTTTATTTTGTTCCATCTTATTCAAGAAACTTTCAGAAGAAAACTGGACTTTCTAAAAATATGATAAACCCCTTGAAGGAAACCTTGTGGGGTCTACTTGTGTGAATGAAGTCATTTATGGGGTGTTTCTAATGTTTCAGCAGCATTACGCCCCCCAGAAAACAGTATGCGGCTATAAAATCAAATGCAGAATTCCTGGACCAAAAAGCCTCCTTTTATGCCAAGCCCTGGCACATGCCCGCACAGTGAATAAGGCACACATATTTGGTATCCCCATTCACGGGAGAAGTGGAAGAATGTGAAAGGAGATGAGTTTTGGCCGTGGTCTATACCGTGTGTGAAAAAAGCTAGTATAAACCGACACATTTGCTAAAAAAAAGCGAATTTTATTTTGTTCCATCTTATTCAAGAAACTTTCAGAAGAAAACTGGACTGTCTAAAAATATGATAAACACCTTGAAGGAAACCTTGTGGGGTCTACTTGTGTGAATGAAGTCATTTATGGGGTGATTCTAATCTTTCAGCAGCATTAGGCCCCCCAGAAAACAGTATGCGGCTATAAAATCAAATGCAAAATTCCTGGACAGAAAAGGCCAAAAAGCCTCCTTTTATGCCAGGCCCTGGCACATGCCCGCACAGTGAATAAGGCACACATATTGTGTATCCCCATGCACGGGAGAAGTGGAAGAATGTGAAATGGGATGAATTTTGTCCGTGGTCCATTCTATGTGTGAAAAATGCTAGCATAAACTGACGCATTTGCTAAAAAAAAGCTAATTTTATTTTGTTCCATCTTATTCAAGAAACTTTCAGAAGAAAACTGGTCTGTCTAAAAATATGATAAACCCCTTGAAGGAAACCTTGTGGGGTCTACTTGTGTGAATGAAGTAATTTATGGGGTGTTTCTAATGTTTCAGCAGCATTAGGCCCCCCAGAAAACAGTATGGTGCTATAAAATCAAATGCAAAATTCCTGGACCGAAAAGGCCAAAAAGCCTCCTTTTATGCCAAGCCCTGGCACATGCCCGCACAGTGAATAAGGCACACATATTTGGTATCCCCATTCACGGGAGAAGTGGAAGAATGTGAAAGGAGATGAATTTTGTTCGTGGTCTATACCGTGTGTGAAAAATGCTAGCCTAAACTGACGCATTTGCTAAAAAAGCGCTGATTTTATTTTGTTCCATCTTATTCAAGAAACTTTCAGAAGAAAACTGGACTGTCTAAAAATATGATAAACCCCTTGAAGGAAACCTTGTGGGGTCTACTTGTGTGAATGAAGTAATTTATGGGGTGTTTCTAATGTTTCAGCAGCGTTACACCCCCCAGAAAACAGTATGCGGCTATAAAATCAAATGCAAAATTCCTGGACCGAAAAGGCCAAAAAGCCTCCTTTTATGGCACATGCCCGCACAGTGAATAAGGCACACATATTTGGTATCCCCATGCACGGGAGAAGTGGAAGAATGTGAAAGGAGATTAATTTTGTCCGTGGTCCATACTGTGTGTGAAAAATGCTAGCATAAACTGACGCAATTGCTAAATTCTTGCATTTTTTTTTCCAATTTTGCCCACTTTAGAGAAAAAAATAAAAATGATATATACTGACAAATGCCACTAAAACAAAGCCCTATCTGTCCTTTAAAAAGATTGTAAAATTCAAAGATGAACTTTATTCACCTGCAGAGTTATAGGCATCTAAAAAGCGCATAGCAAAATTGTAAAATTTGCTCTGGTCATTTAGCTGTAAAACAGCCTAGTCCTTAACCGGTTAATCACTTTCACATATTTCATCTGTGAATTGCAATTTTGTGGTTTCAAGGTGGAGCTTCACTTTTAAGCAGTTGCTCAAATTCAAATATATTTAAAATATACTTAGGCTGGGTTCATACGTCACGGTCATTTTGCAGCAATTTTCACAAAGTGGCAATCTTTTGCCGTAGTAAGCGGAAAAAACAAACAAATTTGTACTGCAATGTGTGAGCCCAGCCTGAATCTGTTCTCATTCATTATCCATTTTAAAGGGAAACTCCAACCAAAACTAAAGTTTGCCATGTGTTGAGGAACTCCATGTGTCAGTCTCTTACCTGTTTTTTTCTTGCTGCTTTTAGCAATACAACACATTGGGGCATTTACATAGCAATAGTCTGAATAATGCTTCGGTGACAAGCTTTTTCTACTTGAGTCAATGGGGATAATTCTGTGTTACTTATACAAGCACCAGAACTCACTGTATAAAAGAAATGGCATGGACTGTGTAGCGTCCTTGGCCGCGGGCCGTCGGGTTTACTCAACTTCCGACGCTCGTAGCCGTGGATCAGTGAGGGCTGGTGCCCATCTCCTTCCTAGGAGATGCCAGTGCTCACTTCCGGTCCGCTGTGTCCTGTAATGTGCATGTGCACGCTGTTGCCCGGTCTTAAAGGTGCCAGCGCGCGCACGTGAAAACAATCATCATCAACTCACATGATTTCCTGGACTATAAGAAGGTCCCTGCCCTTCTGATCCTTGCCTGAGCATTGTTAGTGTTTCCCAAATCTGTCTTGCAAATGGTCCCTTAGTGTTTTCCCGTTCCAGTTGTTACCCGTTACCTGTTCCTGTATCCCGTGCTGTGTTCTTGTTCCTGTGCCTACTAGTGTTGGAGTTGTGTCTACTACACCTGCTGTCGTTTGCCTTGTCCTGTGTCATCCGCCACGTCCTGTGTCATCTGCCATGTACAGTGTGATCTTCCACGTCCTGTGTGATTCGCCACGTCTAGCGCAACCTGCGGCACCTGCTGTCATCTGCCACGTCTGGCGTAACCTGCTGCACCCACCTCCATCCGTGCCAGAGCTGCGCCCGCTGTCTGGACTATCCAGGTACCCTAGTGCGGGACTTTGTATTACTGGGGTGCTCTGTTGTTTGGCCAGCTGCCTCCCTGCTACGGCGGTGCGGCCTAGTGGGTCCACATACCCACAAACCGTGACAGAATGTACCACATAAGCTCTACACAGGTGGCGAAAGAAACTCCCATTACTGCTGATGATTAGAAAGGCTCCTGTCACACAGTTATAATGGAGAAGATCACAGTTCAGCCTCCCTTACTCTATATTCATAAGTACATTTAGGAGAATATTGAGGGAAGCATAATCACACTGTCCTCCCATCAGGCAGAGTCAATACTGGCTCTAGCTGCTAATGTGATGTACTGAGACATCATAGGATTGATATCAGCACAGAGGAACAGAAGTCAGGGAGAAAACAAAAAATCAAGATGGTGTCTAATCAGAAGCCGGCAGGAGGCTGGACTACAGGGGAGAACAATATACAGAAAAGAAGTCTAGACAATAAGGAGGGAGTGCAATGATGGAAAGTAGTCATGCCGCTGGAGGTCTTCTTTAACAGCAGCCACTATATACACTTCTCAAAATTTAAATTGCAACACCGAGAAGGGCAAGCCAGTGGTGTAACTATAGGGGTCGCAATTGCGACCGGGCCCTGAAGCGAGGGGGCCCTCGGCCCCCCGTACCACATCAATGAAAAGTTACTATAGTAACTGGGGCCTATGTAATAAACTACACGGGCCCCTATTACTATTGTAACTGACAGTATGCACATTGTGCCATGACTAAGGACAGGTGATCTGTCAGAAACGCGTAGGCTTATTGCTGATGCAACAACCCTTAACTCCATCGGATTTTACCATTTGTACGAATAAAGTTGGAACATAGTTTCCTTTTAAATCATCCAGCGCTGGATCAAATTTGTTCTGTTTTGTTTATCCACATCGTGTGCCGCCACGCAGGATCCGAGCGCAGTCCATACCTGGACCCACATAACGGTGAGCTGGAGGAGTCCTCCTATTTTTTTCCTAGTAACTGACAGTACTCACCCTCCCACTTTCCGGAGCGCAGTGGAGGTTCTGACGTCACAGCTCTATGCGCAGCGCATGACGTTACGACGCTATGCGCTGTGCACAACATCCCGACACTCGATGGAGTGAGGACCTTCGCCGCGGCCCGAAGAGGAGGGTAAATTTAATGCCACTGTCTTGCTGAAGCTGATGGGTCGGGGTCCAACTCCCCGGACCCCTGCCAATCAGCTGTTTTGAAGGGGGTGCAGAGCTCGTACAAGCACTTCTTCCACTTCATTACGGTCACTTTCTCACACTGGATCGCCGACACGGACGTGTGAGCGATTCACAGTGTGAGCAAGTGAGGGAAATGAAGGGGAAGCAGAGCTCGTACGAGCTCTGCACCCCCTTCAAAACAGCTGATTGGCGGGGGTCCCGGGAGTCGGACCCCAACCCATCAGCTATTGATGGCCTATCCTGAGGATAGGCCATCAATGTTTAGGGACTGGACAACCTTAGGCTTAGATACAGGGTCCAACAAACCGTATCACACATGCACATGGGCCCTGTATCTAAGGACCTGTTAACATTACCGCTGCCCTTCCATTGAGGGGTCCTGTCGGGTTAACCCCTCAACGGAAAGGCAAACGGAAGCCTTAGCTTCCGTTTGCATCACCATTGATCTCAATGGTGATGGAAACTTTGTTAATGGTTTTCTGTTTGTCACCGTCGTGAACAGGTTCCGCTGTTTTTGCGGAATCAATAGCGCAGTCGACAATGCAAAACAACGGAACTCTGCCACAGCGGTGATAAACGGAAACCTTTAGCAACGTTTCCGTCACCATTGAGATGTCTGTATTTTTTTAAAACTTTATCGCTACCACCTTACTAATGGCCGCTGACCGATTGACAGGGTCCATTACTAAGGCGGGGCTTAGTGTTAGCCGGTGAAAAAGCTAACACTAACCCCCATTAATACACCAGTACCCAGCACCACCAGGGGTGCCAGGAAGAGCCGGGTACGATCCAGTACCCGACCATCTGTAGTGATGGTCGGGCACTGGGACGGCAGCAGGTTGGTATCATTAGGCTGGGAAAGTCAGAAAACAGTAGCCCTTCCCACCCTGGTAATGCTAGGCTGCTGCTGCTGAGTTGTATCTGGCTGGTTATGAAAAATGAGGGGGACCCCACATAATTTTTTTTATAAATAATTGGACAGCACGATGTGGGGTTCCCCCATTTTCATAACCAGCCAAATACAACAAAGCAGCAGCAGGCTAGTATTACCAGGGTGGGAAGGGCCACAGATTTTGGGCTTTCCCAGCCTAATAATACCAGCCTGCGGCCGCCCCAGTGCCCCTCCATCACTACAGATGGTCGGGTACTGGATCGTACCCGGCTCTTCCCGATACCCCTGGTGGTGGTGGTGGATACCAGGGTAATAATGGGGGTTAGTGTTAGCCTCTTCATGTCTAACATTAAGACCAGCCTTAGTAATGGACATTGTCAATCAGCCAGCAGTCATTACTAAGGTGGTAGTAATAAAGTTTAAAAAAATAGATAAAATATTTTATTGAAATAAAAATCCCACACACAATCCTCGTTATCCATTTTATTGAGAATAAAAAAAATGCAGTAATCGAAGTAGTCCTCAAATCTGAAGTAGTCCAACAACCGAACTTGTAAAAAAACACAAACACACAAAATCAATTAGTAACACATAAAAAAAGGAAAATAATTCTTATACCTACCTTTCCTGGTTCCAGCGCTGGAGCCGCAATGTCATCGAGCTGAGCCCTGTATCTAATCCTATCATGTGTGATACTGTCCGCTGAGCCACTGTATCTAATCCTATAACATGTGTTACGGTCTGCTGGGCCCCATATCTAATCCTATCATGTGTGACACTGTTTGCTGAGCCACTGTATCTAATCCTATAACGTGTTATACGGTCTGCTGGGCCCTATATCTAATCCTATCATGTAATGTTTCAACCCATGAATGGGTCTTTATCAAGCATGATTATTATTATAATTATTATGCTTGATAACCCCTTCCCCCTGCTTGCATTCTGGGCCCTAATGTCCAAGCCATTTTTTAAATTTTTCCATTGTCACATTCGAAGAGCTGTAACTTTTTTATTTTTGCGTCGGCATAGCTGTATAAGGTCTTGTTTTTTGCGGGACGACTTGCAGTTTTTATTGGTACCATTTGAGAGTAGATGCGACTTTTTGATCACTTTTTATCACATTTTTTTTAAGTCAGGATTAACAGAAAACAGCAATTTTTACATTGTTTTTTATTTTATTTTTTACGGCGTTCACAGTGCGGGTTAAATAATGTAACAGCTTTATAGTCGGGGTCGTTACGGACACGGCGATACCAAATATGTGTAACTTTTTTGCTTTATTGTAGTTTTTTTTAATAGTAAAGCATTTTGTAAGGGGAAAAAGTGGGTTTTTCATTTTTTTTGTTTCACTTTTTTTTTTTTATTAACTTTATTAAACTTTTTTACTAGTCCCACTAGGGGACTTCACTATCCTCCGATCGCTATTATAATACACTGCAATACTTTTGTATTGCAGTGTATTACTGCCTGTCCGTTTAAAACGGACAGGCATCTGCTAGGTCATGCCTGCGGCATTATCTAGCAGGCATTCGCTCCAGGCAGACCTCTGGCAGCTGAGAGCAGGGAGATTTCACTGCTCCCTGCTCTGTTTACTTTATTCTACAGCAGCGACGTAGAATGGCGGCGCTCTAGAATAAAGCCCACTATTGACCGCCGTAAAAAGGCTTATCGGCGGTCATTAAGGGGTTAAAGACACATTCATGGGTTGAAACGTTGCAAGTGTTTTTATGCTTGGTGAATAAATCAAATACACTTCTTTGGATTATCTTGAGTGATGCAGTTCCTTTCTTCGATTGCACATTGATTGTCTCCCTTGGACCTGGGATTCTTTGCATGTTTGGGGAGTTGTCCTTTCACACTAAAGAATTTTTTGTGGCTGGGCTGCTGTTTTCCTGAATCTAATCCTATCATGTGTGATACAGTCTGCATTGTGCACAGAGAAATAAGTATTTGATCCCTTTGGCAAACAAGACTTAATACTTGGTGGCAAAACCCTTGTTGGCAAGCACAGCAGTCAGACGTTTTTTGTAGTTGATGATGAGGTTTGCACACATGTTAGATGGAATTTTGGCCCAATCCTCTTTGCAGATCATCTGTAAATCATTAAGATTTCGAGGCTGTCGCTTGGCAACTCGGATCTTCAGCTCCCTCCATAAGTTTTCGATGGGATTAAGGTCTGGAGACTGGCTAGGCCACTCCATGACATTAATGTGCTTCTTTTTGAGCCACTCCTTTGTTGCCTTGGCTGTATGTTTCGGGTCATTGTCGTGCTGGAAGACCCAGCCACGAGCCATTTTTAATGTCCTGGTGGAGGGAAGGAGGTTGTCACTCAGTATTTGACGGTACATGGCTCCATCCATTCTCCCATTGATGCGGTGAAGTAGTCCTGTGCCATTAGCAGAGAAACACCCCCAAAACATAATGTTTCCATCTCCATGCTTGACAGTGGGGACGGTGTTCTTTGGGTCATAGGCAGCATTTCTCTTCCTCCAAACATGGCGAGTTGAGTTAATGCCAAAGAGCTCAATTTTAGTCTCATCTGACCACAGCACCTTCTCCCAATCACTCTCAGAATCATCCAGATGTTCATTTGCAAACTTCAGACGGGCCTGTACATGTGCCTTCTTGAGCAGGGGGACCTTGCAGGCACTGCAGGATTTTAATCCATTACGGCGTAATGTGTTACCAATGGTTTTCTTGGTGACTGTGGTCCCAGCTGGCTTGAGATCATTAACAAGTTCCCCCGTGTAGTTTTCGGCTGAGCTCTCACCCTCCTCAGGTTCAAGGATACCCCACGAGGTGAGATTTTGCATGGAGCCCCAGATCGATGTCGATTGACAGTCATTTTGTATGTCTTCCATTTTCTTACTATTGCACCAACAGTTGTCTCCTTCTCACCCAGCGTCTTACTTATGGTTTTGTAGCCCATTCCAGCCTTGTGCAGGTCTATGATCTTGTCCCTGACATCCTTAGAAACCTCTTTGGTCTTGCCCATGTTGTAGAGGTTAGAGTCAGACTGATTAATTGAGTCTGTGGACAGGAGTCTTTTATACAGGTGACCATTTAAGACAGCTGTCTTTAATGCAGGCACCAAGTTGATTTGGAGCGTGTAACTGGTCTGGAGGAGGCTGAACTTGGTTGGTAGGGGATGAAATACTTATTTCTCTGTGCACAATGCAAAGAAATAGATATAATTTTGACAATGTGATTTTTTGTTTTTTTTTTTAAATATAATCTATCTCTCACTGGTAAAATTAACCTAGCCTAAAAATTCTAGACTGTTCATGTCTTCGACAGTGGTCAAACGTACAAAATCAGCAAGGGATCAAATACTTATTTCCTTCACTGTGTGTATGTGTGTATATATATATATATATATATATATATATATATATATATATATATATATACATACACACACACACACACACACACACACACACACTTTGTTGGGGGGGGGGGCGGCACATATGTATTGGGGCTATTCCCCCTGATGTTTTAAGTCCTTAGTGACGCCCTTGGCTGCTACTGCTGCATTGTTGGATCAATTAGGAGACCCAGTGATGCAGCTGAAAGCTGTGTGCCATCGGCCATGAGAAGTTTGGGGGGGGCCCAAGAAGAACCTTTGCATCGGCGCCCATGAGCCTTTAGCTACACCCCTGGGGCAAGCCGTAGAGTTATGCAAGTCGAGGAGGTAGCAGGTATTGCTAAGATTTGTAAATTATCAAATTTTCAAGCAAATAGCTCCAATCTGTGCCATGTGGGAGGGGTAAAAATGCCAGATTGAAAGCAAAGTTTTTTAGCCACATTAAACCTCAAAAATCAGTGGAGTGGGATGATTGTGCGCTGCCTCCTGTTCGTCTACGTGCCAGTTATCGCCACTTGTCGCAAACTGAGAGGGACAGAATGATTGAATTGAGAGACCGTAGTTTATCCCTCCGGCAGATCGCTACGTGCCTAGACCAGGATATCAGCACTTGCGTTGTATGTCCCGGAGGTTGGGAGAACAACAACAAATGGGAATGACAGCAAGAGGTGCGCAGAGGCGAACCTCTGCATGGACAGATCGTCTAATTGGAAGAATGGCGCATAGTGATCCATTCTGTACAGCAAGTGAAATTGGACGTCACATCCCAAGCCTAGGGCGGCAACCATCAGAAGGCATTTGCACGAAATTGGGCTACGAGTCAGACGTTTAGCTACAGGTGTTCCATTGACCACATGCCATCGCTCTCAAAGGTCATCATGGTGCGCAGCAAGATGGCAATGGAGGCTGAAATTGAGGTCTATTCTCTTCAGCGATGAGTCACGCTTTTGTCTCGGATGCAGTGATAGCCAGAGATTGGACTGGAGACGCCATGAAGAGGCCTTCATAATGAAACGTCAAACCAGTCCTACTCCCGGGATTATGGTGTGGGGTGGCATGATGTACAATAGCCGGACCCCCGTATTCTGCATTTCAGGTACACTAACAGCTCGGCGTTACATTGGTTTGATCATGGATCCATTGGTACGGCCATTTCTCAGTGTCCCAGAAGCCGTTTTTCAACAGGATAACGCCAGACCGCATGTTGCTTGTGCTACCATAGCCTGCCGCGTCTCGGGACTTGTCTCCCATCGAGCACATCTGGAATGTCATTGGTCGGCAATTGCAAAGGGAGCTGCCAGCAGCCAATCTTGATGATTTGCATGCCCAAGTGCATTCAGCGTGGCATAACATTCCTCAGACAACAAATAATAACCTCATTGATAGCGTGCCAAGGCATGTAAGTGCGTGTATTTCTGCGCGTGGCGCTCATACTCGATACTGAATCAAGATGTTTGGAATATTTTATTTACATTTTTTATCATTTGCACATCATCAACATGTCTATTGATCTTGTGATTACCACAATTCCAAAACATTTCCTTCTTGGTGTTGCAATTTCAATGTTGAGGAGTGAATAAACAAAATGCTTTTTTGGATTTAACTTGGAATCGCCTATGGTTATTGTCTATGAATGAACTGCACAGCATCTGAGGGGTTGATCGGCCGGATCGGAGAATAGCTCCGGTCCTGGCCATTACCAGAGGGTGTCAGCCGTAATATACAGCTGACACCCGGCGGTGATGGTGCGGGCTTCGCTTCTGAGCCCGCACTATCACGGCAACGTAATGGTACTGCGGTTTGCGGGAACCCCTTCCAGACAGCGCTGTATATATACGGCCGATATCGGGAAGGTGTTAAAATGGATTTTTGGGGGGTTTTTACTATTTGATTTTAACAAAAGGAGTTGTGAAGGTGCAAAATATTTTTTACTGTAACACAAACAATAATTAGGTAAAAAAACAGAGAACTTTAATGTGCATAAGTGTCACGGGCACAGGGTATGTGGACCCACTAGGCCGCTCCGCCGTAGCGGGGAGGCAGCTGACCAGGCGGGCAGTATCTGATGACACTTGACGTGGCAGATGGCACTTGACGTGGCAGAAGGCACTTGACGTGGCAGAAGACACTTGACGTGGCAGAAGACACTTGACTTGGCAGATGGCACTTGACGTGGCAGAAGACACTTGACGTGGCAGAAGACACTTGACGTGGCAGATGGCACTTGACGTGGCAGATGGCACTTGACGTGGCAGAAGACACTTGACGTGGCAGAAGACACTTGACGTGGCAGATGGCACTTGACGTGGCAGATGGCACTTGACGTGGCAGATGGCACTTGACGTGGCAGAAGACACTTGACGTGGCAGATGGCACTTGACGTGGCAGATGGCACTTGACGTGGCAGATGGCACTTGACGTGGCAGAAGACATTTGAACGCGGGTAGGCACAGGAACAACATGGAATACAGGAACGGTAACAGGGCACGGGTAACAGCTGGAACGGGAGACACTACGGAACCATTTGCGAGACAGACTGGGAAAGACTAACAACGCTCAGGCAAGGATTAGAAGGCCAGGAGCCTTCTTATAGACCAGGAAATTGTGGCAGTTGATGGTGATGATGATTTCCTAATTGCGCGCGCTGGCCCTTTAAGGCCGGGCGCGAGCGTGCGCGCGCACCCTACGGGATCCAGCCGAAGGGAGCGGAAGTCAGCGCTCACAGATCCATGGCTGCGGGCGTCGGGAGGAGAGTAAACCCGACGGCCCGCGGCCATGGGCGCTACAGTATCCCCCCTCTTACGCCCCCTCTTCTTGGGGCCAAAGTGAGAGAGGAACTTTTTAATAAGAGCAGGAGCACTGAGGTTCTCTTCTGGCTCCCAGGACCTCTCCTCAGGACCAAACCCTCTCCAGTCCACCAAATAGAAAGTCCTTCCTCCTACTCTCTTGCGGTCCAGGATCTCCTTTACCTCAAATACATCAGAAGGACCGCTGGGAGCAACTGTGGAACTAGAGGTCTTGCTGTAGCGGTTCAGGACCACTGGTTTCAGGAGGGACACATGGAAGGAGTTAGGGATTCTGAGGGTAGGAGGCAGCCGCAGCTTATAGGAGACAGGGTTAATTTGTTGCAGGACCTCGAAAGGACCAAGGAACCTGGGAGCGAACTTGTATGAGTGCACCCTCAAGCGAATGTTCCGAGAGGACAGCCAGACTTTAGTCCCCGGAAGATACTGAGGCGGCTCTCTTCTCCTAGTATCTGCCTTTCGCTTCATGCGTTCGACCGCCAGCAAAATAGAGGACCGGGTCTGTTGCCAGATTTGCAGGAAGTCCCCATATGCAGAGTCAGCAGCGGGTACCTGAGATGAAGTCGACACAGGAAGAGGGACTCTGGGATGTTGACTGTACACGATGTGAAACGGAGTGGAAGTGGTGGACTCACTTGTGTGGTTGTTGTATGAAAACTCCGCGAATGGAAGAAGCTGTACCAAGTTATCGTGCTGTGAAGAGATGAAGTGGCGGAGGTAATTTTCCATGACCTGGTTGATCCTCTCAACTTGCCCATTGGACTGGGGGTGATAGGCAGAGGAAAAGTCCAAACTCACATCCAGGAGTTTACAGAGGGCTCTCTAGAACTTGGAGGTAAACTGAACCCCCCGGTCGGACACAATGTGAAGAGGCAAGCCATGCAAGCGGAAGATGTGCAGAATGAAGAGACTTGCCAGTCGAGGAGCAGAGGGTAGGCCGGTCAGCGGGATAAAATGTGCCATCTTAGAGAACCGGTCCACCACCACCCAGATGGTGTTGCATCCTGCTGAGAGAGGAAGGTCCGTGACGAAGTCCATAGCAATGTGCTACCAGGGGGCACTGGGTATAGGCAGGGGTTGAAGCAGGCCGGCAGGCTTGCTGTGAGTCACTTTGTTGGAGGCACACACCGTGCAAGCAGAGACAAAGTCCAGAACATCCTTAGGTAGCGTGGGCCACCAGAAGTGACGAGCGACCAGGTCTTGGGTTTTAGGGACACCAGCGTGCCCAGCCAGTTTAGAACAGTGTCCCCAGCAGAGAATTCTTTTTCGGTCTGCCAACCGAACAAAAGTTCTCCCCGGAGGGATATCTCTAAGCTGCAGAGGATTGGCGGTGACAACGCAGGATGGGTCTATGATCGTCTGAAAGGACTCCACCGTGTCTTCCGTCTCAAATGATCTGGACAGGGCATCGGCCCTCACATGCTTGTCAGCGGGACGGTAGTGGAGCAGAAATTGGAAACGGGTGAAGAACAGTGACCACCTGGCTTGACGGGGATTCAGTCATTGAGCAGACTGAAGGTAAGTAAGATTCTTGTGGTCGGTGAAGATCAGGATGGGGTGAGCAGCGCCCTCCAGAAGGTGTCTCCACTCCTCCAGGGCCAATTTGATAGCCAGTAGCTCCCGATCTCCAATGGAATAGTTGCGCTAAGCAGAGGAAAACAGTCTTGAGTAGTAGCCACATACTACTGCCTTTCCTTTAGAGCTCCTCTTGAACAGAAGTGCGCCTGCACCAACAGAGGAAGCGTCCACTTCCAGTGAAAACTGCCGAGATACGTCAGGGTGATGGAGGATTGAAGCTGAGGTGAAGGCTTTCTTGAGGCTAATGAATGCGGACTCTGCCTCTGGAGTCCACACCTTGGCGTTCACACCCTTCTTGGAAAGGGTAGAGATGGGGGCTGTCAGAGAAGAAAAGTTCGGAATAAACTGCCGGTAGAAGTTGGCAAAACCCAGGAACCGCTGTATGGCCCTTAGGCCTTGAGGACGTGGCCATTCCAAGACAGACTTTAGCTTCTCAGGGTCCATCTTAAGGCCTTGATCCGAGATGACATAGCCCAGGAAGGGCAAAGACCTCTTTTCAAAGGTGCATTTCTCTAACTTGGCATACAAGCGATTCTCTCTTAGTCGCAGAAGAACTTGACGAACATGCCTCCGATGGGTCATCAGATCTGGGGAGAAAATTAGAATATCATCGAGATAAACAACAACACACGTATAGAGGAGATCTCGGAAGATGTCATTAACAAACTCCTGAAATACTGCGGGAGCGTTACACAGTCCGAAGGGCATCACTAGGTATTCGTAGTGCCCATCGCGGGTCTTAAATGGCGTCTTCCATTCGTCACCCCGGCGAATCTGGATTAGATTATAGGCCCCCCGCAGATCTAGCTTGGAAAATTTTTGGGCTCCTCGTATGCGGTCAAACAGCTCGGAAATGAGTGGCAACGGGTACTTGTTCTTGACCGTGATCTGATTGAGACCACGGTAATCAATGCAGGGTCGGAGAGATCCATCTCTCTTTTTAACGAAGAAGAATCCTGCCCCGGCCGGGGAGGAAGATTTTCGAATAAAACCCCTCTCCAAGTTCTCCTTGATATAGGCTGACATCGATAAAGTCTCTGGCAAGGAGAGAGGATATACTCGTCCACGGGGAAGAGAAGCATTGGGAACCAGTTCAATGGGACAGTCGTAATTCCGATGTGGAGGCAATGTCTCAGCCTCTCGTTTGCAAAAGACATCCGCAAAACTGGCATACTGAGAAGGTAGATCGGAGAGTGACTGAGGCAGAGGAGGCACAACAGGACGGACTTGTGACAGGCAATGGCTATGGCATCTGCAACCCCATTGAAGAACTTCTCCAGAACTCCAGTCGAGTGTCGGGGCGTGTAGACGGAGCCATGGCAGACCCAGCAGGATAGGATTGATAGCCTTGGGTAGCACCAGGAAGGAGATCTGTTCCGAGTGAAGAGCTCCGACCCGTAGTGTCAACGGCTCAGTGATGAGCATGATCGGATCAGGCAACAGTAGACCATTCACAGAAGCAACTGCCAGGGGTCTCTCCAGACGGACTGTGGGTAGTTGAAACCGGTCCACTAGATCCTGGTGGATAAAATTAGCAGCCGCTCCAGAGTCAAGATAGGCGGAGGAAGGATGTGATGCCTGTCCGGTGACGATGGCCACAGGTATCGACAATTTGGAAGAGGTTTTAACGTTTGGAGACATTCCACCTAGACTTGCCTCTCCAATCAACCCTAGGTACTGGAGTTTCCCGGTTTCTGTGAGCATTGGCGCACAAAATGACCCTTGAGGCCACAATACATACAAAGTCCAGAGGAGCGTCTGCGCTGCTTCTCCTGTTCAGATAACCGGACTCTGTCTACCTGCATGGGTTCCTCAGGTAGTGCACTAGGAGTGGACAATAGTGGTCTCTGGGCAGAGGGTGCTGGTCTGTGGGCCCGGCTCTCCTGACGAACCTCTTGAGAGCGCTCCCGGATTCTCATGTCAACCCGGGTGGCTAACAGGATGAGGGCATCCAAGGTAGAAGGAAGGTCGCGGGCTGTCAGTTTGTCCTTGATGTGAGAGGACAGTCCCTGCCAGAAGGTCGCCACCAGTGCCTCATTGTTCCATGCCAGCTCGGCTGCTAAGGTACGGAAGGAGATAGCATACTCCCCTACTGTGGAGCCCTCTTGCTTGAGGGTCAGCAGAGTGGCTGCAGTAGAGGATGTTCGACCCGGCTCCTCGAACACGGCACGAAAGGACTGCAGGAACAAGGCTAGGTCCACGGATACAGGTCCTTGTTGCTCCAAGATTGGGTTTGCCCATGCGAGGGCCTTGCCAGCGAGGAGGGAGATAATAAATGCCACTTTGGCCTCCTCGGAGGGGAAGAGATGAGGCCGTAGCCTAAAATGCACTGTGCATTGGTCTAGAAATCCTCTACATGCTCTGGGGTCACCGTCGTAGCGAGGAGGAAGAGGCAGAGGAACTGAGGATCCGGAACAAACAGGGGGAGCAACAGGCAGCGGCACGGCAACAGCTTCAGGGGGAAGAACCGGGGGTGGAACAGCGAGTAGATCCAGGCGGACCAGGATAGAATTCACCGCCTCAAGGAGTTGATCCTGACGTGTGCAGAGGTCCTGCATCTCTGTCTGAATCTTCTGTACTGGGGTCTTGGGCTGGCCAGCGGGTTCCATGGCCTGAGCGTACTGTCACGGGCACAGGGTATGTGGACCCACTAGGCCGCTCCGCCGTAGCGGGGAGGCAGCTGACCAGGTCACAGTCTAAGCAGAAGTAAATGGCAGACAGTATGCTTGGGTACCTGAAATAGTCCGGGCGGTGGCTGTGGCTTCAGCACGGATGGAGGCAGGTGCGGCAAGTGGCGCCAGACGTGGCGGGCAGTATCCGATGACACTTGACGTGGCAGATGGCACTTGACGTGGCAGATGGCACTTGACTTGGCAGAAGACACTTGATGTGGCAGAAGACACTTGACGTGGCAGATGGCACTTGACGTGGCAGATGGCACTTGACGTGGCAGAAGACACTTGACGTGACAGATGGCACTTGGCGTGGCAGATGGCACTTGACGTGGCAGATGGCACTTGATGTGGCAGAAGACACTTGACGTGGCAGATGACACTTGACGTGGCAGATGGCACTTGACGTGGCAGAAGACACTTGAACGCGGGTAGGCACAGGAACAACACGGAATACAGGAACGGTAACAAGGCACGGGTAACAGCTGGAACGGGAGACACTACGGAACCATTTGCGAGACAGACTGGGAAAGACTAACAACGCTCAGGCAAGGATTAGAAGGCCAGGGGCCTTCTTATAGACCAGGAAATCGTGACAGTTGATGGTGATGACGATTTCCTAATTGCGCGCGCTGGCCCTTTAAGGCCGGGCGCGAGCGTGCGCGCGCACCCTACGGGATCCAGCTGAACGGAGCGGAAGTGAGCACTGGCATCTCCTAGGAGGGAGACGGAGGCCAGCGCTCACAGATCCATGGCTGCGGGCGTCGGGAGGTGAGTAAACCCGACGGCCCGCGGCCATGGGCGCTACAATAAGTATTCACCCCCTGAAAGTCAATACTTTGTGGAGGCAAAGATGTCTCATCAGGAGAAGTCGCCATAACGGTCTGCGTCAGATGGAGAAGAAAAGAAAACAACTCCCATCAGAGAAGACATCACTTGTGAGTCACTGGATCTATAGGGGATCTGTCCTCTCTCCTGACATGTCTGTTGTAGGAAATCCTCGTATTCTACATATCTTTGTGTACCCAGGACTAATAGACAAATGTATGTTACCGTTCCCATTGTCAAGAGGAAGTGTGATACTGTCAGCGATGGTTGGAGACTGTCAGTATGTAGGGACACAGCCCTTTGACAAGGGGAATCGTAACACCCATTTGTCAATGCTCGCACTAAAAGGTGGTGTTCACTATAGACACGGCAGAGCGGCGGTGGGGAAGGGGGGCCCAAGTTTGGGGAACAGCCCAGGGCCTATGGTCTACTTAATCCACCACTGTGGGTTGGTATACAGCAGTATTCAAGTCATGCCACAGCTTCTCAATTAGCTTGATATCTGGGCTTTGACTATGCCATTCCAAGACATTTATGTTTCCCCAAAACTACTCTAGTGAAGACTTAGCAATATGGTTAGGATCATTGTCCTGCTGGAAGGTTAACCTCCTTCCCAGCCTCAAATCTCTGGCAGACTAATGCATGTTTTCCTCAAGAACTGAACTGTATTTACTGCCATCCATCTTTCCTTCAATCCTGGCCAGTTTTCCAGTCCCTAACGATGAAAAACATCCCCACTGCATGATGCTGCCATCACCATGCTTTGCTGTGGAAATGGTGTTGTTGAGGTCAGGGCTGGCTCCAGGTTTATGTGGGCCCTTGGCGACACAGACTCAGTAGGCCACTTTGCGGGGGTACTCACGGCGGCAGTAAAATGGGAGAAAACATCACTTTTGTGCCCCCATATAGACGTTAGGCCCTGTTTATGACCCCATATAGAAGTTAGGCCCCCAGTTTGTACCCCCAAAAATGTAGTGCCCTCTGTACATAGTGCCACACAGCCCCCTCTCAGGTAGTGCCACACAGCCCCCCTTCTTGGTAGTGCCACATAGCCCACCTCCCTGGTAGTGCCACACAGCCCACCTCCCTCGTAGTGCCACACAGCTCCCCTCCCTGGCAGTTTAACACAGCCCCCTCCCTGGTAGTGCCACACAGTCCCCCCTCCCTATAGGTAGCGCCTCTGGGGCTCCCTCTATGAGTGGAATCCCCAGCCAGAGCATTGCCGACGCTCTGGCTGGAGATTCCGCTTCAGAAGAAGCCTCTGACGTCACTGTCCATATATGGACAGTATTGCCAGGGGCAACCCCAGAGCTAAAGTCCCGGGCAGAGCACTACTAGCACTCTACCTGGGACACTGCTCTGCTCCTGACATCACTGTCCATATATAGTGATGTCAGTGACTTCCCCAGGGACAGGGTCCCGGAGCAAAGATGCTTCTAGCGCTCTGCCTGGGACTCCTTCCTTCCTCCTGACATCACTGTCCAAATATGGACAGTGATGTCTGGAGCTTCCCCAGAGCCGGAGTCCCGGACAGAGCGCTACTAGCACTCTGCCTGGGAGTCTGTAACGTAGTAAATGACAGAGCGGGGAGATACCTCCCTGCTCTGCCATAGCATTCAATAGTATCTGCACCCTGACGACCCAGATACTATTGAATGTGGCGTCGCTACCGCTATAGCAGCCATTTCGGCTGCTAGCGGGGCCACTGGGCATTGGGGGGGGGGTGTGACGGCGGGCGGCACAGGCTCCCTCATGCTGCGGGCCCTGTGGCAGCCGCTATGGCTGCTACAGCGGTAGTTAAGACGCCTCATAGACATGGGCTCCCTCAAGAAGCAGAGTCCCCGGCAAGACTCTGGCCGGGGATTCCACTCCTGGAGGAGCCATGACGGCAGCGTCAGCACCCGGCGACCGAGTGAGCCCCCCAAGGGTAATGCGCCCCGACACTTGCCTGGTTTCGCCGGGTGCTGACGCCGACCCTTGTTTGGATGATGGGATGTGTTGGGTTTGCACCACACATAGTGTTTCCCATGATAGCCAAAAAGTTCCATTTTAATATCATCTGACCAGAGAACCTTCTTCTATGTGTATGGAGAGTCTGCCGCATGCTGTTTGGTGTACTTAAAATGTGTTTTCTAATGTTTTTCTTTAAGCAATGGCTTTTTCTGGATACTCCTTTGTAAACCCCCACTCTGTGGAGTGTACAGCTTCCGTTGGTCTCTCTCTCTCTGTTTTTCGCTGCGTTTTTTGGAGACCGTTGTGCTGGCTTCATATATGCTAACTTGCTGTAGTTAGCCAATGGGGTGTAGGTAACTTCTCTGTCTCTGATGCTGACCAATCAGCACGTGGCAACTTGAGGGTAGTTCACGTCCAGTTGGCTAACTACATCAAATTAGCATATAAGGAGCTGACACAACGGGGTCCAGGAAAAAAACAAAAAACCAGCGCTTGAATCAGGGAGACAGTGCTATTTAGGTCAGTTAACCAGTTCAACATATGACCTAGTAACAGATCCTCTATAAGGCTAGGATCACACACACAGATTTGATGCAGTTTTGGGCTCAATATTTTGAGTCAAACAGAGAAGTGGACACAAAAGAAAGGAGATGCATCAGTCTTTTATTTATACCTTTCCTTCTTATTGGATTCATTTCTGGCTTTGGATAAAAAAAAACAGACAAAGACTGCCTCAAAACTGTGTGTGTAAGATCCTGGCCTTAAGCTCTTTAACATGGGCCAATGATTGGGCAAACAAACGCTTGTACGAATGCTTGTTCCTGATCATTGCCCTGTGCAAACAAAGCATCGATCAGCCGACAAATGAGCAAACACTCGTTATAAAATAGGGATGTGCTGCTGACAAGATGCAAATATATGGGGACAAACGATATTAGCAATCGTTCCTACCCATACATTCCAAACATTGCTGTGTTAAAATGGAGCAGACGAGCGCCGATCGACACGCTGTATTGTTGATCGGCCCTCATTTGCTGGGCAGAAATCTGCCAGAGTAAAGGGCACTTTAGACATGACTTGCCATAGGTCATCAGATACAGTGTATTAGAGCCACACAGCTCGTCTGAGAGTGGTCAGTAGTGTGGTTGCCTGAGTGAGCTTCTCAATTAATAAATGGGCACCTAAGCAAATGACGGAGTGAATATCTGAGTGTGTGTTTCTGGGTTAATAATCTCCTTAGTGGAGGGGTCAGCAACCTGTGCCACTGGTGCCACAGTCAGCACATGGGGCATGGTTGGCGGACACACTACCCTCTCCCAGTGTGCTGTGCCGTTGTGTGCTTAGGGGTGCTGAACACAGGGAGAGAGAGCGGCGCTTCATTGTGTTTGTTTCTGCTGAGTACTTGGCTAGCACACAATGCAGCACTACACTCTCTACTGGTGTTCAGCATCGGCAAGTACATAATAAAGCGCTGCTCTCTCCTGTGATAAACGCCACAAAGATAGAGTTCAGTAACCGCTCTGTAAAAGAAAAACTTAGCAAAAGTTGGCAGCTCTCTCTCCTATGAGCAGCCCCCAAGCTGGTGTTCAGTAGCCATGGTCTTTCCTATGTGCACCCCCCCCCCCAATCTAGTGTTCAGTAGCCGTGGTCTCTACTATGTGCACCCCCCAGCTGTTGATGAGTAGTCGCTCTCTCTCCTGTGTGCAGGGCCCCAATGTTGGTATTCAGTAGCCGCGGTCTCTCCTATGTGCACCCACTCCGGGCAGGAGTTCAGTATCCTCGTAGGTACCGCATATGGATCATCTTTTCAAAGAAAGTCACGGACAAGGGTTAGGCCCCATGCACACGACCGTAAAAAAACTCAGTTTTTGCGGACCGCAATTGCGGTCCGCAATAACGGAGCCATTCACTTTAATTGAACACTGACACCTTTCCGTAGCACTACGGAAGGGTGTCAGTGCCGTGGAAATGTTCCGGGAATTATGGAACATGTCCGTTCTTTCGCATTTTGCGGGCCGTGCTCCCATACTTTGTATGGGAGCACGGCCCGAAAATGCGGCTGTCAGTCAGCGGCCGGCCGTGCCAGCAATCGCGGGCCGTGATTGCGGGCACGGTCGTGTGCATGGGGCCTTACACTGCAATGTAAGTTTAATTAACTGATAAATTTGTTTATGTCACATACGTGGTAACAGTTTGTCTTATATGACTTTCATGTTTGCATGGCACACTGACTACTTCTTCATTGATTGTTTTTTTTTTTTTGCACGCCATACATAAAAGTTTGCCTACCTCTGCCTTAGTGCTTTAGCATCTGAGTAAGTGATCGCATGAAATAATGAATGAGCCTGCAAAGGACATACTGTAGTTGCCAACATTTGGGGCACGTCTAAAATATGTTAAAAAAATATGGTTAGGTAAAAAAATATCTCTGGAGCACAGTAGCAAGCAGTGGGAAGCTGAAATTACCTGTGGCATATGTAAGAGAGGTTTTGCAAACAGCTGTATTTAGGGTCAGGGTCACATATGCTCCCAAACTACCTTCTTCTGCCTCCAAATTCACATAAAGTTTTTTCTCAAATCGTGGCATGCTGCAATGCATGCTGTTTTACAGATCTGTTCTTCCCTAGAAGTATGACTTAGGGGAGAATACGGTGCACACAGAGTGCACTATTGGCCCGTACTGTGCTCTGATGTATCTAATTGCACAGAGAATTTCTGTGTGCATTAGCCCTTAGGCTGATTTCATACAGAACATTTTGCTGAGTTTATTATGTCGTTATTTATTTGTCATTTTTTGTGCAGCCAGATTTTACCTTAACCACTTCCTGACCAGAAGTTTTACCCCCCTTCCTGACCTTGCACATTTTAAAGTTCTAGCCATGTGCCAATTTAAAAGCAAATTGTTGTTCTATTAGGGTATGTTCATACAGGTTGGATACGCTGCGTGAAAGTACACAACGTATCCGCCCTGGACACCACAGGGAATTAGGTCTCTGAAAAACCACACCAAATTGTGGAGCAGTTTTTCAGCAGGAATGTCCGCTGCAGTCGTTTTCTAAATAAAAAACACTGCTGTAATCTACATTACAGCGCCGATCACATCATGTATAATATAGGGCACTTATAATGTAGTGACAGAGCCTCTTTAAGGACCGCATCCAGAGAGTTGTGGTCAATGATTCCTAGTCTGAATGGTCCCCGGTTATAAGTGGTGTATCCCAGTGTTCCGTGCTCGGACCACTATTATTCAACTTATTTATTAATGATATAGAAGATGGGATTAATAGCACTATTTCTATTTTTGCAGATGACACCAAGCTATGTAGTATTGTTCAGTCTATGGAAGATGTTCGTAAATTGCAAGCTGATTTGGACACACTAAGTGTTTGGGCATCCACTTGATAAATGAGGTTTAATGTGGATAAATGTAAAGTTATGGATCTGGGTACCAACAATCTGCATGCATCATATACTTAGAGGGTACTCTGGATGTACTTGTAGATCATAAACTAAATAACAGCATGCAATGTCAATCAGCTGCTCCTAAGGCCAGCAAGATATTGTCGTGTATTAAAAGAGGCATGGACTCGCGGGACAGGGATGTAATATTGCCACTTTACAAAGCATTAGTGCGGCGTCATTTAAACCTATTTAGCCTTGAAAAGAGACGACTAAGGGGGGACATGATTAACATATAAATATATGAAAGGCCCATACAAGAAATATTGTGAAAACCTGTTCCATGTAAAACCCCCTCGAAAGACAAGGGGGCATGCCTTCCGTCTGGAGAAAAAAAGGTTCAATCTGCAGATGCGACAAGCCTTCTTTACTGTGAGAACTGTGAATTGAAGAGGGCTTTAAAAAAGGCTTAGATAATTTGCTAGAACTAAAAAATATCAGCTATGTCAATGTGTAGAATTTTTGTTTCATCCTTTCCCTTTTTCCCATGCCTTGGTTGAACTTGATGGACATGTGTCTTTTTTCAACCGTACTAACTATGTAACCTCTTTTAATTTGTTATACCAGTTTGAATGTGAAACCTTTTTTTACTTTTTATTTTAGGCAGTGAAGAAAGAAGAATCTGAATAGGACTTTTTCCAATGTCCTAGTTATAATTTAACAGCAGTGAACCAACCGGCTTTCTCAGTCTTAAAGGATTAAGCACATACCATGCCAAAACATACTACAAAGAAAGATCACAAGTATTATTTTACCAGCAGACCACCTATTCACCCATATGTATGCTCAACCCCGAGATATTTTAAAGAAGAGAGAAATTATTTGGCTGAACCAATATTCCCTCAGCTTGACCTCCTCTGTTATAGCCATGGAACTTCTTTTAAACCTGTTGATCTCAAGTGGAAAACAGAAAAAAGATCTAATAGTGTGGATTTCATGTCTCATATCCATCATCATATAACATTTGAACAGTTAAAGTTGTGTTTGGATTATATTAGCAGTTCATCCCCCTTTTTTATATGTATACGTGGTCATACCTATGGTAAATTTGTGCAGGAGAGCCAGATCCAAGTACCCTCTGCTTCTGCTGATCTATCAGATGGTGCTGGACTATCTGAAGTAGAGAAGAATCTTCTTGTGGCATCTAATGGGGGTTACCCTGGGTCTTAGAGGGAAGTAAAAAGACATGTAGCTTCACAGAACTTGAGGTTATTCAAGCATTATTTTTAAAAATACCCAGTCTCAATATTTCTACTTTAGAGAATATCAGCATATAGAAGACAAATTACATCAAGCTAATGAGAATGAGAAGTGGAGTATTCTATCATCTTTTTCAAGTGAAAATGAAGTGGAAGAATTAAGGATATGGGAACTTAAAGCCAGTATTGTGGACAAAGGATTACCTGTGAGGTTTTTTAAGACAAAAGAAGAACTTGGGACTTTGGTTCTTAAAGATTGGTGTAATGTCATCGAGAAACTATATACCCTTAGCAGCACACCTGTAAATAAAGGTCAGTCGTATTTGTATTTCATATGCAAATAATGTGCAAAAGTATTATTTTGTGGGCAATTATAACACAAAAAATGTAGCTAAATGAACTTCGTTTTTTTTTTGTAATCATACAAACGGTCACTATTCTATTTCAGGAGTTTCTAATCTAGAAACTATATTTACTCACATGAACCTCACAGCTCTTTCATGAAGAAGACCTTTTAATGAGAGATGCTCAAAATAGTTGAAGTTGACTTTTATGGATAGTTAACAAAATATTGCACATCTAGTGATATTACCCATCAGAGAAGGGAATATACAATAAAGACTAAAGGCATGTTCCCATCTGTGTCGGTGTTACTGTTGCTCTGCTTCATCAGAGGAGCTGAACAACAAAAATACCGGAAACGCCGGTACCATTGCATGATGGACACCATTGGCACCCGTCAGAAACCATTGACTTTAATGGGTTGAATCAGGTTTCCATCATGGTGTCCGTCGTTTTACCGTAAATTTTGGCCGGATCTGTTATAGTGGCCCTTAACAGAGCCTCCAACGCAGATATGAACAGGTTCTAAAATGTGTTAATTTTAGCTGGTGGTCATGGTCAGTCAGAAAGAGAGATGTGTACAAACTGTCAGTGCAATATCCCAATACCAAAAAACAATGAGGACAAACTTGATTGGCTGCTTCATTACACTTTTCATATGCTGATTGGATAATTTAGGCATCCACACTGTCCATGCAGGATACATTGCTATATCACAATCACATTAGTGATTAGTTATTGTGCTATTAACCTTTAGGCCCTGTTCAAACTGAGTTTTTTTGGCGCTGATTTTGGCGCAGAAACTGCGTCAGCATCAGTGCCAAAAAACATCCGAAATCGCTTCCCATTGATTTCAATGGGAGGCAGAGGCATTTTTTTTTCCGAGCGGCTTATGAAAAAAATGTGGCATGTCCTTTCTTGTCGCAGTTCCACCTCTGACCTCCCATTTAAATCAACCTTTCTTAAAAAAGGGAAAAAAATAAATCTTTATATACATTTATATTTTTTGAAAATTACTAAAAATCCTCTCTAGTGTAGTGATAAAGTTTGGCCCTTTAAGAGAAGTGTCAACTTCAGCAGTAGTTGACACTCCACAAGTCCAAGCATCATGAGATTTTGACTGTATTGTGAGACTCCCTGCTTCTAAGCTGAGACAGTCAACTGTGTTAGGGATGTTTGCTGTAATTTATAGACCAGCCGATCTGCGAATTGACAAAACGGTGAAACAGACAAATTTATTTGCACGCCCCTAATCCTGACCAGACTTTATCATTTAGGTGCTGTATAGAATCAGCTCCTCCCCCACACAGTTGGTATTGCCCAGAGACGAAGAGAATCTCATGAAATTTTTACTTCACTGCTGAAATGAAAGTAAAAACTTTGCCCTGTAACCGCAAAACACAAATTCTAGTGGCTTCCATGTTCTGTCCGGTTTTTTTTTACGGCCCGCAAACACGGACAAGAATAGGACATGTTCTATAATTTTGCTGAACTAATATATGGATCCACAAAAAAACGGGTGTGTGCATAGCCCAATAGAAATGAATGATTCAGTATGCTATACGCAAGGAAAATCGATAGCACACTGAAGATAACAACTGTCATGTGTATTTAATTAGAACAATGCATCTACTGTCACTTTTTGTGTTTTTCTCAGAATTAATAATTCAGAACTTTTTAGAGGGCATTTCCACCTAAATAAAAAAAATCACCATTAAATGTAGGCTCTTAAATGGCTTCTTCTGTTACTCTGGTTCAATTTCTATTCATCTGTTTCTCAGTTATAGCCGTTTTGAGGTTAGTATTGATCCCTGCAGGTCCTTGCTTGGAGGGTTAGAGAATATTTGCGGCCTGAATCATTTTGGACATTTAATGACAGAAAGCATGATCTCTGGCTTTATGGGAAAGCTATGTGACAATTAATATGACCATTACAGGTCCCACAGGGTTGTTGTCCAACTTTTTGGCAAATCTACCATGTTCTTCAGTGGTACACGGACGAATTATATATTACCGGTTAAAGGGGTTCTCCAGGCATTTTATATTGATTGCCTGTAATTAGGATAGGTCATTAATATTGGTGGTGGTCCGACTTCCAGCACCAACACTGATCAGCTGACTTCAATGTTTACGAGGCACAGCGCCTTACACATCCACAGCAGCTGTGCCTGGGATTGCAGTTCAGTCCTATTCATTTGAATGGGATCAGAACTACAATCCCAGGCACATCCGCTGCAGAAGTTTATGGCGCTGTGTCTGGCAAGCTATGAAGAGGCTGTGGCATTTGTCGCCCACCAATCTGATATTGATATGAAATGCCTGGTGAACCCCTTTAACCTTGTGGGCCCAAAGATAACCCATTATACACCCTCTTAAAGGGAATGTGTCGCTAGAAATGATTATTTATTTTTTTCACTTAAACAATTTGTATTTTAGTGATTACACATTGTTTTAATTTTTTTAATTTTTTCACAAGTCAGGAAATATTATAAATTAGATTCTAATTTATAACATTTCCATGTGCTGGGCACTAGAGGGAGCAGTTCCCAAAATTGCAGCATGGTCAATGTGGTAAAGCAACCTCATTGATTTATGCTGCAAATTTGGGGTGGACACACTCTCCTCTACACCATGTTCCAAATTATTATGCACATTGGATTTAAGTGTCATAAACATTTAATTATTAGTTTGTCAATTAAACTCATGGATGGTATTGTGTCTTAGGGCTCTTTGGATCATTGTAATCAATCTCAGACACCTGTGATAATTAGTTTGCCAGGTGTGCCCAATCAAAGGAAAACTACTTAAGAAGGACGTTCCACATTATTAAGCAGGCCACATGTTTCAAGCAATATGGGAAAGAAAAAGGATCTCTCTGCTGCCGAAAAGCGTGAAATAGTAATGTAAACATTGGATATTTCAAGAAAACGTAAGCGTGATCATCGTACTGTGAAAAGATTTGTGGCTGATTCAGAGCACAGACGGTTTCGTTCAGATAAAGGCATAATGAGGAAGGTTTCTGCCAGACAAATTAATAGGATTAGGAGAGCAGCTGCTAAAATGCCATTGCAAAGCAGCAAACAGGTATTTGAAGCCGCTGGTGCCTCTGGAGTCCCGCGAACCTCAAGGTGTAGGATCCTCCAGAGGTTTGCAAGTGTGCATAAAGCTATTATTCGGCCACCCCTAAACAATGCTCACAAGCAGAAACAGTTGCAGTGGGCTCAGAAATACATGAAGACTAATTTTCAAACCGTGTTGTTTACTGATTAGTGCCGTGCAACCCTGGATGGTCCAGATGGATGGAGTAGTGGATGGTTTGTGAATGGCCACCATGTCCCAACAAGGCTGCGACATCAGCAGGGAGGTGGCGGAGTCATGTTTTGGGCTGGAATCATGGGGAGAGAGCTGGTAGGCCCCTTTAGGGTCCCTGACGGTGTGAAAATGACCTCTGCAAAGTACGTAGAGTTTATGACTGACCACTTTCTTCCGTGGTACAAAAAGAAGAACCGTGCGCTCCGTAGCAAAATTATCTTCATGCATGACAATGCACCATCTCATGCTGCAAAGAATACCTCTGTGTCATTGGCTGTTATGGGCATAAAAGGAGAGAAACTCACGGTGTGGCCCCCATGTTCCCCTGACCTCAACCCAATTGACAACCTTTGGAGCATCCTCAAGCAAAATATCTATGAGGGTGGGAGGCAGTTCACATCAAAACAGAAGCTCTGGGAGGTTATTCTGACATCCTGCAAAGATATTCAAGCAGAAACTGTCCAAATACTCACACATTCAATGGATGCAAGAATTGTGAAGGTGATATCAAAGAAGGGGGGCCTATGTTAACATGTAACTTGGCCTGTTAAGTTTTTTATTTGATTGAAAGAGCTTTTGATTTCTGTAAATATGACCTCCTGATGCTGCAAATTCAACAAATGACCATTTTAGTTCTCTTTACAACCTTTAAAATGTTTTGATCTCTGTTGTGCATAATAATTTGAAACAGTGCATTTTAAGTTTTTTACTTCTAAAAAAAATGTGTTATCATTAGGAGATTTGTTCAATAAAATTTGCATTATACTCCAACGGTTGATGGCTTGAAGATTATACTGACTGTCATTTGCATCGACTATTTAGGAAAATCAGCGAAAAATAACATTTGCATAATAATTTTGAATGCGGTGTAGTGTTCTCACACAATCCCCCCTCCCTTCTTCTGGCTCATGCCAGGAGAAGGAAGGGTTTGAATCTTCAAACCTCCTACACTGTGTGCCGCCATTTTCTGAGCGACTGCACAGAGTAGGAGGATTAGATACAGGGCTCAGCAGACAGTATCACATGAACATACATGAACATAATACACACATCACATACACGAACATAATACACACATCACATACACATACAACATAAATTACCTGCCGCCGCCTCTGCTGGTCTATGCTCCTATTCCTTGCGCCTGAACATATGGCTGGAAGCCGCGGCCAGAAGTCGTCATCTTACTGTCCGGCAGCGGCTTCCGGTCCACATGAGAATGTCGCCGGATTTCGATCTGCGAACGAGCTTTGTTTTGGTCTGTGTGGGAGCGACGCATGCGCCGTTCCCACACAGACGCCGTACGCTTCAGAGAATGGAATGGCTCCCGTTCGCATTCTCTATGGGGGGGTATGCGCCATATTCCATCTCTGTATGTGTCGTTAATCGACACATATAGAGATGAAAAAAAAAACGGCAGCCCCCATAGAGAAGTAAAAGTCAGAAAACATAAAAAAGTAAAACATGAAAACACAATTTAATACAATTTTTGAAAATATTACATTAAAAGCAATATTATAAAAAAAATAAAAACAATTCATGACACCTTCCCTTTAAGTGATCTGAAAACATGGGTTGTTCAGTAAGAGAGAACACCTGACTGTCTTCAGCTCTGCTGCTATAAAGCGCCCAAGATGTTTGAAATTGTATATGTAGAGGAATGATCGAGGCACTCACCGAAACTGGCAAAAAATACGTTCTTTATTACAAAAGAGGATCTAGGTCAGGATGTGGAAATGCCTACGGCCGTTTCACGTGCTGGTACACGCTTTCTCAAGGCCCTAGCGTCACTTCCTTCACCTGCCTTTTTATACACAAATTAGTACACATTGTTACATAACAAAAAATTAAAAAAGACAGGGAAATGCACAGTATACTTTGATGGTTCATACAGCTGGTACATTCTAATCTTAGAATATCAAAATTACAATACAAAATTCTATAAAAACAAATAAGGTTCATGTTAAAAACGAACTCAGATCATTCCGATCATTGAGACCGAGCGGTCCTAGTGCACCTGTCAGAGAAATAATCTCTGCCTCTCTCTGCAGCAAGGATTTGTGTCTGTCTCCTCCTAACACCAATGGCTGAATGTGAACAATACCCACAAATCGCATACATCGAGCGTTATTTTCATGTTTCTCCTGCATATGTTGTATCAACCTAGGGCATCCCTCACATGTACTTAGTGATCTTATATGTTCACGAAATCTTACATACATAGGTCGTATAGTTTTTCCTATATAAAATCTACCACAATCGCAAATTACTGCATAAACAACATATTGAGTCCTACAGGTTATTAATCCATTGATTTCAAACGTAATGCCCCCTAAATTCAGGTTCCTTGTACGTATTATGGAATTGCAATAATTGCATTGACCACATCTGTGGTTACCCTTTGGACTATTAGCTGTCAACCAATTCTCTTTGCACTTCTCTTTTTGGGAAAAACGTCCCCTGACTAAAATATCTTTTAAATTTTTACATCTGCGAAAGGATACAATTGGTTTCCTAATTGCGACTTCCATAAGTAATGGATCATTCTCAATTAGGTGCCAATTGTTTCGAATACTAGTTCGGATAACATCACTCATTGGGCTATAACCGAAGGATAGAACAAATCTCTGATCTTTTTTAATAGGAGTTTTTCGACTATGTTTTTTATGATGGAATAACGATGTTTGTTTAATTTCACTAGCTCTATTTAAAGCATCTTTTATCAATTGTGCCGGATAACCTCTTGCTTCCAACTTTTGACTCATCTCATCTGCCTGTTTATAAAATGTCAAGTCACTACTATTGATTCGTCTTAGACGTAAAAATTGAGCATAAGGTAAAGATTTAGTTATATGTCTAGGGTGATAACTATCATACCGCAACAATGTATTAGTGGCTGTTGGTTTTCGATAACCTTTAGTCTGAATTGCTCCCTCCTCTATTGTTACATACACATCCAAAAACTCAATTTCTTGATTACCAAATTTATGTGTAAAACTCATATTTGACGAATTTGCATTCAGGTATTTTACAAAATCTAGAAACTCTTGCTGGGTACCAGACCACACTACAAAAATGTCGTCTATATAACGTAGGTATAACTGAAGGTATTTGGCGTAGGGATTAGAGAGATTGTATATCATTTGTTCTTCAAAGTCCGCTAAAAATAAATTCGCAAAAGTCGGAGCTACGGGAGTACCCATCGCCGTTCCCGACTTTTGTCGATACCAGATGTCATCAAATTGAAAGGAATTGTGACTCAACACATACTGTAATGCCTCACATATGAAGTCAATAAACGCATGATCACTTTTAGTATACTGCAATTGACGTCTAACGGCCTGTACACCGGCATCCTGAGGGATACGGGTGTATAGGCTTTCGACGTCAATACTAGCCAATTTGAATCCTTTTTGCCAACCAAAGTCCATAATTATTGACAAGAAATCTTGTGTATCCTGTAAATAGGAAGGAATATTCTTTAATAATGGGCGCATAACCCAATCCAAATAGCGTGAAAGTGGCTCAGTAACTGATCCAATTCCCGCTATAATGGGGCGGCCCGGGGGGAATTCCATTGATTTATGTACCTTTGGGATGAAATACCAGTATGGTCTATTGGGAAATGGTATAATTAATTTCTCTCCGAATTTTTCAGAAAAGAAACCACCCTCAACCCCCTTTCTCAATAATGATCTCAATAACCTTAGGTATAATGAAGTTGGTTCCTGTTTGAGGATTTCATAGACCGAATTGTCATCTAACTGACGATGAGCCTCCTGAATATAATATTCTTTGGACAGTAACACTATATTCCCTCCTTTATCTGCCGGTTTTAAAATAATATTATTATTAGAACTTAACCATTTCAATGCCTTTCTTTCCTCTACTGATAGATTAGGAATGGCTGAAGGATAAATGAGGCATTTTACATCACGTAAAACCTCTTTTTGAAATAAATCTAATTGTGAACCGGCAGGTAAAGGAGGGTTGAAGGTGGATGGTCTCCCACCCTGAAACTTCTCAATATTGTACGATTGTGATTCACAATCCACTTCTTCAATAGGGACATCCATTAAAATATGTAACATTTTTCTATCTTCAGCAGAAAAATTATCATTTAAACTAAAGCCAAGAATACCTACAGTAACTTTCCTTTCTCCAATAGGAGGTACCTTTTCAGAAACATGACCAGAAAAAACCCGATGCAAATTCATCTTACGTATTGATTTATAAAGATCTATTTCAAATTTAGTATAATCAAATTCAGAATTGATACAGTAGTTAAAGCCCTTTGAAAGCAGAGACAAACAATCTGGAGTCAAAATAAGATCGGACAGATTAATCACAGTTGTTACATTGGTAGAAACAGGTACATCTAAATCAGATATAGACACTGCATTATTAGAAGAACAGTCTCTTACTGTCTCCAAGAGACCTGCTTTCGCTTGACTCCTGCATAATTGCCTCTTCTGCCTTTGACGACCCCTTCTGATGCTCCTCCTAAAGGGTTATTATTCCCCTCAATTACAGAACTGGTGGAAATGTCCATCAACGGACCATGCCTGGTCACTTCTTCTCCATAGCTAGAATCCGATCCCGAATCAGTAGTCCAGTAATCAGTTGATTTATGCTGGATCCTTTGACGTCTAAATTTTCGTATCCTCCGATTACCCCAACTGAAAATATGACCGGTATCAAAATCACCTTTATCTCGGATAAATTTATCTTTTTTCCTTTCTTTTATTTCCGACTGGATAGGAATAACCTTCTTATCAACTTTCTTAATAAACATTTGGAATTGTGTTTCGGTTAATCTCGTTTTTAATTCCATTTTGGCTTTACCAAGTTGTTCCTTTATAGATGTATATTCTTTTTCAGTGCGGGTTAGTATTAACTCAGTTAAATTGAGTGAATGTTGTACATGTAGCTGTTTCCACTGTGCAGCAAATTCCACATCATCATGATATTGCGAAATATCTTTGTATATACGCAAGCCTCTAGGTGATCTATTACAGTCCTTGTAAGATTGTAAGGAGTTAACGGTCCAAAACAACTTGACTTCTTTTTCGGACAGAAACATAACCTTATTTTCAAGAGCTTTTGTGCCCATCACCTGCAACTCATCTTGGAGATTGCATTGTGCAAAAAACGCATCCACATCCATACGACCTGCGATCAACGCTGCTGAATCCAAAGTAGCCAGAAGCTCCACATGATCCACTGGATTATTTTCCATGGCTGGTTCTATCGGCGTGCTCTAGCCCAAATACACTGGATACAATCAATGGGAAGAAGGAAAGAGGCTGGCACTACCAAAACCGCACAGTCGGAATAGGAGTTGAAATATGGCTTGCTTACTGTTGGATGATTGCAGGTAAATTGCCACGGAGTTGCTCTTCGAAAGAATAGCACAAAAAGCTGGATATATATGTAGAGGAATGATCGAGGCACTCACCGAAACTGGCAAAAAATACGTTCTTTATTACAAAAGAGGATCTAGGTCAGGATGTGGAAATGCCTACGGCCGTTTCACGTGCTGGTACACGCTTTCTCAAGGCCCTAGCGTCACTTCCTTCACCTGCCTTTTTATACACAAATTAGTACACATTGTTACATAACAAAAAATTAAAAAAGACAGGGAAATGCACAGTATACTTTGATGGTTCATACAGCTGGTACATTCTAATCTTAGAATATCAAAATTACAATACAAAATTCTATAAAAACAAATAAGGTTCATGTTAAAAACGAACTCAGATCATTCCGATCATTGAGACCGAGCGGTCCTAGTGCACCTGTCAGAGAAATAATCTCTGCCTCTCTCTGCAGCAAGGATTTGTGTCTGTCTCCTCCTAACACCAATGGCTGAATGTGAACAATACCCACAAATCGCATACATCGAGCGTTATTTTCATGTTTCTCCTGCATATGTTGTATCAACCTAGGGCATCCCTCACATGTACTTAGTGATCTTATATGTTCACGAAATCTTACATACATAGGTCGTATAGTTTTTCCTATATAAAATATACCACAATCGCAAATTACTGCATAAACAACATATTGAGTCCTACAGGTTATTAATCCATTGATTTCAAACGTAATGCCCCCTAAATTCAGGTTCCTTGTACGTATTATGGAATTGCAATAATTGCATTGACCACATCTGTGGTTACCCTTTGGACTATTAGCTGTCAACCAATTCTCTTTGCACTTCTCTTTTTGGGAAAAACGTCCCCTGACTAAAATATCTTTTAAATTTTTACATCTGCGAAAGGATACAATTGGTTTCCTAATTGCGACTTCCATAAGTAATGGATCATTCTCAATTAGGTGCCAATTGTTTCGAATACTAGTTCGGATAACATCACTCATTGGGCTATAACCGAAGGATAGAACAAATCTCTGATCTTTTTTAATAGGAGTTTTTCGACTATGTTTTTTATGATGGAATAACGATGTTTGTTTAATTTCACTAGCTCTATTTAAAGCATCTTTTATCAATTGTGCCGGATAACCTCTTGCTTCCAACTTTTGACTCATCTCATCTGCCTGTTTATAAAATGTCAAGTCACTACTATTGATTCGTCTTAGACGTAAAAATTGAGCATAAGGTAAAGATTTAGTTATATGTCTAGGGTGATAACTATCATACCGCAACAATGTATTAGTGGCTGTTGGTTTTCGATAACCTTTAGTCTGAATTGCTCCCTCCTCTATTGTTACATACACATCCAAAAACTCAATTTCTTGATTACCAAATTTATGTGTAAAACTCATATTTGACGAATTTGCATTCAGGTATTTTACAAAATCTAGAAACTCTTGCTGGGTACCAGACCACACTACAAAAATGTCGTCTATATAACGTAGGTATAACTGAAGGTATTTGGCGTAGGGATTAGAGAGATTGTATATCATTGATCGCAGGTCGTATGGATGTGGATGCGTTTTTTGCACAATGCAATCTCCAAGATGAGTTGCAGGTGATGGGCACAAAAGCTCTTGAAAATAAGGTTATGTTTCTGTCCGAAAAAGAAGTCAAGTTGTTTTGGACCGTTAACTCCTTACAATCTTACAAGGACTGTAATAGATCACCTAGAGGCTTGCGTATATACAAAGATATTTCGCAATATCATGATGATGTGGAATTTGCTGCACAGTGGAAACAGCTACATGTACAACATTCACTCAATTTAACTGAGTTAATACTAACCCGCACTGAAAAAGAATATACATCTATAAAGGAACAACTTGGTAAAGCCAAAATGGAATTAAAAACGAGATTAACCGAAACACAATTCCAAATGTTTATTAAGAAAGTTGATAAGAAGGTTATTCCTATCCAGTCGGAAATAAAAGAAAGGAAAAAAGATAAATTTATCCGAGATAAAGGTGATTTTGATACCGGTCATATTTTCAGTTGGGGTAATCGGAGGATACGAAAATTTAGACGTCAAAGGATCCAGCATAAATCAACTGATTACTGGACTACTGATTCGGGATCGGATTCTAGCTATGGAGAAGAAGTGACCAGGCATGGTCCGTTGATGGACATTTCCACCAGTTCTGTAATTGAGGGGAATAATAACCCTTTAGGAGGAGCATCAGAAGGGGTCGTCAAAGGCAGAAGAGGCAATTATGCAGGAGTCAAGCGAAAGCAGGTCTCTTGGAGACAGTAAGAGACTGTTCTTCTAATAATGCAGTGTCTATATCTGATTTAGATGTACCTGTTTCTACCAATGTAACAACTGTGATTAATCTGTCCGATCTTATTTTGACTCCAGATTGTTTGTCTCTGCTTTCAAAGGGCTTTAACTACTGTATCAATTCTGAATTTGATTATACTAAATTTGAAATAGATCTTTATAAATCAATACGTAAGATGAATTTGCATCGGGTTTTTTCTGGTCATGTTTCTGAAAAGGTACCTCCTATTGGAGAAAGGAAAGTTACTGTAGGTATTCTTGGCTTTAGTTTAAATGATAATTTTTCTGCTGAAGATAGAAAAATGTTACATATTTTAATGGATGTCCCTATTGAAGAAGTGGATTGTGAATCACAATCGTACAATATTGAGAAGTTTCAGGGTGGGAGACCATCCACCTTCAACCCTCCTTTACCTGCCGGTTCACAATTAGATTTATTTCAAAAAGAGGTTTTACGTGATGTAAAATGCCTCATTTATCCTTCAGCCATTCCTAATCTATCAGTAGAGGAAAGAAAGGCATTGAAATGGTTAAGTTCTAATAATAATATTATTTTAAAACCGGCAGATAAAGGAGGGAATATAGTGTTACTGTCCAAAGAATATTATATTCAGGAGGCTCATCGTCAGTTAGATGACAATTCGGTCTATGAAATCCTCAAACAGGAACCAACTTCATTATACCTAAGGTTATTGAGATCATTATTGAGAAAGGGGGTTGAGGGTGGTTTCTTTTCTGAAAAATTCGGAGAGAAATTAATTATACCATTTCCCAATAGACCATACTGGTATTTCATCCCAAAGGTACATAAATCAATGGAATTCCCCCCGGGCCGCCCCATTATAGCGGGAATTGGATCAGTTACTGAGCCACTTTCACGCTATTTGGATTGGGTTATGCGCCCATTATTAAAGAATATTCCTTCCTATTTACAGGATACACAAGATTTCTTGTCAATAATTATGGACTTTGGTTGGCAAAAAGGATTCAAATTGGCTAGTATTGACGTCGAAAGCCTATACACCCGTATCCCTCAGGATGCCGGTGTACAGGCCGTTAGACGTCAATTGCAGTATACTAAAAGTGATCATGCGTTTATTGACTTCATATGTGAGGCATTACAGTATGTGTTGAGTCACAATTCCTTTCAATTTGATGACATCTGGTATCGACAAAAGTCGGGAACGGCGATGGGTACTCCCGTAGCTCCGACTTTTGCGAATTTATTTTTAGCGGACTTTGAAGAACAAATGATATACAATCTCTCTAATCCCTACGCCAAATACCTTCAGTTATACCTACGTTATATAGACGACATTTTTGTAGTGTGGTCTGGTACCCAGCAAGAGTTTCTAGATTTTGTAAAATACCTGAATGCAAATTCGTCAAATATGAGTTTTACACATAAATTTGGTAATCAAGAAATTGAGTTTTTGGATGTGTATGTAACAATAGAGGAGGGAGCAATTCAGACTAAAGGTTATCGAAAACCAACAGCCACTAATACATTGTTGCGGTATGATAGTTATCACCCTAGACATATAACTAAATCTTTACCTTATGCTCAATTTTTACGTCTAAGACGAATCAATAGTAGTGACTTGACATTTTATAAACAGGCAGATGAGATGAGTCAAAAGTTGGAAGCAAGAGGTTATCCGGCACAATTGATAAAAGATGCTTTAAATAGAGCTAGTGAAATTAAACAAACATCGTTATTCCATCATAAAAAACATAGTCGAAAAACTCCTATTAAAAAAGATCAGAGATTTGTTCTATCCTTCGGTTATAGCCCAATGAGTGATGTTATCCAAACTAGTATTCGAAACAATTGGCACCTAATTGAGAATGATCCATTACTTATGGAAGTCGCAATTAGGAAACCAATTGTATCCTTTCGCAGATGTAAAAATTTAAAAGATATTTTAGTCAGGGGACGTTTTTCCCAAAAAGAGAAGTGCAAAGAGAATTGGTTGACAGCTAATAGTCCAAAGGGTAACCACAGATGTGGTCAATGCAATTATTGCAATTCCATAATACGTACAAGGAACCTGAATTTAGGGGGCATTACGTTTGAAATCAATGGATTAATAACCTGTAGGACTCAATATGTTGTTTATGCAGTAATTTGCGATTGTGGTAGATTTTATATAGGAAAAACTATACGACCTATGTATGTAAGATTTCGTGAACATATAAGATCACTAAGTACATGTGAGGGATGCCCTAGGTTGATACAACATATGCAGGAGAAACATGAAAATAACGCTCGATGTATGCGATTTGTGGGTATTGTTCACATTCAGCCATTGGTGTTAGGAGGAGACAGACACAAATCCTTGCTGCAGAGAGAGGCAGAGATTATTTCTCTGACAGGTGCACTAGGACCGCTCGGTCTCAATGATCGGAATGATCTGAGTTCGTTTTTAACATGAACCTTATTTGTTTTTATAGAATTTTGTATTGTAATTTTGATATTCTAAGATTAGAATGTACCAGCTGTATGAACCATCAAAGTATACTGTGCATTTCCCTGTCTTTTTTAATTTTTTGTTATGTAACAATGTGTACTAATTTGTGTATAAAAAGGCAGGTGAAGGAAGTGACGCTAGGGCCTTGAGAAAGCGTGTACCAGCACGTGAAACGGCCGTAGGCATTTCCACATCCTGACCTAGATCCTCTTTTGTAATAAAGAACGTATTTTTTGCCAGTTTCGGTGAGTGCCTCGATCATTCCTCTACATATATATCCAGCTTTTTGTGCTATTCTTTCGAAGAGCAACTCCGTGGCAATTTACCTGCAATCATCCAACAGTAAGCAAGCCATATTTCAACTCCTATTCCGACTGTGCGGTTTTGGTAGTGCCAGCCTCTTTCCTTCTTCCCATTGAATGTTTGAAATTGTGGTGGATTAAAGTCCAGATTAATGGATTTTTACTGTATTGTCTTCTTTTTAATTTACTCTCATGCTCTCTAATACAAAAAATTATGATATAGAAAATATATACCTTAAATGAAGGCACGACTAGATATTATCAGTCAGTGCTATTCTTGTATCACTCTCCTCATCATGGTAACTGGAGTAAGACCCATTATTGCACAGAAGCACTTGTGTGAGCACTGAGCTGCTTCGTTTCTGTTCGGCTTTTTCCAGAAATTGATGTAGCGGTGTACGGACTGAATAGAAAGTCTATGAGCCCGTACACCGGCTTTCCGGAAAAAGCCGAACAGAAACTAAGCGGCTCAGCGCTCACACGAGCTCTTCTGATGCTTCGTTTTAGCGAATGGTGGGGGTCTCAGTGCTCGGACCACCACCAATCAAAACTTCTGACATGTCACTACGACATGTCAGAAGTTTGTTGAACGTTACCCTTTAAATATCTCTAGAAAACAGTTTTCTACAAATGCTTTCCCTGTATTTTCCGGTCCTGGGAATTTTTAGAGATGATTCTTATGACATAGAATTATTTTACATGTATTATATTATAATTCAGCAGATATGAAATGTTGGCCTTTTTATTTAATCAGGAAGCAGTTTACAAATTCTGATAAGATTTTCCATCCTGTAGGCTGGAATTATTTGTCTAACAGCGAGATAATCTTTCTTACTATATGTGTATTGAAGGGCATGAACACAACCTTGCACAAGCATACCACCAAGCATATGCTGAAAGTCTTTGCAAAGATTTTGTGGCCTCACAAGGGTTAAACAAGCTGTTCACGTTTTTGGATATAGTTGCTTGTGGATATCTGACAAATGAACAATCAGGCAACTCCAGTGTTGAGTATTTTAATGTGGCATCTTCAAGCTATATCTTGCACTGATTTTCTTATGCTCTATATGTTTTATATTTACATGAAAGTTATGTCATGGGTAAGCTTAGCATGTGTCAGTAGAAGACAACTTTGAAATGTTGCAGATTTTCTGAAAATCCGCAGAAAGACACAAGGTAATCTGCAGCGGCAACTCCATATGTGCATATTTTGTGCAGATTTCTCTGCGGAAAAACAAACATGTATCTGCAAAAAAAACGCCACTGTACTCACCTACACTGATGCTCTCATGGCAACATTTCCCATGGTCTTTGTACACCTATCCTCTAGTGATGACGCGTCCTGTGATTGGCTGCATCGGTTACATGTCGATGCGACACATAATCGCTGGATGCCAGGTGTACATGAACCGAGAGAGGCGTTACCATGGGAGCTCCAGAGGAGTGTATTGTTTTTGTATAGTTGTTTCTGATACTCCCTAATACATAAAATTGTACAGATTTATTGTTATACTAAGAAAATTTGGGTGGAGTTGTCATGATCTAGGGGTATGTGGAGCCACTAGGCTGCTCCGCTGAAGCGGAGAGGCAGCTGGCCAAGCCACAGTCTATTCAAAGTCTATATAAAAGTTCGTAGCACAAGGGTACCTGAAATAGACCAGACAGTGGAAGAGGCTCTGACACGAATGGGGCTAGATTTGACGGGTTGCGCGAGACATGGCGGATGATACCAGGAATGGCAGATGACTCCAGACGTGGCGTATAACAGCAGGTGTGGCAGGTTGAGCCAGACGTGGTGATTGATACCAAGGAGTGGCAGATGACACCAGACGTGGCGTATAATAGCAGGCGTGGCATGACTCGACTCCAACACTAGACAAGCTCAGGAACAAAAGATAGCACATGAGGAGGAACTTTTCGTCTTTTATCGGCATGTTTTTTGATGCGGTCCACTACTTGGAAAATCACAGACTTAGTTTGCTGCCAGATGTGAATAAAAGACCCAAAAGAAGAATTAGCTGCCAGTACTTGAGTCATGGCTGACACAGGAAGAGGAACTCGAACAACGACCATCTGGCTTTGCGTGGATTTAACCATTGAGCCGACTGTAGGTACGTGAAGTTCTTGTGGTCTGTATAGATGATAATAGGATGGATAGCACCCTCCAGCAAATGTCTCCACTCCTCTAAGGCCAACTTGATGGATAGCAATTCCCGATAGTTGCGTTCTGCTGGGGAGAATAATTTTGAGAAGAAGCCACAAGCCACCATCTTGCCTTTAGAGTTCTTTTGGCATAGTAGTGTTCCAAAACCTACGGAAGAGGCGTCCACCTCCAGAAAGAACTGCCGAGAAGCATCAGGGTGATGGAGAACAGATGCTGAGGTGAAAGCGCTCTTGAGATCAGTAAACGCAGATTCTACCTCCGGAGGCCAAACCTTGGCGTTCACCCCCTTCTTGGTGAGGGCAGAGATTGGAGCCGTCAGAGATAAGAAGTTCGGAATGAATTGCCGATAGATGTTTGTAAATCTCAGAAATCGTTGTATGGACCGAAGACCCTGCGGTCGTGGCCATTCTAATTAGAATTACCTTAAACTATAAGGGTATGCTCACACGATTAACAAAATACGTCTGAAAATACGGAGCTGTTTTCAAGGAAAAACAGCTCCTGATTTTCAGACGTTTTTTGAGCAACTCGCGTTTTTCGCTGCGTCTTCGCAGCATTTTTTACGGCCATTTTTTGAGCTGTTTTCAATAGAGTCTATGAGAAAACGGTTCCAAAAATGTCCCAAGAAGTGTCCTGCACTTCTTTTGACGAGCCGTCATTTTACGCGCTGTATTTTGACAGCGACGCATAAAATGACAGCTCGTCTGCACAGAACATCGTAAGACCCATTGCAAGCAATGGGCAGATGTTTGCCGACGTATTGGAGCCGTCTTTTCAGGCGTAATTCGAGGCGTAAAACGCCTCCATTACGTCTGAAAAGAGGTCATGTGCACATACCCTAACTCGTCTCACTGGATGAAACAGAAAAAACATTTCTGTACATTTGTATAATTTTTTCCTCGTTTTGAATCTTCAGTGATCCAGTATGTGGGAGCAGCTTTCATCTGTGATGATTCACTTTTTAGCTGTCCATAAAATATTGATGCACCATTTGTGGAATTTCTCAAGGATCTAAATAGGTACTATTTTCTGCATGTAGGCATTAGTGGCAAAAGGAAGTCTCAAATGATCTTTAAATACACTATACTTATTGGTATTCATTGTGCTCTGCTTTATATCAGTACCAGTGATATTCACTCAATGTCCTCTGTTTTGCATCCAGGTGTTGCCATGCTAGTTGGTAAAAGTATGGATTATACTTTTCACAGTACAGTGTGTCATAAAAGAAAAAAATGTCATCACTTTCTACTCAAGCACTTTCATCAAATGGACCTTTCTCGGCAGGTATATGGAGAAGTTCCATGGCACCTGACGATAACTGGCAAGCTACATGATATGTACAGGTTTCTATTAAATCAAAGGTAAATATTCCATCAATGCCCAAGATCTAAGTGTCAGACTACTGTCATTGATAGAGAACTGCTGATAACATTGCAATCATGTAGTGATAAGCCAACACAATGTAACAAACTTTTTCTGGATTACCTTTTCTATTTCATATTGCTATAGTGGTTGGGTCACTTTTGCCCAGATATGTCTCATATGTTTGCCGTTGTCATATCTCAGGACACTAGACTTGATCTGTAGAAACATGAAGCATGGATGTCATATGAAAATGGATCTTATTCGCTACTGGCAGATGCTGTTATATTCAGGAAAGGATCCAGCAGTGGAATGTCAAACATTATTACACAATATAACAGGTAGCTCCTTATGTAACTATTAATAACATCCTATTTTATAGACATGTGACATCACCAGCACATGGCATCATATTATAGGGAGAGATAAGGTAATGCACTAATGGTTGGAAGGGTTGTGTATTGAGCGACACTAAAGATAAATTGTTACACTAGGAATGATAAAGAAGACCATATCAGCAGCATCTTCATAAGTCCAAGTAATAATTGTAAGGCGTATTTAAATTGGTTTCCACTCTGTATAATAAATGTTCTTGTATTGTTTATATACAATTTTATTTTGAATATAAAAACTGTAGCAGTTGTAATTTATGATCTGGAAAAAGTACAGTAGAGGCTGTGCAGCTACATTAAGATGATGTTCAGTAGAATATCTTGCCTATTTATTATCATCCCCCAAAAGTGAGAAGGGAGCCCAGCCTGGAGATGGGGGGGGGGGGGACGGGGGGGGACGGGACGACAGACATCTCCAAAGTAAAAATATTTAGATCTGCTCCCATTTGTGGTGAATAATGTCAAACCGTAGAACCAGTGGCGTAACTACCACTATAGCAGCCGTAGCGGCTGCTACGGAGCCCGCTGCATGAGGGGGCTCGTGTCGCCCGCCGGCACGGACCCCCACTCTGGCCGGAGGCTCCGCTAGCTGCCGCTGTGGCTGCTACAGCGCGACGCCACTGAACACTATGGCAGAGCAGGGAGGTATCTCCCAGCTCTGCCATTAAACAAAAGACATGTATCCACTATCCACAGGATAGGGGATACATGTGTAATCGCTGGCAGCGATAGGGAGAACGGGAGACTGAAAGTCCCCTGAAGTTCTCCATCACAAACCTCGGACTTCCGGGGTCTGTGTCGGCAGCTCCGTAGAAATGAATGGAGCGCCGGTCACGCTTGTGCGCATGCGTGACCAGCGCTCCTTTCATTTTTATTGAGCTGCGCAGACGCCGGAAGTCAGAGGTTAGTCATGGAGAACTTGGGGGGACTTTCGGTCCCCCGTTCTCCCTATCGCTGCCAGCGATCACACATGTATCCCCTATCCTGTGGATAGGGGATACATGTCTTTTGTCTTTTCACACTGTAGGTCGCATTTTTTTGGGGGGTTGGGGCTGTATGGCGTTCCCTACAGGGGGGGGGGGCTGTATGGCATTCCCTACAGGGGGGGCTGTATAGCATTCCTTACAGGGGGGGACTGTATGGCGTTCCCTACAGGGGGAGGCTGTATGGCATTCCCCACAGGGGGGGGGGCTGTAAGGCATTCCCTACAGGGGGGGTTGTATGGCGTTCCCTACAGGGGGGCTGTATGGTGTTGCCTACAGGGGGGGCTGTATGGCGTTCCCTACAGGGGGGGGGGCTGTACGGCGTTCCCTACAGACCCCCCTGTAGGGAACGCCATACAGGCCCCCTGTAGATAACGCCATACAGCCCCCCTGTAGATAGCGCCATACAGCCCCCTCTGTAGATGGCGCCATACAGCCCCCCTGTAGATAACGCCATACAGCCCCTTTCAGGGGGGACTGTATGGCGCTATCTACAGAGGGGGCTGTATGGCGTTATCTACAGGGGGGACTGTATGGCGCTATCTACAGGGGGGGCTGTATTGCGTTATCTACAGAGGGGGCTGTATGGCGTTATCTACAGGGGGGGCTGTAAAAAAGGCACTATCTACAAGGGGGGGGGGTTGTGTGACACCCAGGGGAGGGGGGGCCCCAGTCAAAAGTTTGCTACGGGGCCAAGTCTTTCCTAGTTACGCCCCTGCATAGAACTATTCTTTCCATTCAGTGTAAATGTAGTTTTCAGAGATATTTTAGATCTCTACCAGTTATGTGTGGTATGGATTGCAAAAATTACATTATTATCTGTAATGTCTATGGACGCGGACTGTCGTCCTGTCGTACCCTCTGACGACCGCTGCCATGCACGAGTGAGTTCCCGGCAGCATCTCCCTCCTGAGAGACGCCGGCACTCATTTCCTGGTCCGGACACTGTCTCCCGCAGGGCGGGCGTGCCCACGCGTGCACAGCCTTAAAGGGCTAGTGCGCGCACAGTTGCAGAATATCTGCAATTAGCCCAGAATGCTGCTGAACTATAAAAGGGGCTCTGCCCTCTTAATCATTGCCTGAGCGTTGTTGTGTTACCTAAAGTTTGTCATTGCAAATGGTCTCCTACTGTTTTCCGGTTCCCAGTGTTACCCGTTCCTGCTGCCTCTACCCTGTATCCTGTGCTACCGTGCCTTTGTGCCATCAAGAGTTGGAGTTGTGTTGTGTCTTCCGCTGCATCTATTGTGTCACACCCCGCCGGGTGTCTGCTACTGTCGGAGCCTCATCTTAGCCTGAATCCACCGCTACTGTCTACATTGTCTCAGGTACCCTTTCTGGACCATAGACATTGCATTGTACCTCTTTGGCCAGCTGCTATCCCACTACGCGGTATGGCCCAGCAGGTCCACACACCGCGCCGTGACATTATCCTTTTATCTCCAATGCATGCTCCATTGGATGCCATATATTGGACCATATTTTGAAGTGCTTCTAGGGGGATAAAGCAGTCCAATATTTTGCAAGCCTTATAGACTGTAGATAGCAAAAATATGGTGCCTAGCAGAGTTCTACTTACGCTGGCTATAGAGGTACAGTTAAAACAGCTGTTAGAAATTGTATATAATACAGTATTTTTATTGTTCGCACAGGATTGTTTTGTCTCATGAATTAAACAATGTGTTGTAGTAGTGGAAAAGGCTTTGTACAAGTCATAGTCACACAATCCGGACAACCCTATCTCTAATGGAGATCACCTATTATCGCCGGGAGGAAGCTGGGAGTGAGTGGGGGTCCCGCCCCTATGACGTTCATATAGGAATATGGACAGGATGTGTGCTAATAGAACACAAAAATAAAAAAATAAATAAAAAAGATGCTGAAATTTTTCTATGAATACATGATATTTTAGTGTGATAGAATTAACTATTGTTATGACAAGATCTTATTATTGGTCTTATTGTGTTATGTGCCATTGGTTCTTACAGAGAATGCTGCTGAACTTACTAATCTGCGCAGAGTGATATTATTTGCTGCACAGTGCCTCAAAGACATTGGTAAGACCAAAGAAGCAGGCTCAATTCTCTCATCTATTGAACACCATCTGGTGAGTACTGACTCAAAAGTCAAAGAACAACATTATATGTAAATGTGGTAGTAAGAAAATCACAGTCCCACAATAAAATGGAACTCCATCCCCCAGAGCATAGTACTACATGCAAAAAATTCTACTTGTAAATTATCAGGTATCTGTTACCCATCCCTTCTCATCACCCAATGATGGAGTTGGAAGGCATTACTCTCAGTGGCGGATTAAGTAGACCATAGGCACTGGACTGTTACCCAAACTTGGGACCCCCTTCTCCACTGCCGCCCTGCCGAGCCGTAAGTATTGTTAACACTAACTGTCAGGATTCTGTTGTTGTACTGCAAAATTACCACTAGTGGCCGCTGTTTTACACTTTGAAGAATTGTGCTGCACTTTTACTCCTTACCACTGGAGGCTGCTGTTTTGCCCTTAAACCTGCCCTTAACCAAGATGGCAAATGTTGCATCGTGTGGAACCATCTTGTTTCCTGTTTGGGCCTACTTCAGACCACATGGAATACCAAACAGTGCTTGAGTATTGTGACTTGTTCCAGTCTCCTGCTCGTGAGAACTGTCTTTGCCAGACTGTTCCTACTTCCTTGCTATTTACTACTACTCGTGTTCAACCCTCCAAGCACTGTTCCTGGGGACGTCTCACCGGGTTCTGCACTGTGCTCCGCTCGCTACTTCTGACCATAGGATTCCAGCAGTGTTCGCCAGTATCGTAACAGGATACTCAAGCCATTTCCATGGAATCCACCAGAGAAGCAAGTTTGGAGGTTCGTGTGAACAATATGAACTGTTTGCTTACTAACATCTTTGCTGACATGCAAACTTTAAAGACTAAATATTTGGCGTTTGAAAATCAAACAACCCATGATGTTCAAGTTTATGGACAAAGCTACACAGGGTTTACAAGGCATGGTGGCTCAGCAAGCAGAGCTGATCCGGGAACTTCAGAATCGAGTTGTGACCCCAGCCTCTTCATCTACCCTGCCGTTTCCACCATTCAGGTTTTGTGGGGATCGTGACAAATACCGGGGATTTATGAACCAATGCAAGTTATATTTTGGTGCACATGCTGCTCACTTCCCTACTGATAATTCAAAGGTGCTGTGTATTATTATGCTTCTGACACATAAGGCTGTAGCCTGGGCAAGCCCTCTTATTGAAACCAAAGATGCTCGGCTTGATGACTTGGACGCCTTCCTAGCAGCCATGAGCCAAGTATTTGATGATCCTAACCGGTGTACTACAGCAGAAGCAGCGTTGATGGCTCTACGTCAGGGCAGACGCTCTGTTGCCGAATATGCCACAGATTTCAGACAGTGGGTGATGGATACTGAGTGGAATAATGCTGCAAAATTAACATTCTTTAAAAAAGGACTATCTAGTGCACTTAAGGACGAGTTAGCACGGGCTGAAGCTCCCACAGAGTTTGATGATTTTGTACACCATTGTATTCGAATAGACACTCGGCTGTCAGAGCGTCGACAAGAAAAATGGGGTTCTACCTGGTCCCGTAATAATAACTATTACTCGTCTGCTCCCGCTCCCACTCCTAGAGACTCTGAAACAAAGAATTACCAATAACACCAAGCTGAACCTATGCAAATTGACAGTATACAAAAGCGTGAAAGTGCCGACACAAGAGAACGAAGGTTTCGAGAAAATCAATGCTTCTATTGTGGTAAAACTGATCACTTCCTTATCAATTGTCCATGTCGTCAACGCAAGATGGTGGCGGTAGTAGCAGATCATGACTTCTCTGATGTAGAATCTGTTTCTTCTGAACAAGTGCCACCAGTGCATGCACTCATTCATTCAGTCTCCTGCACAGCACCCAATATTAAAAAAGAACACAAAGACACTCATTGCTTTATTCCCATCAAGTTTAGAATTGATTCTCAATGGATATCCGCCTCTGCCATGGTGGACTCTGGAGCAAATGGGAACTTTATGGACATTTCTTTTGCTAATAAACATGGTGTAAAATTTCAAGAGAGACTGTCACCCATTCTTATGGAAACTGTAGACGGATCCCCTCTGAACTCAGGTCCAGTTGATCAAGAAACTGAACCATTGGAGATAATTATGAGACCTAATCACCATGAGGTTCTATCTTTCCTATTAATTTCATCCTCACATTTTCCAATTATTTTTGGACTACCATGGCTGCAGGCTCAGAACCCTACAATTGACTGGGAAACCAAAGAAGTGTCTTTTCCATCGGAGGTCCCCTCCTCAGAGTATTTACCAGAACAATCTCACAAAAAGATTGAAGGGGAGCTTGAAGTATCTCCTAAATTACCTCCTCTATATGACGAATTTACTGATATATGTGACAAAGAGAATGCTAATAAACTTCCTCCACATCGACCTTACGATTGTCCGATTGAACTGTTGCCTGGAGCAGCTGTACCTTTTGGATGCATCTACCCATTAGCAGAGCCGGAACTGAAGGCTCTTAAAGAATACATAGATTAAAATTTAGCTAAAGGTTTTATTCGTCCATCTTCATCGCCAGCAGGTGCACCTATATTTGTTGTTAAAAAGAAAGACGGCTCTTTGAGACCTTGCGTTGACTATAGAGAATTAAACAAAGTCACAATTAAAAACCGTTACCCTCTGCCATTGATTCCGGAGTTGCTGGATAGAGTTCGTCAAGCTAAAATATTCACCAAATTGGATCTTCGAGGTGCATATAATTTGGTTCGCATTAGACCAGGTGATGAATGGAAAACAGCGTTTAGATCACGTTATGGACATTATGAATATCTAGCCATGTCTTTTGGACTTTGCAATGCTCCTGCAACCTTTCAGCATTTTATTAACGATATCTTCAAGGACTTGTTAGATCAGTTCGTAGTCATCTATCTGGATGACATATTAATCTTTTCTAATTCTGCAGAAGAACATCAGAATCATGTGAGAATGGTGTTGGAGCGTCTGAAAGCATATCAACTCTATATCAAGTTGGAGAAATGTGAATTCCATCAAACGGAAATACAGTTCTTGGGTTATATCATTTCTCCCCTAGGGTTACACATGGATTCTAGCAAGATTCAAGCAATTAGAGACTGGCCAACGTTTTATCAAGAATTTTTTGGGCATTATTACACCAATTACCCAATTAACAAAGAAAGGGATACCTTTTGTGTGGTCTCCTCAGACACAAGATGCTTTTTTCAATCTGAAAACAAAATTCACAACAGCCCCTATACTGGTTCATCCTAACCCTGAAAAAGTGTTTATTGTTGAAGTGGATGCTTCAGACTGTGCAATAGGGGCTATTCTATCACAGAGAACTAGAGAGAAAGATTTGCTGCACCCTTGTGCTTACTTTTCTCGAACTTTTACTTCTGCTGAAAAGAATTATGACGTGGGGAACAAGGAACTCCTAGCCATCATTGCTGCTTTCAAAGAATGGAGACATCATTTAGAAGGCACAGCTCAACAAATAGTGGTTCTAACTGATCATCGTAACCTTGAATTTGTTAGATCTGCCAAATGTTTGTCTCCCCGCCAAGCCCGGTGGAGTCTGTTTCTAAATCGTTACAACTTTGTGATCTCTTACAGGCCTGGTTCCCGAAATGGTAAGGCCGATGCCTTATCTAGGTTGTTCTCCAATGACTCCTCCTCGACAGTACCACCAACAACTATTCTTTCCGAGTCCGATTTCCTGGGGGTGATACATAGCAAGGACTTGCTTGATGAGATAAAGGAAGCCTATGAGACCGACCCAATTCTTTTGCACCCACCAGATGAAGTGTCCCTAACTTTCAAAAATCAAGTATGGACTAACAAGCACTGCATTTACGTTCCAGAAACTGTAAGATTAAACGTGCTAAAATTAATGCATGACTCTAAACTAGCAGGTCACAAGGGGATTCAGAAAACACAAGAATTTCTTTCCCGCTTCTTTTGGTGGCCCAATTATCAAAAAGATGTGAAGAAATATGTTTCTTCTTGCAACACCTGTGCCATGTACAAAACTCCTCGTACCTCACCCATGGGATTATTGCAGCCTCTGTCAATTCCATCTCGTCCTTGGGGATCTATCTCTATGGACTATATTTTCGACTTACCAGTCTCCAAAGGGAAGAATTCCATCTTAGTAGTGGTTGATCGGCTCACTAAAGCAGCCCATTTTATTCCTTGCCCTGGACTACCTTCTGCTAAAGAGACTGCTGATCTTATAATTCAGAATGTGTTTCGTCTTCATGGAATACCAGATGAAGTGGTTTCGGATTGCGGAGTACAATTCACATCAAGATTCTGTTTTGAGTTTTTGCACAGCACTCGACATAAATGTCAGTTTGTCTTCTGCTTTTCATCCCCAGTCTAATGGTCAGACTGAGCGCACAAATCAAACGTTAGAACAGTATCTCCGATGCTACATCTGCCATTTACAGGATGACTGGGTCGATTTGCTTCCAATGGCGGAGTTCTCCTACAATAATTCTCAGAATGTCTCCACTAAACAAACACCGTTTTTTGCAAATTTGGGTTACCATCCCAGTATTCTTCCTAATCTTCCCAGAGAAACTTTTATTCCTGCAGTGACTGACAGAATACAATCACTTCAACAGAATCTGGAAATGCTAAAAATTACATTATCAATTGCCCAGGAGAAATATAAGGAAACAGCAGATAAATCTCGTCAGTGGCGGATTATCATTAGGGCGTTTCGGGCGGTCGCCCGGGGCCCAAGACTGCCAGGGGGCCCAAGGAGCCTATGACCGCCCGAACCCCCTCATGCCCAGTGGCGTCGCTAGCACCGGAGGGAGCCCCGGTGCCAGGACCGCACCTGTCAGGCGAGGGGAGCTTTGCTTCTACTTAGCAGCCGTGGTCTGTGCTGCTTTAGAAGCTCCCCCTCCAGCCCCCCTTCCCTGCTCTAAACATCTCTGCTGCTAGCTGTCGGGACATGGGGGAGGGGAGACTGTCGGCGGGCTCTGTGCTGTGAGCAGGAGAAGAGCTGCAGTGAAGACATAAAAGGTAAGTGCATGTGTGTTTAATATCCATATTCATGTGTGTTTAATGTCCATATTCATGTATGTTTAATGTCCATATTCATGTATGTTTAATGTCCATATTCATGTATGTTTAATGTCCATATTCATGTATGTTTAATGTCCATATTCATGTATGTTTAATGTCCATATTCATGTATGTTTAATGTCCATATTCATGTATGTTTAATGTCCATATTCATGTGTTTACAAGGTGTACTTTGTGTATAATGTGCATACTCGTGTATAATGTGCCTACTTAGTGTATAATGTGCATACTCGTGTGTACTTTGTGTACTATGCATACTTTGTGTATAATGTGCCTACTTTGTGTACTTTGTGCATAATGTGTGTACTTTGTGTACTGTGCATACTTTGTGCATAATGTGCGTACTTTGTGCATAATGTGCGTACTTTGTGCATAATGTGCGTACTTTGTGCATAATGTGGTACTTTGTGTACTGTGCATACTTTGTGCATAATGTGCCTACTTTGTGCATAATGTGCGTACTTTGTGCATAATGTGCGTACTTTGTGCATACTGTGCCTACTTTGTGCATAATGTGCGTACTTTGTGCATAATGTGGTACTTTGTGTACTGTGCATACTTTGTGCATAATGTGCGTACTTTGTGCATAATGTGCGTACTTTGTGCATAATGTGCCTACTTTGTGCATAATGTGCGTACTTTGTGTACTTTGTGCATAATGTGGGTACTTTGTGCATAATGTGCGTACTTTGTGTACTTTGTGCATAATGTGTGTACTTTGTGCATAATGTGCGTACTTTGTGCATAATGTGGTACTTTGTGTACTGTGCATACTTTGTGCATAATGTGTGTACTTTGTGCATAATGTGCGTACTTTGTGCATAATGTGCCTACTTTGTGCATAATGTGCGTACTTTGTGTACTTTGTGCATAATGTGCGTACTTTGTGCATAATGTGCATACTTTGTGTACTTTGTGCATAATGTGCGTACTTTGTGCATAATGTCCTTACTTTGTGCATAATGTGCGTACTTTGTGCATAATGTGGTACTTTGTGTACTGTGCATACTTTGTGCATAATGTGTGTACTTTGTGCATAATGTCCTTACTTTGTGCATAATGTGCGTACTTTGTGCATAATGTGGTACTTTGTGTACTGTGCATACTTTGTGCATAATGTGCGTACTTTGTGCATAATGTCCTTACTTTGTGCATAATGTGCGTACTTTGTGCATAATGTGGTACTTTGTGTACTGTGCATACTTTGTGCATAATGTGTGTACTTTGTGCATAATGTGCGTACTTTGTGCATAATGTGCCTACTTTGTGCATAATGTGCGTACTTTGTGTACTTTGTGCATAATGTGCGTACTTTGTGCATAATGTGCATACTTTGTGTACTTTGTGCATAATGTGCGTACTTTGTGCATAATGTCCTTACTTTGTGCATAATGTGCGTACTTTGTGCATAATATGGTACTTTGTGTACTGTGCGTACTTTGTGCATAATGTGCCTACTTTGTGTACTTTGTGCATAATGTGGTACTTTGTGTACTTTGTGCATAATGTGCGTACTTTGTGCATAATGTGCCTACTTTGTGTACTTTGTGCATAATGTGCGTACTTTGTGCATAATGTGCATAATGTGCGTACTTTGTGCATAATGTGCGTACTTTGTGCATAATTTGCGTACTTTGTGCATAATGTGGTACTTTGTGTACTGTGCGTACTTTGTGCATAATGTGCCTACTTTGTGTACTTTGTGCATAATGTGGTACTTTGTGTACTGTGCGTACTTTGTGCATAATGTGCGTACTTTGTGCATAATGTGCCTACTTTGTGTACTGTGTGTACTTTGTGCATAATGTGCGTACTTTGTGCATAATGTGCGTACTTTGTGCATAATGTGCGTACTGTGTGTACTTTGTGCATAATGTGCCTACTTTGTGTACTAGTGTTTAGGTAGTGTTAGCAATAGTTACGGCGCGGCAGGGTGGTGGTGGAGAAGGGGGGCCCAAGTTTGGGTAACAGCCCAGGGCCCATGGTCTTCTTAATCCGCCACTGAATCTCGTAGACCTTCTCCAAACTTCAAAGTGGGAGATGAAGTATGGCTTTCCACCAAGAATCTGAAACTTCACTTACCTTCAGCAAAATTGGGCCAAAAATGTATTGGTCCTTTCAAGATTATTGGACAAGTAAACTCAGTGGCTTTTCGTCTCAAACTTCCCAGACCAATGAGAATACATCCAGTGTTCCATGTATCCCTACTGAAACCTGTTGTTCCAAATCCATTTCCAGGACACCACCTGCCTCCCCCTGATCCTATCGAAGTTGATGGACAAGAACATTATACTGTTGAAAACATCCTGGACTCCAGGATATTCAGAAATCGGTTGCAATATCTAATAAAATGGCAAGGATATGGCCCTGAGGATAATTCGTGGGAACCCGTAGGCAATCTCAATGCTCCTCGACTGGTTAGGGAATTTCACCAAAGATATCCAGATAAACCAAGTCAAACATCGTCCTGAGGCCGCTGTCGAAAGGAGGGAGTAATGTCAGGATTCTGTTGTTGTACTGAAAAATTACCACTAGTGGCCGCTGTTTTACACTTTGAAGAATTGTGCTGCACTTTTACTCCTTACCACTGGAGGCTGCTGTTTTGCCCTTAAACCTGCCCTTAACCAAGATGGCAAATGTTGCATCGTGTGGAACCATCTTGTTTCCTGTTTGGGCCTACTTCAGACCACATGGAATACCAAACAGTGCTTGAGTATTGTGACTTGTTCCAGTCTCCTGCTCGTGAGAACTGTCTTTGCCAGACTGTTTCTACTTCCATGCTATTTACTACTACTCGTGTTCCACCCTCCAAGCACTGTTCCTAGGAACGTCTCACCGGGTTCTGCACTGTGCTCCGCTCGCTACTTCTGACCATAGGATTCCAGCAGTGTTCGCCAGTATCGTAACACTAACTTTTTGTACAAGCATTAACAAATGGGTGTTACGATTCCCCTTTTCACAGGGCTGTGTCCCTACATACTGACAGTATCACACTGTGCACATCCTCTTGACAAGGGGAATGGTAACACACATTTGTCTATCAGTCCTAGACTGCACAAAGACTTTTTGTGAAATACAAGGATTTCCTATAATAAACATGTCAGGAGAGGTGACAGATTCTCTATAAATCTAGGGACTCACAGGTGACGACATCTCAAATTCTAGTAGTTTTTTTCCTCTTTTCTTCTCCATCCGGTCCAGACTTCATGACGACTTCTCCCGGCCATGACCCATTTCTGCAGAATTTGCCTCTCAGATGTCTTCGACTCCTCACTTTTCCAACATATCCACACTTATAAACGAAGATAAAATTATCATGGTGTTACACACTTTGCCCCTAAATATAATAGCACCATACACTGCTCGCCTGAATAAAATAATAACCATACACTGCACCCCTAAATATAATTGTGTCAAACACTGAACGTAAAGCACCACATACACAGTGCCCCCTGTAGATAGCGCCACACACAGTCCCCTGTAGTTACCACCACACACAGCCCCTGTAGATAACATCACACACACTCCCCCAGTAGATAACGCCACACACAGCCCCCTGTAGATAGGACCACACAGCCCCCTGTAGATTGCGCCACACACAGACCCTGTAGATAGTATCACACACACTCCCCCTGTCGATAGCATCACACACACACCCTGTAGATAGCGACACACACAGCCCCCTGTAGATAGCGCCATACACACCCCCTGTAGATGGCATCAAACATAACCCCCTATAGGTAGCGCCACACAGCCCCGCTGTAGATAGCACCACACACAGACCCTGTAGATAGCATCACACACAATCACCCTGTATATAGAGGCACACACAGCCCCCTGTAGATAGCGCCACACACAGCCCCCTGTAGATAGCGTCACACAAAGCCCCTTGTAGATAGCGCCACACAGACCTCCTGTAGATAGTGCCACACACAGCCCCTGTAGATAGCACCACACACAGCCCCCTGTAGATAGCATCACACATACACCCTGTAGATAGCGACACACAAAGCCCCCTGTAGATAGCGCCATACACACCCCCTGTAGATGGCATCAAACATAACCCCCTATAGGTAGCGCCACACAGCCCCGCTGTAGATAGCACCACACACAGACCCTGTAGATAGCATCACACACACTCACCCTGTATATAGAGGCACACACAGCCCCCTGTAGATAGCGCCACACACAGCCCCCTGTAGATAGCGTCACACACAGCCCCTTGTAGATAGCGCCACACAGACCTCCTGTAGATAGCATCACACACCCCCTGTAGATAGTGCCACACACAGCCCCTGTAGATAGCACCACACACAGCCCCCTGTAGATAGCGCCACACACACCCCCTGTAGATAGTGCCACACACACCCCTCTGTAGATAACGCCACACACACATCCCCTATAGCTGGCATCAGACACAGCCCCCTATAGATAGCATCGCACACAGCCCCCTATAGGTAGCATCACACACATCCCCCTGTAGATAGCGCCACACACAGCCCCCTATAGATAGCGCCACACAGCACTCCACCCTTGTATATAGTGTCACACAGCGCTCTCCCTTGTATATAGTGTCACACAGCGCTCCCCCTTGTATATAGTGTCACACAGCACTTCCCCCCCTTGTATATAGTGCTACACAGCGCTCCCCCTTCTTGTATATAGTGCTACACAGCGCTTCCCCCCTTCTTGTATATACTGCTACACAGCATCCCCCCCCCCCCCCCAAAAAAAACCAAACATTTTTTACTTACCTTGCCACTTTCCCGGACGGACGGAGCGCTACACATCATTCGGCCTTTGCAGGGAGTCTTCCCAGCGCCTTATAGGCTGCAGGCCTAATGTGGCCTGCAGTCTATAGTATTCATTTGTATCTGTGTTCCGAGGATGCAGATTCAAGTGAATGTGGCTGTCACTGTGCTAGCGACGCCACCGGGCATGAGGGGGCCCGTGCTGTAATGTGCGGCTTTGGCGGCCATGGGCCCCCTGGGAGCCTTGGGCCTGGGCTGCCGCCCGAACCGCCCTAATGATCCGTCACTGGTTAGTCTGCCAGCACCATAAGAGGGGATTGTACTGATATATAATAACAGGTGTCAGAACAATCTTTCTACAGTTAGGTCCAGAATTATTTGGACAGAGACACAAGTTTTGGATTTTTAGCTGTTTACCAAAACATATTTAATATACAGTTTTATAATCAATATGGGCTTAAAGCGCCGACTTTCAGCTTTAACTTGAGTATATTCACATCCTAATTTGAGGAAGGGTTTAGGAATTACAGCTCATTAATATGTAGCTGCCTCTTTTTCAAGGGACCAAAGATAATTGGACAATTATCTCAAAATCTATTTAATGGGCTGCATGGGCTATTCCCTCGTTAATCCATCATCAATTAAGCAGGTAAAAGGTGTGGAGTTGATACCAGGTGTGGCATTTGCACTTGGAAGCTGTTGCTGTGAACCCACAACATGAGGTCAAAGGAGCTATCAATGTAAGTGAAATAGACCATCGATAGGCTGAAAAAAAATGAAGAAATCCATCAGAGAGATAGCACAAATGTTAGGAGTGGCCAAATCAACAGTTTGGTACATTCTTGACAAAAAAAAGAGAGCACTGGTGATCTTGTGAACTCCAAAAGGCCTGGACGTCCACGGAAGACAACAGTGGTTGATGATCTCAGAATCCTTTCCATAGTGAAGAAAAACCCCTTCACAACATTTACCCAAGTGACGAACACTCTCCTGGAAGTAGGTGTATCAGTATCTAAGTCTACCATAAAGGGAAGAATTCATGAGAGCAAATACAGAGGGTTCACCACACGGTGCAAACCATTAATCAGCCTCAAAAATAGAAAGGCCAGATTAGACTTTGCCAAACAACATGTAAAGAAGCCACCCAGTTCTCGAACAGCATTCTTTGGACAGATGAAACCAGGGGCGTAACTAGGAAAGACTGGGCCCCATAGCAAACTTTTGACTGGGGCCCCCCCTCCCTGGGTGTCACACAACCCCCCCTTGTAGATAGTGCCTTTTTTACAGCCCCCCTGTAGATAACGCCATACAGCCCCCCTGTAGATAACGTCATACAGCCCCCCTGTAGATAACGCCAGACAGCCCCCCTGTAGATAACGCCATACAGCTCCCTCTGTAGATAACGCCATACAGCCCCCTGTAGATAACGCCATACAGCCCCCTCTGTAGATAGCGCCATACATCCCCCTGTAGATAATGCCATACAGCCCCCCCTGTAGATAATGCCATACAGCCCCCCCTGTAGATAACGCCATACAGCCCTCCTGTAGATAACGCCATACAGCCCCCTCTGTAGATAACGCCATACAGCCCCCCTGTAGATAACGCCATACAGAGTCCCCCCTGTAGATAACGCCATACAGCCCCCTCTGTAGATAACGCCATACAGCCCCCTCTGTAGATAACGCCATACAGCCCCCACTGTAGAGAACGCCATACTGCCCCCCTTGTAGAGAACGCCATACAGACCCCCTGTAGATAACGCCATACAGACCCCCTGTAGATAACGCCATACATCCCCCTGTAGATAACGCCATAGAGCACCCCCTGTAGATAACGCCATACAGCCCCCTCTGTAGATAACGCCATACAGCCCCCTCTGTAGATAACGCCATACAGCCCCCTCTGTAGATAACGCCATACAGCCCCCTCTGTAGGGGGGCTGTATGGCGTTATCTACAGGGGGGTCTGTATGGCGTTATCTACAGGGGTGTCTGTATGGCGTTATCTACAGGGGCGTCTGTATGGCGTTATCTACAGGGGGGTCTGTATGGCATTATCTACAGGGGGGGTCTGTATGGCGTTATCTACGGGGGGGGGGGGTCTGTATGGCGTTATCTACAGGGGGGTCTGTATGACGTTATCTACAGAGGGGGCTGTATGGCGTTATCTACAGAGGGGGCTGTATGGTGCTAACGCCATACAGCTCCCCCTGTAGGTGACGCTATACAGCCCCCCTGTAGGTAACGCTATGCAGCCCCCCCCTGTAGGTAACGCTACACAGCCTCCCTTGTAGGTAACGCTATACAGCCCCCCTGTAGGTAACACTATACAGCCCCCCCCTGTAGGTAACACTATACAGCCCCCCTGTAGGTAACACTATACAGCCCCCCCTGTAGGTAACGCTATACAGCCCCCCTGTAATTAACGCCATACAGCCCCCTGTAGATAACGCCATACAGCCCCCTCTGTAGATAGTGCCATACATCCCTCTGTAGATAACGCCATACAGCACCCCCAGTAGATAACGCCATACAGCACCCCCAGTAGATAACACCATACAGCCCTCCTGTAGATAACGCTATACAGCCCCCACTGTAGAGAACGCCATACAGCCCCCACTGTAGAGAACGCCATACTGCCCCCTTGTAGAGAACGCCATACAGACCCCCTGTAGATAACGCCATACAGAGTCCCCCCTGTAGATAACGCCATACAGCCCCCTTTGTAGATATCTACAGAGGGGTCTGTATGGCGATATTTACAGGGGGGGTCTGTATGGCGTTATCTACAGGGGGGGTCTGTATGGCGTTATCTACAGGGTGGTCTGTATGGCGTTATCTACAGAAGGGGCTGTATGGCGTTATCTACAGAAGGGGCTGTATGGCGTTATCCACAGAGGGGGCTGTATGGTGCTAACGCTATACAGCCCCTCCTGTAGGTAACGCTATACAGCCCCTCCTGTAGGTAATGCTACAGTCTCCCCTGTAGGTAACACTATACAGCCCCCCCTGTAGGTAACACTATACAGCCCCCCGGTAAGTAACGCTATACAGCCCCCCTGTAGGTAACGCTATACAGCCCCCCTGTGGGTAACGCTGTACAGCCCCCTGTAGGTAACGCTATACAGCCCCCCTGTAGATAACGCCATACAGCCCCCCCTGTAGATAACGCCATACAGCCCCCCCTGTAGATAACGCCATACAGCCCCCCCTGTAGATAACGCCATACAGCCCCCTCTGTAGATAGCGCCATACATCCCCCTGTAGATAACGCCATACAGCACCCCCTGTAGATAACGCCATACAGCCCCCCTGTAGATAACGCCATACAGCCCTCCTGTAGATAACGCCATACAGCCCCCTCTGTAGATAACACCATACAGCCCCCACTGTAGAGAACGCCATACTGCCCCCCTTGTAGAGAACGCCATACTGCCCCCCTTGTAGAGAACACCATACAGACCCCCTGTAGATAACGCCATACAGAGTCCCCCCTGTAGATAACGCCATACCGCCCCCTTTGTAGATATCTACAGAGGGGTCTGTATGGTGTTCTCTTCAGTGGGGGCTGTATGGCGTCATCTACAGGGGGGCTGTATGGCGTTATCTATGGAGGGGGCTGTATGGAGCTATCTACAGAGGGGGCAATATGGCGTTATCTACAGGGGGGTCTGTATGGCGTTATCTACAGGGGGGGTCTGTATGGCGTTATCTACAGGGGGGGTCTGTATGGCGTTATCTACAGGGGGGGTCTGTATGGCGTTATCTACAGGGGGGGTCTGTATGGCGTTATCTACAGGAGGGTCTGTATGGCGTTTATCTACAGGGGGGTCTGTATGGCGTTATCTACAGGGGGGGTCTATATGGCGTTATCTACAGAAGGGGCTGTATGGCGTTATCTACAGAAGGGGCTGTATGGCGTTATCTACAGAGGGGGCTGTATGGCGTTATCTACAGAGGGGGCTGTATGGCGTTAACGCAGTACAGCCCCCCTGTAGGTGACGCTATACAGCCCCCCTGTAGGTAACGCTATACAGCCCCCTGTAGGTAACGCTATACAGCCCCCCCTGTAGGTAACGCTATACAGCCCCCCCTGTAGGTAACGCTATACAGCCCCCCTGTAGGTAACCCTATACAGCCCCCCTGTAGGTAACCCTATACAGCCCCCCTGTAGGTAACACTATACAGCCCCCCTGTAGGTAACGCTATACAGCCCCCTGTAGGTAACGCTATACAACCCCCCCTGTAGGTAACGCTATACAGCCCCCCCTGTAGGTAACGCTATACAGCCCCCCTGTAGGTAACACCATGCAGCCCCGACCCCCCAAAAAAATCTGACCTACAGTGTGTCCTTTAAAAAACATGTATCCCCTATCCACAGGATAGGGGATACATGTGTGATCGCTGGCAGCGATAGGGAGAACGGGGGACCGAAAGTCCCCCGAAGTTCTCCATGACTAACCTCTGACTTCCGGCATCTGCGCAGCTCAATAAAAATGAAAGGAGCGCTGGTCACGCATGCGCACAAGCGCGACCGACGCTCCATTCATTTCTACGGAGCTACCGACACAGACCCCGGAAGTCCGAGGTTTCTCATGGAGAACTTCAGGGGACTTTCACCCCCTCGTTGTCCCTATCAATGCCAGCGATCACACATGTATCCCCTATCCTGTGGCTAGGGGATACATGTCTTTTGTTTAATGGCAGAGCTGGGAGATACCTCCCTGCTCTGCCGTAGTGTTCAGTACCGTCACGCTGTAGCAGCCATAGCGGCTGCTAGCGGAGCCTCCGGCCATGGTGGGGGCCCGTGCCGGCGGGCGACACGGGCCCCCTCATGCAGCGGGCCCTGTAGCAGCCGCTACGGGGGTAGTTACGCCACTAGATGAAACTAAGATCAACTTGTACCAGAATGATGGGAGGAAGAAAGTATGGTGAAGGCTTTGAACGGCTCATGATCCAAAGCACACCACATCCTCTGTAAAACATGGTGGAGGCAGTGTGATGGCATGGGCATGCAAGGCTGCCAAAGGCACTGGGTCACTAGTGTTTATTGACTGAAGACAGAAACAGAATTCTGACGTTTTCAGGGATATACTTTCTGCTCAGATTCGACCAAATGCAGCAAGGTCGATTGGACGTCGCTTCACAGTACAGATGGACAATGACCCAAAACATACTGCGAAAGCAACCCAGGAGTTTTTTAAGGTGAAGAAGTGGAATATTCTGCAATGGCCAAGTCAATCACCAGATCTCATCCCTATCGAGCATGCATTTCACTTGCTTAACCCCTTCCCGCATTTGGGCGTAACTGTACGTCCGAAAACCAAGTGATTTCCCGCATTCGGGCGTACAGTTACGCCCTGCAGATAAAGCGAGCACAGGAGCTGTGCGCGCTTTATCTTCAGCGGCTGTCAACTGTTATACACAGCTGGCATGCCGCTGCAATGGCTGCGATGGCTGTTACCGCCGATCGCAGCCATTTAACCCCTTCAATGCGGCTGTCAATGACGTCCGCCGCATTGAAGTGGTTTACAGAGGGAGGGAGCTCCCTCTGTAACCCCCGGCCCCCCCCCCGCGATGGATCGCGGGTGGCGGTTGTTGCTATGGCAACCAGGAAGCCGTTACTAGGCTTCCTGGTTGCCCAGGTACGGTAGCCTATTAGGTCCTGCCCGAGGCAGGACCTAATACGCTAACTGTCAAATGAAAAATGACAGTTACGATGCACTGCACTACATAAGTAGTGCAGTGCATCGTAGCGGGGATCAGAAGACCAGATCTTCAAGTCCCCAGGTCAGTGTAAAAGAAAAAGTAAAAAATGTGAAAGAAAAATAAATAAATAAAAGTTAATAAATAATAAATAAATAATAAAAACAACACTTGCTCTGTTTCCCTGATTAACTCCTTTATTAGAAAAAAACATGAAAATATGAAAAAAATCTATACATAATAGGTATCGCCGTGTTCTGAACGGCCTGATCTATAAAAATATCACATTATTTTTACCGCACGGTGAACATCGTAAATTTTTTTAATAAAAAACTATGACAGCATTTTATTTTTTTCTCGTCTTGTCTCAAAAAAAATGTAATAAAAAGTGATCAAAAAGTTGCAAGTAACGCAAAATGGTACCAATAGAAACTACAGTTTGTCACGCATAAAACAAGCCGTCCCGCAGCGATATCAACGAAAAAATAAAAAAGTTATGGCTGTCAGAAAATGGCGACACTAAAACATGATTTTTTTTAGAAAAGAGTATTTTTATTGTAGGAACGTAGTGAAAGGTAAAAAAACAATATAAATTTGGGGTCGCTGTAATCGTCTCGCCCCGCAGAATAAAGTTAACATGTTGCTTATACTGCACGGTGAACACTGTCAAAAAAACAAAAAAAAAAGACACGTGCTGGAATGGCTGTTTTTTGGTTTCCTCATCTCCCAAAAAATGGAACAAATAGTGATAAAAAAAATCGCATGTCCCCCAAAATGTAACCAATAAAAATTACAGCTCGTTCCACAAAAAACGCGCCCTCACACAGCTCCGTCACCGGAAAAATAACACGTTTTGACTCAAAACGCAATGATGCAAAATGATTCTAAATGACGGCCCAGACTCATTTTTAGGTCCAGTAGAATTTCACTAAATACCCCACATTGTCATTTGCTGGACCCCCTAGGTGGACCCCATAGACACAGCGGGGATGAGGAAACTTTAGGGCCTTGTGCGGCTTATAGGGCTAGTGAAGAAGTCAAATATAAGGCAACACTGGAGCGCAGATATTTTGTATAATACCCAATTATCCCGGCCTGTGTATAAAGGATTGGTTCAAAGCGACCACACCATGGATTATTCATTCACCCCATTATTACATCATCCTATTATGACCTGTTGCACTCCGCCCAGCTTACATATACCCTGATGTACTCCGCCCAGCTTACATATACCCTGATGTACTCCGCCCAGCTTACATATACCCTGATGTACTTCGCACAGTTTACATATGCCTTGATGTACTCCGCCCAGCTTACATATACCCTGATGTACTTCGCACAGCTTACATATACCCTGATGTACTTCGCACAGCTTACATATACCCTGATGTACTCCTCACAGATTACATATACCCTGTTGCACTCCGCCAAGCTTACATATACCCTGATGTACTCCGCCAAGCTTACATATACCCTGATGTACTCCGCCCAGCTTACATATACCCTGATGTACTTCGCACAGCTTACATATACCCTGATGTTCTCCGCACAGATTACATATACCCTGATGTACTCCTCACAGATTACATATACCCTGATGTACTCCGCACAGCTTACATATGCCCTGATGTACTCCGCCCAGCTTACATATACCCTGATATACTCCTCACATATTACATATACCCGGATGTACTCCTCACATATTACATATACCCTGATGTACTCCGCACAGCTTACATATACGCTGATGTACTTCGCACAGCTTACATATACCCTGATGTTCTCCGCACATATTACATATACCCTGATGTACTCCTCACATGTTACATATACCCTGATGTACTCCTCACAGCTTACATATACCCTGATGTACTCCGCACAGCTTACATATATCCTGATGTACTCCACAGTTTACATATATCCTGATGTACTCCACGCATATTACATATACCCTGATGTACTCCGCACAGCTTACATATATCCTGATGTACCCGCACATATTACATATACCCTGATGTACTCCGCACAGCTTACATATACCCTGATGTACTCCGCACAGCTTACATATATCCTGATGTACTCCACAGTTTACATATATCCTGATGTACTCCGCGCATATTACATATACTCTGATGTACTCCGCACAGCTTACATATACCCTGATGTACCCGCACATATTACATATATCCTGATTTACTCCTCACAGCTTACATATGCCCTGATACCACATATGGGGTATTCTGGAGAACCCGCTTAACAATTTATGGGATGTGTGTCTACGGTGGTACAAGCTGGGCACAACTCATTGGCCACTGAAATGGCATATCTGTGGAAAACAGCAATTTTCAATCTGCAACATCGATTGTCTACTCATTTTTGCAAAACACTTGTGCGGTCAAAATGCTCACTACACCCCTAGATCAATTCTTTGAGGGATCTAGTTTCCAAAATGGGGTAATTTTTCGGGGGGTACCACTGTACTGGTACTATAGCTCAATGCAACATGGTGTCAAAAAACGAATCTTATAAAATCTCCACTCCAAATACTAAATGGCGCTCCTTCCCTTTAGAGCCTTGCTGTGTGTCCAAATAGCAGTTTATGACCACGTGTGGGGTATTTCCCTACTCTGAAGAAGTTGCTTTACAAATGTTACGGTGCTTTTTCTCCTTTATTTGTTGAGAAAATGAAAAAATTGTAACTAATGCCGCGTCTTATTGGAAAATAATGTAATTTTTCATTTTCACTGCCCATTTCTAATAAAATATGAGACACATGTGGGGTCAAAATGCTCACTACACCCCTAGATGAATTCCTCAATGGGTGTAGTTTGCCAAATGGAGTCACTTTTGGGTAGTTTCCACTGTACGGATACCTAAGGGGCTTTGCAAAAGCGACATGGCGCAGAAAAACCAATCCAGCAAAATCTGCTCTCCAAAAGCCAAATGGCGCGCCTTCCCTTCTGAGCCCTGATGTGTATTCATACAGTACTTTATTACCACATATGGGGTATTTCCGTACTCTAGAGAAGTTGCTTTACAAATGTTATGGTGATTTTTCTCCTTTATTTGATGAGAAAATTAAACATTTTTACCTAAAGCTACGTCTTAGTGGAAAAAAATGAAATTTTTCATGTTTACTGCCCAATTCTAATGAAATCTATGAAACACCTGGGGGGTCAAAATGCTCACTACACCCCTAGTTGAATTCCTCTAGGGGTGTAGTTTCCCAAATGGAGTCACTTTTGGGGGGTTTCCACTGTACTTGTACCTTTAGGAGCTTTACAAATGCGACATGGTGCCGAGAAATCAAACCAGCAAAATCTGTACTCCAAAAGCTAAATGGCGTGCCTTCCCTTCTGAGTCCTGCCGCTTCCCCAAACAGCCATTTATGACCACATGTTGGGTATTTCCGTACTCTGGAGAAGTTGCTTTACAAATGTTGGGGTGCTTTTCATCATTTATTTGTTGAAAAAAATAAAAATTTTGAGGTAAAGCTACATCTTATTGGAAAATAATGTAATTTTTCACTTTCACTGCCCAATTCTAATGAAATCTATGAAACACCTGTGGGGTCAAAATGCTCCCTACACCCCTAGATGAATTCCTCAAGGGGTGTCGTTTCCTAAATGGAGTCACTTTTGGGGGGTTTCCACTATTCTGGTACCTTAGGAGCTTTACAAATGCGACATGGTGCAGAGAAACCAATCCAGCAAAATCAGTTCTCCAAAAGCTAAATGGCGTGCCTTCCCTTCCGAGTCCTGCCGCTTGCCCAAACAGCAGTTTATGACCACATGTTGGGTATTTCCGTACTCTGGAGAAGTTGCTTTACAAATGTTGGGGTGCTTTTCCTCATTTATTTGTTGAAAAAAATAATAATTTTGAGGTAAAGCTACATCTTATTGGAAAATAATGTAATTTTTCATTTTCACTGCCCAATTCTAATGAAATCTATGAAACACCTGTGGGGTCAAAATGCTCACTACACCCCTAGATGAATTCCTCAAAGGGTATAGTTTCCCAAATGGAGTCACTTTTGGGGGGTTTCCTTTGTTTTTGCACCACAAGACCTCTTCTAACCTGACATGGTGCCTGAAATATAATTTAAGAAAAGGAAGGCCCAAAAATCCACTAGGTGCTCCTTTGCTTCTGGGGCTTTTGTTTCAGACCCGTAGCGCACTAGGGCCACATGTGGGATATTTCTAAAAACTTCAGAATCAGGGCAATAAATATTCAGTTGTGTTTCTCTGGTAAAAACCTTCAGTATTACAGGAAAAATGGATTAAAATGGAATTTCTGCAAAAAAAAAATGAAATTTGCAAATTTCCCTTCCACTTTGCTTTAATTCCTGTGAAACGCATAAAGGGTTAAACTTTCTAAATGCTGTTTTGAGTACTTTAAGGGGTGCAGTTTTTAAAATGGGGTGATTTGTGGGGGTTCCTAATATATAAGGCCCTCAAAGTCACTTCAGAACTGAACTGGTCCCTAAAAAAATAGGCTTTTGAAATTTTCTTGAAAATGTGAGAAATTGCTGCTAACTTAGAAGCCTTATAACGTCCTAAAAAAATAAAAGGATGTTCAAAAAACGATGCCAATCTAAAGTAGACATATGGGAAATGTTAGCTAGTAACTATTTTGTGTGGTATAACTATCTGTCTTACAAGCAGATACATTTGAATTTAGAAAATGCTAATTTTTTGCAAATTTTCTCTAAATTTTGGTGTTTTTCACACAAAAATATTGAATTTATCGACCAAATTTTTTCACTAACTTGAAGTACAATATGTCACGAGAAAACAATCTCAGAATCACTTGGATTGGTAAAAGCATTCCATAGTTATTACCACATAAAGTGACACATGTCAGATTTAAAAAATGAGGTTGTGTCATAAGGTCCAAAAGTGGCTGCGTCCTTAAGGGGTTAAGACAAAACCTAAGGCAGAAAGACCCACAAACAAACAAACAACTGAAGACGGCTGCAACAAAGGCCCGGCAAAGCATCACAAAGGAGGAAACCCAGCGTTTGGTGATGTCCATGGGTTCCAGACTTCAGGCAGTCATTGCCTGCAAAGGATTCTCTACAAAGTATTAAAAAAAACATTTTATTTATGGTAATGTTAATTTGTCCAATTACTTTTGAGCCCCTGAAATGAGGCGGCTGTGTAGAAAAATGGTTGCAATTCCTAAACGTTTCACAGGATATTTTTGTTCAACCCCTTGAATTAAACCTGAAAGTCTGCACTTCAATTGCATCTCAGTTGTTTCATTTCAAATGCAATGTGGTGGCATGCAGAGCAGAAATCATGAAGATTGTGTCACTGTCCAAATAATTCTGGACCTAACTGTATGTAAGTGGTTACATACTACGCTTATGTTGCTATGACTCTGCTATAGTCATAGTAGTAACATTTGCAGCCATATTGGTTGTCACCTTTGCATTAGCGTTTTAGAATCTGATGGTAAAACGTACACTTTTTTTATTGGTTGAACATCGTGATAAAATAAGGGTATGTTCACACGCAAACACAAAATACGTCTGAAAATACGGAGCTGTTTTCAGGCAAAAACAGCTCCTGAATTTCAGACGTTTTTGCAAGTACTCGCGTTTTTCGCAGCGTCTTTTACGGACGTAATTGGAGCTGTTCTTCATTGGAGTCAATGAAAAACGGCTCCGAATACGTCTCAAGAAGTGACATTCACTTCTTTGACCCGAGCAAATTTTTACGTGCCGGCAATGGGTAGATGTTTGTGGGCGTAATGGAGCTGTTTTTTCAGGCGTAATTCGAGGCATAAACTGCCTGAATTACATCTGAAAATAGGTCGTGTGAATATACCCTAACAGTTCATTGTCAGTTTCTATCACCCAGTTTCTCCAAAACACTAAATGCGGAATCTCCTAGTTATCAGCAATATGGGATCAGGACATGTAACAGCATATGTATGTCGATTTGCTGTTCAGAAGTCTCAGAACACTAGATGACTCCTATCTTTTTCTAGCAGAATAAGACTATGTTCCCAGCACGTTTTTTTGTCTACATTTGACGTATAGGTCGAAAAAAGATCCTGACGTTTACGTTAAATGTAGGCTGCGACTGATGCGTAAAAGTGGCATCCGTCACCCATAGGCCCCCATATTAAAAAAGTATACCACGCTGTATACGTTTTTGGGGGATCCGGCAGGGTGCAAAAGTATAGTCTACTATGCTACACCAGCCTTCAAAAATAGAGGTATATTCATGTATACCAGCCCAAACGAGGCCAAAAGGATACTCTTTTGGCCTCCGTCTGGCTATAGGAGACGTATGAACACGCTTAGCGCATATGTCTGGAGCTTTCCCAATGTACATTCCATTCAAAGGACATAAACGTGATATGCACAGGGCTAAAGAAGAAGGAAGTTAGATTAAGGGTCATTTTTAAGTCAATTCTTCTTAGTAACATCATGTGGCCTCTAGATGGTGCTGATTTGTTGGTTAACGATGATCTTGTATTTCAGAATAGTGCAGCCTTTTGTACAGATATTTAGTACCCTTAGGAAATAATATAATGCCACCCTTATGCTTAGGCCTCATGCACACATCTTTAACCTTTCACTGACCGCACACGGATGGCTTTTGTGTGCGGTCCAGTTTTTAATGGACGATTGAATAGAATGGGTGAGACTGATCCGCAAAAACTGACAGTAATATGACCTGCTCTGAGTTTTACGGATCGGGCACACAGATTCGCAAAAAGATGGATGTGTGCTTGGCCCCATAGAATTGAATGGGTCAATGTGCTATTTGTTAAAAAAACGGATAGAGCACTGAAGAAAATAACTGATATGCGCATGAGCCCTTAGGGTATGTGCACACGATAGCTGCCTTTTACGTCTGAAATTACAGACTGTTTTCAGGAGAAAACAGCTGCCTCGTTTCAGACGTAATTTCTCCTCCTCGCATTATGCGAGGCGTCTTTGACGGCCGTAAATTTGAGCTGTTCTTCATTGAATTCAATGAAAAACGGCTCAAATTACGTCCAAAGAAGTGTCCTGCACTTCTTTGACGAGGCAGTCATTTTTACGCGTCGTCGTTTGACAGCTGTCAAACGACGACGCATAAATTACAGGTCGTCGGCACAGTACGTCGGCAAACCCATTCAAATGAATGGGCAGATGTTTGCCGACGTATTGTAGCCGTATTTTCAGGCGTAAATCCAGGCATAATACGCCTCGTTTACGCCTGAAAATAGGTCGTGTGAACCCAGCCTAAGAGTCCTAGATTGAAATGGTTGAGTATAACTACTATAAGCTATGTGGCTAAATGCACATACACCAGTATGATATACAGTATATTAATTTAACTTTTCTATCGGCTGACTTCATTTTGAATTGTTTTGTTTAGGAAACCGCCGAAAGCAGAAACAATAAAGTACTCATGTGGGCACAAAAAATAGCTGGAGATCTGTATCAAGACATTGGCTCCTGGCAAAAAGCAATTATTTATTATGAAAAAGCACTGGATAACCTTGAGAGTCTTAACAAAAATGACCTACAAAATAATTACAAACTGCAGAGACTCAGAGGTTTGCTTTGTTTCAATAAATGATTATTAGGCCCCCTTCACATCACGATACTGCACTAAGTTTGACGTATACGCTGGGAAAAGCTGCCAACGTATACGTCACTTGTCACGTGGTGTATATTGGCTTGTTCTGCTTCACAGCCCGTAACGCGCATGCTCTGTCACTGCTGTCCTCGCGGTCCCTGCTGTTCTCGAGATAACAGCAGGGGCCGCGCATGTGCGTTACAACAGAACAAGCCAATATACACCACGTGACAAGTGACGTGTCGTATACCCGGCAAAGAATTCAAGATCAACAAAGCGGCAGAGCCAGTGCAGAGAGCGACGTCACCAGTCAAGTTCCCCATGGCAGGAACTGGAAACGAGGCCACTTTGGAAAATGTAAGTATATTACAAATGTATTTACATTTATAAATTACATGCATTAAAGGGGTTTTTGAAAATATGATGGTATCTCGGACAACCCCTTTAAGAGGAATGTGTCTCTGTAATTGTAATCCAATGCAATAGTGCTTAAGACTGGCTTATGAAACGGCAGTCTTAGTAAATTCCTACCTATATGCGACTCTTGTTATACCCTGCATTGTATAAGGCATGCATTGGTTCATGTGCAATGGTGAAACCCATGGACGATACTGTCACATTACATAACAAGGTTAACATGTCACTGCGGCCATATTGTATACAAAGGGCAGCGGCTTTTCAGCATCAGTAAGGCCTCATGCACACGACCGTGTTTTTGCGTCCGCAATTCCCCCGCAAATCCACGGGAGAATTGCGGACCCATTCATTTCTATGGGCCCATACACACTATCCGTGTTTTCACGGGTCTCCGCATGTCCGCACATCCGTGCCGCAGAAATTCCGGACATGTCCTATTATGGGCCGCAAATGCGGTGCGGACATGCCAATAGAAGTCAATGGGCCCGTGGAAATTGCGGATACACCGCCGTGTGTCATCCGCAGTTTGCGGATTTGCGGATCATGTGACCTTCTAAAGGGGGTTTGACCAAGCTTTTGGCATCCTGTTTAAAAGTCCTTTTTTTTTTTTTTTTTTTTTCATCCGCATTTTTGCGGATTACATACGGATGAACTGCGGATTACATACGGATGAACTGCGGATGACATTCCACGGAACACGGTCCTGGAATTTGCGGACCAGAAAAACACCACGGTCGTGTGCATGAGGCCTAAGTCCTAATAAATCTGTTTTAGAGTTTGACAGTCAAACACAAGCAGCAGTTCACATTCATACAATGCGCAAGAAATGTGACAAGTGTTGTTCTGTTGTATTTCTTTCATGTTCAAGTGTCCGAGGTACTATAAGACCAGGATCGCACACAGTTTTGATGCAGGTTAATGCAGTTTTTGGCTCCGTTTTTTTATTCAAATACATGAGTGGGCACAAAATAGCGGCGACGAATCAGTCTTTACGTTATACTTTTAATTCTTTCTGGATCCACTTCTGGCTTTGGCTAAAAACACTGAGCCAAAAACTGTCAAAAAATTGAATCAAAACTCTGTGTGTGATCCTGGCCTTAAAAAGAAAACTACAGTATACTAACTAGTTATTTCATGTGCACATCATATTTCCCTTTGTACATATCGTGCCTTTTTTTTCATATTGATCTGTATATGAAGATTTTGCCACCATTTGAGGATGTTTTATTTGGGGTTAATCGTGCAGACTACACAAATATTTCATTTTGTATAAAACTAGTATTCAAAGTCCTTGCTGAGATAGAAGGTGGATTTCAGACTTGAGCAGAGACTCCTTACTTAGTTAAAGGGCTTGTCTCCTTATGAGAATCCCTGTCCATATGCCCTAAATTGCCCACTTGGGACCCCTTTCTATGAGGAAGAGCAGAGAGCTGCCAGAAACATTTAAATAGCTAACATGTAATACTGCATTTTTCCTGTAGTGGCCACTGCAGGGAAAATGTATGGCCAACCTTAGCTCCCCCAGCAAGACTGCTGATCCCTGAATTGGGTTCAATATAAAAGTAGGTTGTCATGGTGAAACAACTCCTTTAAAGAGAGCCTATTGTCAGCAATACCCTATCTGTTTTAAATGAAAAAGTCAGGTCCAAGCTTCCTGGTATGTTAATCCCAGCATGCACAGCATCTTCCCACAAACCCCCACAACAGTATCAGGCCTTGAGATCTCTCTGGTTATCGCGAGATCTCACTTCTCTGACTGAGTGAGCGCTGTATACAGCATTAATACAGCAGTTATCAATCAAGAAGTGCTGTATTAAAGGTGTTTTCCCAGAATGGACTATTATCACCTATTCACAGGATAGGCGATAATTGTATGATCACTGGAGGCATGACTGCTGGGCCCCCCAACGATCGCGAGCGCCCTGTTCCTGCACACTGCTCGACTGCACTGAGGAGGAATTTGAATGGAGCTGCGGTCGAGCATGCATGCATGCATGCTGCCGCTCCATTCTAAGTTTATTGGAAGGACGGAAACAGCTGTGTACAGCACTCAGCTGTTTTCATCAGTGCCACAGACATTATATGGAGCGGCGGGGTGCATGATCGATTTCTGCTGCATTCAAGCTCCTCCTCACTGCATGGGGAACAATGAGGTGGAACGGGAGGTTCGGGACCACTATTCTTGCAATCAGTAAAGATCTCGGCAATAAGGGCCCCCAGCGATCAGATAACTGTCCATTTTGGTACAACCCCTTTAATTCTGTAGACAGCACTCTGCTGTTTTAATGCTATAGATATCACTCTTTAAGTCAGATCTGCGAGATCCCACAATAACCATATATATCTCACAGTCTGATTCTGTATGCTGCTGTGGGGGTTTGTGGGAAGATACTGGGCGTGCCGGTATCCCCCTACTAGGAAGTTGGGACTCGACTCTTACAGGTAGTTGCGTCATTTGCATACTAAGTGTGCAACTTCTACAGAGTATGTTTTTTTTTTCTAAATTGTTATAGTTTGAAAAATATATATTTTTTTGGGGGCTAATGATTTTTAAATGAAAACACATGAGGTATTGCTGGTGAAAGGTACTCTTTAAGCCAAAGGGATGCAGTGTTCAGCTCTTTAATTCTAGCATAAGATGGGATTTCCCAGTCCTTTAAGGTGCACATACCCTTAAAGAGGACCTGTCATTAGGTCCAACAAAGTGAGTTATTAGACTCACGTAATTGCCGCTGTGTCTGTGAGTCCAGCGGTGTTTATTTCTTACTTCTACCTCCCTATGTTGCTGAGATATTCCACCCTCTTTATTAAACAATATGTAAATGAACCGCTGGCCAACCAAGAGGGTTTGGCCACCAGCTATTCTCAATGGGCGGAGCTAGCAGAGAGCCTCTGACGCTGATTTATCAGCGTGAGGCTGTTTCCTCCAGACATTCCTAGGGCGCTGGCCTAGTAGTGTTTGGAGTAAACAGCCTCACGTTGATAGGTCAGCATCAGAGGCTCTCTGTTAGCTCCGCCCATTGAGAATAGCTGGTGGCCAAACCCTCTTAGCTAGCCAGCGGTTCATTTACATATTGTTTAATAAATAAACATCGGGCAATATCTCAGCAACGGGGGAGCGCAGAGGTACGGAATAAACACCGCTGGACTCACCTAGTGACAGGTCCTCTTTAACCCTTTCCCGACATTTGACGTATCCATACGCCAAAGTCGGGTAGGGGAAGTATGGAACGGGCTCACGGAGTGAACCCGCTCCATACGATGCCGGTGTCGGCTGTATGTTACAGCCGACACTTCAGAGTAACAAGCGGGATCACGTTCGAGCGCGATCCCGCCCACTGCAATGCAATCGCGGGGTGACGATGGTTGCTATGGCTGCCAGGTCTGCCATCTTTGTGCTCCTATTAAGCGCTGCATCTGGCAGGGCTTAATAGAAGCCTGTCAGAATTACGATATACTGCAATACATATATAGTGCAAGCGATCTAACGATCGCTGGTTGAAGTCCCCTAGGGGGACTAATAAAAAAAGTACAAATTAGTAAAATAAAATAAAAAATGTAATGTAAAAAAATAAATAAAAAATTTAAAGTCCAAAAAACCCCCCTTTTCCCATTTTCCCCCTAGAGCATAGTAAAAAAATAAATAAACATAATTGGTCCGTAAAAGTCTAAACTATTACAATTTATCATTATTTAACCCGCACGTTGAACGCCGTAAAAAAAAATTGTAAACGCCAGGATCTCTATTTTGTGGTCACCTCATCTACCACAAAAAAATGAAATAAAAAGTGATTAAAACATCGCATGTACACCAAAATGGTATCATTAAAAACCACAGCTTATCCCACAAAAAATAAGCTCTAATACCACTTAATCGACGGAAAAATAAAAAAGTTATGGCTCTTGGCATTTGGCGACACAAAATAAATTTTATTTCTTACACTTAGGTTTTTACTTGTAAAAGTAGTCAAATATAGAAAAAACTATATATATTTGGTATCGCCGTAATTGTATTGACCCACAGAATAAAGTTAACATGTTGTTTTAATTGCACAGTGAATTCCGTAAAAACGACGTGCAAAAAACTATGGAGGAATAGCTGTTTTTTTTCATTTTCTACTCCACAAAAATGTTTTCCCCCGTTTCCTAGTACATTATATGGCACAATAAATGGTGCTACCAAAATCTACAACTCGTCCAGCAAAAATGAAGCCCTCATAAGACTATATCGACGGAAAAGTAAAAAAGTTATGGCTTTTGGAAGGTAGGGAGGAAAAAACGAAAATGTAAATCTGAAAAAAGGTACAAAAATATACATCTTACATGCCAGATATAATAAAAAGAACATGAATGAATCACATAATTACTATTTACTTACAAGAATATTTTTGTGCATTAGAATTGCATTTAGTACCCGTGTTTAACTCTTTAGGTAGGCTATTGTATTTAAAAGCAACCCTGGAAGCCAAAATGTGCTACGAACAGCGAAGCAAGATACTTGAAAATCCTTTTGAACAGCTCCACCCACACACAACAGGGCCATATGAACAACTCGCAGAGAAACTTTGGCAAGGTCTTTACAAGTGAGTTCTTATTTCCTATTCAGATTATTGCTTTACTGAGATGACAATAAAACCTTACACCATAATAAATATAAAAGATTCATAATTACAAAAGGCAGCCCTATAGGAAAGCAGTTTGGGGGTTTATTATGTACTCATTACATTATGTGCTCATTACATTCTAGCTGCCTGCAGTTGTCCTACGTAGACAGGACAGTGCCCTTTATGTTATATGTTAATACAAAATCCTATTTGTCCTCTGAGTAGTGATACTGCTGGTAATAAGTAGTTGTAATGTATTTACAATAAAATGGGGTGTATTTGATCACATGTTCTATAAGAAAAGTATAACTGTAATAAAAAAACAATACCTATAACCTTCCTGGCTAAAAGTTATGTCCTCATAGAATTCTTGTTTTGTATTATATTATATACTAAGGCCTTATTTTCACGAGCGTGTTAAACGTTCATGCGACGGCCGTTGAAACAACGGCCGTCCCACGGACCTTTGTAATTCAATGGGGCCGTTCACACAGCCGTTGTTTCAACGGACTGTGTGAAGGGTCCGTGAGAAAATAGGACATGTCCTATTTTTTCACGCTTCACGCATCCCTCCATAGACTCTCATCTATGGAGGATGCGACACATCGCGTCCCGCAGCGCTGAGCACGGGTGCACCTCAGGCGTGAAAAACTGCAGTTTTTCACGTCCGAGATGCGCAACGCTCGTGTAAATAATGCCTAATAGTGCTTTGAATTGGGAATAGTAAAGCGCGAATTGTGAATGTCAATTGGACTTGGTTTTAGTTACACATAAGCAATATTAACTTCTTAATACTGATCCATTTGAAACTTATAAAAGCTAGGTCAGATGACTGAGATCCGTTTTAAACATTTAGCAACCATTGTGCTTTCGGAATATATGGGCCCATGGTTTTGTGGTAGAAAATAGAAATCTGGACTTTCCAAACACATAATAGTTATATTTAGCAATGCAGCAAACAATAATTTGGGCCTTAAAGGGGTTGTCCACTTTCTGAAAACACCGACATCCGGACCCCACACCGATCCGCAACTCCGGTTGCCTCCGTGCACCGGATGTTTGGAACGGGATGCAGTAGTTGGGGCCGGAAGCAGATGGCTCCCATCACTGCATAGCAGCCGTTCGGTGGAACTGCAGCTCTGCTCCTATTCTTTGACCGCAGCCATCTGCTTCAGGCAACATCAGTGCGGGGTCTGGGTGTCGGACACGTACTGATCATATACTGATCACCTAACTTTTGTTCTACTTTTGTTCCACTGCGATCGGTCCCTGCACACTCAACGCAACTCAAACACATTATGGGGAAAAATGGCGCTGTGTGAAATCAGGTCAGTACTATTACTGAGCTGAGCGCGAACGATGCGCTTAGCCCGACATAATAGTACTGAGCTGAGCGTAAAGGGGTTAAAGGGGTTTCTGGGTCTGTAATAATGATGGCCTATCCTTAAGATATTGATGCCCTATTCTATCGGTGGCAATCTGACAACTGTGGCTGGGAAAACATGCAGCCCCTTCATGAAACTTCTACAGATAATTGTTAAGATTATGCTATTTTTCATAGTTTTTATTTTATCTGGAAATAAATGGTATAAAAGGTAGGTCTGGACCTAGAAAGAGATGAATAACACGGAATTATACTGTATTATACACTATCTTCTATCATTTATATATTTTAATGTCTTTCATGTAATACAGCAAAGACCTGTTTTTAATATTATGCCATTTTTTTAGGTTTTGTATTGGTGACATTTCTAAATCAGAAACACTTCTTGCGCTAGTCGCTGTCCAGGGTGCTGAAAAAGTTACCGCCGATCAGTGCAGCCCATTAACTCTTTCAGCACCAAGTACAGTGACTAGCGCTGAACAACCCTGCTCTTTCAGCACCCTGGACAGTACCATGCTCGGCGCTCGGAAACGGAAACACAGAGTGCACACAGAAACCACGCGGCCGCTAAAACGGGCACACGGATCCGTCAAAAATGTCCGCTAAAACGGTGAAGGAAGTGTGCACGAGGCCTTAGATGTTCCCTGTCAGTTCTTCCTTGAGCCATATATACACGATTAAAAAAACATAAAATAAAAGTATACTTAGGCATAAGGCTGGATTCACACGACCATGTTACGTCCGTATTGGACGGAACGTATTTTGGCCGCTAATCCCAGACCGGACACACTGCAGGGAGCCGGGCTCCTAGCATCATAGTTATGTATGATGCTAGGAGTCCCTGCCTCGCTGCATGACAACTGTCCCGTACTGAAAACATGATTACAGTACGGGACAGTTGTCCTGCAGCGAGGCAGGGACTCCTTGCGTCGTACATAACTATGATGCTAGGAGCCCGGCTCCCTGCACCGTGTTTGGTCCGGGACTTCCGGACGAAATATATTCCGTCCATATATTCCGTCCATGGTCGTGTGAATCCAACCTAAGAGGCACACGCCTCTTAAGACATTTGTTGCATTTTTGGCTGTCCGTGCGTCGATGAATTAAATCTTCAACAGCCAGGAGCTGGCGTAGATCTACACTATAATTTACGCTAGTTTTTGGCTTAAATTATAATTAATGTGTCGGGATGCAGAATTGCTAAACCCAGCCCACTTTCTAAAAATTGGCAAGACTGGGTGAAATGATTTTAAACATGTCGAGAAACATAGAAATTATGTTCACTTTCTCTCAATGTTCTTAGGATTGACCAATATGTCATAAAAATATTTGTTATATTTTACAGACAACCTTGTGTTAACCATGTGTTGTCAGTGAAGATGATTGGGTAAGCACAAAAATAGGTATGTCCCCCCCCCCCTCTGCTGACTTAGGAGCAAGAGTGCCACATGCAAGAATGAGATAATGTGGTAGCCTTCTTGGCCATTCAGCAACACTGAAAAGCTATTTTTCAATTCTCCAATAAGGCCAGGATCACACATTCCCGTTTTTAGAAAGAAAGTCATAAAGAAAAGAGTGATCCATCTATTTTGAGTCTACTCCAGTGTTTGACTAAAGAAACTGAGCCAAAAACGGCAACAAAAACGGCATCAAAACTGCGTTTGTGATCCTGGCCTTAAAGCAGATTTGTCCTGTCACAGTCATGGGGTAGGTCTCTAATGTACTGAATGTGTGTCTGAACAAGTTTTCCCAGGCTCTGTCAGGAGTTACATTACCCCAGGAATGAGCGTGTCACAATGCTGCTGATATTGCAACCATTGATCAACTAGCAGGGACACAGAGAATGTCGTCTATTTTTAGTCTAGACATGCTGAATAATGCAATAGCAAAAATATTTGTTATACTCCATTGATTATTACCACACACTAATATCTCAGGTGTATCAATATACAGTATTTCCTTAGTATACTTATTATAATTGGTATTACCAGTTTTCTTTTGTCAAATTTCTATTTAGCTCATGCTCCGTTGCTAAATCTAGAATGAAGTTTATTGCTTGAGAAGAGGTCAACTTCCTCCATCTGCTGCATCACCCTCAAGCAACCGACAGTACTCTGAATTACTTGGGGAAAATGTTTTTCTTAAATGGGGTTTTCCCATCTAAGATAGTGAAGGTATATTGCTAGCTCCGGTGTTGCTGTTCCTTAAGGACACAACAATTTTATAGTTTTTTCATCGTTGCGTTCTGAGAGCCATAACTTTTTCATTTTTAGTCAACGTAGCTATATGAGGGCCTTTTTTTTTAGAGGACAAGTTGTATTTTTTAATGCTGCCATTTTGGGGTATATATATATATTCTATTAAAAAACACTTTATAATTTTTTTGTGGGGGAATGTAAAAAAAACTGCAGTTTGGCCATTGTTCTGGGGATTTCTTATGTATGGTGTTTACCGTGCGTTATCAATGACATGGTAGCTTTATTCTGCTGGTTGTTAAGATTACGGTGATCCTAAATTCATATGTTTTTTTTTATGTTTTACCACTTTTGCACAATAACACACTTTTTCCAAAAATTATTTATTTTGTATTGCTGCATTCTGAAAACCATATTTTTAGTTTTGTCGATTAAGCTTCATAAGGCTTTTTTTTTTGCCGGCGGAGTTGTTGTTTTCATTGGTACCATGTATTCCTTTTTTGGGAGGGGGGTGAACAAAATTGAAAAATAACAAAAATAACGGTTATGTGTACTTTTTAAATATTTCTGAACATTTTATTTAACTATTTTTGTCCTTCTTTGGCCCTTGGCAATGCGATCATTTGATCGCTTACATAAAACACTGCAATACATCTGTATTGCAGGGTATTATGCCTGTCAGATAGCCATACACACACGACAGATTTGGGGGCCTTCTTTAGGCCTCCAGCTGTCATAATAAACTATCAGCATCCAGCAATTGCATAGCGGGGACGCTGATGGGATGACAGAGGCAGTCCTATCTCTTTGTCTATCCACTTAGATTCCGGGGTTGATATTGACCACAGCATCTGAATGGTTAAATGGACGGAATTGAAATTATGTCTGATAACGGAAGTTGCAGCAGAGTGTCAGCTGTAATATACAGCTCCTGAGCCCCACCATACATTTGCAGGGCTCGATGCTTACTACATAGTTTGCACAATAAATTTATGGCACATGTTGCCATAGGGTTTAACCCTTACCCTCCGCAGCCATTTTTAGGATTTTCATTTTTGTTTTCTCCTCCCCACCTTCCAAAAGCCATAACTTTTTTTGTCGATGAGGGCTTGATGTTTGTGGGACGAGTTGTAGTTAGTCATGTCACCATTTATTGTACCATACAATGTATCAGGAAACTGGAAAAAAGTATTTGTAAAAAAACTGTGATCACTCCATTTTATTTTTATGGCGTTCCTTGTGCAGTTAAATTGACATGTTAACTTTTGCTATGAATATGGCGATACCAAATTTATATTTTTTTTTATGTTTTACCACTTTTACAAGAAAAAATTTTTTTTTGAAAATAAAATTTGTTTTGAATTGCCATATTCTGAGAGCCATAGTTTATTTATTTTTCCATCGATTAAGCAGTATGAGGGCTTATATTTTGCAGGGCGAGCTGTAGCATCTATTGCTATCATTACAAGTTTTTGATCACCCTTTGTTCCAATTTTTGTTGGCGATGAGGTAACAAAAGACAGATTTTGGGCTTATAATTTTTGTTTCTTTTACGGCGTTCAACGTCCGGGTTAAATAATGTTATATTGTGACAGTTTGGACTTTGATGGACTAGGCGATACCAGTTAAGTTAAATTGGAAAATATTGGGAAATTTTTGTTTAAAACGTACATTTTTTTAATTTTTTTATTTATGAACGGTTTTTAACTTTTATTTTTACTAGTCGCTCTAGGGAACTTGAACCAGCGTTTATTGGATCGCTTACAGAATGTACTGCAATACTATTGTATTGCAGTATATCGTGCCTCTGGCAGAGCTTAATAGATATACTAAGATGGCAGATCTGAGGGCCTTCATTAGGCCCCCAGGCTGCCAAGACGACCATCAGCACCCCGCGATCAAGTAACGGGGGGCCGATGGTACATCAGAGGGGGTTGCTACGCTCATTCTAACAGCTTGCCGCGGTTGCTATTGACCACAGTGTCTAAGGGGATAATTGAGCGGGATCTCTCTCGTTACACTGAAGTGTCAGCTGTAAGATGCAGCCAAAAGGCTCATTCTATGGAGCGGGCTCAGTAGTCCCCCACTAGACCTCTGCCGTATATATACGGCTGATGTCAGGAAGGGGTTAAAGGGAATGTGTTGCCAGAAAAACATGTTTTTTTTTAAAAAATTAAACATTTAGTGTGTGGGTGATTAAACATTGTTCAAATTTTTTTTATTTTTTTCGCGAGTCAGGAAATATTATAAATTTTTTCTAATTTATAATACTACCCATTTTTGGTCACTAGATGGAGCTAGTTCCCAAAATTGCAGCATTGCAACATTGGGTTAAAAGCCCTCGCTCTAGTGAGCTCTCAGCATCCCCCCCTCCTTTATCCTGGCTAGTGCCGGGATAAACGAGGGGTTTGAACGGTGTAACCTCCTACGCTGTGTGTCGCCATTTTTTGAGCTAACACACAGTGTAGTAGGTTTACATACAGTAGTAAACACACACAAACACGAACATACATTGAAATCTCTTACCTGCTCCTGCCGCCGCGGCTCCCTCCGGCCCGTCCGCTCCCTTTGCTGCCGCTGTTCCATGTGCACAAGTCCGGAAGCCGCGACCGGAAGTAGTAATATTACTGTCCGGCCGCGACTTCCGGTCCACAGGAAAATGGCGCCGGACGGCGCCAATTTCGAATAGGACTGTGTGGGAGCGGCGCATGCGCAGTTCCCACACAGACGCCGTACACGGCAGTCAATGGGACGGGAGCCGTTCGCAGTCCCTATGGGACTGTGGCTGCCGTATTCCATGTCTGTGTGTGTCGTTAATCGACACACACAGAAATGGAACAAAAAATGGCAGCCCCCATAGGGAAGAAAAAGTGTAAAAATAAGAAACAGTAAAACACAAACACACAAATGAAAATAAACGTTTATATTAAGGCACTAACATCTTTAACATATAAAAAAATTATTTGTGATGACACTGTTCCTTTAAGGAATACTCTGAATAAAACTGATATACTGGGGCATATTTACTACTACTGTTTAAGTTTTAGACAGTGAAAACTTAGTCAGAAAATGTGCCAAATCTATCAGAGGTGCATGATTTATGACAAATTTGGCGCATATTGCTAGAAATGCTAAACAATTTTCTCTTTCTTATACCACTTATTAGTAAGCTTAGTTTACACACGTTTTTTTGTGCAAAACTGTTGGTACACGGTGTCATATTTAAACCACACCCATACGTTCCCTTGTCAAGCATGATGAAAAAAGTGTATAAACTGTTAATAAATGTGGGACACAGCATGTACGTTAGAATTCTAGCTCAATGTGAGGCAGAATTCAGTTGCATTTTGAATAGTTATCTGCCCCATTTTGTTATGCCAGTGCAGGTCCTGAAAGGGCGGTGCATGACACAGGGACTCGAAGAACACCAGAATCCCTGTGTGATGTAACACACCATTGGGGCCTGCACTAGGCATGACACAGTGTATCTGTTTTTACCAGAGTGTGCCTTTAATGAGTATAAAACCACGACTCAACAACAACGTGTGAATATATCCTTGGTTTTAGTTTTGTTTAGGAAAATTTCAACAGTAAGGTGTGGAATAAATTACTCGTGTGATTTTAATTTGCTACTACAGTTAATGACTATATAATAAAGTTTTTAATTTTCTATATTTTTAGCTTCCAAAGGCTGCATACACTCCAAAACTACAGGAATGTTCTAAAAATTAAAGAAGAGACGGAAAAATGCTCTCTATCCCCAGAGATGAGACAATATCTCAGGTTAAGTCTCAGCAATACATTAGTAAATCAGGTAATACTTGAGCTCAGGTAATGTTGTATATTCAACTTATGTGCTTTTGGTGAAGCTCTATTTACCTTCTTTGGGAAATGGTGTAAAACAATAAACTTACTCCTGAAGGGCAGTTTTATAGAACACATTGTTCTAAGAAATGTTAGTATAATATTATGTTGGAATTCTTGTCTGCAGGACATGCATCTTGAGAAAGCCCTGCACAGTACTCAAACTGTTATGACTTTGGGTTAATTATTTCTGAAGAATGCTACTTGAGTTTTACTTGTTTTGAAATAAATTGCCCCGTTTAATATAGCATCTAAAATAAACGACCTTTATATTAATGGATTTGCCTTACAGCTGAAGAAAAAAATTAGCAATAAAGATTTATATCTGATAGCCTTTTATATTATATATTAACTTTAGACACAAGATATTTCAATGTGAACCCTGTTTGAGACCACTACCCAGACTTTCAGTGTAAATTGCTCTTCTAGAGGGCCAATCTTAGCTCTCAAAGTAAAGGGCCAATATACATACACTGAATGAGCTCAATATTAGAGACACCTGCCCTTTCACAATCGGAACTTCCCTGCATGAAAATTAGACATGTGACCCCGGAGTGCAGCATAAAATCAAGTGAGGAAGTTTTCCGTGGATCAGTTTCATTGTTAATCCACATTAGAATGGGAAAATTCAGTTCTGACTAACTTTGAACGAGGCATCACATCGTCATTGGCGCTAGACTAGCTGTGGAGCAGTAGTTCAGAAACTGCCAACCTTATGGGATTTTCTTGTGCATTGATATTGAGAGTAAATCGAGAATGGTGTGGTCGAGGAAAAACATCCATCAGAAGGGGATCCTGTGGACGTCAACAACTCGTCGATGAAAGGGGTCAGAGGAGGATGTCAAGAATCATTCTCACGAACAGGCGGTGCAGTCAAGCAAATTCACAGCCAAATACTAAGCTGGTGCTCCAACTAACGTCCCCGAACGCACAGCTTGTCTTTCCTTATCATGGATGGGATATAACAACAGACGACCAGTTTGAGTGCCACTGCTTTTGAAGGGAAACAGCAAGGCAAGACTCCAGTGGGCAAAAGAACATATAAATTGGATCACTGAGCAGTGGAAAAAGATCGCCTGGTCAGATGAATCCAGATTTCTATTGCACCATGCTGATGGGAGGGTCAGAATTGGGCTCAAGCAGAATGAATCGATGAACCCTTCCTGTCAACAGTTCAGGCTGGTGGAGTAATGGTGTGGGGAATGTGTTCTTGGCACACCCTGGGTCCTCTGATACCTGTGAATGGACATTTCAACAGTAGGGCTTACCTAAGCATTGTGGGCGACCAAGTTCATCCCTTCATGGCAGCTATTTACCCTATGACAGAAGGACACTTCAGCAGCAACTGTGAAAAGCTGATGAGTACTGATATTGGAGCCCCCCAATCGTGTACTGTCATACAGTGTACAAATAACCATACAATACAGTGTCATACAGTGTGGTGCCCAAATAACAGTGCAAAATAACACTTCCATGTTTTCTCAATAACAATGCTGTAGAGTGCCACCATCACCACACATACATATAATACGTATTAATAGTATACTGTGCAGTGCCTAAGTAGCAGTTCCACACAACGCTTAACCCCTTCCAGACATTTGACATACGTGTACATCATCCATACACCACGGGTGTCTGGTGTCTATGTATTACAGCTGACAAAAAATGGCGACAGCACCCTGCGACACTAATGCCACCTAAACCACTAAATATAAATAAATATGCACTAAAGCTAAATCTACTTACAAATAGGGAGGTTCTTAGTGCACATTTTGATCAAAAAGTGTTAGCCCACCTGCCACGACAAGGCGACCTCTGTATTGTGGGAACCTACGCTGCACATACACCCAGAACTGGGACTAAGCCTACATATATACCTGGGGATGGTAGGATCCAGCATTGAACTGATTAAAATCACCCAGGGCAGAATGGGAGGAGTGCAAGAACAACAAGTGGAGGCAGTCACTAACCCCACATATATGGATCCCATAAACACAACAAAAATTGAACAGCACAATCCAACTAAATGATACAAAATGTATGCAGGTGCAAGAACACCTATGACTGCAGATATACAGCAGACAAAAAATGGCGACAGCACCCTGCGACACTAATGCCACATAAACCACTAAATATGCACTAAATATGCACCAAAGCTAAATCTACTTACAAATAGGGAGGTTCTTAGTGCACTAAGAACCTCCCTATTTGTAAGTAGATTTAGCTTTAGTGCATATTTAGTGCATACTTATTTATATTTAGTGGTTTAGGTGGCATTAGTGTCGCAGGGTGCTGTCGCCATTTTTAAAATGTTTAAAAGTGTCACCGTTGACAGGGCCGCCATTAGGAATTTCTGGGCCCCATACAGCCAATGAGTCTGGGCCCCCCTCTATTACCGAAGGTTGGACAACGGAAAGTGGTGCGCTCACATTTTTACGTTATGGACGTTAACTGATTTTGGTACTGATGTCAATTACGGTGAACGAAACCATGGGTCAGGCACATGACCGGTTAATGCCTTGGTTTCAATAGCTATTAATGCACCGGTTTTGTTCAATTCAGCCAAAACTTAGTCCACTGTATGGCACACAGTGGTATACGTCGCCCGGGGAATGGCTCTGGGGAAACTCCTAAAGACACTGTCCATAAATGGACAGTGACGTTAGTAGCTTTCCCAGGGCTGGAGTCTGCGGGCAGAGCCTCTACTAGCGCTCTGCCCGGAGACTCCGGCGCTGTTCCTGATGTTCATATTTGGACAGTAATGTCCGGAGCTTCCCCAGGGCCAAAGTCCAAGGGCAGAGCGATTGCGGTGCTCTGCCTGGGGACTCCAGCATTGGGAGCTCCTGACATTACTGTCTATATAGTGTTGTCAGGGGCAGTATACGTTTTTTTTGTGCGGGCTATCTCAGGACAGAATAGCACACTATGCTATTCCATCCTTCAAAGAAAGTTAAACCCCATTCACTTGTAGTGAAATTTCAGTGCGCAATCTGCACCGAAAATAGGAGAGTTTTAGCCATGTGCCAATTTAGAAGCAAATTGTTCTTCTATTACTCTTCCAACCTACATGTATTTAGTCTTGTATTTCTCAGAACATGTTGGGCTTCCATATTGTGTAAAAAAATAAGTGATATATTTTACATTTAAAAAAATGTAAAAGGAAAAACGGGAAATAAATAAAAATGTGAATATGTAATTGTAGGTGAGTTTTTTTTATTTACATCTGGTGCATGCCACTGGGTAAACACACCTGAATACATATTTGGCAACTTCTTTCGACTTCAGTGATACTAAATGTGAGCACATTTCTTACACGCTTGGCACAAGGTGTAGCTTACAATGAATGGTGCGCAAACTGGCTTTTGGGGAGGAAATTGTAAAATTTTTACCTTAGCGATCTTTGTGTTTGCGACCAGTGTCGCAGCCAAAGTCGCTGGGTAGCCCCAGCCTAACAATGTACAATACATCTATACATATGATATTAAAGATATAGATAAAGATATAGGTAGATAGAAATAATAATAATCTTTATTTGTATAACACAAAAAAAAGGCAATTTAGATAGATAGATAGAAATATTATAATCATCTATCTATCTATCATCTATCTATCTATCTATCTATCTATCTATCTATCTATCTATCTATCTATCTATCTATCTATCTATCTATCTATCTATCTATCTATCTATCTATCTATCTATCTATCTATCTATCTATCTATCGTGTACAGCGATGTTGTGCTTGGTGGTGCTGAATACAGAGATAGCAGCAATTATTATGTGCTTGGTGTTGCTGATCACCAGGATAGAGAGCGGCACTTCATTGTGTTTGTCGGTGCTGAACACAGGGTGGCGATGTGTTGTGTGCTTGGCAAGCACACAGTGTAGTACTTCTCTCTCCCCTAGTGTTCACCATTGCCAAGCGCATAATGAAGTGCCGCGTTCTCTCCTGGAGATCAGCAACACCAAGACGGAGTTCAGTAGCCGCTCTGTATCTGGAAAAGAAAAAGTTAGCAAAAGTTTTGTAGCTGTGGTCTCTCTTATGTGCACTACCCCCAAGCCAGGGGCATAGCTAAAGGCTTATGGGCCCGGGTCCAAGAATTCAGCTTGGGCCCCTCTACCTCTCCCACACATTATAATACTCCCATAGCTGCCCCCACACAGTATAATGCCCCCCCATAACTGCCACATACAGTATAGTGCCCCTATATCAGCCCCCACACAGTATAATGCCCCATATCAGCTCCCCATACAGTATAATGCCCCCATATCAGCTCCCCATACAGTATAATGCCCCCCATATGAGCTCCCCATACAGTATAATGCCCCCCATATGAGCTCCCCATACAGTATAATGCCCCCCATATGAGCTCCCCATACAGTATAATGCCTCCCATATGATCTCCCCATACAGTATAATGCCCCCCATATGAGCTCCCCATACAGTATAATGCCCCCCATATCAACCCCATACAGTATAATGCGCTCCTATCATATCAGCTCCCTATACAGTATAATGCCCCCTCATATCAGCTCCCCATACAGTATAATGCCCCCCCCATATCAACCTCCACACAGTATAATGCCCCCCCATATCAACCCCCATACATTATAATGCCCCCCCCCGCCATATCAGCCCTTCATACAGTATAATGCCCCCATATGTGCATAATAGAAAAATAACATAATTACTTACCTATCCCTGTTCCCACGCCGGGTGTAGGATCCTTCTTCTCCTCCGGTCTGTGCTATGAGTGACTTTGGCGCAGACAGGCGCGATGTCATCAATCCATCGCACCTGCCTGTGTCGAGCCGCTCAGGGCACAGTGAATGCGTCAGCACCTTGCTCCAGCATTGAATGGAACTGGGACCTCGGTGATTGACTCGCGACGCCCCGGAGGTTGTCAGATTATACCCCAGGGGGACGCAACACATAGTTTGTACTGTATTGTGTTGAAATGTGAAGTTTGCGGTGGAGAGAGGAGTGGGGGGCTGTAATTTAACGCCTCCCCCTCTCCACCGCAAACACAGACAGCACAATACATTACAAGACCACACAACACAATACATTACAACAACACAACACAATACATTACAATACATTACAATACAGACTCTGCAGCTCACTTGGAGTCCTCCGCATCGGCTCTTCCATGTTGGCTGGAACGCCCCTTACGTGACTTCACATGGTACACTAAGTGTACCATGTGACTGTAACCCGGAAGTGCCGGCTTCACGGCACAGAAAATGTATTTAACCAGCACATGCTGTATGGCAGCGGGGGCCCCGTGGGCCCACCGGGCTTAGGGGCGCGATCACCATTGCGACCGCTGCGACCCCTATAGCTACTCCACTGCCACAAGCTGTTCAGTAGCCTCAGTCTCTCCTATGTGCATCTCCCCAAACTAGTATTCAGTAGCCGCAGTCTCTTCTATGTGCAACCCCCAAGCTGTTGTTCAGTAGCCGTGGTCTCTACTATGTGCACCTCCCAAGCTGGTGTTTAGTAGCCGCGGTCTCCTATGTTCATCCACCCTTAAGCTGGTGTTCAGAAGCCGCCTTCTCTCCTGTGTTCAGCGCCCCCAAGCTGATGTTCAGTAGCCTTGTATGCAGAGCCAGCCTTAGGTTGGATGACGCCCTGTTCAGGACTCTCCAGTGCTGCCCTCCACAAACCAAAAACTAAGCGCACGCACGCACGCAATCACGCACACACACACACACACACACACACACACACACACACACACTTGTCGTGGAAATCCATCGCTCAAAATATATTAGACTGAAATTTATACGAGTACAAACAGACTCTCAAGGCCAGACTCAATTAGTCAGTATCCTAATTAGGATATTTCACCGATATATATCGAGAGAAGAGAAGAAAACACACAGAAACGCTGAAATGTTCAAAATGCTCCTCTGAAGGATTTATTACCAAACTCAAACTGAAATTCAGAAGGGGTGTAGGCTTGAGGTAAACCAATCAGAGACAATGTAACAATATTTGTTATTCAGTAAAAAGCATACAATAAAATACATCCCAGATACATCATTATAATTCTTCACACATTACGTTTTTGCAGGTGTCTTATCTCTTTTGGACACAATATTCTCGTGGAGATGGGGGAGACCTTCCCTTACGCATACTTGCCACCCTCCCATCTCCCTCCCTGTCCATCTTCGCATGGGAACCAAGGTCAAAGATAAAACATACGAAATCAACATTACTTGTATTAAAGGAACAATGACTTTCCTATTCACTACAATAAAACCAAAATGGGAACTCCAGACAAGATGGCTGCTGCACGAAACGAAATCATTTAAACATTATCACTTTCACATATTACATACCTTAGTAATTCGGCCTCCTGCTTTATAATTCACAATGTAATTTCATACAGAGAATATAAGCAAATAAATCATCCTTCACACACTGTAACATATATACTGTACATACATAAAGGCACGTATTTTCACATACATGCTAATATATATATATATATATATATATATATATGCACACACCTACTGGAACAAATATACATACATAAAGGTACATATATAGACATATACACAGTCGAGTCACATTATTATGACCACCTCCTACTTTTGACGTTGGCAGCGGAAGCCCATGAATGAAGTGATGTGTCGTAGGTTGGCTTGGTGGGTATATAAGGTGTGCGATAGGCTGTTGCAAAAAGGGATAATTATTGGCTTTCAGGCTAAGGGTGGCAGTATTTCTGAAACAGTGGAGTTTGTGAACTGTTCGCATGCTGCTGTGATAACCAACGTGGAAAAGGCTTCAATTTGCATGGCAGTATCGGAATTAGACCACCGTTGATTGAAAAGGTGTTGCCTTCTCTGATGAGTCACGTTTTCTGCTTCATCGAACGGATGGATGTTGGCGTGTCGGGCAAGAAACATCAGAGAGCAAACAACCTGCAAACATTGCTGGAAGAACACAAGCTGGTGGCGGCAGCGTTATGGTCTGGGGAATTTTTTCATGGCATTCTCTTGGCTCACTTATCTATCTGGAAGGCAATCTGAACCGATTTGTGTATAAATCCATCATTGCAGATCATGTCCACCCACATATGCTGTTTGTCTTGCCTGGGTCAGATGGAATCTTCCAGCAAGACAATGCGACATGTCACACGGCTAGAAATGTCCGACAGTGGTTCGAAGAGCAGAACCAAGACTTCCAAGTACTTCCCTTGCCCCTTAATTCGCCAGACTTAAACCCAATTGAGCATTTGTGGGACCACCTCGATCACCTTGTTTGCTCTATGGATCCTCCCCCACGCACCCTCCAGCAAATGTGGGATGCACTGCAGTCAGAATGCCTCCAGATACCTGAGACAACCTACCAACAAAATACAAAGTGGATGAACAGAAGAGAAATCGAAATCAAATCCATGTTTTTTATGACCACCCTTTTCCTTCAAAACAGCATAAATTCTAGGTACAGTTGCACACGGGAGGTTGTTATAAACATCTTGGAGAACTAACCACAGATCTTTTGTGGATGTAACCTTCCTCAAATCCTTCTGTCTTTCATGTAATCCCAGACAGACTCAATGATTTTGAGATAAGGGCTCTGTGGGGGCCATATCATTACTACCAGGGCTCCTTGTTTTTCTTTATGCTTAATATAGTCATTAATGACATTGGCTGTATGTTTGGGGTCGTTGTCCTGCTGTAGAATAAATTTGGAGCTAATTAGACGCCTCCCTGATGGTATCGCATGATGGATAAGTATCTGCCTGTATTTCTCAGCATTGAGGACACCATTAATCCTGACCAAATCTCCAACTCTTTTTTTTGCTGAAATGCAGCCCCAAACTTGCAAGAAGCTTTTACCATGCTTTACTGTTGCCTGCAGACACATTATTGTACCGCTCTCCAGTCCTTCGGCAAACAAATGCCTTCTATTACAGCCAAATATTTCCAATTTTGACTCATCAGTCCAGAGCACCTATTGCCATTTCTCTGCACCCCAGTTCCTATGTTTTCAGGCATAGTTAAGTCACTTAGCCTTGTTTCCACGTCAAAGGTATGGCTTTTTGGCCGCAATTCTTTCATGAAGACCACTTTTGGCCAGACTTTTCCGAACAGTAGATGGGTGTACCTGGGTCCCACTGGTTTCTGCCAGTTCTGAACTAATGGCAATGCTGCACATCTTCTGATTTCAACGTGAAGTAAGCATGATGTGTCTTTGATCTGCTGCACTGTTTCCTTGACTGACCACTGCGTCTATGGTTCCCGACGTTGCTAACTTCTTTGTGTTTCTTCAAAAGAGCTTGAACTTCACATCTCAAAACCCCACTCTGCTTTAAAATCTTTACCTGGGAGAGACCTTGCTGATGCAGTATATTTACCTTGTGTCTTGTTGCTGTGCTCGGCCTTGCTATGTTGGACCTTTGACATAAAACTATCTTCCACATCAACTGTGTAGTAGAGTTTGGCAGTTCCTCACCCGGTTTTAAGCATCCTACACAGCTGTGTCTGTTACAGTTAATGTTCAACCTACTTATGAAAATGATGATCATTATCACCAGTTTGGTATAATTGTTTAACCCCTTCCCTCTTTAGCCACTTTTGACCTTCCTGACAGAGCCTCATTTTTCAAATCTGACATGTTTCACTTTATGTGGTAATAACGTCGAAATGCTTTCACCTATCCGGGCGATTCTGAGATTGTTTTCTTGTGACACATTGGACTTTAAGATAGTGGTAAAATTTGCTCGATATGTTCAGTATTTAATTGTGAAAAACACGAAAATATAGTGAAAAATTGCAAAAATTAGCATTTTTCTCAATTTAAATGTATCTGCTTGTAAGACAGGCAGTTATACCACACAATATTGTTGCTAATTAACATCCCCCATATGTCTACTTTAGATTGGCATTGTTTTTTGAACATCCTTTTATTTTTCTATGACCTCACAAGGCTTAGAACTTTAGCAGCAATTTCTCACATTTTCAAAAAAAATTCAAAAGGCTATTTTTACAGGGGCCAGATCAGTTGTGAAGTGGTTTTGAGGGCCTTATATATTAGAAACCCCCAAAAAGTCACCCCATTTTAAAAACTTCACCCCTCAAAGTATTCAAAACAGCATTTAGAAAATGTTTTAACCCTTTACACATTTCACAGGAATTAAAGCAAAGTAGAGGTGAAATTTACAAATTTCATATTTTTTTGCAGAAATAAATTTTTAATACAATTTTTTTTATAACACAGAAGGTTTTACCAGAGAAATGCAACTCAATATTTGTTGCCCAGTTTCTGCAGTTTTAGGAAATATCCCACATGTGGCCGTAGCGTGTTACTGGACTGAAGCACCGGCCTCAGAAGCAAAGGAGCACCTAGTGGATTTTGGGGCCTTATTTTTGTTAGAATATATTTTAGGCACCATGTCAGGTTTGAAGGGCTCTTGCGGTGCCAAAACAGTGAAAATCCCCCAAAAGTGACCCCATCTGGGAAACTAGACACCTCAAGGAAATTATCTAGGGGTGTAGTGAGCATTTTGACCGCACAGGTTTTTTGCATAAATTATTGGAAGTAGGCTGTGAAAATGATAATCTAAATTTTTTCAAAGAAAATGTAGGTTTAGCTAATTTATTCTCATTTCCCCAAGGACTGAAGGAGAAAAAGCACCGTAAAATTAGTAAAGCAATTTCTACCGAGTAAAACAATACCCCACATGTGGTAATAAACGGCTGTTTGGACACACGGCAGGGCTTAGAAGGGAAAGAGCACTATTTGGCTTTTGGAGTCCACATTTAGCAGGAATGGTTTGCGGAGGCCATGTCACATTTACGAAGCCCCTGAGGGGACAAAACAGTGGAAACCCCCCCACAAGTGACCCCATTTCGGAGACTACACCCATTGAGGAAATTATCTAGGGGTATAGTGAGCGATTTGACCCCACAGTTTTTTTTGCAGAAAATATTGGAAGTAGGCCCTGAAAATAATAATCTACATTTTTTCCAAAAAAATCTAGGTTTAGCTAATTTTTTCTCATTTCCAGAAGGACTGAAGGAGAAAAAGCACCACAAAATTTGTAAAGCAATTTCTCCCGAGTAAAACAATACCCCACATGTGGTAATAAACGGCTGTTTGGACACACGGCAGGGCTTAGAAGGGAAAGAGCACTATTTGGCTTTTTGAGATCACATTTAGCAGGAATGGTTTGCGGAGGCCAGGTCACATTTGCAAAGCCCCTGAGGGGACAAAACAATGAAAACGCCCAAAAAGGGACTCCATTTAGGAAACTACACCTCTTGAGGAATTCATCTAGGGGTGTAGTAAGCATTTTGACCCCACAGATGTTTCATAGAATTTATTAGAATTAGGCAGTGAAAATAAAAACAGTCCTTTTTCTTCAATAAGACGTAGCTTTAGCGCAAATTTTTTCATTTTCTCAACAAATAAAGGAAAAAAAGAACCCAAAATTTGTAAAGCAATTTCTCCCGAGTACGGCAATACCCCATATGTGGTCATAAACTGCTGTTTGGGCAAACGGCAGGGCTCAGAAGGAAAGGACCGCCATTTGGAGTGCAGATGTTGCTGGATTGGTTTCTGGGCGCCTGTGGGCCCAAAACAGTGGAAACCCCCCAGAAGTGACCCCATTTTGGAAACGACACCCCTCAATGCATTTACCAAGGGGTGTAGTAAGCATTTTAACCCTGCAGGTGTTTTGTAGAAATTAGTGTTCACTCGATGTTGCAGAGTGAAAATGGGATTTTCTTCCATAGATATGCCAATATGTGGTGCCCGGCTTGTGCCACCATAACAAGACAGCCCTCTAATTATTATGCGGTGTTTCCCAGTTTTAGAAACACCCTACATGTGGCCCTAATCTTTTGCCTGGACATATGACAGGGCTCAGGAGTGAAGAGTACCATGCGGAGTGGAGGCCTAATTTGGCGATTTACAAAGTATTGGTTCACAACTGCAGAGGCTCAGATGTGAAATAATAAAAAGAAACCCCTGAGAAGTGACCCCCACTATGGAAACTGCACCCCTCAAGGCATTTATTAAGAGGTGTAGTGAGCATTTTCAACCCACAGGTCTTTTCCATAAATGAATGCACTGCGGATGGTGCAAATTAAAAATTTATATTTTTCCCTAGATATGCCATTCAGTGGCAAATATGTCATGCCAAGCTTATGACACTGGAGACACACACCCCAAAAATTGTTAAAAGGGTTCTCCCGGGTATGACGATGCCATATATGTTGAAGGAAACTGCTGTTTGGGCACGCTGTAGGGTTCAGAGCCGAGGGAGCACCATTTGGCTTTTGGAGAGCGGATTTTGCTTGGTACTAAATTTGTTTGAGTATTGCTGGTGTTTTATAATGTGGGGGTACATGTAAGCGGGGCGGAGTATATAAGGGGCATAGTCAGGTGGTATGAAAAAAATAAAATAATCCATAGATGTGTGTTACGCTGTGAAGCAATCCTTTCCGCACAGGCCAGTGTCGCACTGATAAATGGTGTAATTTCTTATCCCCCTTTTGGTCCACACTCTGCACCTTTGTAGTTTGAGGAATTTTGCTGGGAAGTGTTGTCCTGGTATAATACGGGCACCGTCGCTTCCAGCGGATATGTTTGGGCCCTCCCTTTCCTGGTTCCCTAATTTTAGGTCCTTGATAAATCGCCTCTTCAAACTGAAGAAATGTTCCCCTCGGGCACAACTGCATATTTTTTTATTTCCTGACTTATTGGAGCCATAACTAATTTTATTTTTCATAGACGTAGCGGTATGAGGGCTGGTTTGTTGCGTGACGAGCTGTAGTTATTATTGGTACCATTTTGGGGTACATGCGACTTTTTGATCACCTTTTATCCTATTTTTTGGGATGCCAGGTAAACAAAAAAATGCAATTCTGGCACAGCTTTTTTCGTTTTTTTTATACAGCGTTCACCATGCGTTATAAATGACATGTTAACTTTATTCTGTGGGTCAGTACGATTCCGGCGATACCTAATTTATAGCACTTTTTTATGTTTTACAACTTTTTTCACAATAAAATTACTTTTGTAAAAAGAATGTATTTTTTTTCTGTCGCCAAGTTGTGAGAACCATAACGTTTTAATTTTTTTGTCGACGGAGCTGTATGAGGGCTTGTTTTTTGCGGGACGAGCTATAGTTTTTATAGGTACCATTTTTGGATACGTGCGACTTTTTGATCACTTTTTATTCTAATATTTGTATGGCAAAGTGACTAAAAAACAGAAACTCTGGTAACGTTTTTTACGTTTTTTTTTACGCTGTTCACCACGTGCAATAAATAATACAATATTTTGATACCTCAGGTCGTTACGGTCGTGGCGATACCAAATACATATGGTTTATTATTATTTTTCAATAATAAAGGACTTGATAAGTGTAAAAGGGGATTGTGTTTTATTTGATTACTTGAAACTTTTATTGTTTTCAAACTTTTATTTTTTGCACTTTTTTTTACACTTTTTTATACTTCTTTTACACTTTTCTTCAAGTCCCACTAGGGGACTTGAAGGTCCAACGGTCAGATTTTTTTTTTTCTAATACATTGCACTACCTATGTAGTGCAATGTATTAGATCTGTCAGTCATTCACTGACAGCAAGCCGGTTAGGCTTCGCCTCCCGGCGGGGCCTAAATCGGCTTCCGTAATGGCAGAGCAGGAGACCATTGTGTCTCCTGTTGCCATAACAGCAGTCGCCAGTCCCGATTGCCTGTCAGAGCTGGCGATCTGCTAGTAACCACTACGATGCAGCAATCGCTTTCGATTGCTGCATCGAAGGGGTTAATGGCAGGGATCGGAGCTAGCTCCGGTTCCTGCCATTACAGGTGGATGTCAGCTGTACAGTACAGCTGACTTCCACCACTGATGACACCGGATCATCTCCTGACCCGGCGCCATCTTGCCGGCAGCTACGGAAGCCGATCAGGCTCCGCCGCCGGGCGGATCTTGACCGGCTTCGGTGCTAGGCAGACCAAGAGGCCAGTATTAGGCCTCCGGTTGCCATTGCAGCCACCGGAACCCCGGCAATTTCATTGCTGGGGCTCCGATGAGCTGCAAACACCTTAAGTGCAGCGATCGTGTTTGAGCGCTGCACTTAAGGGGTTAATGGCGGGGATCGAAGCTAATTTCGGTCCCCGCCGTTACAGTCGGATGTCAGCTGTAAGATACAGCTGAGATCCGGTGATGATGGCACCGACTCAGCTTCTGAGCTGGTGCCAAACATTTGACGTACATGTACGGCATTTTGCGGGAAGTCAATGCTTTCCATGACGTACATGTACGGCAAATGTCGGGAAGGGGTTAATCATACTCCTGTTTATAATCCTAAAAAATCCATGACTGTGCAAGAGTACCTAGAAGAATTGATGCTGTTTTGAAAGCAAAGCATGGTGACACCAAATATTGATTTGATTCTGATTTATCTTCTGTTCATTTATATTTCTCGTATTGTGTTAATGGATAAAAGAAACAACCATTAACACTTCTATTTTTGAAAGCATTCTTACTTTGCAGCATTTTTCCACAACTGCCAAAAAGTTTTGCACAGTACTGTGAATGTATGTATGTAATATATATATATATATATATATATATATATATATATATATATATATATATATATATATATAATGCATTCGGAAAGTCTTCAGACCCTTTTAATCTTTTCACATTTTGTTAAGTTTTTATCCATTATCCTGCACTTAATACCCCATAATGACATAGTGAAAACAGAATGTTAGTGATCTCTCCTGAAAAGGAAAAACTAAAATATTGCATTGACATAAGTATTTAGACCCTTTACTCAGTACTTAGTTGAAGCACCTTTGGCAGTGATAACAGCCTCCAGTCTTCTTGGGTATAATGCCACAAAGTTTGCACACCTGGATTTGGGGATGTTCGCCCATTGTTCTCTCTTCCAGATCTAGGAAGAGGCCTAGTTTTTCCAAACTTCCTCCATTTAAGAATTATGGGGGCCACTGTGCTCTTGGGAACTTGCAATGCAGCAGAAATATTTTTGTACCCTTCTACAGATCTGTGCCTCCACACAATCCTGTCTTTGAGCTCCACAGGCAGTTCTTTTTTCCTCATGGCTTGTTTTTTGCTCTGATTTGCATTGTTAGCTGTGAGACCTTATACAGACAGTCTTTCCAAATCCTGTCCAATCAAATGAATTTACCACAGGTGAACTGCAATCAAAGTGTATAAACATTTTAAAGATTATCTAGAGAAAAGGGAGGCCCCAAGAGCTAAATTTCAAGTGTCATAGCAAAGGGTCTGAATACTTATGCGAAATTTAAGTTTTTAACTTTGAATAAATTTGCAAAAATTTGTACAATTCTATCACTTTGTCAATTTTTTATTTTAGCACAAGCCCTAACAAAATGTGAAAAATGTGAAAGGGTCTGAAGCCTTTCCAAATGCACTTTATGTGTATACTTTATGTATATACACATCACACACATGCGGAGATATAAATAGGCACATATACAGGCACAAACAGCAGAAAGATACTCTATTAGGCGCCTACATCCTCCCAGACTGACGGGCTCCTTGCAGGGATGGTCTGTTGCCAGAATTTCCTTCTTTCCTCTTGCTGTCTCTGCTCCTGTCTCCTCCATTTGTCTGACCAGGAGCAGAGGATATAGAGCTCGCCAAACAGCTTGCCCAGTGGCGCCCTCTACATGCAGAGAGCGTTCAGCACCATGTGCACTTGTACAGGTCGCACATCCTTAAAGGACGGGTGTCGCGGAATTTTTTTTTTTTTATATCAATTTGCTTTTAGTGTTTTATTACAAAATGTTTTGCTTGTTTTTTTACACTACACACCATACAAAAAAGATTGCCTACTACTACCCTAAAGTAATGTAAAACATTTACATAATTGGTATCGCCGTGTCCGTAAAAGTGGAAACAATTACAATATTACAATTACAATATAACATTATTTATCCTGCATAGTAAACAACGTAAATAAAATGGAATAAAATGTGATTACAAACTTGTATGTACCCCAAAATGGCCCTATAAAGAAAGAAAGCCTCATCTATATCGACGGAAAATTATTCAAGGTATGGGTCTCAGAATATAAAGGCACAAAACTAATTTTTTATTTTAAAATAATTGTTTTTATTTTTTGAAAGTAGTAAAACAAAAAAAACAAAACGGAATAAATTGGGTATCTCTGTATCCGTATTGGCATGCAGAATACAGTTAACATGTCATTTTTATCACCCGGGGAACACTGTAAAAAATGAAACCCCCCCTAAAAAAAATGGAGGAATTGTGTTTTTTTTTCCATTTTACCACGCAATAATTTTTTCAAGTTCCCCAGTTCATTATATGATACATTAAATGGTGCCTTTAAAAACTCAAAATCACATTTTGCAAATTTTTCTCCTTTTACTCATGTAACAGTTCTTAAGCTCAATAGAGAACTATACATTTATTTAGAGAAAAAAATATATATATACACCGCGTTCAAAATTATTATGCAAATGTTATTTTTCGCTGATTTTCCTAAATAGTCAATGCAAATGACAGTCAGTATAATCTTCAAGCCATCAACCGTTGGAGTATAATGCTAATTTTATTGAACAAATCTAATGATAACAGATTTTTTTTAGAAGTAAAAAACTCAAAATGCACTGTTTCAAATTATTATGCACAACAGAGGTCAAAACATTTTAAAGGTTGTAAAGAGAACTAAAATGGTAATTTGTTGAATATGCAGCATTAGGAGGTCATATTTACAGAAATCAAAAGCTCTTTCAATCCCAAAAAACTTAACAGGCCAAGTTACATGTTAACATAGGACCCCTTCTTTGATATCACCTTCACAATTCTTGCATCCATTGAACTTGTGAGTATTTGGACAGTTTCTTCTTGAATATCTTTGCAGGATGTCAGAATAGCCTCCCAGAGCTTCTGTTTTGATGTGAACTGCCTCCCACCCTCATAGATATTTTGCTTGAGGATGCTCCAAAGGGTCTCAATTGGGTTGAGGTCAGGGGAACATGGGGGCCACACCATGAGTTTCTCTCCTTTTATGCCCATAGCAGCCAATGACACAGAGGTATTCTTTGCAGCATGAGATGGTGCATTGTCATGCATAAAGATAATTTTGCTACGGAAGGCAAGGTTCTTCTTTTTGTACCACGGAAGAAAGTGGTCAGCCATAAACTCTACGTACTTTGCAGAGGTCATTTTCACACCGTCAGGGACCCTAAAGGGGCCTACCAGCTTTCTCCCCATGATTCAAGCTCAAAACATGACTCCGCCACCTCCTTGCTGACGTCGCAGCCTTGTTGGGACATGGTGGCCATTCACCAACCATCGACTACTCCATCCATCTGGACCATCCAGGGTTGCACAGCACTCATCAGTAAACAACACGGTTTGAAAATTAGTCTTCATGTATTTCTGAGCCCACTGCAACCGTTTCTGTTTGTGAGCATTGTTTAGGGGTGGCCGAATAATAGCTTTATGCACACTTGCAAACCTCTGGAGGATCCTACACCTTGAGGTTCGCGGGACTCCAGAGGCACCAGTGGCTTCAAATACCTGTTTGCTGCTTTGCAATGGCATTTTAGCAGCTGCTCTCCTAATCCTATTCATTTGTCTGGCAGAAACCTTTCTCATTATGCCTTTATCTGAACGAACCCGTCTGTGCTCTGAATCAGCCACAAATCTTTTCACAGTACGATGATCACGCTTAAAGAGGCTCTGTCACCAGATTTTGCAACCCCTATCTCCTATTGCAGCAGATCGGCGCTGCAATGTAGATAAGAGTAACGTTTTTTTTTTTTAAAACGAGCATTTTTGGCCAAGTTATGACCATTTTTATATTTATGCAAATGAGGCTTTCTAAAGTACAACTGGGCGTGTTTAAAGTAAAAGTACAACTGGGCGTGTATTATGTGCGTACATCTGGGCGTTTTTACTTCTTTTACTAGCTGGGCGTTGTGAATGGGAGTGTATGATGCTGACGAATCAGCATCATCCACTTCTCTTCGTTAACACCCAGCTTCTGGCAGTGCACAGACACAGCGTGTTCTCGAGAGATCACGCTGTGACGTCACTCACTTCCTGCCCCAGGTCCTGCATCGTGTCGGACGAGCGAGGACACATCGGCACCAGAGGCTACATTTGATTCTGCAGCAGCATCGGCGTTTGCAGGTAAGTCGATGTAGCTACTTGGCCAAAAATGCTCGTTTTAAAAAAAACAAAAAACTTTACTCTTATGTACATTGCAGCGCCGATCTGCTGCAATAGGAGATAGGGGTTGCAAAATCTGGTGACAGAGCCTCTTTAAGTTTTCTTGAAATATCCAATGTTTTCATACCTAGTGCAATACCTTGGACAATTTCACGCTTTTCGGCAGCAGAGAGATTCTTTTTTCTTTCCCATATTGCTTGAAACCTGTGGCCTGCTTAATAATGTGGAACGTCCTTCTTAAGTAGTTTTCCTTTGATTGGGCACACCTGGCAAACTAATTATCACAGGTGTCTGAGATTGATTACACAATGATCCAAAGAGCCCTAAGACACAATACTATCCAAGAGTTTAACCCCTTAACGCTGAAGGATGGATATATCCGTCCTCTGCAGCTGCTAGTTCGCGCAGGAGGATGGATATATCCGTCCTGTGATTGCGCGGGTACTGACAGTGTACCCACGCAATCAGCGGCTGGAGCATGGCTGTTATACACAGCTTGGCTCCTGCTGCAACTGCCGCAATCGAAGCGCGCTCCGATTCCGGCAGTTTAACACATTAAATGCCGCTGCAATAGTGACAGCGACATCTAATGTGTTTGACAGAGGGAGGGAGCTCCCTCTGTCACCTCATCTGCGCCCTCGCAAAGAAATCGCGGGTCGCCGTCGGGTTTCCATGGCAGCTGGGGCCCTAACAAAGACCCCCAGGTCTTCCTTCAGCAAATGCCTGTTAGGCCATGCTGGAGGCATGGCCTAATGGATTGCCTGTCAGTTTTACACTGACAGGCAATAATGCTTTGGTATACTAAGTATACCAAAGCATTATATATGCGATCAGCAGATCGCATAGTGAAGTCCCCTGGTGGGACTAAAAAAAAAAATTTAAATCAGTTAAATAAAGTTTGTGAAAAAAAAAAAAATTACAGTCCAAATCAAATAAAACTACTTCAAAAATAAAATGAACACATTAATTAAACCGCCGGATGAACGGCGTCTAAAAAGAACGCCAAAAACAACAGCAAATCTCTCTTTTCTCCCATTCCCCACATAAAAAATTAAATAAAAGTTAATCTATAAGTCCTATGTACCCCAAAATAGCAGTAATGAAGACTATACATTGGCCCGCAAAAATTAAGCCCACATACGGCCACATTGACGCAAAAATAAAGAAATTACGGCTCTTGGAATGCGGTGATGCAAAAACAAGTAATTTTTTTCTAAAATTCTTTTTATTGTTCAAACGTAGGAAAACATATAAAACCTTTACATATGTGGTATCCCCGTAATCGTGCTGACCCATAGAATAAAGTTAACATGTTATTTACGCTGCATAGTAAACGGCGTAAATTTATAACGTGAAAATTAATGCTGGAATAGCTGCTTATTTTCAATTCTCTCCTAAAATAAAGTTAATAAAAGTTAATCAATATACTATAAGCATCTAAAAATGGTGCAATTACAAAATATCAATTTGTCCCGCAAAAAACAAGTCCTTATACGGCTATGACGACGGAATAAAAAAAAAGTTACGACTCTTGGAATGCGACCGTGAAAAAACAAAAAATAATCCTTGGTCATTAACGTGCAAAATGGCCTGGTCATTAAGGGGTTAATTGAAAAATTAATAATTAAATGTTTATGACACTTAAATCCAATGTGCATAATAATTTGGAACACGGTGTACACAAGTCAAATACCAATGAAGTGGCATAAGACAGACTTCTGTCAACCCAAAACATACCCTTTATTAAGAAAATTACAATATACTGTAAAAATACTGAGCTATCTCACAGTATATTGGTAGAAATCAACCAGAATAAAAAAATGTATGGTCTATCCTTAGTTCAATTTAATGGGACAATGCTGCAATACCAGGCACTGCCGCTACAAATGTAACGGCGCGTACAATTATGAACCAGAATGAAACCAATGTAAACAATGAAGAAGCTGCAGCGTTCACACGAGCGCCGTAGCCCCTTCAAACAGCTGATCGGCCAAGAGTCAGACACCCTCCAATCTAATATTAATGGCCTATACTAAGGATAGGCCCTCAATTTTAAAATCCTGGATAACCCCTTTAAGATTTCATGTTTTAGAAACACTCTGGCCCCAATGTATAGTTCTGCCCGTTAATAGTTACATGCTGATATATAATTGTTTGTTCTTATTTATAGTGAAATCCAATTTTTTTTTCATAAAACAAAATAGGATGAAATGGGGTATCGCTGTGAGTGACCCCCACCGATCGCCAGAACGGGTCCCCAAGGTCCCCTGTTCTCCCTAGCTAAGTCCTCCTTGCCGCCGTATATTTCTATATTTTTTTATTTATTTAGCCCTCTTATTCATGAGGGTTTTTTAATTACTGTAAAACAAATCCCACCCTTTCTATGGCATGCATAGAACCGAACTGCATATAAAAAATAGAAAATCTTTCCATTAGAACACTATAGTTGGTGGTGAAATGCTCAGTCCCTTGTACACTGCTCAGCCCTCGGTGAAACTTTGGAGAAACAAAAAATCATGAATTTGCAAACGTTTGCTTATCAGAATTTGTCACTAATATTATACCATCCAAATTGGCATTGTTTGGTGGTTAGGATATGTCTGCAATAATGTCAATTGCTAGTGAATATTACCCAGGACTCCTATGATAAGCCACACAGCAGGGGGGCGCTGGTTGATGTCTAGATTCCGAATGGAGAAATATCTACAAATTATTATTGTAACGTCTATGGCCAGGGGCCGTCGTTCAGACTTACCCTCTGACGGCCCTGGCTATGGACATCTGTCTTCTCGGTGTCAGCTCCCTCCAGGGAGACGCCGGCACTCACTTCCGGGTCCCCGGACTGTTTCCCGCAGGGCGGCGCACTTCCGCGTGTGCACGGCCTTAAAGGACCAGTGCACGTCCAGCTATCACCAACCAATAATTAGCCCAAATGGCTGCTGGACTATAAAAAGGGGCTCTGCCCACTTGTTCCTCGCCTGAGCGTTGTTGTATACCTAAGTTTGTCTTGCAAATGGTCTCCGAGTGTTTCCTAGTTCCCAGTGTTACCTGTTCCTGCTGCCTGTACCCTGTATCCCGTGCTATCGTATCTGCTGAGAAAGTCAAGCTGTGTCTTCCGCTGCATCCATGGTGCCACCTGCTGTGAAAGTCAAGTCGTGCTCCCGCTACTGTCTACATTGCCTCAGGTACCCGTTCCGAACTATAGACATTGTTTTGTACCTTGCTGGCCAGCTGCTACCCCGCTACGCGGTACGGCCCAGTGGGTCCACACCCCCCATTGTGACAATTATCCAGTGGCTTAACCTTTTCTGGTGACCCAGTAGACATCCTGGTGGTCCTTTGTGTTTTTGGTATTTCCTAGTATTTATCGTAACTGAAGTTCAGATTTAGTGTCACTTATAGTCAGATTGTAGTAAGGAAATCCATTAGCAGCAATGTACTAATCCAAAGTTATCATCACAACAGCTCCCTTTTACATACATGGATTACATTTTAGATTTTAAGACGAAAAATTGACTAGACAAAGTTTTTGGACATCTAAACTTTTTTCTATTTTGTTTATCAATTCCAACAGGAAAGTTACTTTTTTTATGATGATTTAGAAAACTGTAAAGAGTCTGTTGAAATGTTTCAGAGATCCCTGGACCTTAGAACCAGCATTGTTGGCACGGATCACCCTTTGACTTATGAAGTTCAACTGTAAGTTACATTTAACACTTTTTCTATATCCACTTCTAGCAGGTTTATTACTTGATCATTTATGTAAGTAGTTAAACTGTATATGCAGATATAAAGGGGTATTCCCATCTTAGGTATTTATGGCATTTCCACAGAATTACAATTAAATGCCTAATAGGTGCGGGTCCAAATCTTAGGTATTTATGACATTTCCACAGAATTACCATTAAATGCCTAATAGGTCCGGGTCCAATCTTTGGAGACACTGACCCCCATTCGCCAATCACATTTTTCATACATTACAATGTAGAGGTGACTGCACTTGTATGGGTCCTTCTAAATGGAAGCTTTTAGGAGTTACAGAAAGAGTCGGCTAAGCAGTGCTGCCATGTATGGAGAATGTAGTTGCTGGAAATTGGCTCATCAAGGTTAAGTGGACCTCCGTTCTCACGATAGGTCAGCGTCCCAGAGGTGGATATGCCAAAAGGCCCCTTTGAAACTACTTTTTATAGTATTTTTGACGTATGTGCTAGGAAAATCTCCCAAAGTATACGTTCATGAAGTTTGTGACGGATGCCTTACAGTGGCATCCCTTACCATAATCCCTTATCCATTTAAGTGATAGATCATGACCTCTCATGGCCCTTTTTATGAAGTATCCATTAAACTGATACCATTATAGTCTATGGGTGACAGATGCTACTATTAGGGATGGGTTTAATTCATCCGGCACACATAGGCTTTAATGGTATCCGTTTAACGGATATGTTATGAAAAGCTATTGAAAAGCCCATGAGGTATTTGTTAAACAGATGCCTTTGTCATATTCCATACAGTCGCATACGTCACCCATAGGCTCCTATGGTAATAAAAAAGAGTACCGTGAGGTGTCTCATTTTTTCTGCAGGATGCTCCAGGATTAAATAGCCAACTACACTATTCTATCCAGCAAAAAAAACGTTATACCTGACGTATATTGCACTCTTTTGGCCTCTGTCGGTATAATGAGAGCCTATGGGTATGTTTGATGTATACGCCGGGAGTTTTCCCGACGCATATGTAGATAAAACGTGATGTGAAAGGGGCCTAAAATGGAAATACTCTTTTAGTTATAACTTACATTAGAATGCACAAATCCGTTGGTTTCTGTACGATCATAAAAGTAGATTACAATAATTTTTTTTACTGAGGTTTTCTCACTGATATGCTTTATCTCTTTACAATAGGGCACACAAACCATTATAGTGTAAACATTGCAGGCCATTGGGTGCTGGAGTGATGGAGTATTTTTAAAATAATTAATTGCAAAGCCCTCTTAAAAAATAAAAACCCAGACAACCCCTCTAAGGGGTAAATGTCTATGTGTGAACATAGATTGAAAGCAAAATAAAAATATATAAACAGTGCAAAAAATTTCTGTTCTACCCTGTTGTAGATAATACTGTGACAGTCTGACAGCTTTTATCTCCAATAATCTCAAAAATGAGCCGGTACCAGTCACAAGCTTCACTGTAGAAGTGTCCAGGCATGAGTTGTCACAATGTATTGAAAACCTACTGTCTATCATAATCTTATAGTCTGGTTATTTTATGGAGTAGAATAGTGTTCATCCTATCATTTCATTAGCAGATTTTATGCATTTGTAGTGTCATTAGTTTAAGGGAATTATTTTCTAAGGCCCCATTCAGATTAGATTTTTTTGGCCTATAATTGACGTGTAAGCCAGGAAAAGCTAGTGACGTATACATTAACAGTGGCACCGATCACCCGTGGACTATAATGGTATCCGTTTAGTGTATACATCACGAACGCTCATGATACTTTTCAAGATGTATCAGTTAAACCGATACCATTATAGCCTATGTGTGATGAATGCTTGAGCAAGGTCCTGCTGGACTGAAACGTTGCATCTTTGAGTGAATAAATTCCATTTATTTTTGGATGTGCTGCGTTCTTTCTTTTCTGAATCTCACTAAGGGGACTTTTGGATCAAGTCCTATTGAGGCTGGCACCCTATACATTATATCTATTGCTGTGATATCCTTGTGTTTTGAATGCTACTTTTAGGCATCCGTCACAGTTTCCGTTACTCATATATTATTATGGTGAAATGCAGTTGAAAAGCTATTAAAAGACCGTGATGTACATGTTAAACAGGAATACAATTTTTTTTGCAGGATCCCGTCGTATGAAATAGAATAGTCTACTATGGGGCTTAATTCATTAGAAAATTATGCATTAAAAAAAAAAGAAGAAATTAGTGAAATTCTATTCTCATAAATTGTAGGATTCTTAACAATTTGATCCTAACTATGTGTATCTTTATTGTTCAGTTATCTGAAAGGTTTAAAATGTAGACCCCACTGGAGCAGTACAGTGCGAGCTTTATTGGAAGATGAAAAACAGCCTGCATTTAAAGCTACAGTAAGCCATTGGAAATCATATAGTGTTCACCTAACAATTCGCCACCTTAATCCTGCATATGGCAGAACGTCCCCAGAAGCCTTACCTTTTTCCTTTGAAAATGGACCAGATGACTTTTTAATAAGGTGCAGTAGCAGGAGAGAACTCAGGAAGCATACACTTCTTTTGAAGACCCATAACCTAAAGTGTAATAAAGAGGAATGTGAGCAAATCAACAATTCAAAAGCAATTTCTGTGTTTCCACCACCAAAATCCATTGGAAAAAGACCTGCATCAGTAACAAGTTTCTTGACAAACAGCTTATGTTCTCGTCCTGACAGTGCCTGTCAGACCTCTATGTCAGGTCCCCTTAGTGATTTTCTGTCTTTAGTTTCTCTTAGAAGGTCAACATCAAAATCTGAACATTGTAATTCAGGTCACAAATCTTCTTGGTACCACGTTAATGGACGTTACCCAACGCTGCACACTACTTTTCCACCAAAGAGGCATCAAATCCGCAAAGACATCTAACCATGTTGTGGAGTTTTTCCAATGTCACAACATTTTTATTCATACAAGAAACAGCTCATTATAGATATTTGATCTTTACAATATTCCCTTATGGTTATTTAAAAAAAATAATTTGATTCCTTTTTGGCCTGAACTATTTTATTGTCTTCTATTAATTAAATTACATTGTGCTGCCTATATCACTGGATCTTATTTAAGTTAAGACTATATCCACCCTTGCAACCATTTCTTAAATGGTCCAATTCATCTAAGATAAAAAATTAGGCTGATTTGCAAATGGTTAAAAATATCCCTCCATTTTCTTTATACAGCTCTTGCGCAGACCCATGTGTCTCTATGGTAACAGAGAAACGGCAGTCATACTCCTTTCCATCAGTTTCCTAATTCTGCTAAGGATAAGTTCACATTTGCGTTGCACTATCCATTCTAATATCATCCATTATTTTTTATCGGTTGTATCAAAATAATGGATGCAAACGGATTACGATCCATTTGTATCTGCTTTACATTGACACCAATAACAAAAATAACCCATCCGTTTCTTTTGGAGAAAAATGTCCTGTACTCCGCACTTTTATCTCCATAAAAAAAACAGATGACTAACATAACGGATGCGAACGGACGCTAACGGATACAATTAAATTGATTTTAATGGCATTTTTAGCGGATCAGTTTTTATTAGTTATTCTGAACCAAAAACGGATCAGAGCGACGGATTATACAACTGAAGTGTGAACTTAGCCTAACCTACTGAATGTAAGGAAGCAAGACGTAAGGGACAGACAAAGGGTAATATGACTGCAGGATGTGACTACACCGGGTTTGTTTGTAAACATGGAGACATAGGTTTGCATAGGAGCTGAAGACACAAAAGATTGAGATATTTTTAATCAATACCATTTTTTATTTTAAATGCACCACATTAATAAAAAATGAATGAATGAATAAATGTGAACATATCCCTTAAACTCAATTAAAACAGTCTCCATTTATTAGTACTCAATGCAACTCAGGTACTGCAATTAAAACTATAGGTGCAGACTTATATATATTAGGCATAAAAAAAAGTCATAACTTTAAAGACTTGTATGTTTTAAACAAGTATATACTGTACAACATACATGTTAATGCTATTTCTATTCTCAGTGGTCTAACTGTATGCACAGATTTATGGGGTTCCCATTTGCTTTATGGGCAGGAGTATGGGTACAGCAGTGGTAAAATGCCACTTAATTATAATGAGTATACAGTATGTCACTGATTACAAACATTTCAGTGCATCGTCCATGTAGTGAGGTCCACCGGCCTAGTTCTTCACTATTGTGGTTGCCCTTAACCCCTTAATGACCAGCTACATTTTTTTTGTTTTTTCCTCTCTGCCTTTCAGCAATAATATCTTTTTTATGTTGACGTGGCTATATGAGGCTGTGTTTTATACAGGAGAAATTGCATTTTTTTTATGTGCAGTGTTTTTATTGTGTGAGTAATATTATTTAGCTTTGTGGCGTGAATATGGGAAAAAGCTATTTTTAGCATTTTTTTTTATTTTTGATCTGTTTCACATGAAATGACCTGTTAAATTAGTTCTTTAGGTTATTACGTTTGTGCAAATAACTAATATGTGTAGTTTTTTTGTTTGTATGTAATGTATGGACAATAAAATATATTTTATGCTAAATAATGACATTTTTAATAATTTTTTTTGTTAATTTTTGTTTTTAATCCAATGAAGGAATAACTTTTTTTTTTACAATCTTATTTTATACTTATAATATATTAGCATACTCTCATAAGTCTTTTCTAAACTGACGCCAAAAAACATTGCTGTAGACTAAGGACCTGCACTATCCGCCGTCAAAAGACTGCTGGCAGGCATTAACCCGTTGGCGCATAATCACTTACGTGCACGGCACACAGGGGTGTTGCTAGGGTCTTAAAGTCTTAAAAGATCAGGGGCACAAGCCACAAGACTCATGTTTACCCTCCAAAAAATAAGTAAATCTATCTATCTATCTATCTATCTATCTATCTATCTATCTATCTATCTATCTATCTATCTATCTATCTATCTATCTATCTATCTATCTATCTATCTATCTATCTATCTATCTGAGGAGATATCTATAAGACTATGGCCCCTATAGTTACCCCCCTGTAGATAGTGCTAAGCACACACAAATACCCTGTAGATAGTGCTACACACTGCCCCTGTAGATGGTGTCACACAATTCCCCCTTTGTAGATGGTGGCACACGCCGAGATGGGACCCTTCCGTAGGCTGGCGTGATCAGTCACGTCATTGTGCCGGCCTGCGCAGGGATCCTGTCCCAGCATCTTATGCGCTGCAGGCAGAGGCTGACTGGCAAATTTTAGCCTGGGGATGCAGATACAAGTGAATGTGGCTGTCACTAGCACCGGAGCCCCCGCCCTTTGCGCCTGGCCTATAAATGTTATGGGCCTGATGGCGTGGGCCACCTTGAGCCCCATAGCATCTGTTGGATGGGGGCCCATATGTAGCGGCCTATTCTTAATCTGTTTACCTCCATCTGCCATAAAGGTGGCAGAGGTAACTGGGCTTTGAATACAGCCGTCATCAAAAGACGACGGCGGCTGGTGACGATGTTCTCATGATAAAATCACACATTTTATTTTTTAAAGTTCATATTAACAGAACATGAAAACATAAGACACATTGTCAGTCATATACTTACGCTGCAGATTCTTGGCTTTTCCACCACTAATGGTTTCTGCGTCCCCTGATGTTTTTCTTTTATAACCTAGTGCCATTGAGTATCGTCCATAACAATCCCACATTATCACAGAATGATGTGAAATTGTTATAGACGACAGACATGACCCCAGATTATAAATAAATGAGCATCAGGGGACCCAGAAAACCATCAGTGGTGGATCAGCCAAGAAACAATGGTAATGGTATACCTATTGCATGGTAAAGTCCCCTAGTGGGACTAATAAAACATTTTTGTAAAACACTTAAATAAAGTTTATTAAAAATACAAAAAAAGATTACAGTAAAAATTAAAATAAAACCACTTGTTTCCATGAAAAGTGGTTTTATTTACTACAAGTGCAAAAAAACACAAAACGCACACAAATATAGCACTGCCGCAATTGTAACGACCCAAGCAAGGAATTTAACTAATTAATTAAACTGCCAGGTGAACACGGTACAAAAAAACACAAAAATAACGGCAAAAATAATTTTGTTCCATTATATATTTTTTTCAGCCAACAAAAAATTAAATAAAAATTCATCAATAAGTCCCATGTACCCCAAAATGATACCAATGAAAACGACATCTCGTCCCGCAAAAAACAAGTCCTCATATGGTGACATATTACGGCTCTTGAAATGCGGCGATGCACAAACAAATAATTTTGTTTTAAAAATGTTTTAATTGTGCAAAAGTAGTAAAACATAAAAAAACTATACATATTTGGTATCGTACTGACCCATAGAATAAAGTAAACATGTTATTTACACTGCATAGTAAACGGTGTAAATTTGAAACGCGAAAAACAATGCTGGAATAGCTGTTTTTTTTTAATTCCTTTACTAAAAAAATGAATAAAAGATAAGCAATATAATATATACACCCAAAAATTGTGGAAATTAAAAATACAACTAGTCCCGCAAAAAAACAAGCCCTCATATGGCTATGCCGACATAAAAATAAAAACGTTATGACGGCGGGGAGGAGAAAAATAAAATGAATGCTTGGTCCTAGATCTGGTCCTTAAGGGGTTAAGGGCATAATGCATTTGCTTATTTTGATCAATACTGGTTTAATGGTCACCTACCATACCACGGTGCCAAGACATAATTGCCCTTTATGTAAATAGTGCTGTCTCTGCAGACTAAATAAAACCAGAATTGCAGCGTATGTAACATTTGAAATGCAGGACTGATTGATACAGAACTTACATGTTTTAAATGCTTATATCAGACAAGCTTGTTGTTTCTTAGCAACACGATACTTTAAGCGGTGACCATATTACTGCAAGGTGGAATCTCATGTTACCTGGCTAATACACTTAGCAGTGGGAAATACCAGATACTTAATATAGCTGCTTGGTTGCACAAATAGTTCATTCATATCTTGTGACAGCAGCACATTTAGTATGTTGTTGGTCTTATGATAAACATGACACACATGAAAAGTCCACATCTGGAAAATCCATTAGTGATTTGAGAGAATAGGAACGTTGCAGATAAAATAAAACAAGATCCAATATAACCAGGGTTAATACATTGAAAAATGAAAATCATATTCAACATTAGTCATACCGCCTCCCGTAGTGTAGATGTCAGGATGCACAAGCATTTTCACTCTGAGAATATACAGTAAGAACATGAAAGATGGTGTAAATGGAAACATTTCATCATTGGAGTTTATGTGAAAAATAAAAATATATTTACATTACATTACATTTACATTATTTACATTATTACTATTTACAATATTTTGTACTATTAACCCCTTCCCTCTTTAGCCACTTTTGACCTTCCTGACCGAGCCTCATTTTTCAAATCTGACATGTTTCACTTTATGTGGTAATAACTCCGGAATGCTTTCACCTATCCAAGCGATTCTGAGATTGTTTTCTCGTGACACATTGGACTTTAAGTTACTGGCAAAATTTGCTCGATATGTTCAGTATTTAATTGTGAAAAACACCAAAATTTAGCGAAAAATTGCAAAAATTAGCATTTTTCTCAATTTAAATGTATCTGCTTGTAATACAGGCAGTTATACCACACAAAATTGTTGCTAATTAACATCCCCCATATGTTTACTTTAGATTGGTATCGTTTTTTGAACATCCTTTTATTTTTCTATGACATCACAGGGCTTAGAACTTTAGCAGCAATTTCTCACATTTTCAAGAAAATGTCAAAAGGCCATTTTTACAGGGGCCAGTTCAGTTGTGAAGTGGCTTTGAGGGCCTTATATATTAGAAACCCCCAAAAAGTTACCCCATTTTAAAAACTTCACCCCTCAAAGTATTCAAAACAGCATTTAGAAAATGTCTTAACCCTTTACACATTTCACAGGAATTAAAGCAAAGTAGAGGTGAAATTTACAAATTTCATTTTTTTTGCAGAAATAAATTTTTAATACAATTTTTTTTATAACACAGAAGGTTTTACCAGAGAAATGCAACTCAATGTTTGTTGCCCAGTTTCTGCAGTTTTAGGAAATATCCCACATGTGGCTGTAGCGTGCTACTGGACTGAAGCACCGGCCTCAGAAGCAAAGGAACACCTAGTGGATTTTGGGGCCTTATTTTTGTTAGAATAAATTTTAGGCACCATGTCAGGTTTGAAGGGCTCTTGCGGTGCCAAAACAGTCAAAATCCACCAAAAGTGACCCCATCTGGGAAACTACACACCTCAAGGAAATTATCTAGGGGTACAGTGAGCATTTTGACCGCATAGGTTTTTTACAGAAATTATTGGAAGTAGACCATGAAAATTAAAATCAACATTTTTTCAAAGAAAATGTAGGTTTAGCGATTTTTTTTCTCATTTCCACAAGGACTAAAGGAGAAAAAGCATCGTAAAATTTGTAAAGCAATTTCTCCCGAGTAAAACAATACCCCACATGTGGTAATAAACGGTTGTTTGGAGACACGGCGTGGCTGAGAAGGGAAAGAGCGCTATTTGGCTTTTGGAGCTCAAGTTTAGCAGGAATGGTTTGCGGAGGCCATGTCACATTTACAAAGCCCCTGAGGGGAAAAAACAGTGGAAACCCCCCACAAGTGACCCCATTTTGGAAACTACACCCATTGAGGAAATTATCTAGGGGTATAGTGAGCGTTTTGACCCAACAGGTTTTTTGCATAAATTATTGGAAGTAGGCCCTGAAAATGACAATCTAAATTTTTTCAAAGAAAATGTAGGTTTAGCTAATTTTTTCTCATTTCCACAAGGACTGAAGGAGAAAAAGCACCGCAAAATTTGTAAATCAATTTCTCCCGAGTAAAACAATACCCCACATGTGGCAATAACCGGCTGTTTGAACACACGGCAGGGCTTAGAAGGGATGGAGTGCCATTTGGCTTTTGGAGATCATATTTAGCAGGAATGGTTTGCGGAGGCCATGTCACATTTACGAAGTCCCTGAGGAGACAAAACAGTGGAAACCCCCCACAGGAGACCCCATTTTGGAGACTACACCCATTGAGGAAATTATCTAGGGGTATAGTGAGCGATTTGACCCCACAGTTTTTTTGCAGAAATTATTGGAAGTAGGCCATGAAAATAAAAATCTACATTTTTTCAAAGAAAATGTAGGTTTAGCTTATTTTTTCTCATTTCCACAAGGACTGAAGGAGAAAAAGCACCACAAAATTTGTAAAGCAATTTCTCCCGAGTAAAACAATGCCCCACATGTGGTAATAAACGGCTGTTTGAAGACACGGCGTGGCTTAGAAGGGAAAGAGCGCTATTTGGCTTTTGGAGATCACATTAAGCAGGAATGGTTTGCGGAGGCCAGGTCACATTTGCAAAGCCCCTGAGGGGGAAAAAACAATGAAAACGCCCAAAAAGTGACTCCATTTAGGAAACTACACCTCTTGAGGAATTCATCTAGGGGTGTAGTGAGCATTTTGACCCCACAGATGTTTCATAGAATTTATTAGAATTGGGCAGTAAAAATAAAAACAATCCTTTTTCTTCAATAAGACGTAGCTTTAGTTCAAATTTTTTCATTTTCGCAACAAATAAAGGAAAAAAAAGAACCCAACATTTGTAAAGCAATTTCTCCCGAGTACGGCAATACCCCATATGGGTTCATAAACTGCTGTTTGGGTACACGGCAGGGCTCAGAAGGGAAGGACCGCCATTTGGAGTGCAGATGTTGCTGGATTGGTTTCTGGGCGCCTGTGGGCCCAAAACAGTGGAAACCCCCCAGAAGTGACCCCATTTTGGAAACTACACTCCTCAATGCATTTACCTAGGGGTGTAGTAAGCATTTTAACCCTGCAGGTGATTGGCAGAAATTGGTGTGCACTCGATGTTGCAGAGTGAAAATGGGATTTTTTTCCGTCGATATGCTAATATGTGGTGCCCAGCTTGTGCCACCATAACAAGACAGCTCTCTAATTATTATGCTGGGTTTCCTGGTTTTAGAAACACCCTACATGTGGCCCTAATCTCTTGCCTGGACAGTCGACCAGGCTCAGGAGTGAAAGCGTACCATGTCAAATTGAGGCCTAATTTGGCGATTTACAAAGTATTGGTTCACAACTGCAGAGGCTCTGATGTGAAATAATAAAAATAAACCCCTGAGAAGTGACCCCATTTGGAAACTGCACCCCTCAAGGCATTTATTAAGGGGTGTAGTGAGCATTTTCACCCCACAGGTCTTTTCCATTAATGAATGCGCTGTGGATGGTGCAAATTCAAAATTTATATTTTTCCCTAGATATGCCATTCAGTGGCAAATATGTTGTGCCTAGCTTATGCCACTGGAGACACACACCCCAAAAATTGCTAAAAGGGTTCTCCCGGGTATGACGGTGCCATATATGTGGAAGGAAACTGCTGTTTGGGCACGCTGTAGGGTTCAGATGGGAGGAAATGCCATTTGGCTTTTGGAGCGTGGATTTTGCTTGGTAGTAGTTTTGTTTGGAGTCTTACTGGTGTTTCCGTTTATAATGTAGGGCATATGTAAGCGGGGCGGAGTATATAAGGGGCATAGTCAGGTGGTATAATAATGGGGTAAAAAAAAACAATAAAATGATCCATAGATGTGTGTTACGCTGTGAAGCAATCCTTTCCGCACAGGCCAGTGTCGCACTGATAAATGGCGTCCTTTCTTATCCCCCTTTTGGTGCACATTCCGCGCCTTTGCAGTTTGGGGAATTTTGCTGGGAAGTGTTGTCCTGGTATAATACGGGCACCGGCGATTCCAGCGGATATGTTTGGGCCCTCCCTTTCCTGGTTCCCTAATTTTAGGTCCTTGATAAATCGCCTCTTCAAACTGAAGAAATGTTCCCCTCGGGCACAACTGCATATTTTTTTATTTCCTGACTTATTGGAGCCATAACTAATTTTATTTTTCATAGACGTAGCAGTATGAGGGCTGGTTTGTTGCGGGACGAGCTGTAGTTATTATTGGTACCATTTTTGGGTACATGCAACTTTTTGATCACCTTTTATCCTATTTTTTGGGATGCCAGGTAAACAAAAAAACGCAATTCTGGCACAGCTTTTTTCGTTTTTTTTATACAGCGTTCACCATGCGTTATAAATTACATGTTCACGTTATTCTGCGGGTCAGTACGATTCTGGCGATACCTAATTTATAGCACTTTTTTATGTTTTACAACTTTTTGCACAATAAAGTAACTTTTGTAAAAAGAATGTATTTTTTCTGTCGCCAAGTTGTGAGAACCATAACTTTTTAATTTTTTTTGTCGACGAAGGTGTATGAGGGCTTGTTTTTTGCGGGACGAGCTATAGTTTTTATAGGTATCATTTTTGGATACGTGCGACTTTTTGATCACTTTTTATTCTAACATTTGTAGGGCAAAGTGACCAAAAAACAAACTCTGGTAACGTTTTTTACGTTTTTTTTTTACGCTGTTCACAGCGTGCAATAAATAATATAATATTTTGATAACTCCGGTCGTGGCGATACCAAATACATATGGTTTATTATTATTTTTCAATAATAAAGGACTTGATAAGTGTAAAAGGGGGATTGTGTTTTATTTCATTACTTGAAACTTTTATTGTTTTCAAACTTTTATTTTTTGCACTTTTTTTTACACTTTTTTTTATACTTTTTTTACACTTTTTCTCAAGTCCCTCAAGGGGACTTGAAGGTCCAACGGTCAGATTTTTTTTTTTCTAATACATTGCACTACCTATGTAATGCAATGTATTAGATCTGTCAGTCATTCACTGACAGCAAGCCGATTAGGCTTCGCCTCCCGGCGGGGCCTAAATCGGCTTCCGTAATGGCAGAGCAGGAGAGCATTGTGTCTCCTGTTGCCATAACAGCAGTCGCCAGTCCTGATTGCCTGTCAGGGCTGGCGATCTGCTAGTAACCGCTACGATGCAGCAATCGCTTTCGATTGCTAAATCGAAGGGGTTAATGGCAGGGATCGGAGCTAGCTCCGGTTCCTGCCGTTACAGGTGGATGTCAGCTGTACAGTACAGCTGACTTCCACCGCTGATGACGCCGGATCAGCTCCTGACCCGGCGCCATCTTGCCGGCAGCTACGGAAGCCGATCAGGCTCCGCCGCCGGGCGGATCTTGACCGGCTTCGGTGCTAGGCAGACCGGGAGGCCAGTATTAGGCCTCCGGTTGCCATTGCAGCCACCGGAACCCCGGCAATTTCATTACTGGGGTTCCGATGAGCTGCAAACACCTTAAGTGCAGCGATCGCGTTTGAGCGCTGCACTTAAGGGGTTAATGGCGGGGATCGAAGCTAATTTCGGTCCCCGCCGTTACAGCCGGATGTCAGCTGTAAGATACAGCTGAGATCCGGTGATGATGGCACCGGCTCAGCTTCTGAGCCGGTCCCAAACATTCGGCGTACATGTACGGCAAGATGCGGGAAGTCAATGCTTTCCATGACGTACATGTACGGCAAATGTCGGGAAGGGGTTAAGTACTAAACAAACAACAAGATCAGGAGCATAAGAAGTAAACAGTGCCATAGTAGATTTTGGAATAGGGCCTAACTCTACTATGAACTCCATCAGCAGCAAGCAAGTTCAGAACATGATAAATTTATGACTATTTTTATTTCTAATCTGTGACAAGCCCTTTCTAATGTACACATTGATTTTACAGTTAAGGATTAATGCACACATTGATGTCACAGTACAGGCATAATTTAAACAGTGATATCACAGTACGGGATTAATGTACACAGTGATGTCACAGTACAGATATAATACACACAGTAATACCACAGTACAAGATTATTGTAAAGGATCTGCCAGGCACAGCTTCGGGGTTAACTCCCATAGGTAATCAGTCTACACCTGAATCTACGTCTCTGAGACTGACTCCTTCTTCAACCACTCAGGATGGCAGGCTTAGGAGTGGGAGAGCCTATCGCAGCCTGGCCAGACGGAGCTAGCTCCCGCCCTCTGTCTATTTATACCTGCCTTTCCTGTTTTTACCTTGCTTGTGATTCTTTCCGTGTGGTTTCCTGGCCCAGCTACAGCTCCTAACTATTTGATCCTGCTCCATACTGACCCTGGCTTACTGACTACTCTTCTGCTCTGCGTTTGGTACCTCGTGCTCTCCTGGTTTGACTTGGCTCGTTCACCACTCTGTTGCTCACGGTGTTGCCGTGGGCAATTGCCCCTTTCCCTTTGCTTTGTATTCCCTTGTATGTTTGTCTCGTGCACTTACTGAGCGTAGGGACCGCCGCCCAGTTGTACCACGTCGCCTAGGGCGGGTCGTTGCAAGTAGGCAGGGACAGAGTGGCGAGTAGATTATGGCTCACTTGTTCGTTTCCCTACCCCCGTCGTTACAATGATTGCACATAGTTATGTCACAGTACAGCCATAACCCACACAGCGATGTCACGACACAGACATAATTCACACCGTGATATCACAGTACACACATAATGCACACAGTGATATCTTAGTACAGGCTTCATGCACACAGTGGTGTCACAGTACAGACACAATGCACACAGTGATATTACAGTACAAGATTAATGCACACACTAATGTCACAATATAGACATAATGCACACAGTGATGTCACAGTACAAAAATAATGCACACAATAATGTCACAGTACAGACCATAATGCACACAGTGATGTCACAGTACAGCCATAATGCACATAGTGATGTGACAGTATTGACGTAATGCACACAGTGATGGCACACAGAAAACACACCTTGATGTCAGAGTACAGCCATAATGCACACAGTGATGTGACAGTATAAGCATAATGAACACAGTGTTATCACAGTACAGACATATTGCACACAGTGATGTGACATTACAGGATTAATACATACAGTGATATCACAGTACAGACATAATGCAAACAGTAATATCACAGTATAGACATCATGCACACAGTGATGTCACAGTACATATATAAGGCACAGAGTGATGTCACAGTACAGATATAAGGCACACAGTGACATCACAGTTCAGACATCGGGCACACATTGATGTCACATTACAGGAGTACTGCAGATAGTGATGTCACAGTACATACATCATGCACACAGTGATTTCACCGTACAGCCGTCATGCACACAGTGATGTCACAGTACAGATATAATACGCAGAGTAATGTCACAGTACCGACATCATGCACACGGTAACATCACAGAATAGACATCATGCACACAGTGATGTCACAGTACATATATTATGCAGCGATGTCACATTACAGAGATAATGAAAAAAACAGAGATGTCTTATTACAGGATTTATGCAAACAGTGAGGTTACAACACAGCCATCATGCACACAGTGATGTCACAGTACATACATTATGCACACAGTAATGTTACAGTACAGAGATAATTAAGACATTGATGTCACAGTACAAACATAATGCACACAGTGATCACAGTAGAGACATTATGCATACAGTAATGCCATAGTACTGAAAGAATGCACACATTGATGTTGCAGTAGATATCATGCACACAGTGATGTCGCAGTACAGACATTATGAACACAGTAATGTCATAGTACAGACATAATGCAGACATTGATGTCACAGTACAGACACTATGCACACAGTGATGTCCAAGTACAGACATCATGCACACAGTGATGTCACGTTACAGGATTAATGCACACATTGGGTCACAGTAAAGACAAAATGCACAATGTAATGTCATAGTACAGATATCTTGCACACAGTGATGTCACAGTAAAGATATAAGTATTACAGTGATGTCACAGTACAGACATCATGCACACAGTGATGTCACAGTACAGACATCATGAACACAATGATGTCACAGTACAGACATCATGCACACAGTGATGTCACAGTACAGATATAATACACACAGGCATGTCAAAGTAGAGACATCATGCACATAGTGATGTCACAGTACAGAAATAATCAAGACATTGATGTCACAGTACAAACTTCATGCACAAAGTGATGTCACAGTACAGATATAAGGCACACAGTGACATCACAGTACAGACATTATGCACACAGTGATGTATAAACATCATACACACATTGTTGTCACAGTACAGACATCATGCACACAGTGCTGTCACAGTACAGACATCGTGCACACAGTGATGTCACAATACGGACATAATGCACACAGCGATGTCACAGTACAGACATCATGCACACAGTGATGTCACAGTACAGACATTATGCACATAGTGATGTCACAGTACAGACATAATTAAGACATTGATGTCACAGTACAAACATCATGCACACAGTGATGTCACAATACAGATATAAGGCACACAGTGACATCACAGTACAGACATTATGCACACAGTGATGTCTCATTACAGGATAAATGCAAACAGTGATTTCAAAGAATAAACATCATACACACAGTGTGGGTCACAGTATGGACATCATTAAAACAGTGATGTCATAATACAAACATCATGCACACAGTGATGTCACAGTACAGGCATAATGCACACAGTAATATCACAGTACAAACATAATGCACACAGCGATGTCACAGTAGAGACATTATGCATACAGTAATGTAACCATACAGACATCATGAACACAGTGATGTCACAGCACAGACATCATGCACACAGTGATGTCTCAGTACACACACATCATGCACACAGTGATGTCACAGTACAGATATTAGGCACAAAGTGATGTCACAGTACATACATAATGCACACAGTGATGTCATAGTACAGACATAATGCACACAGTGATGTCACAGAACAGATATAATGCACACAGTGATGTCAAAGTAGAGACATTATGCATACAGTAATGTCACAGTACAGACATCATGCACACAGTGATGTCACACTACAGATGTTAGGCACAAAATGATGTCACAGTACAGACATAATGCGCACAGTGATTTCACAGTACTGACAAAATGCACACAGTGATGTCAAATTGAAGGATTAATGCACAGGGTGATGTCACAGTACAGCCATCATGCACACAGTGATGTTACAGTATAGACATCATGCACACAGTGATGTCACAGTACATACATCATGCACACAGAAATGTCACAGTACAGATATTAGGCACACAGTAATGTCACAATAGAGTTATGAGGCACACAGTGGCATCACAATACAGACATCATGCACACAGGGTTGTCACATTACAGGATTAATGCACATAGTGATGCCACAGTACAGAGATCATGCACACAGTAATGTCGCAGTGCAGATATACGACAGACAATGACATCACAGTAGACATCATGCACACAGTGATGTCACAGTACATACATCATGCACACAGAAATGTCACAGTACAGATATTAGGCACACAGTGATGTCACAATAAAGTTATGAGGCACACAGTGGTATCACAATACAGACATCATGCACACAGGGATGTCACATTACAGGATTAATGCACATTGTGATGTCACAGCACCGATATCATGCACACAGTGATGTCACAGTACAGATGTAAAGCACAAAGTCATGTCACAGTACAGACATAATGCAAATAGTGATGTTAAAGTACAAAAATAATGCACACAGTGATGTCACAGTACAGACATAATGCACACAGTGATATCACAGTTGAGACATTATGCATAAAGTAATGACACAGTATAGACATCATGCACACAGCGATGTCACATTACAGCCATCATGCACACAGTGATGTCACATTACAGGATTAATGCACACTGTGATGTCACAACACAGACATTATGAATACAGTAATGTCACAGTACATATATAAGGCACACAAGGACATCACAGTACCAACATTATGCCCACAGTAATATCAAACAGTGATGTCAAGGTACAGACATCATGTACACAGTAATGTAACAGTACAGTCATATGCACACACTGATGTCACAGTTAATATATAAGGCACACAGTAACGTCACATTACAGATATAAGGCACACAGTAATGTCACTGTACATATATAATGCACACAGTGGAATCATAGTACAGATATCATGCACATAGTGATGTCACAGTACAGACATCATGCACATAGTAATGTCACATTACAGGATTAATGCAGACCGTGATGTCACAGTACAGACATCATGCACACAGTGATGTTACCATGCAGCCATCATGCACACAGTGATGTCATAGTATAGACATCATGCTCACAATAATGTCACAGTACATATAAAAGGCACACAGTTACATCACAGTGCAAACTTTATGCACATACTAATGTCACAGTACAGACATCAAGCACACAGTGATGTCACAGTACAGACATCATGCACACAGTAATGTCAAAGTACAGATGAAAGGCACACAGTGGGATCACAGTACATATATGACGCACACAGTACTGCCACTGTACATATATAAGGCACACAGTGGCCTTACAGTAAAGACATAATGCACACAGTGATGTCAAATTACAGGACTAATGCACATAGTGATGTCATAGTACAGACATCATGCACACAGTAAGGTCACAGTACAGATATTAGGCACACAGTACAGATATTAGGCACAAAGTGGCATCGTAATACAGACATCATGCACACAGTGATGTCACATTACATAATTAATGCACAGAGTGGCATCACAGTACAGACATCATGCACACAGTGATGTCACAATACAGGATTAAAGCACACAGTGATGTAACAGTACAGACATTATGCACACAGTGATGTTACCGTACAGACATCATGCACACAGTGATGTCACAGTACAAACATAATGCACACAGTGATGTCACAGTATAAACATCATGCACTCAGATAAAAGGCACAAAGGGACATCACAGTACAGACATCATGCACACAGTGATGTCACATTACAGGAGTAAAGAACACAGTGATGTCACATTATAAAAATCATGCACACAGTGATGTCATAGTACAGACTTCATGCAGTGATGTCCAAGTTCATATAAAAGGCACACAGTTACATCTCAGTACAAACATCATGCCCACAGTGATGTCACAGTGCAGACATTACGCACACAGTGATATCACAGTACAGACATCATGCACACAGTAATGTCACAGTACAGAAATCATGCACACAGTGATGTCACAGTACAGATAAAAGGCAAACAAAGACATCATAGTACAGATGTCATGCACACAGTAATGCCAGTGTAAATATATAAGGCACACAGTGGCATCACCGTACAGACATCATGCACACAGTGATGTCACAACACAGGATTAAAGCACATAGTGATGTAACAGTATACACATCATGCACACAGTGTTGTCACAGTACCAACATCATTCACAAAGTAATGTTACCGTACAGCCATCATGCACACAGTGATGTCACCGTATAAACATCATGCACTTAGTGATGTCACAGTACAGACATCATGCACACAGTGATGTCACAGTACAGACATCATGCACACACCGATGTCATGTTATAGGATTCATGTACACAGTTATGCCACGGTACAGACATAATGCAGACAGTTATGTCACAGTACATATATAAGGCACACAGTGACATTACTGTACAGACATCATGCAAACAGTGATGTCACATTACAGGAGTAAAGAACACAGTGATGTCACAGTATAAACATCATGCACACAGTGATGTCACAGTACTAACTTCATGCAGTGATGTCATAGTACATATATAAGGCACACAGTGACATCACAGTACACACATCATGCCCACAGTGATGTTACAGTACAGACATCATGCACTCAGTGATTTCACAGTATAAACATCATGCACTCAGATAAAAGGCACAAAGGGACATCACAGTACAGACATCATGCACACGGTGATGTCACATTACAGGAGTAAAGAACACAGTGATGTCACAGTATAAACATCATGCACACAGTGATGTCACAGTACAGACATCATGCTAACAGTAATGTCACAGTACAGACATCATGCACACAGTGATGTCACAGTACAGATAAAAGGCACTTAGTGACATTACAGTACAGACATCATGCAAACAGCTATGTCACATTACAGGAGTAAAGAACACAGTGCTGTCACAGAAGAGACTGCATGTAGTGATGTCATAGTACATATATAAGGCACACAGTGATATCACAGTACACACATAATGCCCACAGTGATGTCACAGTACAGACATCATGCACTCAGTAATGTCACAGTAAAGAAATCATGCACACAGTGATGTCACGGTACAGATAAAAGGCACACAGTGACATCATAGTACAGATATCACGCACAAAGTAATGCCAGTGTAAATATATAAGGCACACAGCGGGATCAAAGTATAGACATCATGCCCACAGTGATGTCACATTATGGGATTCATGCACACAGTTATGTCACTGTACAGACATAATGCAGACAGTGATGTCACAGTACATATATAAGGCACACAGTGACATTACTGTACAGACATCATGCCCACAGTGATGTCACAGTACAGACATTACGCACACAGTGATGTCACAGTATAAACATCATGAACTCAGATAAAAGGCACAAAGGGACATCACAGTTCAGACATCATGCACACAGTGATGTCACATTACAGGAGTAAAGAACACAGTGATGTCACATTATAAACATCATGCACACAGTGATGTCACAGAACAGACTTCATGCAGTGATGTCATAGTACATATATAAGGCACACAGTGACATCACAGTACAAACATCATGCCCACAGTGATGTCAGTGTAAATATATATGGCACATAGTGGCATCACAGTACAGACATCATGCACACATTGATGTCACAATACAGGATTAAAGCACACAGTGATGTAACAGTATACACATCATGCACACAGTGATGTCACAGTACAAACATCATGCACACAGTGATGTTACCGTACAGCCATCATGCACACAGTGATGTCACAGTATAAACATCATGCACTCAGTGATTTCACAGTACAGACTTCATGCAGTGATGTCATAGTACATATATAAGGCACAGAGTTACATCAAAGTACAAACATCATGCAGACAGTAATGTCACTGTACAGACATCATGCACACAGTAATGTCACAGTACAGACATCATGCACACAGTGATGTCACAGTACAGATAAAAGGCACACTGTGACATCACAGTACAGATATCATGCACACAGTAATGACAGTGTAAATATATACGGCACACAGTGGCATCACAGTACAGACATCATGCACACAGTGTTGTCACGATACAGGATTAAAGCACACAGTGATGTAACAGTATACACAACATGTACACTGTGCTGTCACAGTCCAGACATCATGCAAACAGTGATGTTATCGAACAGCCATCATGCACACAGTGATGTCACAGTATAAACATCATGCACTCAGTGATTTCACAGTACAGACGTCATGCACACAGTGATGTAACGTTATAGGATTCATGCACACAGTTATATCACGGTACAGACCTAATGCACACAGTGATGTCACAGTACATATATAAGATACACAGTGACATTACAGTACAGACATCATGCAAACAGTGATGTCACATTACAGGAGTAAAGAACACAGTGAAGTCACAGTATAAACATCATGCACACAGTGATGTCACAGAACAGACTTCATGCAGTGATGTCATAGTACATATATAAGGCACACAGTGACATCACAGTACAAACGTCATGCCCACAGTTATGTTACAGTACAGATATTACGCACACAGTGATGTCACAGTACAGACATCATGCACACAGTGATGTCACAGTATAAAAATCATGCACTCAGATAAAAGGCACAAAGGGACATCACAGTACAGACATCATGCACACAGTGATGTCACATTACAGGAATAAAGAACACAGTGATGTCACAGAATAAACATCATGCACTCATTGATGTCACAGTACAGACTTCTTGCAGTGATGTCATTATACATATATAATGCACACAGTGACATCACAGTACAAACATCATGCGCACAGTGATGTCAAATTACAGGAGTAAAAACACAGTGATGTCACAGTATAAACATCATGCACACAGTGATGTCACAGTACAGACTTCATGCAGTGATGTCATAGTACATATATAAGGCACACAGTGACATCACAGTACAAACATCCTGTGCACAGTGATTTCACAGTACAGACATCATGCAAACAGTGATGTCACAGTATAAACATCATGCACTCAGTGATTTCACAGTACAGTTGTCATGCACACAGTGATGTAACTTTATAGGATTCATGCACACAGATATGTCATGGTACAGACATAATGCACACAGTAATGTCACAGTACATATATAAGACACACAGTGACATTACAGTACAGACATCATGCAAACAGTGATGTCACATTACAGGAGTAAAGAACACAGTGATGTCACAGTATAAACATCATGCACACAGTGATGTCACAGAACAGACTTCATGCAGTGATGTCATAGTACATATATAAGGCACACAGTGACATCACAGTACAAACATCCTGTGCACAGTGATTTCACAGTACAGACATCATGCAAACAGTGATGTCACAGTATAAACATCATGCACTCAGTGATTTCACAGTACAGTTGTCATGCACACAGTGATGTAACTTTATAGGATTCATGCACACAGATATGTCATGGTACAGACATAATGCACACAGTAATGTCACAGTACATATATAAGACACACAGTGACATTACAGTACAGACATCATGCAAACAGTGATGTCACATTACAGGAGTAAAGAACACAGTGATGTCACAGTATAAACATCATGCACACAGTGATGTCACAGAACAGACTTCATGCAGTGATGTCATAGTACATATATAAGGCACACAGTGACATTACAGTACAAACATCATGCCCAAAGAGATGTCACAGTACAGACATCATGCACACAGTAATGTCACAGTACAGAAATCATGCACACAGTGATGTCACAGTACAAATAAAAGGCACACAGTGACATCATAGTACAGATATCATGCACACAGTAATGTCAGTGTAAATATATGGCACACAGTGGCTTCACAGTATAGACATCATGCACACAGTGATGTAACAGTACAGATAAAAGGCACACTGTGACATCACAGTACAGATATCATGCACACAGTAATGTGAGTGTAAATATATGGAACACAGTGGCTTCACAGTACAGGCATCATGCACACAGAGATGTCACAATACAGGATTAAAGCATACAGTGATGTAACAGTATACACATCATGCACTCAGTGATTTCACAGTACAGACATCATGCACACAGTGATGCCACAGTACAGGCATCATGCACACAGTGATGTCACGTTATAGGATTCATGCACTCAGTGATGTTACGGTACAGACATAATGCACACAGTAATGTCACAGTACATATATAAGGCACACAGTGACATTACAGTACAGACATCATGCATACAGTGATGTCACAGTATAAACATCTTGCACTCAGATAAAAGGCACAAAGGGACATCACAGTAAAGACATCTTGCACACAGTGATGTCACATTACAGGAGTAAAGAACACAGTGATGTCACAGTATAAACATCATGCACACAGTGATGTCACAGTACAGACTTCATGCAGTGATGTCATAGTACATATATAAGGCACACAGTGACATCACAGTACAAACATCATGCCCACAGTGATGTTACAGTACAGACATTACGCACACAGTGATGTCACAGTATAAAAATCATGCACTCATATAAAAGGCACAAAGGGACATCACAGTACAGACATCATGCACACAGTGATGTCATATTACAGGAGTAAAGAACACAGTGATGTCACAGCATAAACATCATGCACTCATTGATGTCACAGTACAGACTTCTTGCAGTGATGTCATTATACATATATAATGCACACAGTGACATCAAAGTACAAACATCATGCGCACAGTGATGTCAAATTACAGGAGTAAAAACACAGTGATGTCACAGTATAAACATCATGCACAGAGTGATGTCACAGTACAGACTTCATGCAGTGATGTCATAGTACATATATAAGGCACACAGTGACATCACAGTAAAAAAATTATGTGCACAGTGATGTCACAGTACATACATCATGCACACAGTAATGTCACAGTACAGACATCATGCACACATTAATGTCAATGTAAATATATGGCACACAGTGGCTTCACAGTATAGACATCATGCACACAGAGATGTAACAGTACAGATAAAAGGCACACTGTGACATCACAGTACAGATATCATGCACACAGTAATGTGAGTGTAAATATATGGAACACAGTGGCTTCACAGTACAGACATCATGCACACAGTGATGTCACAATACAGGATTAAGCACACAGTGATGTAACAGTATACACATCATTCACACAGTGTTGTCACAGTACAGACATGATGCACATAGTGATGTTACCGTACAGCCATCATGCACACAGTAATGTCACAGTATACACATCATGCACTCAGTGATTTCACAGTACAGACATCATGCAGACAGTGATGTCACATTACAGGAGTAAAGAACACACTGATGTCACAGTATAAACATCATGCACACAGTGATGTCCCAGAACAGACTTCATGCAGTGATGTCATAGTACATATGTAAGGCACACAGTGACATTACAGTACAAACATCATGCCCAAAGAGATGTCACAGTACAGACATCATGCACACAGTAATGTCACAGTACAGAAATCATGCACACAGTGATGTCACAGTACAAATAAAAGGCACACAGTGACATCATAGTAAGGATATCATGCACACAGTAATGTCAGTGTAAATATATAAGGCACACAGTGGTATCACAGTACAGACAATCATGCACACAGTGATGTCACAATACAGGATTAAAGCACACAGTGATGTAACTGTATACACATCATGCACACAGTGTTGTCACAATACCGACATCCTACACAAAGTGATGTTACCGTACAGCCATCATGCACACAGTGATGTCACCGTATAAACAACATGCACTCAGTGATTTCACAGTACAGACATCATGCACACAGTGATGTCACAGTACAGGCATCATGCACACAGTGATGTCACGTTATAGGATTCATGCACTCAGTGATGTTACGGTACAGACATAATGCACACAGTAATGTCACAGTACATATATAAGGCACACAGTGACATTACAGTACAGACATAATGCATACAGTGATGTCACAATACCGACATCCTACACAAAGTGATGTTACCGTACAGCCATCATGCACACAGTGATGTCACTGTATAAACAACATGCACTCAGTGATGTCAGAGTACAGACATCATGCACACAGTGATGTCACGTTATTGGATTCATGCAAACAGGTATGTCTCAGTACAGACATAATGCACACAGTGATGTCACAGTACAGACATCATACACACAGTGATGTCACATTACAGAAGTAAAGAACACAGTGATGTAACAGTATAAACATCATGCACACAGTGATGTCACAGAACAGACTTCATGCAGTGATGTCATAGTACATATATAAGGCACACAGTGACATCACAGTACAAACATCATGCCCACAGTGATGTCAGTGTAAATATATATGGCACATAGTGGCATCACAGTACAGACATCATGCACACATTGATGTCACAATACAGGATTAAAGCACACAGTGATGTAACAGTATACACATCATGCACACAGTGATGTCACAGTACAAACATCATGCACACAGTGATGTTACCGTACAGCCATCATGCACACAGTGATGTCACAGTATAAACATCATGCACTCAGTGATTTCACAGTACAGACTTCATGCAGTGATGTCATAGTACATATATAAGGCACAGAGTTACATCAAAGTACAAACATCATGCACACAGTAATGTCACTGTACAGACATCATGCACACAGTAATGTCACAGTACAGACATCATGCACACAGTGATGTCACAGTACAGATAAAAGGCACACTGTGACATCACAGTACAGATATCATGCACACAGTAATGACAGTGTAAATATATACGGCACACAGTGGCATCACAGTACAGACATCATGCACACAGTGTTGTCACGATACAGGATTAAAGCACACAGTGATGTAACAGTATACACAACATTTACACTGTGCTGTCACAGTCCAGACATCATGCAAACAGTGATGTTATCGTACAGCCATCATGCACACAGTGATGTCACAGTATAAACATCATGCACTCAGTGATTTCACAGTACAGACGTCATGCACACAGTGATGTCACAGTAAAGGCATCATGCACACAGTGATGTAACGTTATAGGATTCATGCACACAGTTATATTACGGTACAGACCTAATGCACACAGTGATGTCACAGTACATATATAAGATACACAGTGACATTACAGTACAGACATCATGCAAACAGTGATGTCACATTACAGGAGTAAAGAACACAGTGATGTCACAGCATAAACATCATGCACTCATTGATGTCACAGTACAGACTTCTTGCAGTGATGTCATTATACATATATAATGCACACAGTGACATCAAAGTACAAACATCATGCGCACAGTGATGTCAAATTACAGGAGTAAAAACACAGTGATGTCACAGTATAAACATCATGCACAGAGTGATGTCACAGTACAGACTTCATGCAGTGATGTCATAGTACATATATAAGGCACACAGTGACATCACAGTAAAAAAATTATGTGCACAGTGATGTCACAGTACATACATCATGCACACAGTAATGTCACAGTACAGACATCATGCACACAGTGATGTAACAGTACAGATAAAAGGCACACTGTGACATCACAGTACAGATATCATGTACACATTAATGTCAATGTAAATATATGGCACACAGTGGCTTCACAGTATAGACATCATGCACACAGAGATGTAACAGTACAGATAAAAGGCACACTGTGACATCACAGTACAGATATCATGCACACAGTAATGTGAGTGTAAATATATGGAACACAGTGGCTTCACAGTACAGACATCATGCACACAGTGATGTCACAATACAGGATTAAGCACACAGTGATGTAACAGTATACACATCATTCACACAGTGTTGTCACAGTACAGACATGATGCACATAGTGATGTTACCGTACAGCCATCATGCACACAGTAATGTCACAGTATACACATCATGCACTCAGTGATTTCACAGTACAGACATCATGCAGACAGTGATGTCACATTACAGGAGTAAAGAACACACTGATGTCACAGTATAAACATCATGCACACAGTGATGTCCCAGAACAGACTTCATGCAGTGATGTCATAGTACATATGTAAGGCACACAGTGACATTACAGTACAAACATCATGCCCAAAGAGATGTCACAGTACAGACATCATGCACACAGTAATGTCACAGTACAGAAATCATGCACACAGTGATGTCACAGTACAAATAAAAGGCACACAGTGACATCATAGTAAGGATATCATGCACACAGTAATGTCAGTGTAAATATATAAGGCACACAGTGGTATCACAGTACAGACAATCATGCACACAGTGATGTCACAGTACAGGCATCATACACACAGTGATGTCACGTTATAGGATTCATGCACTCAGTGATGTTACGGTACAGACATAATGCACACAGTAATGTCACAGTACATATATAAGGCACACAGTGACATTACAGTAGACATCATACATACAGTGATGTCACAGTATAAACATCTTGCACTCAGATAAAAGGCACAAAGGGACATCACAGTAAAGACATCATGCACACAGTGATGTCACATTACAGGAGTAAAGAACACAGTGATGTCACAGTATAAACATCATGCACACAGTGATGTCACAGTACAGACTTCATGCAGTGATGTCATAGTACATATATAAGGCACACAGTGACATCACAGTACAAACGTCATGCCTACAGTGATGTTACAGTACAGACATTACGCACACAGTGATGTCACAGTACAGACCTCATGCACACAGTGATGTCACAGTATAAAAATCATGCACTCAGATAAAAGGCACAAAGGGACATCACAGTACAGACATCATGCACACAGTGATGTCACATTACAGGAGTAAAGAACACAGTGATGTCACAGCATAAACATCATGCACTCATTGATGTCACAGTACAGACTTCTTGCAGTGATGTCATTATACATATATAATGAACACAGTGACATCACAGTAAAAACATCATGCGCACAGTGATGTCAAATTACAGGAGTAAAAACACAGTGATGTCACAGTATAAACATCATGCACACAGTGATGTCACAGTACAGACTTCATGCAGTGATGTCACAGTACATACATCATGCACACAGTAATGTCACAGTACAGACATCATGCACACAGTGATGTAACAGTACAGATAAAAGGCACACTGTGACATCACAGTACAGATATCATGTACACAGTAATGTCAATGTAAATATATGGCACACAGTGGCTTCACAGTATAGACATCATGCACACAGTGATGTAACAGTACAGATAAAAGGCACACTGTGAATCACAGTACAGATATCATGCACACAGTAATGTGAGTGTAAATATATGGAACACAGTGGCTTCACAGTACAGACATTATGCACACAGTGATGTCACAATGCAGGATTAAAGCACACAGTGATGTAACAGTATACACATCATTCACACAGTGTTATCACAGTACAGACATGATGCACATAGTGAAGTTACCGTACAGCCATCATGCACACAGTAATGTCACAGTATACACATCATGCACTCAGTGATTTCACAGTACAGACATCATGCAAACAGTGATGTCACATTACAGGAGTAAAGAACACAGTGATGTCACAGTATAAACATCATGCACACAGTGATGTCACAGAACAGACTTCATGCAGTGATGTCATAGTACATATATAAGGCACACAGTGACATTACAGTACAAACATCATGCCCAAAGAGATGTCACAGTACAGACATCATGCACACAGTAATGTCACAGTACAGAAATCATGCACACAGTGATGTCACAGTACAAATAAAAGGCACACAGTGACATCATAGTAAGGATATCATGCACACAGTAATGTCAGTGTAAATATATAAGGCACACAGTGGCATCACAGTACAGACAATCATGCACACAGTAAAGTCACAATACAGGATTAAAGCACACAGTGATGTAACTGTATACACATCATGCACACAGTGTTGTCACAATACCGACATCCTACACAAAGTGATGTTACCGTACAGCCATCATGCACACAGTGATGTCACCGTATAAACAACATGCGCTCAGTGATGTCACAGTACAGACATAATGGATTCATGCAAACAGGTATGTCTCAGTACAGACATAATGCACACAGTGATGTCACAGTACAGACATCATACAAACAGTGATGTCACATTACAGAAGTAAAGAACCCAGTGATGTCACAGCATAAACATCATGCACTCATTGATGTCACAGTACAGACTTCTTGCAGTGATGTCATTATACATATATAATGCACACAGTGACATCACAGTACAAACATCATGCGCACAGTGATGTCACAGTACAGACATCCTACACAAAGTGATGTTACCGTACAGCCATCATGCACACAGTGATGTCACCGTATAAACAACATGCACTCAGTGATTTCACAGTACAGACATCATGCACACAGTGATGTCACAGTACAGGCATCATGCACACAGTAATGTCACAGTACAGACATCATGCACACAGTAATGTCACTGTACAGACATCATGCACACAGTAATGTCACAGTACAGACATCATGCACACAGTGATGTCACAGTACAGATAAAAGGCACACTGTGACATCACAGTACAGAAATCATGCAAACAATAATGACAGTGTAAATATATACGGCACACAGTGGCATCACAGTACAGACATCATGCACACAGTGATGTCACGATACAGGGTTAAAGCACACAGTGATGTAACAGTATACACATCATGCACACTGTGTTGTCACAGTTCAGACATCATGCAAACAGTGATGTTATCGTACAGCCATCATGCACACAGTGATGTCACAGTATAAACATCATGCACTCAGTGATTTCACAGTACAGTTGTCATGCACACAGTGATGTCACAGTACAGGCATCATGCACACAGTGATGTAACTTTATAGGATTCATGCACACAGATATGTCATGGTACAGACATAATGCACACAGTAATGTCACAGTACATATATAAGACACACAGTGACATTACAGTACAGACATCATGCAAACAGTGATGTCACATTACAGGAGTAAAGAACACAGTGATGTCACAGTATAAACATCATGCACACAGTGATGTCACAGAACAGACTTCATGCAGTGATGTCATAGTACATATATAAGGCACACAGTGACATTACAGTACAAACATCATGCCCAAAGAGATGTCACAGTACAGACATCATGCACACAGTAATGTCACAGTACAGAAATCATGCACACAGTGATGTCACAGTACAAATAAAAGGCACACAGTGACATCATAGTACAGATATCATGCACACAGTAATGTCAGTGTAAATATATGGCACACAGTGGCTTCACAGTATAGACATCATGCACACAGTGATGTAACAGTACAGATAAAAGGCACACTGTGACATCACAGTACAGATATCATGCACACAGTAATGTGAGTGTAAATATATGGAACACAGTGGCTTCACAGTACAGGCATCATGCACACAGAGATGTCACAATACAGGATTAAAGCATACAGTGATGTAACAGTATACACAATCTTCACACAGAGTTGTCACAGTACAGACATGATGCACATAGTGATGTTACCGTACAGCCATCATGCACACAGTAATGTCAGAGTATACACATCATGCACTCAGTGATTTCACAGTACAGACATCATGCACACAGTGATGCCACAGTACAGGCATCATGCACACAGTGATGTCACGTTATAGGATTCATGCACTCAGTGATGTTACGGTACAGACATAATGCACACAGTAATGTCACAGTACATATATAAGGCACACAGTGACATTACAGTACAGACATCATGCATACAGTGATGTCACAGTATAAACATCTTGCACTCAGATAAAAGGCACAAAGGGACATCACATTAAAGACATCTTGCACACAGTGATGTCACATTACAGGAGTAAAGAACACAGTGATGTCACAGTATAAACATCATGCACACAGTGATGTCACAGTACAGACTTCATGCAGTGATGTCATAGTACATATATAAGGCACACAGTGACATCACAGTACAAACATCATGCCCACAGTGATGTTACAGTACAGACATTACGCACACAGTGATGTCACAGTATAAAAATCATGCACTCATATAAAAGGCACAAAGGGACATCACAGTACAGACATCATGCACACAGTGATGTCATATTACAGGAGTAAAGAACACAGTGATGTCACAGCATAAACATCATGCACTCATTGATGTCACAGTACAGACTTCTTGCAGTGATGTCATTATACATATATAATGCACACAGTGACATCAAAGTACAAACATCATGCGCACAGTGATGTCAAATTACAGGAGTAAAAACACAGTGATGTCACAGTATAAACATCATGCACAGAGTGATGTCACAGTACAGACTTCATGCAGTGATGTCATAGTACATATATAAGGCACACAGTGACATCACAGTAAAAAAATTATGTGCACAGTGATGTCACAGTACATACATCATGCACACAGTAATGTCACAGTACAGACATCATGCACACATTAATGTCAATGTAAATATATGGCACACAGTGGCTTCACAGTATAGACATCATGCACACAGAGATGTAACAGTACAGATAAAAGGCACACTGTGACATCACAGTACAGATATCATGCACACAGTAATGTGAGTGTAAATATATGGAACACAGTGGCTTCACAGTACAGACATCATGCACACAGTGATGTCACAATACAGGATTAAGCACACAGTGATGTAACAGTATACACATCATTCACACAGTGTTGTCACAGTACAGACATGATGCACATAGTGATGTTACCGTACAGCCATCATGCACACAGTAATGTCACAGTATACACATCATGCACTCAGTGATTTCACAGTACAGACATCATGCAGACAGTGATGTCACATTACAGGAGTAAAGAACACACTGATGTCACAGTATAAACATCATGCACACAGTGATGTCCCAGAACAGACTTCATGCAGTGATGTCATAGTACATATGTAAGGCACACAGTGACATTACAGTACAAACATCATGCCCAAAGAGATGTCACTGTACAGACATCATGCACACAGTAATGTCACAGTACAGACATCATGCACACAGTGATGTCACAGTACAGATAAAAGGCACACTGTGACATCACAGTACAGATATCATGCACACAGTAATGACAGTGTAAATATATACGGCACACAGTGGCATCACAGTACAGACATCATGCACACAGTGTTGTCACGATACAGGATTAAAGCACACAGTGATGTAACAGTATACACAACATTTACACTGTGCTGTCACAGTCCAGACATCATGCAAACAGTGATGTTATCGTACAGCCATCATGCACACAGTGATGTCACAGTATAAACATCATGCACTCAGTGATTTCACAGTACAGACGTCATGCACACAGTGATGTCACAGTAAAGGCATCATGCACACAGTGATGTAACGTTATAGGATTCATGCACACAGTTATATTACGGTACAGACCTAATGCACACAGTGATGTCACAGTACATATATAAGATACACAGTGACATTACAGTACAGACATCATGCAAACAGTGATGTCACATTACAGGAGTAAAGAACACAGTGATGTCACAGCATAAACATCATGCACTCATTGATGTCACAGTACAGACTTCTTGCAGTGATGTCATTATACATATATAATGCACACAGTGACATCAAAGTACAAACATCATGCGCACAGTGATGTCAAATTACAGGAGTAAAAACACAGTGATGTCACAGTATAAACATCATGCACAGAGTGATGTCACAGTACAGACTTCATGCAGTGATGTCATAGTACATATATAAGGCACACAGTGACATCACAGTAAAAAAATTATGTGCACAGTGATGTCACAGTACATACATCATGCACACAGTAATGTCACAGTACAGACATCATGCACACAGTGATGTAACAGTACAGATAAAAGGCACACTGTGACATCACAGTACAGATATCATGTACACATTAATGTCAATGTAAATATATGGCACACAGTGGCTTCACAGTATAGACATCATGCACACAGAGATGTAACAGTACAGATAAAAGGCACACTGTGACATCACAGTACAGATATCATGCACACAGTAATGTGAGTGTAAATATATGGAACACAGTGGCTTCACAGTACAGACATCATGCACACAGTGATGTCACAATACAGGATTAAGCACACAGTGATGTAACAGTATACACATCATTCACACAGTGTTGTCACAGTACAGACATGATGCACATAGTGATGTTACCGTACAGCCATCATGCACACAGTAATGTCACAGTATACACATCATGCACTCAGTGATTTCACAGTACAGACATCATGCAGACAGTGATGTCACATTACAGGAGTAAAGAACACACTGATGTCACAGTATAAACATCATGCACACAGTGATGTCCCAGAACAGACTTCATGCAGTGATGTCATAGTACATATGTAAGGCACACAGTGACATTACAGTACAAACATCATGCCCAAAGAGATGTCACAGTACAGACATCATGCACACAGTAATGTCACAGTACAGAAATCATGCACACAGTGATGTCACAGTACAAATAAAAGGCACACAGTGACATCATAGTAAGGATATCATGCACACAGTAATGTCAGTGTAAATATATAAGGCACACAGTGGTATCACAGTACAGACAATCATGCACACAGTGATGTCACAATACAGGATTAAAGCACACAGTGATGTAACTGTATACACATCATGCACACAGTGTTGTCACAATACCGACATCCTACACAAAGTGATGTTACCGTACAGCCATCATGCACACAGTGATGTCACCGTATAAACAACATGCACTCAGTGATTTCACAGTACAGACATCATGCACACAGTGATGTCACAGTACAGGCATCATGCACACAGTGATGTCACGTTATAGGATTCATGCACTCAGTGATGTTACGGTACAGACATAATGCACACAGTAATGTCACAGTACATATATAAGGCACACAGTGACATTACAGTACAGACATAATGCATACAGTGATGTCACAATACCGACATCCTACACAAAGTGATGTTACCGTACAGCCATCATGCACACAGTGATGTCACTGTATAAACAACATGCACTCAGTGATGTCAGAGTACAGACATCATGCACACAGTGATGTCACGTTATTGGATTCATGCAAACAGGTATGTCTCAGTACAGACATAATGCACACAGTGATGTCACAGTACAGACATCATACACACAGTGATGTCACATTACAGAAGTAAAGAACACAGTGATGTAACAGTATAAACATCATGCACACAGTGATGTCACAGAACAGACTTCATGCAGTGATGTCATAGTACATATATAAGGCACACAGTGACATCACAGTACAAACATCATGCCCACAGTGATGTCAGTGTAAATATATATGGCACATAGTGGCATCACAGTACAGACATCATGCACACATTGATGTCACAATACAGGATTAAAGCACACAGTGATGTAACAGTATACACATCATGCACACAGTGATGTCACAGTACAAACATCATGCACACAGTGATGTTACCGTACAGCCATCATGCACACAGTGATGTCACAGTATAAACATCATGCACTCAGTGATTTCACAGTACAGACTTCATGCAGTGATGTCATAGTACATATATAAGGCACAGAGTTACATCAAAGTACAAACATCATGCACACAGTAATGTCACTGTACAGACATCATGCACACAGTAATGTCACAGTACAGACATCATGCACACAGTGATGTCACAGTACAGATAAAAGGCACACTGTGACATCACAGTACAGATATCATGCACACAGTAATGACAGTGTAAATATATACGGCACACAGTGGCATCACAGTACAGACATCATGCACACAGTGTTGTCACGATACAGGATTAAAGCACACAGTGATGTAACAGTATACACAACATTTACACTGTGCTGTCACAGTCCAGACATCATGCAAACAGTGATGTTATCGTACAGCCATCATGCACACAGTGATGTCACAGTATAAACATCATGCACTCAGTGATTTCACAGTACAGACGTCATGCACACAGTGATGTCACAGTAAAGGCATCATGCACACAGTGATGTAACGTTATAGGATTCATGCACACAGTTATATTACGGTACAGACCTAATGCACACAGTGATGTCACAGTACATATATAAGATACACAGTGACATTACAGTACAGACATCATGCAAACAGTGATGTCACATTACAGGAGTAAAGAACACAGTGATGTCACAGCATAAACATCATGCACTCATTGATGTCACAGTACAGACTTCTTGCAGTGATGTCATTATACATATATAATGCACACAGTGACATCAAAGTACAAACATCATGCGCACAGTGATGTCAAATTACAGGAGTAAAAACACAGTGATGTCACAGTATAAACATCATGCACAGAGTGATGTCACAGTACAGACTTCATGCAGTGATGTCATAGTACATATATAAGGCACACAGTGACATCACAGTAAAAAAATTATGTGCACAGTGATGTCACAGTACATACATCATGCACACAGTAATGTCACAGTACAGACATCATGCACACAGTGATGTAACAGTACAGATAAAAGGCACACTGTGACATCACAGTACAGATATCATGTACACATTAATGTCAATGTAAATATATGGCACACAGTGGCTTCACAGTATAGACATCATGCACACAGAGATGTAACAGTACAGATAAAAGGCACACTGTGACATCACAGTACAGATATCATGCACACAGTAATGTGAGTGTAAATATATGGAACACAGTGGCTTCACAGTACAGACATCATGCACACAGTGATGTCACAATACAGGATTAAGCACACAGTGATGTAACAGTATACACATCATTCACACAGTGTTGTCACAGTACAGACATGATGCACATAGTGATGTTACCGTACAGCCATCATGCACACAGTAATGTCACAGTATACACATCATGCACTCAGTGATTTCACAGTACAGACATCATGCAGACAGTGATGTCACATTACAGGAGTAAAGAACACACTGATGTCACAGTATAAACATCATGCACACAGTGATGTCCCAGAACAGACTTCATGCAGTGATGTCATAGTACATATGTAAGGCACACAGTGACATTACAGTACAAACATCATGCCCAAAGAGATGTCACAGTACAGACATCATGCACACAGTAATGTCACAGTACAGAAATCATGCACACAGTGATGTCACAGTACAAATAAAAGGCACACAGTGACATCATAGTAAGGATATCATGCACACAGTAATGTCAGTGTAAATATATAAGGCACACAGTGGTATCACAGTACAGACAATCATGCACACAGTGATGTCACAATACAGGATTAAAGCACACAGTGATGTAACTGTATACACATCATGCACACAGTGTTGTCACAATACCGACATCCTACACAAAGTGATGTTACCGTACAGCCATCATGCACACAGTGATGTCACCGTATAAACAACATGCACTCAGTGATTTCACAGTACAGACATCATGCACACAGTGATGTCACAGTACAGGCATCATGCACACAGTGATGTCACGTTATAGGATTCATGCACTCAGTGATGTTACGGTACAGACATAATGCACACAGTAATGTCACAGTACATATATAAGGCACACAGTGACATTACAGTACAGACATAATGCATACAGTGATGTCACAATACCGACATCCTACACAAAGTGATGTTACCGTACAGCCATCATGCACACAGTGATGTCACTGTATAAACAACATGCACTCAGTGATGTCAGAGTACAGACATCATGCACACAGTGATGTCACGTTATTGGATTCATGCAAACAGGTATGTCTCAGTACAGACATAATGCACACAGTGATGTCACAGTACAGACATCATACACACAGTGATGTCACATTACAGAAGTAAAGAACACAGTGATGTAACAGTATAAACATCATGCACACAGTGATGTCACAGAACAGACTTCATGCAGTGATGTCATAGTACATATATAAGGCACACAGTGACATCACAGTACAAACATCATGCCCACAGTGATGTCAGTGTAAATATATATGGCACATAGTGGCATCACAGTACAGACATCATGCACACATTGATGTCACAATACAGGATTAAAGCACACAGTGATGTAACAGTATACACATCATGCACACAGTGATGTCACAGTACAAACATCATGCACACAGTGATGTTACCGTACAGCCATCATGCACACAGTGATGTCACAGTATAAACATCATGCACTCAGTGATTTCACAGTACAGACTTCATGCAGTGATGTCATAGTACATATATAAGGCACAGAGTTACATCAAAGTACAAACATCATGCACACAGTAATGTCACTGTACAGACATCATGCACACAGTGTTGTCACAATACCGACATCCTACACAAAGTAATGCTACCGTACAGCCATCATGCACACAGTGATGTCACCGTATAAACAACATGCACTCAGTGATTTCACAGTACAGACATCATGCACACAGTGATGTCACAGTACAGGCATCATGCACACAGTGATGTCACGTTATAGGATTCATGCACTCAGTGATGTTACGGTACAGACATAATGCACACAGTAATGTCACAGTACATATATAAGGCACACAGTGACATTACAGTACAGACATAATGCATACAGTGATGTCACAATACCGACATCCTACACAAAGTGATGTTACCGTACAGCCATCATGCACACAGTGATGTCACGGTATAAACAACATGCACTCAGTGATGTCAGAGTACAGACATCATGCACACAGTGATGTCACGTTATTGGATTCATGCAAACAGGTATGTCTCAGTACAGACATAATGCACACAGTGATGTCACAGTACAGACATCATACACACAGTGATGTCACATTACAGAAGTAAAGAACACAGTGATGTAACAGTATAAACATCATGCACACAGTGATGTCACAGAACAGACTTCATGCAGTGATGTCATAGTACATATATAAGGCACACAGTGACATCACAGTACAAACATCATGCCCACAGTGATGTCAGTGTAAATATATATGGCACATAGTGGCATCACAGTACAGACATCATGCACACAGTGATGTCACAATACAGGATTAAAGCACACAGTGATGTAACAGTATAAACATCATGCACACAGTGATGTCACAGTACAAACATCATGCACACAGTGATGTCCCAGAACAGACTTCATGCAGTGATGTCATAGTACATATATAAAGCACACAGTGACATTACAGTACAAACATCATGCCCAAAGAGATGTCACAGTACAGACATCATGCACACAGTAATGTCAAGGTACAGAAATCATGCACACAGTGATGTCACAGTACAAATAAAAGGCACACAGTGACATCATAGTAAGGATATCATGCACACAGTAATGTCAGTGTAAATATATAAGGCACACAGTGGCATCACAGTACAGACAATAATGCACACAGTGATGTCACAATACAGGATTAAAGCACACAGTGATGTAACTGTATACACATCATGCACACAGTGTTGTCACAATACCGACATCCTACACAAAGTGATGTTACCGTACAGCCATCATGCACACAGTGATGTCACCGTATAAACAACATGCACTCAGTGATTTCACAGTACAGACATCATGCACACAGTGATGTCACAGTACAGGCATCATGCACACAGTAATGTCACAGTACAGACATCATGCCCACAGTAATGTCACTGTACAGACATCATGCACACAGTAATGTCACAGTACAGACATCATGCACACAGTGATGTCACAGTACAGATAAAAGGCACACTGTGACATCACAGTACAGAAATCATGCAAACAATAATGACAGTGTAAATATATACGGCACACAGTGGCATCACAGTACAGACATCATGCACACAGTGATGTCACGATACAGGGTTAAAGCACACAGTGATGTAACAGTATACACATCATGGACACTGTGTTGTCACAGTTCAGACATCATGCAAACAGTGATGTTATCGTACAGCCATCATGCACACAGTGATGTCACAGTATAAACCTCATGCACTCAGTGATTTCACAGTACAGTTGTCATGCACACAGTGATGTCACAGTACAGGCATCATGCACACAGTGATGTAACTTTATAGGATTCATGCACACAGATATGTCATGGTACAGACATAATGCACACAGTAATGTCACAGTACATATATAAGACACACAGTGACATTACAGTACAGACATCATGCAAACAGTGATGTCACATTACAGGAGTAAAGAACACAGTGATGTCACAGTATAAACATCATGCACACAGTGATGTCACAGAACAGACTTCATGCAGTGATGTCATATTACATATATAAGGCACACAGTGACATTACAGTACAAACATCATGCCCAAAGAGATGTCACAGTACAGACATCATGCACACATAATGTCACAGTACAGAAATCATGCACACAGTGATGTCACAGTACAAATAAAAGGCACACAGTGACATCATAGTACAGATATCATGCACACAGTAATGTCAGTGTAAATATATGGCACACAGTGGCTTCACAGTATAGACATCATGCACACAGTGATGTAACAGTACAGATAAAAGGCACACTGTGACATCACAGTACAGATATCATGCACACAGTAATGTGAGTGTAAATATATGGAACACAGTGGCTTCACAGTACAGGCATCATGCACACAGAGATGTCACAATACAGGATTAAAGCATACAGTGATGTAACAGTATACACAATCTTCACACAGAGTTGTCACAGTACAGACATGATGCACATAGTGATGTTACCGTACAGCCATCATGCACACAGTAATGTCAGAGTATACACAGTGGTATCACAGTACAGACAATCATGCACATAGTGATGTCACAATACAGGATTATAGCACACAGTGATGTAACTGTATACACATCATGCACACAGTGTTGTCACAATACCGACATCCTACACAAAGTGATGTTACCGTACAGCCATCATGCACACAGTGATGTCACCGTATAAACAACATGCACTCAGTGATTTCACAGTACAGACATCATGCACACAGTGATGTCACAGTACAGGCATCATGCACACAGTGATGTCACGTTATAGGATTCATGCACTCAGTGATGTTACGGTACAGACATAATGCACACAGTAATGTCACAGTACATATATAAGGCACACAGTGACATTACAGTACAGACATAATGCATACAGTGATGTCACAATACCGACATCCTACACAAAGTGATGTTACCATACAGCCATCATGCACACAGTGATGTCACGGTATAAACAACATGCACTCAGTGATGTCAGAGTACAGACATCATGCACACAGTGATGTCACGTTATTGGATTCATGCAAACAGGTATGTCTCAGTACAGACATAATGCACACAGTGATGTCACAGTACAGACATCATACACACAGTGATGTTACATTACAGAAGTAAAGAACACAGTGATGTAACAGTATAAACATCATGCACACAGTGATGTCACAGAACAGACTTCATGCAGTGATGTCATAGTACATATATAAGGCACACAGTGACATCACAGTACAAACATCATGCCCACAGTGATGTCAGTGTAAATATATATGGCACATAGTGGCATCACAGTACAGACATCATGCACACAGTGATGTCACAATACAGGATTAAAGCACACAGTGATGTAACAGTATAAACATCATGCACACAGTGAGGTCACAGTACAAACATCATGCACACAGTGATGTTACCATACAGCCCTCATGCACACAGTGATGTCACAGTATAAACATCATACACTCAGTGATTTCACAGTACAGACTTCATGCAGTGATGTCATAGTACATATATAAGGCACAGAGTTACATCAAAGTACAAACATCATGCACACAGTAATGTCACTGTACAGACATCATGCACACAGTAATGTCACAGTACAGACATCATGCACACAGTGATGTCACAGTACAGATAAAAGGCATACTGTGACATCACAGTACAGATATCATGCACACAGTAATGACAGTGTAAATATATACGGCACACAGTGGCATCACAGTACCGACATCATGCACACAGTGATGTCACGATACAGGGTTAAAGCACACAGTGATGTAACAGTATACACATCATGCACACTGTGTTGTCACAGTTCAGACATCATGCAAACAGTGATGTTATCGTACAGCCATCATGCACACAGTGATGTCACAGTATAAACATCATGCACTCAGTGATGTAACTTTATAGGATTCATGCACACAGATATGTCACGGTACAGACATAATGCACACAGTAATGTCACAGTACATATATAAGACACACAGTGACATTACAGTACAGACATCATGCAAACAGTGATGTCACATTACAGGAGTAAAGAACACAGTGATGTCACAGTATAAACATCATGCACACAGTGATGTCACAGAACAGACTTCATGCAGTGATGTCATAGTACATATATAAGGCACACAGTGACATTACAGTACAAACATCATGCCCAAAGAGATGTCACAGTACAGACATCATGCACACAGTAATGTCACAGTACAGAAATCATGCACACAGTGATGTCACAGTACAAATTAAAAGGCACACAGTGACATCATAGTACAGATATCATGCACACAGTAATGTCAGTGTAAATATATGGCACACAGTGGCTTCACAGTATAGACATCATGCACACAGTGATGTAACAGTACAGATAAAAGACACACTGTGACATCACAGTACAGATATCATGCACACAGTAATGTGAGTGTAAATATATGGAACACAGTGGCTTCACAGTACAGTCAATCATGCACACAGTGATGTCACAATACAGGATTAAAGCACACAGTGATGTAACTGTATACACATCATTCACACATTGTTGTCACAGTACAGACATGATGCACATAGTGATGTTACCGTACAGCCATCATGCACACAGTAATGTCACAGTATACACATCATGTACTCAGTGATTTCACAGTACAGACATCATGCACACAGTGATGTCACAGTACAGGCATCATGCACACAGTGATGTCACGTTATAGGATTCATGCACTCAGTGATGTTACGGTACAGACATAATGCACACAGTAATGTCACAGTACATATATAAGGCACACAGTGACATTACAGTACAGACATCATGCATACAGTGATGTCACAGTATAAACATCTTGCACTCAGATAAAAGGCACAAAGGGACATCACAGTAAAGACATCTTGCACACAGTGATGTCACATTACAGGAGTAAAGAACACAGTGATGTCACAGTATAAACATCATGCACACAGTGATGTCACAGTACAGACTTCATGCAGTGATGTCATAGTACATATATAAGGCACACAGTGACATCACAGTACAAACGTCATGCCCACAGTGATGTTACAGTACAGAAATTACGCACACAGTGATGTCACAGTACAGACATCATGCACACAGTGATGTCACAGTATAAAAATCATGCACTCAGATAAACGGCACAAAGGGACATCCAAGTACAGACATCATGCACACAGTGATGTCACATTACAGGAGTAAAGAACACAGTGATGTCACAGCATAAACATCATGCACTCATTGATGTCACAGTACAGACTTCTTGCAGTGATGTCATTATACATATATAATGCACACAGTGACATCACAGTACAAACATCATGCGCACAGTGATGTCAAATTACAGGAGTAAAAACACAGTGATGTCACAGTATAAACATCATGCACACAGTGATGTCACAGTACAGACTTCATGCAGGGATGTCATAGTACATATATAAGGCACACAGTGACATCACAGTACAAACATCATGTGCACAGTGATGTCACAGTACATACATCATGCACACAGTAATGTCACAGTACAGACATCATGCACACAGTGATGTAACAGTACAGATAAAAGGCACACTGTGACATCACAGTACAGATATCATGTACACAGTAATGTCAATGTAAATATATGGCACACAGTGGCTTCACAGTATAGACATCATGCACACAGTGATGTAACAGTACAGATAAAAGGCACACTGTGACATCACAGTACAGATATCATGCACACAGTAATGTGAGTGTAAATATATGGAACACAGTGGCTTCACAGTACAGTCATCATGCACACAGTGATGTCACAATACAGGATTAAAGCACACAGTGATGTAACAGTATACACATCATTCACACAGTGTTGTCACAGTACAGACATGATGCACATAGTGATGTTAACGTACAGCCATCATGCACACAGTAATGTCACAGTATACACATCATGCACTCAGTGATTTCACAGTACAAACATCATGCACACAGTGATGTCACAGTACAGGCATCATACACACAGTGATGTCACGTTATAGGATTCATGCACTCAGTGATGTTACGGTACAGACATAATGCACACAGTAATGTCACAGTACATATATAAGGCACACAGTGACATTACAGTAGACATCATACATACAGTGATGTCACAGTATAAACATCTTGCACTCAGATAAAAGGCACAAAGGGACATCACAGTAAAGACATCATGCACACAGTGATGTCACATTACAGGAGTAAAGAACACAGTGATGTCACAGTATAAACATCATGCACACAGTGATGTCACAGTACAGACTTCATGCAGTGATGTCATAGTACATATATAAGGCACACAGTGACATCACAGTACAAACGTCATGCCTACAGTGATGTTACAGTACAGACATTACGCACACAGTGATGTCACAGTACAGACCTCATGCACACAGTGATGTCACAGTATAAAAATCATGCACTCAGATAAAAGGCACAAAGGGACATCACAGTACAGACATCATGCACACAGTGATGTCACATTACAGGAGTAAAGAACACAGTGATGTCACAGCATAAACATCATGCACTCATTGATGTCACAGTACAGACTTCTTGCAGTGATGTCATTATACATATATAATGAACACAGTGACATCACAGTAAAAACATCATGCGCACAGTGATGTCAAATTACAGGAGTAAAAACACAGTGATGTCACAGTATAAACATCATGCACACAGTGATGTCACAGTACAGACTTCATGCAGTGATGTCACAGTACATACATCATGCACACAGTAATGTCACAGTACAGACATCATGCACACAGTGATGTAACAGTACAGATAAAAGGCACACTGTGACATCACAGTACAGATATCATGTACACAGTAATGTCAATGTAAATATATGGCACACAGTGGCTTCACAGTATAGACATCATGCACACAGTGATGTAACAGTACAGATAAAAGGCACACTGTGAATCACAGTACAGATATCATGCACACAGTAATGTGAGTGTAAATATATGGAACACAGTGGCTTCACAGTACAGACATTATGCACACAGTGATGTCACAATGCAGGATTAAAGCACACAGTGATGTAACAGTATACACATCATTCACACAGTGTTATCACAGTACAGACATGATGCACATAGTGAAGTTACCGTACAGCCATCATGCACACAGTAATGTCACAGTATACACATCATGCACTCAGTGATTTCACAGTACAGACATCATGCAAACAGTGATGTCACATTACAGGAGTAAAGAACACAGTGATGTCACAGTATAAACATCATGCACACAGTGATGTCACAGAACAGACTTCATGCAGTGATGTCATAGTACATATATAAGGCACACAGTGACATTACAGTACAAACATCATGCCCAAAGAGATGTCACAGTACAGACATCATGCACACAGTAATGTCACAGTACAGAAATCATGCACACAGTGATGTCACAGTACAAATAAAAGGCACACAGTGACATCATAGTACAGATATCATGCACACAGTAATGTCAGTGTAAATATATGGCACACAGTGGCTTCACAGTATAGACATCATGCACACAGTGATGTAACAGTACAGATAAAAGGCACACTGTGACATCACAGTACAGATATCATGCACACAGTAATGTGAGTGTAAATATATGGAACACAGTGGCTTCACAGTACAGGCATCATGCACACAGAGATGTCACAATACAGGATTAAAGCATACAGTGATGTAACAGTATACACAATCTTCACACAGAGTTGTCACAGTACAGACATGATGCACATAGTGATGTTACCGTACAGCCATCATGCACACAGTAATGTCAGAGTATACACATCATGCACTCAGTGATTTCACAGTACAGACATCATGCACACAGTGATGCCACAGTACAGGCATCATGCACACAGTGATGTCACGTTATAGGATTCATGCACTCAGTGATGTTACGGTACAGACATAATGCACACAGTAATGTCACAGTACATATATAAGGCACACAGTGACATTACAGTACAGACATCATGCATACAGTGATGTCACAGTATAAACATCTTGCACTCAGATAAAAGGCACAAAGGGACATCACAGTAAAGACATCTTGCACACAGTGATGTCACATTACAGGAGTAAAGAACACAGTGATGTCACAGTATAAACATCATGCACACAGTGATGTCACAGTACAGACTTCATGCAGTGATGTCATAGTACATATATAAGGCACACAGTGACATCACAGTACAAACATCATGCCCACAGTGATGTTACAGTACAGACATTACGCACACAGTGATGTCACAGTATAAAAATCATGCACTCATATAAAAGGCACAAAGGGACATCACAGTACAGACATCATGCACACAGTGATGTCATATTACAGGAGTAAAGAACACAGTGATGTCACAGCATAAACATCATGCACTCATTGATGTCACAGTACAGACTTCTTGCAGTGATGTCATTATACATATATAATGCACACAGTGACATCAAAGTACAAACATCATGCGCACAGTGATGTCAAATTACAGGAGTAAAAACACAGTGATGTCACAGTATAAACATCATGCACAGAGTGATGTCACAGTACAGACTTCATGCAGTGATGTCATAGTACATATATAAGGCACACAGTGACATCACAGTAAAAAAATTATGTGCACAGTGATGTCACAGTACATACATCATGCACACAGTAATGTCACAGTACAGACATCATGCACACAGTGATGTAACAGTACAGATAAAAGGCACACTGTGACATCACAGTACAGATATCATGTACACATTAATGTCAATGTAAATATATGGCACACAGTGGCTTCACAGTATAGACATCATGCACACAGAGATGTAACAGTACAGATAAAAGGCACACTGTGACATCACAGTACAGATATCATGCACACAGTAATGTGAGTGTAAATATATGGAACACAGTGGCTTCACAGTACAGACATCATGCACACAGTGATGTCACAATACAGGATTAAGCACACAGTGATGTAACAGTATACACATCATTCACACAGTGTTGTCACAGTACAGACATGATGCACATAGTGATGTTACCGTACAGCCATCATGCACACAGTAATGTCACAGTATACACATCATGCACTCAGTGATTTCACAGTACAGACATCATGCAGACAGTGATGTCACATTACAGGAGTAAAGAACACACTGATGTCACAGTATAAACATCATGCACACAGTGATGTCCCAGAACAGACTTCATGCAGTGATGTCATAGTACATATGTAAGGCACACAGTGACATTACAGTACAAACATCATGCCCAAAGAGATGTCACAGTACAGACATCATGCACACAGTAATGTCACAGTACAGAAATCATGCACACAGTGATGTCACAGTACAAATAAAAGGCACACAGTGACATCATAGTAAGGATATCATGCACACAGTAATGTCAGTGTAAATATATAAGGCACACAGTGGTATCACAGTACAGACAATCATGCACACAGTGATGTCACAATACAGGATTAAAGCACACAGTGATGTAACTGTATACACATCATGCACACAGTGTTGTCACAATACCGACATCCTACACAAAGTGATGTTACCATACAGCCATCATGCACACAGTGATGTCACCGTATAAACAACATGCACTCAGTGATTTCACAGTACAGACATCATGCACACAGTGATGTCACAGTACAGGCATCATGCACACAGTGATGTCACGTTATAGGATTCATGCACTCAGTGATGTTACGGTACAGACATAATGCACACAGTAATGTCACAGTACATATATAAGGCACACAGTGACATTACAGTACAGACATAATGCATACAGTGATGTCACAATACCGACATCCTACACAAAGTGATGTTACCGTACAGCCATCATGCACACAGTGATGTCACTGTATAAACAACATGCACTCAGTGATGTCAGAGTACAGACATCATGCACACAGTGATGTCACGTTATTGGATTCATGCAAACAGGTATGTCTCAGTACAGACATAATGCACACAGTGATGTCACAGTACAGACATCATACACACAGTGATGTCACATTACAGAAGTAAAGAACACAGTGATGTAACAGTATAAACATCATGCACACAGTGATGTCACAGAACAGACTTCATGCAGTGATGTCATAGTACATATATAAGGCACACAGTGACATCACAGTACAAACATCATGCCCACAGTGATGTCAGTGTAAATATATATGGCACATAGTGGCATCACAGTACAGACATCATGCACACATTGATGTCACAATACAGGATTAAAGCACACAGTGATGTAACAGTATACACATCATGCACACAGTGATGTCACAGTACAAACATCATGCACACAGTGATGTTACCGTACAGCCATCATGCACACAGTGATGTCACAGTATAAACATCATGCACTCAGTGATTTCACAGTACAGACTTCATGCAGTGATGTCATAGTACATATATAAGGCACAGAGTTACATCAAAGTACAAACATCATGCACACAGTAATGTCACTGTACAGACATCATGCACACAGTAATGTCACAGTACAGACATCATGCACACAGTGATGTCACAGTACAGATAAAAGGCACACTGTGACATCACAGTACAGATATCATGCACACAGTAATGACAGTGTAAATATATACGGCACACAGTGGCATCACAGTACAGACATCATGCACACAGTGTTGTCACGATACAGGATTAAAGCACACAGTGATGTAACAGTATACACAACATTTACACTGTGCTGTCACAGTCCAGACATCATGCAAACAGTGATGTTATCGTACAGCCATCATGCACACAGTGATGTCACAGTATAAACATCATGCACTCAGTGATTTCACAGTACAGACGTCATGCACACAGTGATGTCACAGTAAAGGCATCATGCACACAGTGATGTAACGTTATAGGATTCATGCACACAGTTATATTACGGTACAGACCTAATGCACACAGTGATGTCACAGTACATATATAAGATACACAGTGACATTACAGTACAGACATCATGCAAACAGTGATGTCACATTACAGGAGTAAAGAACACAGTGATGTCACAGCATAAACATCATGCACTCATTGATGTCACAGTACAGACTTCTTGCAGTGATGTCATTATACATATATAATGCACACAGTGACATCACAGTACAAACATCATGCGCACAGTGATGTCAAATAACAGGAGTAAAAACACAGTGATGTCACAGTATAAACATCATGCACACAGTGATGTCACAGTACAGACTTCATGCAGTGATGTCATAGTACATATATAAGGCACACAGTGACATCACAGTACAAAAATCATGTGCACAGTGATGTCACAGTACATACATCATGCACACAGTAATGTCACAGTACAGACATCATGCACACAGTGATGTAACAGTACAGATAAAAGGCACACTGTGACATCACAGTACAGATATCATGTACACAGTAATGTCAATGTAAATATATGGCACACAGTGGCTTCACAGTATAGACATCATGCACACAGAGATGTAACAGTACAGATAAAAGGCACACTGTGACATCACCGTACAGATATCATGCACACAGTAATGTGAGTGTAAATATATGGAACACAGTGGCTTCACAGTACAGACATCATGCACACAGTGATGTCACAATACAGGATTAAAGCAGACAGTGATGTAACAGTATACACATCATGCACACAGTGATGTCACAGTACAAACATCATGCACACAGTGATGTTACCGTACAGCCATCATGCACACAGTGATGTCACAGTATAAACATCATGCACTCAGTGATTTCACAGTACAGACTTCATGCAGTGATGTCATAGTACATATATAAGGCACAGAGTTACATCAAAGTACAAACATCATGCACACAGTAATGTCACTGTACAGACATCATGCACACAGTAATGTCACAGTACAGACATCATGCACACAGTGATGTCACAGTACAGATAAAAGGCACACTGTGACATCACAGTACAGATATCATGCACACAGTAATGACAGTGTAAATATATACGGCACACAGTGGCATCACAGTACAGACATCATGCACACAGTGTTGTCACGATACAGGATTAAAGCACACAGTGATGTAACAGTATACACAACATTTACACTGTGCTGTCACAGTCCAGACATCATGCAAACAGTGATGTTATCGTACAGCCATCATGCACACAGTGATGTCACAGTATAAACATCATGCACTCAGTGATTTCACAGTACAGACGTCATGCACACAGTGATGTCACAGTAAAGGCATCATGCACACAGTGATGTAACGTTATAGGATTCATGCACACAGTTATATTACGGTACAGACCTAATGCACACAGTGATGTCACAGTACATATATAAGATACACAGTGACATTACAGTACAGACATCATGCAAACAGTGATGTCACATTACAGGAGTAAAGAACACAGTGATGTCACAGCATAAACATCATGCACTCATTGATGTCACAGTACAGACTTCTTGCAGTGATGTCATTATACATATATAATGCACACAGTGACATCACAGTACAAACATCATGCGCACAGTGATGTCAAATAACAGGAGTAAAAACACAGTGATGTCACAGTATAAACATCATGCACACAGTGATGTCACAGTACAGACTTCATGCAGTGATGTCATAGTACATATATAAGGCACACAGTGACATCACAGTACAAAAATCATGTGCACAGTGATGTCACAGTACATACATCATGCACACAGTAATGTCACAGTACAGACATCATGCACACAGTGATGTAACAGTACAGATAAAAGGCACACTGTGACATCACAGTACAGATATCATGTACACAGTAATGTCAATGTAAATATATGGCACACAGTGGCTTCACAGTATAGACATCATGCACACAGAGATGTAACAGTACAGATAAAAGGCACACTGTGACATCACCGTACAGATATCATGCACACAGTAATGTGAGTGTAAATATATGGAACACAGTGGCTTCACAGTACAGACATCATGCACACAGTGATGTCACAATACAGGATTAAAGCAGACAGTGATGTAACAGTATACACATCATTCACACAGTGTTGTCACAGTACAGACATGATGCACATAGTGATGTTACCATACAGCCATTATGCACACAGTAATGTCACAGTATACACATCATGCACTCAGTGATTTCACAGTACAGACATCATGCAGACAGTGATGTCACATTACAGGAGTAAAGAACACACTGATGTCACAGTATAAACATCATGCACACAGTGATGTCCCAGAACAGACTTCATGCAGTGATGTCATAGTACATAAGTAAGGCACACAGTGACATTACAGTACAAACATCATGCCCAAAGAGATGTCACAGTACAGACATCATGCACACAGTAATGTCACAGTACAGAAATCTTGCACACAGTGATGTCACAGTACAAATAAAAGGCACACAGTGACATCATAGTAAGGATATCATGCACACAGTAATGTCAGTGTAAATATATAAGGCACACAGTGGTATCACAGTACAGACAATCATGCACACAGTGATGTCACAATACAGGATTAAAGCACACAGTGATGTAACTGTATACACATCATGCACACAGTGTTGTCACAATACCGACATCCTACACAAAGTGATGTTACCGTACAGCCATCATGCACACAGTGATGTCACCGTATAAACAACATGCACTCAGTGATTTCACAGTACAGACATCATGCACACAGTGATGTCACAGTACAGGCATCATGCACACAGTGATGTCACGTTATAGGATTCATGCACTCAGTGATGTTACGGTACAGACATAATGCACACAGTAATGTCACAGTACATATATAAGGCACACAGTGACATTACAGTACAGACATAATGCATACAGTGATGTCACAATACCGACATCCTACACAAAGTGATGTTACCGTACAGCCATCATGCACACAGTGATGTCACTGTATAAACAACATGCACTCAGTGATGTCAGAGTACAGACATCATGCACACAGTGATGTCACGTTATTGGATTCTTGCAAACAGGTATGTCTCAGTACAGACATAATGCACACAGTGATGTCACAGTACAGACATCATACACACAGTGATGTCACATTACAGAAGTAAAGAACACAGTGATGTAACAGTATAAACATCATGCACACAGTGATGTCACAGAACAGACTTCATGCAGTGATGTCATAGTACATATATAAGGCACACAGTGACATCACAGTACAAACATCATGCCCACAGTGATGTCAGTGTAAATATATATGGCACATAGTGGCATCACAGTACAGACATCATGCACACATTGATGTCACAATACAGGATTAAAGCACACAGTGATGTAACAGTATACACATCATGCACACAGTGATGTCACAGTACAAACATCATGCACACAGTGATGTTACCGTACAGCCATCATGCACACAGTGATGTCACAGTATAAACATCATGCACTCAGTGATTTCACAGTACAGACTTCATGCAGTGATGTCATAGTACATATATAAGGCACAGAGTTACATCAAAGTACAGACATCATGCACACAGTGTTGTCACAATACCGACATCCTACACAAAGTAATGCTACCGTACAGCCATCATGCACACAGTGATGTCACCGTATAAACAACATGCACTCAGTGATTTCACAGTACAGACATCATGCACACAGTGATGTCACAGTACAGGCATCATGCACACAGTGATGTCACGTTATAGGATTCATGCACTCAGTGATGTTACGGTACAGACATAATGCACACAGTAATGTCACAGTACATATATAAGGCACACAGTGACATTACAGTACAGACATAATGCATACAGTGATGTCACAATACCGACATCCTACACAAAGTGATGTTACCGTACAGCCATCATGCACACAGTGATGTCACGGTATAAACAACATGCACTCAGTGATGTCAGAGTACAGACATCATGCACACAGTGATGTCACGTTATTGGATTCATGCAAACAGGTATGTCTCAGTACAGACATAATGCACACAGTGATGTCACAGTACAGACATCATACACACAGTGATGTCACATTACAGAAGTAAAGAACACAGTGATGTAACAGTATAAACATCATGCACACAGTGATGTCACAGAACAGACTTCATGCAGTGATGTCATAGTACATATATAAGGCACACAGTGACATCACAGTACAAACATCATGCCCACAGTGATGTCAGTGTAAATATATATGGCACATAGTGGCATCACAGTACAGACATCATGCACACAGTGATGTCACAATACAGGATTAAAGCACACAGTGATGTAACAGTATAAACATCATGCACACAGTGATGTCACAGTACAAACATCATGCACACAGTGATGTCCCAGAACAGACTTCATGCAGTGATGTCATAGTACATATATAAAGCACACAGTGACATTACAGTACAAACATCATGCCCAAAGAGATGTCACAGTACAGACATCATGCACACAGTAATGTCAAGGTACAGAAATCATGCACACAGTGATGTCACAGTACAAATAAAAGGCACACAGTGACATCATAGTAAGGATATCATGCACACAGTAATGTCAGTGTAAATATATAAGGCACACAGTGGCATCACAGTACAGACAATAATGCACACAGTGATGTCACAATACAGGATTAAAGCACACAGTGATGTAACTGTATACACATCATGCACACAGTGTTGTCACAATACCGACATCCTACACAAAGTGATGTTACCGTACAGCCATCATGCACACAGTGATGTCACCGTATAAACAACATGCACTCAGTGATTTCACAGTACAGACATCATGCACACAGTGATGTCACAGTACAGGCATCATGCACACAGTAATGTCACAGTACAGACATCATGCCCACAGTAATGTCACTGTACAGACATCATGCACACAGTAATGTCACAGTACAGACATCATGCACACAGTGATGTCACAGTACAGATAAAAGGCACACTGTGACATCACAGTACAGAAATCATGCAAACAATAATGACAGTGTAAATATATACGGCACACAGTGGCATCACAGTACAGACATCATGCACACAGTGATGTCACGATACAGGGTTAAAGCACACAGTGATGTAACAGTATACACATCATGGACACTGTGTTGTCACAGTTCAGACATCATGCAAACAGTGATGTTATCGTACAGCCATCATGCACACAGTGATGTCACAGTATAAACCTCATGCACTCAGTGATTTCACAGTACAGTTGTCATGCACACAGTGATGTCACAGTACAGGCATCATGCACACAGTGATGTAACTTTATAGGATTCATGCACACAGATATGTCATGGTACAGACATAATGCACACAGTAATGTCACAGTACATATATAAGACACACAGTGACATTACAGTACAGACATCATGCAAACAGTGATGTCACATTACAGGAGTAAAGAACACAGTGATGTCACAGTATAAACATCATGCACACAGTGATGTCACAGAACAGACTTCATGCAGTGATGTCATATTACATATATAAGGCACACAGTGACATTACAGTACAAACATCATGCCCAAAGAGATGTCACAGTACAGACATCATGCACACATAATGTCACAGTACAGAAATCATGCACACAGTGATGTCACAGTACAAATAAAAGGCACACAGTGACATCATAGTACAGATATCATGCACACAGTAATGTCAGTGTAAATATATGGCACACAGTGGCTTCACAGTATAGACATCATGCACACAGTGATGTAACAGTACAGATAAAAGGCACACTGTGACATCACAGTACAGATATCATGCACACAGTAATGTGAGTGTAAATATATGGAACACAGTGGCTTCACAGTACAGGCATCATGCACACAGAGATGTCACAATACAGGATTAAAGCATACAGTGATGTAACAGTATACACAATCTTCACACAGAGTTGTCACAGTACAGACATGATGCACATAGTGATGTTACCGTACAGCCATCATGCACACAGTAATGTCAGAGTATACACAGTGGTATCACAGTACAGACAATCATGCACATAGTGATGTCACAATACAGGATTATAGCACACAGTGATGTAACTGTATACACATCATGCACACAGTGTTGTCACAATACCGACATCCTACACAAAGTGATGTTACCGTACAGCCATCATGCACACAGTGATGTCACCGTATAAACAACATGCACTCAGTGATTTCACAGTACAGACATCATGCACACAGTGATGTCACAGTACAGGCATCATGCACACAGTGATGTCACGTTATAGGATTCATGCACTCAGTGATGTTACGGTACAGACATAATGCACACAGTAATGTCACAGTACATATATAAGGCACACAGTGACATTACAGTACAGACATAATGCATACAGTGATGTCACAATACCGACATCCTACACAAAGTGATGTTACCATACAGCCATCATGCACACAGTGATGTCACGGTATAAACAACATGCACTCAGTGATGTCAGAGTACAGACATCATGCACACAGTGATGTCACGTTATTGGATTCATGCAAACAGGTATGTCTCAGTACAGACATAATGCACACAGTGATGTCACAGTACAGACATCATACACACAGTGATGTTACATTACAGAAGTAAAGAACACAGTGATGTAACAGTATAAACATCATGCACACAGTGATGTCACAGAACAGACTTCATGCAGTGATGTCATAGTACATATATAAGGCACACAGTGACATCACAGTACAAACATCATGCCCACAGTGATGTCAGTGTAAATATATATGGCACATAGTGGCATCACAGTACAGACATCATGCACACAGTGATGTCACAATACAGGATTAAAGCACACAGTGATGTAACAGTATAAACATCATGCACACAGTGAGGTCACAGTACAAACATCATGCACACAGTGATGTTACCATACAGCCCTCATGCACACAGTGATGTCACAGTATAAACATCATACACTCAGTGATTTCACAGTACAGACTTCATGCAGTGATGTCATAGTACATATATAAGGCACAGAGTTACATCAAAGTACAAACATCATGCACACAGTAATGTCACTGTACAGACATCATGCACACAGTAATGTCACAGTACAGACATCATGCACACAGTGATGTCACAGTACAGATAAAAGGCATACTGTGACATCACAGTACAGATATCATGCACACAGTAATGACAGTGTAAATATATACGGCACACAGTGGCATCACAGTACCGACATCATGCACACAGTGATGTCACGATACAGGGTTAAAGCACACAGTGATGTAACAGTATACACATCATGCACACTGTGTTGTCACAGTTCAGACATCATGCAAACAGTGATGTTATCGTACAGCCATCATGCACACAGTGATGTCACAGTATAAACATCATGCACTCAGTGATGTAACTTTATAGGATTCATGCACACAGATATGTCACGGTACAGACATAATGCACACAGTAATGTCACAGTACATATATAAGACACACAGTGACATTACAGTACAGACATCATGCAAACAGTGATGTCACATTACAGGAGTAAAGAACACAGTGATGTCACAGTATAAACATCATGCACACAGTGATGTCACAGAACAGACTTCATGCAGTGATGTCATAGTACATATATAAGGCACACAGTGACATTACAGTACAAACATCATGCCCAAAGAGATGTCACAGTACAGACATCATGCACACAGTAATGTCACAGTAGAGAAATCATGCACACAGTGATGTCACAGTACAAATTAAAAGGCACACAGTGACATCATAGTACAGATATCATGCACACAGTAATGTCAGTGTAAATATATGGCACACAGTGGCTTCACAGTATAGACATCATGCACACAGTGATGTAACAGTACAGATAAAAGACACACTGTGACATCACAGTACAGATATCATGCACACAGTAATGTGAGTGTAAATATATGGAACACAGTGGCTTCACAGTACAGTCAATCATGCACACAGTGATGTCACAATACAGGATTAAAGCACACAGTGATGTAACTGTATACACATCATTCACACATTGTTGTCACAGTACAGACATGATGCACATAGTGATGTTACCGTACAGCCATCATGCACACAGTAATGTCACAGTATACACATCATGTACTCAGTGATTTCACAGTACAGACATCATGCACACAGTGATGTCACAGTACAGGCATCATGCACACAGTGATGTCACGTTATAGGATTCATGCACTCAGTGATGTTACGGTACAGACATAATGCACACAGTAATGTCACAGTACATATATAAGGCACACAGTGACATTACAGTACAGACATCATGCATACAGTGATGTCACAGTATAAACATCTTGCACTCAGATAAAAGGCACAAAGGGACATCACAGTAAAGACATCTTGCACACAGTGATGTCACATTACAGGAGTAAAGAACACAGTGATGTCACAGTATAAACATCATGCACACAGTGATGTCACAGTACAGACTTCATGCAGTGATGTCATAGTACATATATAAGGCACACAGTGACATCACAGTACAAACGTCATGCCCACAGTGATGTTACAGTACAGAAATTACGCACACAGTGATGTCACAGTACAGACATCATGCACACAGTGATGTCACAGTATAAAAATCATGCACTCAGATAAACGGCACAAAGGGACATCCAAGTACAGACATCATGCACACAGTGATGTCACATTACAGGAGTAAAGAACACAGTGATGTCACAGCATAAACATCATGCACTCATTGATGTCACAGTACAGACTTCTTGCAGTGATGTCATTATACATATATAATGCACACAGTGACATCACAGTACAAACATCATGCGCACAGTGATGTCAAATTACAGGAGTAAAAACACAGTGATGTCACAGTATAAACATCATGCACACAGTGATGTCACAGTACAGACTTCATGCAGGGATGTCATAGTACATATATAAGGCACACAGTGACATCACAGTACAAACATCATGTGCACAGTGATGTCACAGTACATACATCATGCACACAGTAATGTCACAGTACAGACATCATGCACACAGTGATGTAACAGTACAGATAAAAGGCACACTGTGACATCACAGTACAGATATCATGTACACAGTAATGTCAATGTAAATATATGGCACACAGTGGCTTCACAGTATAGACATCATGCACACAGTGATGTAACAGTACAGATAAAAGGCACACTGTGACATCACAGTACAGATATCATGCACACAGTAATGTGAGTGTAAATATATGGAACACAGTGGCTTCACAGTACAGTCATCATGCACACAGTGATGTCACAATACAGGATTAAAGCACACAGTGATGTAACAGTATACACATCATTCACACAGTGTTGTCACAGTACAGACATGATGCACATAGTGATGTTAACGTACAGCCATCATGCACACAGTAATGTCACAGTATACACATCATGCACTCAGTGATTTCACAGTACAAACATCATGCACACAGTGATGTCACAGTACAGGCATCATACACACAGTGATGTCACGTTATAGGATTCATGCACTCAGTGATGTTACGGTACAGACATAATGCACACAGTAATGTCACAGTACATATATAAGGCACACAGTGACATTACAGTAGACATCATACATACAGTGATGTCACAGTATAAACATCTTGCACTCAGATAAAAGGCACAAAGGGACATCACAGTAAAGACATCATGCACACAGTGATGTCACATTACAGGAGTAAAGAACACAGTGATGTCACAGTATAAACATCATGCACACAGTGATGTCACAGTACAGACTTCATGCAGTGATGTCATAGTACATATATAAGGCACACAGTGACATCACAGTACAAACGTCATGCCTACAGTGATGTTACAGTACAGACATTACGCACACAGTGATGTCACAGTACAGACCTCATGCACACAGTGATGTCACAGTATAAAAATCATGCACTCAGATAAAAGGCACAAAGGGACATCACAGTACAGACATCATGCACACAGTGATGTCACATTACAGGAGTAAAGAACACAGTGATGTCACAGCATAAACATCATGCACTCATTGATGTCACAGTACAGACTTCTTGCAGTGATGTCATTATACATATATAATGAACACAGTGACATCACAGTAAAAACATCATGCGCACAGTGATGTCAAATTACAGGAGTAAAAACACAGTGATGTCACAGTATAAACATCATGCACACAGTGATGTCACAGTACAGACTTCATGCAGTGATGTCACAGTACATACATCATGCACACAGTAATGTCACAGTACAGACATCATGCACACAGTGATGTAACAGTACAGATAAAAGGCACACTGTGACATCACAGTACAGATATCATGTACACAGTAATGTCAATGTAAATATATGGCACACAGTGGCTTCACAGTATAGACATCATGCACACAGTGATGTAACAGTACAGATAAAAGGCACACTGTGAATCACAGTACAGATATCATGCACACAGTAATGTGAGTGTAAATATATGGAACACAGTGGCTTCACAGTACAGACATTATGCACACAGTGATGTCACAATGCAGGATTAAAGCACACAGTGATGTAACAGTATACACATCATTCACACAGTGTTATCACAGTACAGACATGATGCACATAGTGAAGTTACCGTACAGCCATCATGCACACAGTAATGTCACAGTATACACATCATGCACTCAGTGATTTCACAGTACAGACATCATGCAAACAGTGATGTCACATTACAGGAGTAAAGAACACAGTGATGTCACAGTATAAACATCATGCACACAGTGATGTCACAGAACAGACTTCATGCAGTGATGTCATAGTACATATATAAGGCACACAGTGACATTACAGTACAAACATCATGCCCAAAGAGATGTCACAGTACAGACATCATGCACACAGTAATGTCACAGTACAGAAATCATGCACACAGTGATGTCACAGTACAAATAAAAGGCACACAGTGACATCATAGTAAGGATATCATGCACACAGTAATGTCAGTGTAAATATATAAGGCACACAGTGGCATCACAGTACAGACAATCATGCACACAGTAAAGTCACAATACAGGATTAAAGCACACAGTGATGTAACTGTATACACATCATGCACACAGTGTTGTCACAATACCGACATCCTACACAAAGTGATGTTACCGTACAGCCATCATGCACACAGTGATGTCACCGTATAAACAACATGCGCTCAGTGATGTCACAGTACAGACATAATGGATTCATGCAAACAGGTATGTCTCAGTACAGACATAATGCACACAGTGATGTCACAGTACAGACATCATACAAACAGTGATGTCACATTACAGAAGTAAAGAACCCAGTGATGTCACAGCATAAACATCATGCACTCATTGATGTCACAGTACAGACTTCTTGCAGTGATGTCATTATACATATATAATGCACACAGTGACATCACAGTACAAACATCATGCGCACAGTGATGTCACAGTACAGACATCCTACACAAAGTGATGTTACCGTACAGCCATCATGCACACAGTGATGTCACCGTATAAACAACATGCACTCAGTGATTTCACAGTACAGACATCATGCACACAGTGATGTCACAGTACAGGCATCATGCACACAGTAATGTCACAGTACAGACATCATGCACACAGTAATGTCACTGTACAGACATCATGCACACAGTAATGTCACAGTACAGACATCATGCACACAGTGATGTCACAGTACAGATAAAAGGCACACTGTGACATCACAGTACAGAAATCATGCAAACAATAATGACAGTGTAAATATATACGGCACACAGTGGCATCACAGTACAGACATCATGCACACAGTGATGTCACGATACAGGGTTAAAGCACACAGTGATGTAACAGTATACACATCATGCACACTGTGTTGTCACAGTTCAGACATCATGCAAACAGTGATGTTATCGTACAGCCATCATGCACACAGTGATGTCACAGTATAAACATCATGCACTCAGTGATTTCACAGTACAGTTGTCATGCACACAGTGATGTCACAGTACAGGCATCATGCACACAGTGATGTAACTTTATAGGATTCATGCACACAGATATGTCATGGTACAGACATAATGCACACAGTAATGTCACAGTACATATATAAGACACACAGTGACATTACAGTACAGACATCATGCAAACAGTGATGTCACATTACAGGAGTAAAGAACACAGTGATGTCACAGTATAAACATCATGCACACAGTGATGTCACAGAACAGACTTCATGCAGTGATGTCATAGTACATATATAAGGCACACAGTGACATTACAGTACAAACATCATGCCCAAAGAGATGTCACAGTACAGACATCATGCACACAGTAATGTCACAGTACAGAAATCATGCACACAGTGATGTCACAGTACAAATAAAAGGCACACAGTGACATCATAGTACAGATATCATGCACACAGTAATGTCAGTGTAAATATATGGCACACAGTGGCTTCACAGTATAGACATCATGCACACAGTGATGTAACAGTACAGATAAAAGGCACACTGTGACATCACAGTACAGATATCATGCACACAGTAATGTGAGTGTAAATATATGGAACACAGTGGCTTCACAGTACAGGCATCATGCACACAGAGATGTCACAATACAGGATTAAAGCATACAGTGATGTAACAGTATACACAATCTTCACACAGAGTTGTCACAGTACAGACATGATGCACATAGTGATGTTACCGTACAGCCATCATGCACACAGTAATGTCAGAGTATACACATCATGCACTCAGTGATTTCACAGTACAGACATCATGCACACAGTGATGCCACAGTACAGGCATCATGCACACAGTGATGTCACGTTATAGGATTCATGCACTCAGTGATGTTACGGTACAGACATAATGCACACAGTAATGTCACAGTACATATATAAGGCACACAGTGACATTACAGTACAGACATCATGCATACAGTGATGTCACAGTATAAACATCTTGCACTCAGATAAAAGGCACAAAGGGACATCACAGTAAAGACATCTTGCACACAGTGATGTCACATTACAGGAGTAAAGAACACAGTGATGTCACAGTATAAACATCATGCACACAGTGATGTCACAGTACAGACTTCATGCAGTGATGTCATAGTACATATATAAGGCACACAGTGACATCACAGTACAAACATCATGCCCACAGTGATGTTACAGTACAGACATTACGCACACAGTGATGTCACAGTACAGACATCATGCACACAGTGATGTCACAGTATAAAAATCATGCACTCATATAAAAGGCACAAAGGGACATCACAGTACAGACATCATGCACACAGTGATGTCATATTACAGGAGTAAAGAACACAGTGATGTCACAGCATAAACATCATGCACTCATTGATGTCACAGTACAGACTTCTTGCAGTGATGTCATTATACATATATAATGCACACAGTGACATCACAGTACAAACATCATGCGCACAGTGATGTCAAATTACAGGGGTAAAGAACACAGTGAAGTCACAGTATAAACATCATGCACACAGTGATGTCACAGAACAGACTTCATGCAGTGATGTCATAGTACATATATAATGCACACAGTGACATCACAGTACAAACGTCATGCCCACAGTGATGTTACAGTACAGACATCATGCACACAGTAATGTCACAGTACAGACATCATGCACACAGTGATGTAACAGTACAGATAAAAGGCACACTGTGACATCACAGTACAGATATCATGTACACAGTAATGTCAATGTAAATATATTGCACACAGTGGATTCACAGTATAGACATCATACACACACAGTAATGTAACAGTACAGATAAAAGGCACACTGTGACATCACAGTACAGATATCATGCACACAGTAATGTGAGTGTAAATATATGGAACACAGTGGCTTCACAGTACAGACATCATGCACACAGTGATGTCACAATACAGGATTAAAGCACACAGTGATGTAACAGTATACACATCACTCACACAGTGTTGTCACAGTACAGACATGATGCACATAGTGATGTTACCGTACAGCCATCATGCACACAGTAATGTCACAGTATACACATCATGCACTCAGTGATTTCACAGTACAGACATCATGCAAACAGTGATGTCACATTACAGGAGTAAAGAACACAGTGATGTCACAGTATAAACATCATGCACACAGTGATGTCCTAGAACAGACTTCATGCAGTGATGTCATAGTACATATATAAGGCACTCAGTGACATTACAGTACAAACATCATGCCCAAAGAGATGTCACAGTACAGACATCATGCACACAGTAATGTCACAGTACAGAAATCATGCACACAGTGATGTCACAGTACAAATAAAAGGCACACAGTGACATCATAGTAAGGATATCATGCACACAGTAATGTCAGTTTAAATATATAAGGCACACAGTGGTATCACAGTACAGACAATCATGCACACAGTGATGTCACAATACAGGATTAAAGCACACAGTGATGTAACTGTATACACATCATGCACACAGTGTTGTCACAATACCGACATCCTACACAAAGTGATGTTACCGTACAGCCATCATGCACACAGTGATGTCACCGTATAAACAACATGCACTCAGTGATTTCACAGTACAGACATCATGCACACAGTGATGTCGCAGTACAGGCATCATGCACACAGTGATGTCACGTTATAGGATTCATGCACTCAGTGATGTTACGGTACAGACATAATGCACACAGTAATGTCACAGTACATATATAAGGCACACAGTGACATTACAGTACAGACATCATGCATACAGTGATGTCACAGTATAAACATCTTGCACTCAGATAAAAGGCACAAAGGGACATCACAGTAAAGACATCTTGCACACAGTGATGTCACATTACAGGAGTAAAGAACACAGTGATGTCACAGTATAAACATCATGCACACAGTGATGTCACAGTACAGACTTCATGCAGTGATGTCATAGTACATATATAAGGCACACAGTGACATCACAGTACAAACATCATGCCCACAGTGATGTTACAGTACAGACATTACGCACACAGTGATGTCACAGTACAGACATCATGCACACAGTGATGTCACAGTATAAAAATCATGCACTCATATAAAAGGCACAAAGGGACATCACAGTACAGACATCATGCACACAGTGATGTCATATTACAGGAGTAAAGAACACAGTGATGTCACAGCATAAACATCATGCACTCATTGATGTCACAGTACAGACTTCTTGCAGTGATGTCATTATACATATATAATGCACACAGTGACATCACAGTACAAACATCATGCGCACAGTGATGTCAAATTACAGGGGTAAAGAACACAGTGATGTAACTGTATACACATCATGCACACAGTGTTGTCACAATACCGACATCCTACACAAAGTGATGTTACCGTACAGCCATCATGCACACAGTGATGTCACCGTATAAACAACATGCACTCAGTGATTTCACAGTACAGACATCATGCACACAGTGATGTCACAGTACAGGCATCATGCACACAGTAATGTCACAGTACAGACATCATGCACACAGTAATGTCACTGTACAGACATCATGCACACAGTAATGTCACAGTACAGACATCATGCACACAGTGATGTCACAGTACAGATAAAAGGCACACTGTGACATCACAGTACAGAAATCATGCAAACAGTAATGACAGTGTAAATATATACGGCACACAGTGGCATCACAGTACAGACATCATGCACACAGTGATGTCACGATACAGGGTTAAAGCACACAGTGATGTAACAGTATACACATCATGCACACTGTGTTGTCACAGTTCAGACATCATGCAAACAGTGATGTTATCGTACAGCCATCATGCACACAGTGATGTCACAGTATAAACATCTTGCACTCAGATAAAAGGCACAAAGGGACATCACAGTAAAGACATCTTGCACACAGTGATGTCACATTACAGGAGTAAAGAACACAGTGATGTCACAGTATAAACATCATGCACACAGTGATGTCACAGTACAGACTTCATGCAGTGATGTCATAGTACATATATAAGGCACACAGTGACATCACAGTACAAACATCATGCCCACAGTGATGTTACAGTACAGACATTACGCACACAGTGATGTCACAGTACAGACATCATGCACACAGTGATGTCACAGTATAAAAATCATGCACTCATATAAAAGGCACAAAGGGACATCACAGTACAGACATCATGCACACAGTGATGTCATATTACAGGAGTAAAGAACACAGTGATGTCACAGCATAAACATCATGCACTCATTGATGTCACAGTACAGACTTCTTGCAGTGATGTCATTATACATATATAATGCACACAGTGACATCACAGTACAAACATCATGCGCACAGTGATGTCAAATTACAGGGGTAAAGAACACAGTGAAGTCACAGTATAAACATCATGCACACAGTGATGTCACAGAACAGACTTCATGCAGTGATGTCATAGTACATATATAATGCACACAGTGACATCACAGTACAAACGTCATGCCCACAGTGATGTTACAGTACAGACATCATGCACACAGTAATGTCACAGTACAGACATCATGCACACAGTGATGTAACAGTACAGATAAAAGGCACACTGTGACATCACAGTACAGATATCATGTACACAGTAATGTCAATGTAAATATATTGCACACAGTGGATTCACAGTATAGACATCATACACACACAGTAATGTAACAGTACAGATAAAAGGCACACTGTGACATCACAGTACAGATATCATGCACACAGTAATGTGAGTGTAAATATATGGAACACAGTGGCTTCACAGTACAGACATCATGCACACAGTGATGTCACAATACAGGATTAAAGCACACAGTGATGTAACAGTATACACATCACTCACACAGTGTTGTCACAGTACAGACATGATGCACATAGTGATGTTACCGTACAGCCATCATGCACACAGTAATGTCACAGTATACACATCATGCACTCAGTGATTTCACAGTACAGACATCATGCAAACAGTGATGTCACATTACAGGAGTAAAGAACACAGTGATGTCACAGTATAAACATCATGCACACAGTGATGTCCTAGAACAGACTTCATGCAGTGATGTCATAGTACATATATAAGGCACTCAGTGACATTACAGTACAAACATCATGCCCAAAGAGATGTCACAGTACAGACATCATGCACACAGTAATGTCACAGTACAGAAATCATGCACACAGTGATGTCACAGTACAAATAAAAGGCACACAGTGACATCATAGTAAGGATATCATGCACACAGTAATGTCAGTTTAAATATATAAGGCACACAGTGGTATCACAGTACAGACAATCATGCACACAGTGATGTCACAATACAGGATTAAAGCACACAGTGATGTAACTGTATACACATCATGCACACAGTGTTGTCACAATACCGACATCCTACACAAAGTGATGTTACCGTACAGCCATCATGCACACAGTGATGTCACCGTATAAACAACATGCACTCAGTGATTTCACAGTACAGACATCATGCACACAGTGATGTCGCAGTACAGGCATCATGCACACAGTGATGTCACGTTATAGGATTCATGCACTCAGTGATGTTACGGTACAGACATAATGCACACAGTAATGTCACAGTACATATATAAGGCACACAGTGACATTACAGTACAGACATCATGCATACAGTGATGTCACAGTATAAACATCTTGCACTCAGATAAAAGGCACAAAGGGACATCACAGTAAAGACATCTTGCACACAGTGATGTCACATTACAGGAGTAAAGAACACAGTGATGTCACAGTATAAACATCATGCACACAGTGATGTCACAGTACAGACTTCATGCAGTGATGTCATAGTACATATAAAAGGCACACAGTGACATCACAGTACAAACATCATGCCCACAGTGATGTTACAGTACAGACATTACGCACACAGTGATGTCACAGTACAGACATCATGCACACAGTGATGTCACAGTATAAAAATCATGCACTCATATAAAAGGCACAAAGGGACATCACAGTACAGACATCATGCACACAGTGATGTCATATTACAGGAGTAAAGAACACAGTGATGTCACAGCATAAACATCATGCACTCATTGATGTCACAGTACAGACTTCTTGCAGTGATGTCATTATACATATATAATGCACACAGTGACATCACAGTACAAACATCATGCGCACAGTGATGTCAAATTACAGGGGTAAAGAACACAGTGATGTAACTGTATACACATCATGCACACAGTGTTGTCACAATACCGACATCCTACACAAAGTGATGTTACCGTACAGCCATCATGCACACAGTGATGTCACCGTATAAACAACATGCACTCAGTGATTTCACAGTACAGACATCATGCACACAGTGATGTCACAGTACAGGCATCATGCACACAGTAATGTCACAGTACAGACATCATGCACACAGTAATGTCACTGTACAGACATCATGCACACAGTAATGTCACAGTACAGACATCATGCACACAGTGATGTCACAGTACAGATAAAAGGCACACTGTGACATCACAGTACAGAAATCATGCAAACAGTAATGACAGTGTAAATATATACGGCACACAGTGGCATCACAGTACAGACATCATGCACACAGTGATGTCACGATACAGGGTTAAAGCACACAGTGATGTAACAGTATACACATCATGCACACTGTGTTGTCACAGTTCAGACATCATGCAAACAGTGATGTTATCGTACAGCCATCATGCACACAGTGATGTCACAGTATAAACATCATGCACTCAGTGATTTCACAGTACAGTTGTCATGCACACAGTGATGTCACAGTACAGGCATCATGCACACAGTGATGTAACTTTATAGGATTCATGCACACAGATATGTCATGGTACAGACATAATGCACACAGTAATGTAACAGTACATATATAAGACACACAGTGACATTACAGTACAGACATCATGCAAACAGTGATGTCACATTACAGGAGTAAAGAACACAGTGATGTCACAGTATAAACATCATGCACACAGTGATGTCACAGAACAGACTTCATGCAGTGATGTCATAGTACATATATAAGGCACACAGTGACATTACAGTACAAACATCATGCCCAAAGAGATGTCACAGTACAGACATCATGCACACAGTAATGTCACAGTACAGAAATCATGCACACAGTGATGTCACAGTACAAATAAAAGGCACACAGTGACATCATAGTACAGATATCATGCACACAGTAATGTCAGTGTAAATATATGGCACACAGTGGCTTCACAGTATAGACATCATGCACACAGTGATGTAACAGTACAGATAAAAGGCACACTGTGACATCACAGTACAGATATCATGCACACAGTAATGTGAGTGTAAATATATGGAACACAGTGGCTTCACAGTACAGGCATCATGCACACAGAGATGTCACAATACAGGATTAAAGCATACAGTGATGTAACAGTATACACAATCTTCACACAGAGTTGTCACAGTACAGACATGATGCACATAGTGATGTTACCGTACAGCCATCATGCACACAGTAATGTCAGAGTATACACATCATGCACTCAGTGATTTCACAGTACAGACATCATGCACACAGTGATGCCACAGTACAGGCATCATGCACACAGTGATGTCACGTTATAGGATTCATGCACTCAGTGATGTTACGGTACAGACATAATGCACACAGTAATGTCACAGTACATATATAAGGCACACAGTGACATTACAGTACAGACATCATGCATACAGTGATGTCACAGTATAAACATCTTGCACTCAGATAAAAGGCACAAAGGGACATCACAGTAAAGACATCTTGCACACAGTGATGTCACATTACAGGAGTAAAGAACACAGTGATGTCACAGTATAAACATCATGCACACAGTGATGTCACAGTACAGACTTCATGCAGTGATGTCATAGTACATATATAAGGCACACAGTGACATCACAGTACAAACATCATGCCCACAGTGATGTTACAGTACAGACATTACGCACACAGTGATGTCACAGTATAAAAATCATGCACTCATATAAAAGGCACAAAGGGACATCACAGTACAGACATCATGCACACAGTGATGTCATATTACAGGAGTAAAGAACACAGTGATGTCACAGCATAAACATCATGCACTCATTGATGTCACAGTACAGACTTCTTGCAGTGATGTCATTATACATATATAATGCACACAGTGACATCAAAGTACAAACATCATGCGCACAGTGATGTCAAATTACAGGAGTAAAAACACAGTGATGTCACAGTATAAACATCATGCACAGAGTGATGTCACAGTACAGACTTCATGCAGTGATGTCATAGTACATATATAAGGCACACAGTGACATCACAGTAAAAAAATTATGTGCACAGTGATGTCACAGTACATACATCATGCACACAGTAATGTCACAGTACAGACATCATGCACACAGTGATGTAACAGTACAGATAAAAGGCACACTGTGACATCACAGTACAGATATCATGTACACATTAATGTCAATGTAAATATATGGCACACAGTGGCTTCACAGTATAGACATCATGCACACAGAGATGTAACAGTACAGATAAAAGGCACACTGTGACATCACAGTACAGATATCATGCACACAGTAATGTGAGTGTAAATATATGGAACACAGTGGCTTCACAGTACAGACATCATGCACACAGTGATGTCACAATACAGGATTAAGCACACAGTGATGTAACAGTATACACATCATTCACACAGTGTTGTCACAGTACAGACATGATGCACATAGTGATGTTACCGTACAGCCATCATGCACACAGTAATGTCACAGTATACACATCATGCACTCAGTGATTTCACAGTACAGACATCATGCAGACAGTGATGTCACATTACAGGAGTAAAGAACACACTGATGTCACAGTATAAACATCATGCACACAGTGATGTCCCAGAACAGACTTCATGCAGTGATGTCATAGTACATATGTAAGGCACACAGTGACATTACAGTACAAACATCATGCCCAAAGAGATGTCACAGTACAGACATCATGCACACAGTAATGTCACAGTACAGAAATCATGCACACAGTGATGTCACAGTACAAATTAAAAGGCACACAGTGACATCATAGTACAGATATCATGCACACAGTAATGTCAGTGTAAATATATGGCACACAGTGGCTTCACAGTATAGACATCATGCACACAGTGATGTAACAGTACAGATAAAAGACACACTGTGACATCACAGTACAGATATCATGCACACAGTAATGTGAGTGTAAATATATGGAACACAGTGGCTTCACAGTACAGTCAATCATGCACACAGTGATGTCACAATACAGGATTAAAGCACACAGTGATGTAACTGTATACACATCATTCACACATTGTTGTCACAGTACAGACATGATGCACATAGTGATATTACCGTACAGCCATCATGCACACAGTAATGTCACAGTATACACATCATGTACTCAGTGATTTCACAGTACAGACATCATGCACACAGTGATGTCACAGTACAGGCATCATGCCCACAGTGATGTCACGTTATAGGATTCATGCACTCAGTGATGTTACGGTACAGACATAATGCACACAGTAATGTCACAGTACATATATAAGGCACACAGTGACATTACAGTACAGACATCATGCATACAGTGATGTCACAGTATAAACATCTTGCACTCAGATAAAAGGCACAAAGGGACATCACAGTAAAGACATCTTGCACACAGTGATGTCACATTACAGGAGTAAAGAACACAGTGATGTCACAGTATAAACATCATGCACACAGTGATGTCACAGTACAGACTTCATGCAGTGATGTCATAGTACATATATAAGGCACACAGTGACATCACAGTACAAACGTCATGCCCACAGTGATGTTACAGTACAGAAATTACGCACACAGTGATGTCACAGTACAGACATCATGCACACAGTGATGTCACAGTATAAAAATCATGCACTCAGATAAAAGGCACAAAGGGACATCCAAGTACAGACATCATGCACACAGTGATGTCACATTACAGGAGTAAAGAACACAGTGATGTCACAGCATAAACATCATGCACTCATTGATGTCACAGTACAGACTTCTTGCAGTGATGTCATTATACATATATAATGCACACAGTGACATCACAGTACAAACATCATGCGCACAGTGATGTCAAATTACAGGAGTAAAAACACAGTGATGTCACAGTATAAACATCATGCACACAGTGATGTCACAGTACAGACTTCATGCAGTGATGTCACAGTACATACATCATGCACACAGTAATGTCACAGTACAGACATCATGCACACAGTGATGTAACAGTACAGATAAAAGGCACACTGTGACATCACAGTACAGATATCATGCACACAGTAATGTGAGTGTAAATATATGGAACACAGTGGCTTCACAGTACAGTCATCATGCACACAGTGATGTCACAATACAGGATTAAAGCACACAGTGATGTAACAGTATACACATCATTCACACAGTGTTGTCACAGTACAGACATGATGCACATAGTGATGTTAACGTACAGCCATCATGCACACAGTAATGTCACAGTATACACATCATGCACTCAGTGATTTCACAGTACAAACATCATGCACACAGTGATGTCACAGTACAGGCATCATACACACAGTGATGTCACGTTATAGGATTCATGCACTCAGTGATGTTACGGTACAGACATAATGCACACAGTAATGTCACAGTACATATATAAGGCACACAGTGACATTACAGTAGACATCATACATACAGTGATGTCACAGTATAAACATCTTGCACTCAGATAAAAGGCACAAAGGGACATCACAGTAAAGACATCATGCACACAGTGATGTCACATTACAGGAGTAAAGAACACAGTGATGTCACAGTATAAACATCATGCACACAGTGATGTCACAGTACAGACTTCATGCAGTGATGTCATAGTACATATATAAGGCACACAGTGACATCACAGTACAAACGTCATGCCTACAGTGATGTTACAGTACAGACATTACGCACACAGTGATGTCACAGTACAGACCTCATGCACACAGTGATGTCACAGTATAAAAATCATGCACTCAGATAAAAGGCACAAAGGGACATCACAGTACAGACATCATGCACACAGTGATGTCACATTACAGGAGTAAAGAACACAGTGATGTCACAGCATAAACATCATGCACTCATTGATGTCACAGTACAGACTTCTTGCAGTGATGTCATTATACATATATAATGAACACAGTGACATCACAGTAAAAACATCATGCGCACAGTGATGTCAAATTACAGGAGTAAAAACACAGTGATGTCACAGTATAAACATCATGCACACAGTGATGTCACAGTACAGACTTCATGCAGTGATGTCACAGTACATACATCATGCACACAGTAATGTCACAGTACAGACATCATGCACACAGTGATGTAACAGTACAGATAAAAGGCACACTGTGACATCACAGTACAGATATCATGTACACAGTAATGTCAATGTAAATATATGGCACACAGTGGCTTCACAGTATAGACATCATGCACACAGTGATGTAACAGTACAGATAAAAGGCACACTGTGAATCACAGTACAGATATCATGCACACAGTAATGTGAGTGTAAATATATGGAACACAGTGGCTTCACAGTACAGACATTATGCACACAGTGATGTCACAATGCAGGATTAAAGCACACAGTGATGTAACAGTATACACATCATTCACACAGTGTTATCACAGTACAGACATGATGCACATAGTGAAGTTACCGTACAGCCATCATGCACACAGTAATGTCACAGTATACACATCATGCACTCAGTGATTTCACAGTACAGAAATCATGCACACAGTGATGTCACAGTACAAATAAAAGGCACACAGTGACATCATAGTAAGGATATCATGCACACAGTAATGTCAGTGTAAATATATAAGGCACACAGTGGCATCACAGTACAGACAATCATGCACACAGTAAAGTCACAATACAGGATTAAAGCACACAGTGATGTAACTGTATACACATCATGCACACAGTGTTGTCACAATACCGACATCCTACACAAAGTGATGTTACCGTACAGCCATCATGCACACAGTGATGTCACCGTATAAACAACATGCGCTCAGTGATGTCACAGTACAGACATAATGGATTCATGCAAACAGGTATGTCTCAGTACAGACATAATGCACACAGTGATGTCACAGTACAGACATCATACAAACAGTGATGTCACATTACAGAAGTAAAGAACCCAGTGATGTCACAGCATAAACATCATGCACTCATTGATGTCACAGTACAGACTTCTTGCAGTGATGTCATTATACATATATAATGCACACAGTGACATCACAGTACAAACATCATGCGCACAGTGATGTCACAGTACAGACATCCTACACAAAGTGATGTTACCGTACAGACATCATGCACACAGTAATGTCACTGTACAGACATCATGCACACAGTAATGTCACAGTACAGACATCATGCACACAGTGATGTCACAGTACAGATAAAAGGCACACTGTGACATCACAGTACAGAAATCATGCAAACAATAATGACAGTGTAAATATATACGGCACACAGTGGCATCACAGTACAGACATCATGCACACAGTGATGTCACGATACAGGGTTAAAGCACACAGTGATGTAACAGTATACACATCATGCACACTGTGTTGTCACAGTTCAGACATCATGCAAACAGTGATGTTATCGTACAGCCATCATGCACACAGTGATGTCACAGTATAAACATCATGCACTCAGTGATTTCACAGTACAGTTGTCATGCACACAGTGATGTCACAGTACAGGCATCATGCACACAGTGATGTAACTTTATAGGATTCATGCACACAGATATGTCATGGTACAGACATAATGCACACAGTAATGTCACAGTACATATATAAGACACACAGTGACATTACAGTACAGACATCATGCAAACAGTGATGTCACATTACAGGAGTAAAGAACACAGTGATGTCACAGTATAAACATCATGCACACAGTGATGTCACAGAACAGACTTCATGCAGTGATGTCATAGTACATATATAAGGCACACAGTGACATTACAGTACAAACATCATGCCCAAAGAGATGTCACAGTACAGACATCATGCACACAGTAATGTCACAGTACAGAAATCATGCACACAGTGATGTCACAGTACAAATAAAAGGCACACAGTGACATCATAGTACAGATATCATGCACACAGTAATGTCAGTGTAAATATATGGCACACAGTGGCTTCACAGTATAGACATCATGCACACAGTGATGTAACAGTACAGATAAAAGGCACACTGTGACATCACAGTACAGATATCATGCACACAGTAATGTGAGTGTAAATATATGGAACACAGTGGCTTCACAGTACAGGCATCATGCACACAGAGATGTCACAATACAGGATTAAAGCATACAGTGATGTAACAGTATACACAATCTTCACACAGAGTTGTCACAGTACAGACATGATGCACATAGTGATGTTACCGTACAGCCATCATGCACACAGTAATGTCAGAGTATACACATCATGCACTCAGTGATTTCACAGTACAGACATCATGCACACAGTGATGCCACAGTACAGGCATCATGCACACAGTGATGTCACGTTATAGGATTCATGCACTCAGTGATGTTACGGTACAGACATAATGCACACAGTAATGTCACAGTACATATATAAGGCACACAGTGACATTACAGTACAGACATCATGCATACAGTGATGTCACAGTATAAACATCTTGCACTCAGATAAAAGGCACAAAGGGACATCACAGTAAAGACATCTTGCACACAGTGATGTCACATTACAGGAGTAAAGAACACAGTGATGTCACAGTATAAACATCATGCACACAGTGATGTCACAGTACAGACTTCATGCAGTGATGTCATAGTACATATATAAGGCACACAGTGACATCACAGTACAAACATCATGCCCACAGTGATGTTACAGTACAGACATTACGCACACAGTGATGTCACAGTACAGACATCATGCACACAGTGATGTCACAGTATAAAAATCATGCACTCATATAAAAGGCACAAAGGGACATCACAGTACAGACATCATGCACACAGTGATGTCATATTACAGGAGTAAAGAACACAGTGATGTCACAGCATAAACATCATGCACTCATTGATGTCACAGTACAGACTTCTTGCAGTGATGTCATTATACATATATAATGCACACAGTGACATCACAGTACAAACATCATGCGCACAGTGATGTCAAATTACAGGGGTAAAGAACACAGTGAAGTCACAGTATAAACATCATGCACACAGTGATGTCACAGAACAGACTTCATGCAGTGATGTCATAGTACATATATAATGCACACAGTGACATCACAGTACAAACGTCATGCCCACAGTGATGTTACAGTACAGACATCATGCACACAGTAATGTCACAGTACAGACATCATGCACACAGTGATGTAACAGTACAGATAAAAGGCACACTGTGACATCACAGTACAGATATCATGTACACAGTAATGTCAATGTAAATATATTGCACACAGTGGATTCACAGTATAGACATCATACACACACAGTAATGTAACAGTACAGATAAAAGGCACACTGTGACATCACAGTACAGATATCATGCACACAGTAATGTGAGTGTAAATATATGGAACACAGTGGCTTCACAGTACAGACATCATGCACACAGTGATGTCACAATACAGGATTAAAGCACACAGTGATGTAACAGTATACACATCACTCACACAGTGTTGTCACAGTACAGACATGATGCACATAGTGATGTTACCGTACAGCCATCATGCACACAGTAATGTCACAGTATACACATCATGCACTCAGTGATTTCACAGTACAGACATCATGCAAACAGTGATGTCACATTACAGGAGTAAAGAACACAGTGATGTCACAGTATAAACATCATGCACACAGTGATGTCCTAGAACAGACTTCATGCAGTGATGTCATAGTACATATATAAGGCACTCAGTGACATTACAGTACAAACATCATGCCCAAAGAGATGTCACAGTACAGACATCATGCACACAGTAATGTCACAGTACAGAAATCATGCACACAGTGATGTCACAGTACAAATAAAAGGCACACAGTGACATCATAGTAAGGATATCATGCACACAGTAATGTCAGTTTAAATATATAAGGCACACAGTGGTATCACAGTACAGACAATCATGCACACAGTGATGTCACAATACAGGATTAAAGCACACAGTGATGTAACTGTATACACATCATGCACACAGTGTTGTCACAATACCGACATCCTACACAAAGTGATGTTACCGTACAGCCATCATGCACACAGTGATGTCACCGTATAAACAACATGCACTCAGTGATTTCACAGTACAGACATCATGCACACAGTGATGTCGCAGTACAGGCATCATGCACACAGTGATGTCACGTTATAGGATTCATGCACTCAGTGATGTTACGGTACAGACATAATGCACACAGTAATGTCACAGTACATATATAAGGCACACAGTGACATTACAGTACAGACATCATGCATACAGTGATGTCACAGTATAAACATCTTGCACTCAGATAAAAGGCACAAAGGGACATCACAGTAAAGACATCTTGCACACAGTGATGTCACATTACAGGAGTAAAGAACACAGTGATGTCACAGTATAAACATCATGCACACAGTGATGTCACAGTACAGACTTCATGCAGTGATGTCATAGTACATATATAAGGCACACAGTGACATCACAGTACAAACATCATGCCCACAGTGATGTTACAGTACAGACATTACGCACACAGTGATGTCACAGTACAGACATCATGCACACAGTGATGTCACAGTATAAAAATCATGCACTCATATAAAAGGCACAAAGGGACATCACAGTACAGACATCATGCACACAGTGATGTCATATTACAGGAGTAAAGAACACAGTGATGTCACAGCATAAACATCATGCACTCATTGATGTCACAGTACAGACTTCTTGCAGTGATGTCATTATACATATATAATGCACACAGTGACATCACAGTACAAACATCATGCGCACAGTGATGTCAAATTACAGGGGTAAAGAACACAGTGATGTAACTGTATACACATCATGCACACAGTGTTGTCACAATACCGACATCCTACACAAAGTGATGTTACCGTACAGCCATCATGCACACAGTGATGTCACCGTATAAACAACATGCACTCAGTGATTTCACAGTACAGACATCATGCACACAGTGATGTCACAGTACAGGCATCATGCACACAGTAATGTCACAGTACAGACATCATGCACACAGTAATGTCACTGTACAGACATCATGCACACAGTAATGTCACAGTACAGACATCATGCACACAGTGATGTCACAGTACAGATAAAAGGCACACTGTGACATCACAGTACAGAAATCATGCAAACAGTAATGACAGTGTAAATATATACGGCACACAGTGGCATCACAGTACAGACATCATGCACACAGTGATGTCACGATACAGGGTTAAAGCACACAGTGATGTAACAGTATACACATCATGCACACTGTGTTGTCACAGTTCAGACATCATGCAAACAGTGATGTTATCGTACAGCCATCATGCACACAGTGATGTCACAGTATAAACATCATGCACTCAGTGATTTCACAGTACAGTTGTCATGCACACAGTGATGTCACAGTACAGGCATCATGCACACAGTGATGTAACTTTATAGGATTCATGCACACAGATATGTCATGGTACAGACATAATGCACACAGTAATGTAACAGTACATATATAAGACACACAGTGACATTACAGTACAGACATCATGCAAACAGTGATGTCACATTACAGGAGTAAAGAACACAGTGATGTCACAGTATAAACATCATGCACACAGTGATGTCACAGAACAGACTTCATGCAGTGATGTCATAGTACATATATAAGGCACACAGTGACATTACAGTACAAACATCATGCCCAAAGAGATGTCACAGTACAGACATCATGCACACAGTAATGTCACAGTACAGAAATCATGCACACAGTGATGTGACAGTACAAATAAAAGGCACACAGTGACATCATAGTACAGATATCATGCACACAGTAATGTCAGTGTAAATATATGGCACACAGTGGCTTCACAGTATAGACATCATGCACACAGTGATGTAACAGTACAGATAAAAGGCACACTGTGACATCACAGTACAGATATCATGCACACAGTAATGTGAGTGTAAATATATGGAACACAGTGGCTTCACAGTACAGGCATCATGCACACAGAGATGTCACAATACAGGATTAAAGCATACAGTGATGTAACAGTATACACAATCTTCACACAGAGTTGTCACAGTACAGACATGATGCACATAGTGATGTTACCGTACAGCCATCATGCACACAGTAATGTCAGAGTATACACATCATGCACTCAGTGATTTCACAGTACAGACATCATGCACACAGTGATGCCACAGTACAGGCATCATGCACACAGTGATGTCACGTTATAGGATTCATGCACTCAGTGATGTTACGGTACAGACATAATGCACACAGTAATGTCACAGTACATATATAAGGCACACAGTGACATTACAGTACAGACATCATGCATACAGTGATGTCACAGTATAAACATCTTGCACTCAGATAAAAGGCACAAAGGGACATCACAGTAAAGACATCTTGCACACAGTGATGTCACATTACAGGAGTAAAGAACACAGTGATGTCACAGTATAAACATCATGCACACAGTGATGTCACAGTACAGACTTCATGCAGTGATGTCATAGTACATATATAAGGCACACAGTGACATCACAGTACAAACATCATGCCCACAGTGATGTTACAGTACAGACATTACGCACACAGTGATGTCACAGTATAAAAATCATGCACTCATATAAAAGGCACAAAGGGACATCACAGTACAGACATCATGCACACAGTGATGTCATATTACAGGAGTAAAGAACACAGTGATGTCACAGCATAAACATCATGCACTCATTGATGTCACAGTACAGACTTCTTGCAGTGATGTCATTATACATATATAATGCACACAGTGACATCAAAGTACAAACATCATGCGCACAGTGATGTCAAATTACAGGAGTAAAAACACAGTGATGTCACAGTATAAACATCATGCACAGAGTGATGTCACAGTACAGACTTCATGCAGTGATGTCATAGTACATATATAAGGCACACAGTGACATCACAGTAAAAAAATTATGTGCACAGTGATGTCACAGTACATACATCATGCACACAGTAATGTCACAGTACAGACATCATGCACACAGTGATGTAACAGTACAGATAAAAGGCACACTGTGACATCACAGTACAGATATCATGTACACATTAATGTCAATGTAAATATATGGCACACAGTGGCTTCACAGTATAGACATCATGCACACAGAGATGTAACAGTACAGATAAAAGGCACACTGTGACATCACAGTACAGATATCATGCACACAGTAATGTGAGTGTAAATATATGGAACACAGTGGCTTCACAGTACAGACATCATGCACACAGTGATGTCACAATACAGGATTAAGCACACAGTGATGTAACAGTATACACATCATTCACACAGTGTTGTCACAGTACAGACATGATGCACATAGTGATGTTACCGTACAGCCATCATGCACACAGTAATGTCACAGTATACACATCATGCACTCAGTGATTTCACAGTACAGACATCATGCAGACAGTGATGTCACATTACAGGAGTAAAGAACACACTGATGTCACAGTATAAACATCATGCACACAGTGATGTCCCAGAACAGACTTCATGCAGTGATGTCATAGTACATATGTAAGGCACACAGTGACATTACAGTACAAACATCATGCCCAAAGAGATGTCACAGTACAGACATCATGCACACAGTAATGTCACAGTACAGAAATCATGCACACAGTGATGTCACAGTACAAATTAAAAGGCACACAGTGACATCATAGTACAGATATCATGCACACAGTAATGTCAGTGTAAATATATGGCACACAGTGGCTTCACAGTATAGACATCATGCACACAGTGATGTAACAGTACAGATAAAAGACACACTGTGACATCACAGTACAGATATCATGCACACAGTAATGTGAGTGTAAATATATGGAACACAGTGGCTTCACAGTACAGTCAATCATGCACACAGTGATGTCACAATACAGGATTAAAGCACACAGTGATGTAACTGTATACACATCATTCACACATTGTTGTCACAGTACAGACATGATGCACATAGTGATATTACCGTACAGCCATCATGCACACAGTAATGTCACAGTATACACATCATGTACTCAGTGATTTCACAGTACAGACATCATGCACACAGTGATGTCACAGTACAGGCATCATGCCCACAGTGATGTCACGTTATAGGATTCATGCACTCAGTGATGTTACGGTACAGACATAATGCACACAGTAATGTCACAGTACATATATAAGGCACACAGTGACATTACAGTACAGACATCATGCATACAGTGATGTCACAGTATAAACATCTTGCACTCAGATAAAAGGCACAAAGGGACATCACAGTAAAGACATCTTGCACACAGTGATGTCACATTACAGGAGTAAAGAACACAGTGATGTCACAGTATAAACATCATGCACACAGTGATGTCACAGTACAGACTTCATGCAGTGATGTCATAGTACATATATAAGGCACACAGTGACATCACAGTACAAACGTCATGCCTACAGTGATGTTACAGTACAGACATTACGCACACAGTGATGTCACAGTACAGACCTCATGCACACAGTGATGTCACAGTATAAAAATCATGCACTCAGATAAAAGGCACAAAGGGACATCACAGTACAGACATCATGCACACAGTGATGTCACATTACAGGAGTAAAGAACACAGTGATGTCACAGCATAAACATCATGCACTCATTGATGTCACAGTACAGACTTCTTGCAGTGATGTCATTATACATATATAATGCACACAGTGACATCACAGTAAAAACATCATGCGCACAGTGATGTCAAATTACAGGAGTAAAAACACAGTGATGTCACAGTATAAACATCATGCACACAGTGATGTCACAGTACAGACTTCATGCAGTGATGTCACAGTACATACATCATGCACACAGTAATGTCACAGTACAGACATCATGCACACAGTGATGTAACAGTACAGATAAAAGGCACACTGTGACATCACAGTACAGATATCATGTACACAGTAATGTCAATGTAAATATATGGCACACAGTGGCTTCACAGTATAGACATCATGCACACAGTGATGTAACAGTACAGATAAAAGGCACACTGTGAATCACAGTACAGATATCATGCACACAGTAATGTGAGTGTAAATATATGGAACACAGTGGCTTCACAGTACAGTCATCATGCACACAGTGATGTCACAATACAGGATTAAAGCACACAGTGATGTAACAGTATACACATCATTCACACAGTGTTGTCACAGTACAGACATGATGCACATAGTGATGTTAACGTACAGCCATCATGCACACAGTAATGTCACAGTATACACATCATGCACTCAGTGATTTCACAGTACAGACATCATGCACACAGTGATGTCACAGTACAGGCATCATACACACAGTGATGTCACGTTATAGGATTCATGCACTCAGTGATGTTACGGTACAGACATAATGCACACAGTAATGTCACAGTACATATATAAGGCACACAGTGACATTACAGTAGACATCATACATAGAGTGATGTCACAGTATAAACATCTTGCACTCAGATAAAAGGCACAAAGGGACATCACAGTAAAGACATCATGCACACAGTGATGTCACATTACAGGAGTAAAGAACACAGTGATGTCACAGTATAAACATCATGCACACAGTGATGTCACAGTACAGACTTCATGCAGTGATGTCATAGTACATATATAAGGCACACAGTGACATCACAGTACAAACGTCATGCCTACAGTGATGTTACAGTACAGACATTACGCACACAGTGATGTCACAGTACAGACCTCATGCACACAGTGATGTCACAGTATAAAAATCATGCACTCAGATAAAAGGCACAAAGGGACATCACAGTACAGACATCATGCACACAGTGATGTCACATTACAGGAGTAAAGAACACAGTGATGTCACAGCATAAACATCATGCACTCATTGATGTCACAGTACAGACTTCTTGCAGTGATGTCATTATACATATATAATGAACACAGTGACATCACAGTAAAAACATCATGCGCACAGTGATGTCAAATTACAGGAGTAAAAACACAGTGATGTCACAGTATAAACATCATGCACACAGTGATGTCACAGTACAGACTTCATGCAGTGATGTCACAGTACATACATCATGCACACAGTAATGTCACAGTACAGACATCATGCACACAGTGATGTAACAGTACAGATAAAAGGCACACTGTGACATCACAGTACAGATATCATGTACACAGTAATGTCAATGTAAATATATGGCACACAGTGGCTTCACAGTATAGACATCATGCACACAGTGATGTAACAGTACAGATAAAAGGCACACTGTGAATCACAGTACAGATATCATGCACACAGTAATGTGAGTGTAAATATATGGAACACAGTGGCTTCACAGTACAGACATTATGCACACAGTGATGTCACAATGCAGGATTAAAGCACACAGTGATGTAACAGTATACACATCATTCACACAGTGTTATCACAGTACAGACATGATGCACATAGTGAAGTTACCGTACAGCCATCATGCACACAGTAATGTCACAGTATACACATCATGCACTCAGTGATTTCACAGTACAGACATCATGCAAACAGTGATGTCACATTACAGGAGTAAAGAACACAGTGATGTCACAGTATAAACATCATGCACACAGTGATGTCACAGAACAGACTTCATGCAGTGATGTCATAGTACATATATAAGGCACACAGTGACATTACAGTACAAACATCATGCCCAAAGAGATGTCACAGTACAGACATCATGCACACAGTAATGTCACAGTACAGAAATCATGCACACAGTGATGTCACAGTACAAATAAAAGGCACACAGTGACATCATAGTAAGGATATCATGCACACAGTAATGTCAGTGTAAATATATAAGGCACACAGTGGCATCACAGTACAGACAATCATGCACACAGTAAAGTCACAATACAGGATTAAAGCACACAGTGATGTAACTGTATACACATCATGCACACAGTGTTGTCACAATACCGACATCCTACACAAAGTGATGTTACCGTACAGCCATCATGCACACAGTGATGTCACCGTATAAACAACATGCGCTCAGTGATGTCACAGTACAGACATAATGGATTCATGCAAACAGGTATGTCTCAGTACAGACATAATGCACACAGTGATGTCACAGTACAGACATCATACAAACAGTGATGTCACATTACAGAAGTAAAGAACCCAGTGATGTCACAGCATAAACATCATGCACTCATTGATGTCACAGTACAGACTTCTTGCAGTGATGTCATTATACATATATAATGCACACAGTGACATCACAGTACAAACATCATGCGCACAGTGATGTCACAGTACAGACATCCTACACAAAGTGATGTTACCGTACAGCCATCATGCACACAGTGATGTCACCGTATAAACAACATGCACTCAGTGATTTCACAGTACAGACATCATGCACACAGTGATGTCACAGTACAGGCATCATGCACACAGTAATGTCACAGTACAGACATCATGCACACAGTAATGTCACTGTACAGACATCATGCACACAGTAATGTCACAGTACAGACATCATGCACACAGTGATGTCACAGTACAGATAAAAGGCACACTGTGACATCACAGTACAGAAATCATGCAAACAATAATGACAGTGTAAATATATACGGCACACAGTGGCATCACAGTACAGACATCATGCACACAGTGATGTCACGATACAGGGTTAAAGCACACAGTGATGTAACAGTATACACATCATGCACACTGTGTTGTCACAGTTCAGACATCATGCAAACAGTGATGTTATCGTACAGCCATCATGCACACAGTGATGTCACAGTATAAACATCATGCACTCAGTGATTTCACAGTACAGTTGTCATGCACACAGTGATGTCACAGTACAGGCATCATGCACACAGTGATGTAACTTTATAGGATTCATGCACACAGATATGTCATGGTACAGACATAATGCACACAGTAATGTCACAGTACATATATAAGACACACAGTGACATTACAGTACAGACATCATGCAAACAGTGATGTCACATTACAGGAGTAAAGAACACAGTGATGTCACAGTATAAACATCATGCACACAGTGATGTCACAGAACAGACTTCATGCAGTGATGTCATAGTACATATATAAGGCACACAGTGACATTACAGTACAAACATCATGCCCAAAGAGATGTCACAGTACAGACATCATGCACACAGTAATGTCACAGTACAGAAATCATGCACACAGTGATGTCACAGTACAAATAAAAGGCACACAGTGACATCATAGTACAGATATCATGCACACAGTAATGTCAGTGTAAATATATGGCACACAGTGGCTTCACAGTATAGACATCATGCACACAGTGATGTAACAGTACAGATAAAAGGCACACTGTGACATCACAGTACAGATATCATGCACACAGTAATGTGAGTGTAAATATATGGAACACAGTGGCTTCACAGTACAGGCATCATGCACACAGAGATGTCACAATACAGGATTAAAGCATACAGTGATGTAACAGTATACACAATCTTCACACAGAGTTGTCACAGTACAGACATGATGCACATAGTGATGTTACCGTACAGCCATCATGCACACAGTAATGTCAGAGTATACACATCATGCACTCAGTGATTTCACAGTACAGACATCATGCACACAGTGATGCCACAGTACAGGCATCATGCACACAGTGATGTCACGTTATAGGATTCATGCACTCAGTGATGTTACGGTACAGACATAATGCACACAGTAATGTCACAGTACATATATAAGGCACACAGTGACATTACAGTACAGACATCATGCATACAGTGATGTCACAGTATAAACATCTTGCACTCAGATAAAAGGCACAAAGGGACATCACAGTAAAGACATCTTGCACACAGTGATGTCACATTACAGGAGTAAAGAACACAGTGATGTCACAGTATAAACATCATGCACACAGTGATGTCACAGTACAGACTTCATGCAGTGATGTCATAGTACATATATAAGGCACACAGTGACATCACAGTACAAACATCATGCCCACAGTGATGTTACAGTACAGACATTACGCACACAGTGATGTCACAGTATAAAAATCATGCACTCATATAAAAGGCACAAAGGGACATCACAGTACAGACATCATGCACACAGTGATGTCATATTACAGGAGTAAAGAACACAGTGATGTCACAGCATAAACATCATGCACTCATTGATGTCACAGTACAGACTTCTTGCAGTGATGTCATTATACATATATAATGCACACAGTGACATCAAAGTACAAACATCATGCGCACAGTGATGTCAAATTACAGGAGTAAAAACACAGTGATGTCACAGTATAAACATCATGCACAGAGTGATGTCACAGTACAGACTTCATGCAGTGATGTCATAGTACATATATAAGGCACACAGTGACATCACAGTAAAAAAATTATGTGCACAGTGATGTCACAGTACATACATCATGCACACAGTAATGTCACAGTACAGACATCATGCACACATTAATGTCAATGTAAATATATGGCACACAGTGGCTTCACAGTATAGACATCATGCACACAGAGATGTAACAGTACAGATAAAAGGCACACTGTGACATCACAGTACAGATATCATGCACACAGTAATGTGAGTGTAAATATATGGAACACAGTGGCTTCACAGTACAGACATCATGCACACAGTGATGTCACAATACAGGATTAAGCACACAGTGATGTAACAGTATACACATCATTCACACAGTGTTGTCACAGTACAGACATGATGCACATAGTGATGTTACCGTACAGCCATCATGCACACAGTAATGTCACAGTATACACATCATGCACTCAGTGATTTCACAGTACAGACATCATGCAGACAGTGATGTCACATTACAGGAGTAAAGAACACACTGATGTCACAGTATAAACATCATGCACACAGTGATGTCCCAGAACAGACTTCATGCAGTGATGTCATAGTACATATGTAAGGCACACAGTGACATTACAGTACAAACATCATGCCCAAAGAGATGTCACTGTACAGACATCATGCACACAGTAATGTCACAGTACAGACATCATGCACACAGTGATGTCACAGTACAGATAAAAGGCACACTGTGACATCACAGTACAGATATCATGCACACAGTAATGACAGTGTAAATATATACGGCACACAGTGGCATCACAGTACAGACATCATGCACACAGTGTTGTCACGATACAGGATTAAAGCACACAGTGATGTAACAGTATACACAACATTTACACTGTGCTGTCACAGTCCAGACATCATGCAAACAGTGATGTTATCGTACAGCCATCATGCACACAGTGATGTCACAGTATAAACATCATGCACTCAGTGATTTCACAGTACAGACGTCATGCACACAGTGATGTCACAGTAAAGGCATCATGCACACAGTGATGTAACGTTATAGGATTCATGCACACAGTTATATTACGGTACAGACCTAATGCACACAGTGATGTCACAGTACATATATAAGATACACAGTGACATTACAGTACAGACATCATGCAAACAGTGATGTCACATTACAGGAGTAAAGAACACAGTGATGTCACAGCATAAACATCATGCACTCATTGATGTCACAGTACAGACTTCTTGCAGTGATGTCATTATACATATATAATGCACACAGTGACATCAAAGTACAAACATCATGCGCACAGTGATGTCAAATTACAGGAGTAAAAACACAGTGATGTCACAGTATAAACATCATGCACAGAGTGATGTCACAGTACAGACTTCATGCAGTGATGTCATAGTACATATATAAGGCACACAGTGACATCACAGTAAAAAAATTATGTGCACAGTGATGTCACAGTACATACATCATGCACACAGTAATGTCACAGTACAGACATCATGCACACAGTGATGTAACAGTACAGATAAAAGGCACACTGTGACATCACAGTACAGATATCATGTACACATTAATGTCAATGTAAATATATGGCACACAGTGGCTTCACAGTATAGACATCATGCACACAGAGATGTAACAGTACAGATAAAAGGCACACTGTGACATCACAGTACAGATATCATGCACACAGTAATGTGAGTGTAAATATATGGAACACAGTGGCTTCACAGTACAGACATCATGCACACAGTGATGTCACAATACAGGATTAAGCACACAGTGATGTAACAGTATACACATCATTCACACAGTGTTGTCACAGTACAGACATGATGCACATAGTGATGTTACCGTACAGCCATCATGCACACAGTAATGTCACAGTATACACATCATGCACTCAGTGATTTCACAGTACAGACATCATGCAGACAGTGATGTCACATTACAGGAGTAAAGAACACACTGATGTCACAGTATAAACATCATGCACACAGTGATGTCCCAGAACAGACTTCATGCAGTGATGTCATAGTACATATGTAAGGCACACAGTGACATTACAGTACAAACATCATGCCCAAAGAGATGTCACAGTACAGACATCATGCACACAGTAATGTCACAGTACAGAAATCATGCACACAGTGATGTCACAGTACAAATAAAAGGCACACAGTGACATCATAGTAAGGATATCATGCACACAGTAATGTCAGTGTAAATATATAAGGCACACAGTGGTATCACAGTACAGACAATCATGCACACAGTGATGTCACAATACAGGATTAAAGCACACAGTGATGTAACTGTATACACATCATGCACACAGTGTTGTCACAATACCGACATCCTACACAAAGTGATGTTACCGTACAGCCATCATGCACACAGTGATGTCACCGTATAAACAACATGCACTCAGTGATTTCACAGTACAGACATCATGCACACAGTGATGTCACAGTACAGGCATCATGCACACAGTGATGTCACGTTATAGGATTCATGCACTCAGTGATGTTACGGTACAGACATAATGCACACAGTAATGTCACAGTACATATATAAGGCACACAGTGACATTACAGTACAGACATAATGCATACAGTGATGTCACAATACCGACATCCTACACAAAGTGATGTTACCGTACAGCCATCATGCACACAGTGATGTCACTGTATAAACAACATGCACTCAGTGATGTCAGAGTACAGACATCATGCACACAGTGATGTCACGTTATTGGATTCATGCAAACAGGTATGTCTCAGTACAGACATAATGCACACAGTGATGTCACAGTACAGACATCATACACACAGTGATGTCACATTACAGAAGTAAAGAACACAGTGATGTAACAGTATAAACATCATGCACACAGTGATGTCACAGAACAGACTTCATGCAGTGATGTCATAGTACATATATAAGGCACACAGTGACATCACAGTACAAACATCATGCCCACAGTGATGTTACAGTACAGACATTACGCACACAGTGATGTCACAGTATAAAAATCATGCACTCATATAAAAGGCACAAAGGGACATCACAGTACAGACATCATGCACACAGTGATGTCATATTACAGGAGTAAAGAACACAGTGATGTCACAGCATAAACATCATGCACTCATTGATGTCACAGTACAGACTTCTTGCAGTGATGTCATTATACATATATAATGCACACAGTGACATCAAAGTACAAACATCATGCGCACAGTGATGTCAAATTACAGGAGTAAAAACACAGTGATGTCACAGTATAAACATCATGCACAGAGTGATGTCACAGTACAGACTTCATGCAGTGATGTCATAGTACATATATAAGGCACACAGTGACATCACAGTAAAAAAATTATGTGCACAGTGATGTCACAGTACATACATCATGCACACAGTAATGTCACAGTACAGACATCATGCACACAGTGATGTAACAGTACAGATAAAAGGCACACTGTGACATCACAGTACAGATATCATGTACACATTAATGTCAATGTAAATATATGGCACACAGTGGCTTCACAGTATAGACATCATGCACACAGAGATGTAACAGTACAGATAAAAGGCACACTGTGACATCACAGTACAGATATCATGCACACAGTAATGTGAGTGTAAATATATGGAACACAGTGGCTTCACAGTACAGACATCATGCACACAGTGATGTCACAATACAGGATTAAGCACACAGTGATGTAACAGTATACACATCATTCACACAGTGTTGTCACAGTACAGACATGATGCACATAGTGATGTTACCGTACAGCCATCATGCACACAGTAATGTCACAGTATACACATCATGCACTCAGTGATTTCACAGTACAGACATCATGCAGACAGTGATGTCACATTACAGGAGTAAAGAACACACTGATGTCACAGTATAAACATCATGCACACAGTGATGTCCCAGAACAGACTTTATGCAGTGATGTCATAGTACATATGTAAGGCACACAGTGACATTACAGTACAAACATCATGCCCAAAGAGATGTCACAGTACAGACATCATGCACACAGTAATGTCACAGTACAGAAATCATGCACACAGTGATGTCACAGTACAAATAAAAGGCACACAGTGACATCATAGTAAGGATATCATGCACACAGTAATGTCAGTGTAAATATATAAGGCACACAGTGGTATCACAGTACAGACAATCATGCACACAGTGATGTCACAATACAGGATTAAAGCACACAGTGATGTAACTGTATACACATCATGCACACAGTGTTGTCACAATACCGACATCCTACACAAAGTGATGTTACCGTACAGCCATCATGCACACAGTGATGTCACCGTATAAACAACATGCACTCAGTGATTTCACAGTACAGACATCATGCACACAGTGATGTCACAGTACAGGCATCATGCACACAGTGATGTCACGTTATAGGATTCATGCACTCAGTGATGTTACGGTACAGACATAATGCACACAGTAATGTCACAGTACATATATAAGGCACACAGTGACATTACAGTACAGACATAATGCATACAGTGATGTCACAATACCGACATCCTACACAAAGTGATGTTACCGTACAGCCATCATGCACACAGTGATGTCACTGTATAAACAACATGCACTCAGTGATGTCAGAGTACAGACATCATGCACACAGTGATGTCACGTTATTGGATTCATGCAAACAGGTATGTCTCAGTACAGACATAATGCACACAGTGATGTCACAGTACAGACATCATACACACAGTGATGTCACATTACAGAAGTAAAGAACACAGTGATGTAACAGTATAAACATCATGCACACAGTGATGTCACAGAACAGACTTCATGCAGTGATGTCATAGTACATATATAAGGCACACAGTGACATCACAGTACAAACATCATGCCCACAGTGATGTCAGTGTAAATATATATGGCACATAGTGGCATCACAGTACAGACATCATGCACACATTGATGTCACAATACAGGATTAAAGCACACAGTGATGTAACAGTATACACATCATGCACACAGTGATGTCACAGTACAAACATCATGCACACAGTGATGTTACCGTACAGCCATCATGCACACAGTGATGTCACAGTATAAACATCATGCACTCAGTGATTTCACAGTACAGACTTCATGCAGTGATGTCATAGTACATATATAAGGCACAGAGTTACATCAAAGTACAAACATCATGCACACAGTAATGTCACTGTACAGACATCATGCACACAGTAATGTCACAGTACAGACATCATGCACACAGTGATGTCACAGTACAGATAAAAGGCACACTGTGACATCACAGTACAGATATCATGCACACAGTAATGACAGTGTAAATATATACGGCACACAGTGGCATCACAGTACAGACATCATGCACACAGTGTTGTCACGATACAGGATTAAAGCACACAGTGATGTAACAGTATACACAACATTTACACTGTGCTGTCACAGTCCAGACATCATGCAAACAGTGATGTTATCGTACAGCCATCATGCACACAGTGATGTCACAGTATAAACATCATGCACTCAGTGATTTCACAGTACAGACGTCATGCACACAGTGATGTCACAGTAAAGGCATCATGCACACAGTGATGTAACGTTATAGGATTCATGCACACAGTTATATTACGGTACAGACCTAATGCACACAGTGATGTCACAGTACATATATAAGATACACAGTGACATTACAGTACAGACATCATGCAAACAGTGATGTCACATTACAGGAGTAAAGAACACAGTGATGTCACAGCATAAACATCATGCACTCATTGATGTCACAGTACAGACTTCTTGCAGTGATGTCATTATACATATATAATGCACACAGTGACATCACAGTACAAACATCATGCGCACAGTGATGTCAAATAACAGGAGTAAAAACACAGTGATGTCACAGTATAAACATCATGCACACAGTGATGTCACAGTACAGACTTCATGCAGTGATGTCATAGTACATATATAAGGCACACAGTGACATCACAGTACAAAAATCATGTGCACAGTGATGTCACAGTACATACATCATGCACACAGTAATGTCACAGTACAGACATCATGCACACAGTGATGTAACAGTACAGATAAAAGGCACACTGTGACATCACAGTACAGATATCATGTACACAGTAATGTCAATGTAAATATATGGCACACAGTGGCTTCACAGTATAGACATCATGCACACAGAGATGTAACAGTACAGATAAAAGGCACACTGTGACATCACCGTACAGATATCATGCACACAGTAATGTGAGTGTAAATATATGGAACACAGTGGCTTCACAGTACAGACATCATGCACACAGTGATGTCACAATACAGGATTAAAGCAGACAGTGATGTAACAGTATACACATCATTCACACAGTGTTGTCACAGTACAGACATGATGCACATAGTGATGTTACCATACAGCCATCATGCACACAGTAATGTCACAGTATACACATCATGCACTCAGTGATTTCACAGTACAGACATCATGCAGACAGTGATGTCACATTACAGGAGTAAAGAACACACTGATGTCACAGTATAAACATCATGCACACAGTGATGTCCCAGAACAGACTTCATGCAGTGATGTCATAGTACATAAGTAAGGCACACAGTGACATTACAGTACAAACATCATGCCCAAAGAGATGTCACAGTACAGACATCATGCACACAGTAATGTCACAGTACAGAAATCTTGCACACAGTGATGTCACAGTACAAATAAAAGGCACACAGTGACATCATAGTAAGGATATCATGCACACAGTAATGTCAGTGTAAATATATAAGGCACACAGTGGTATCACAGTACAGACAATCATGCACACAGTGATGTCACAATACAGGATTAAAGCACACAGTGATGTAACTGTATACACATCATGCACACAGTGTTGTCACAATACCGACATCCTACACAAAGTGATGTTACCGTACAGCCATCATGCACACAGTGATGTCACCGTATAAACAACATGCACTCAGTGATTTCACAGTACAGACATCATGCACACAGTGATGTCACAGTACAGGCATCATGCACACAGTGATGTCACGTTATAGGATTCATGCACTCAGTGATGTTACGGTACAGACATAATGCACACAGTAATGTCACAGTACATATATAAGGCACACAGTGACATTACAGTACAGACATAATGCATACAGTGATGTCACAATACCGACATCCTACACAAAGTGATGTTACCGTACAGCCATCATGCACACAGTGATGTCACTGTATAAACAACATGCACTCAGTGATGTCAGAGTACAGACATCATGCACACAGTGATGTCACGTTATTGGATTCATGCAAACAGGTATGTCTCAGTACAGACATAATGCACACAGTGATGTCACAGTACAGACATCATACACACAGTGATGTCACATTACAGAAGTAAAGAACACAGTGATGTAACAGTATAAACATCATGCACACAGTGATGTCACAGAACAGACTTCATGCAGTGATGTCATAGTACATATATAAGGCACACAGTGACATCACAGTACAAACATCATGCCCACAGTGATGTCAGTGTAAATATATATGGCACATAGTGGCATCACAGTACAGACATCATGCACACATTGATGTCACAATACAGGATTAAAGCACACAGTGATGTAACAGTATACACATCATGCACACAGTGATGTCACAGTACAAACATCATGCACACAGTGATGTTACCGTACAGCCATCATGCACACAGTGATGTCACAGTATAAACATCATGCACTCAGTGATTTCACAGTACAGACTTCATGCAGTGATGTCATAGTACATATATAAGGCACAGAGTTACATCAAAGTACAAACATCATGCACACAGTAATGTCACTGTACAGACATCATGCACACAGTGTTGTCACAATACCGACATCCTACACAAAGTAATGCTACCGTACAGCCATCATGCACACAGTGATGTCACCGTATAAACAACATGCACTCAGTGATTTCACAGTACAGACATCATGCACACAGTGATGTCACAGTACAGGCATCATGCACACAGTGATGTCACGTTATAGGATTCATGCACTCAGTGATGTTACGGTACAGACATAATGCACACAGTAATGTCACAGTACATATATAAGGCACACAGTGACATTACAGTACAGACATAATGCATACAGTGATGTCACAATACCGACATCCTACACAAAGTGATGTTACCGTACAGCCATCATGCACACAGTGATGTCACGGTATAAACAACATGCACTCAGTGATGTCAGAGTACAGACATCATGCACACAGTGATGTCACGTTATTGGATTCATGCAAACAGGTATGTCTCAGTACAGACATAATGCACACAGTGATGTCACAGTACAGACATCATACACACAGTGATGTCACATTACAGAAGTAAAGAACACAGTGATGTAACAGTATAAACATCATGCACACAGTGATGTCACAGAACAGACTTCATGCAGTGATGTCATAGTACATATATAAGGCACACAGTGACATCACAGTACAAACATCATGCCCACAGTGATGTCAGTGTAAATATATATGGCACATAGTGGCATCACAGTACAGACATCATGCACACAGTGATGTCACAATACAGGATTAAAGCACACAGTGATGTAACAGTATAAACATCATGCACACAGTGATGTCACAGTACAAACATCATGCACACAGTGATGTCCCAGAACAGACTTCATGCAGTGATGTCATAGTACATATATAAAGCACACAGTGACATTACAGTACAAACATCATGCCCAAAGAGATGTCACAGTACAGACATCATGCACACAGTAATGTCAAGGTACAGAAATCATGCACACAGTGATGTCACAGTACAAATAAAAGGCACACAGTGACATTATAGTAAGGATATCATGCACACAGTAATGTCAGTGTAAATATATAAGGCACACAGTGGCATCACAGTACAGACAATAATGCACACAGTGATGTCACAATACAGGATTAAAGCACACAGTGATGTAACTGTATACACATCATGCACACAGTGTTGTCACAATACCGACATCCTACACAAAGTGATGTTACCGTACAGCCATCATGCACACAGTGATGTCACCGTATAAACAACATGCACTCAGTGATTTCACAGTACAGACATCATGCACACAGTGATGTCACAGTACAGGCATCATGCACACAGTAATGTCACAGTACAGACATCATGCCCACAGTAATGTCACTGTACAGACATCATGCACACAGTAATGTCACAGTACAGACATCATGCACACAGTGATGTCACAGTACAGATAAAAGGCACACTGTGACATCACAGTACAGATATCATGCACACAGTAATGACAGTGTAAATATATACGGCACACAGTGGCATCACAGTACAGACATCATGCACACAGTGTTGTCACGATACAGGATTAAAGCACACAGTGATGTAACAGTATACACAACATTTACACTGTGCTGTCACAGTCCAGACATCATGCAAACAGTGATGTTATCGTACAGCCATCATGCACACAGTGATGTCACAGTATAAACATCATGCACTCAGTGATTTCACAGTACAGACGTCATGCACACAGTGATGTCACAGTAAAGGCATCATGCACACAGTGATGTAACGTTATAGGATTCATGCACACAGTTATATTACGGTACAGACCTAATGCACACAGTGATGTCACAGTACATATATAAGATACACAGTGACATTACAGTACAGACATCATGCAAACAGTGATGTCACATTACAGGAGTAAAGAACACAGTGATGTCACAGCATAAACATCATGCACTCATTGATGTCACAGTACAGACTTCTTGCAGTGATGTCATTATACATATATAATGCACACAGTGACATCACAGTACAAACATCATGCGCACAGTGATGTCAAATAACAGGAGTAAAAACACAGTGATGTCACAGTATAAACATCATGCACACAGTGATGTCACAGTACAGACTTCATGCAGTGATGTCATAGTACATATATAAGGCACACAGTGACATCACAGTACAAAAATCATGTGCACAGTGATGTCACAGTACATACATCATGCACACAGTAATGTCACAGTACAGACATCATGCACACAGTGATGTAACAGTACAGATAAAAGGCACACTGTGACATCACAGTACAGATATCATGTACACAGTAATGTCAATGTAAATATATGGCACACAGTGGCTTCACAGTATAGACATCATGCACACAGAGATGTAACAGTACAGATAAAAGGCACACTGTGACATCACCGTACAGATATCATGCACACAGTAATGTGAGTGTAAATATATGGAACACAGTGGCTTCACAGTACAGACATCATGCACACAGTGATGTCACAATACAGGATTAAAGCAGACAGTGATGTAACAGTATACACATCATTCACACAGTGTTGTCACAGTACAGACATGATGCACATAGTGATGTTACCATACAGCCATCATGCACACAGTAATGTCACAGTATACACATCATGCACTCAGTGATTTCACAGTACAGACATCATGCAGACAGTGATGTCACATTACAGGAGTAAAGAACACACTGATGTCACAGTATAAACATCATGCACACAGTGATGTCCCAGAACAGACTTCATGCAGTGATGTCATAGTACATAAGTAAGGCACACAGTGACATTACAGTACAAACATCATGCCCAAAGAGATGTCACAGTACAGACATCATGCACACAGTAATGTCACAGTACAGAAATCTTGCACACAGTGATGTCACAGTACAAATAAAAGGCACACAGTGACATCATAGTAAGGATATCATGCACACAGTAATGTCAGTGTAAATATATAAGGCACACAGTGGTATCACAGTACAGACAATCATGCACACAGTGATGTCACAATACAGGATTAAAGCACACAGTGATGTAACTGTATACACATCATGCACACAGTGTTGTCACAATACCGACATCCTACACAAAGTGATGTTACCGTACAGCCATCATGCACACAGTGATGTCACCGTATAAACAACATGCACTCAGTGATTTCACAGTACAGACATCATGCACACAGTGATGTCACAGTACAGGCATCATGCACACAGTGATGTCACGTTATAGGATTCATGCACTCAGTGATGTTACGGTACAGACATAATGCACACAGTAATGTCACAGTACATATATAAGGCACACAGTGACATTACAGTACAGACATAATGCATACAGTGATGTCACAATACCGACATCCTACACAAAGTGATGTTACCGTACAGCCATCATGCACACAGTGATGTCACTGTATAAACAACATGCACTCAGTGATGTCAGAGTACAGACATCATGCACACAGTGATGTCACGTTATTGGATTCTTGCAAACAGGTATGTCTCAGTACAGACATAATGCACACAGTGATGTCACAGTACAGACATCATACACACAGTGATGTCACATTACAGAAGTAAAGAACACAGTGATGTAACAGTATAAACATCATGCACACAGTGATGTCACAGAACAGACTTCATGCAGTGATGTCATAGTACATATATAAGGCACACAGTGACATCACAGTACAAACATCATGCCCACAGTGATGTCAGTGTAAATATATATGGCACATAGTGGCATCACAGTACAGACATCATGCACACATTGATGTCACAATACAGGATTAAAGCACACAGTGATGTAACAGTATACACATCATGCACACAGTGATGTCACAGTACAAACATCATGCACACAGTGATGTTACCGTACAGCCATCATGCACACAGTGATGTCACAGTATAAACATCATGCACTCAGTGATTTCACAGTACAGACTTCATGCAGTGATGTCATAGTACATATATAAGGCACAGAGTTACATCAAAGTACAAACATCATGCACACAGTAATGTCACTGTACAGACATCATGCACACAGTGTTGTCACAATACCGACATCCTACACAAAGTAATGCTACCGTACAGCCATCATGCACACAGTGATGTCACCGTATAAACAACATGCACTCAGTGATTTCACAGTACAGACATCATGCACACAGTGATGTCACAGTACAGGCATCATGCACACAGTGATGTCACGTTATAGGATTCATGCACTCAGTGATGTTACGGTACAGACATAATGCACACAGTAATGTCACAGTACATATATAAGGCACACAGTGACATTACAGTACAGACATAATGCCTACAGTGATGTCACAATACCGACATCCTACACAAAGTGATGTTACCGTACAGCCATCATGCACACAGTGATGTCACGGTATAAACAACATGCACTCAGTGATGTCAGAGTACAGACATCATGCACACAGTGATGTCACGTTATTGGATTCATGCAAACAGGTATGTCTCAGTACAGACATAATGCACACAGTGATGTCACAGTACAGACATCATACACACAGTGATGTCACATTACAGAAGTAAAGAACACAGTGATGTAACAGTATAAACATCATGCACACAGTGATGTCACAGAACAGACTTCATGCAGTGATGTCATAGTACATATATAAGGCACACAGTGACATCACAGTACAAACATCATGCCCACAGTGATGTCAGTGTAAATATATATGGCACATAGTGGCATCACAGTACAGACATCATGCACACAGTGATGTCACAATACAGGATTAAAGCACACAGTGATGTAACAGTATAAACATCATGCACACAGTGATGTCACAGTACAAACATCATGCACACAGTGATGTCCCAGAACAGACTTCATGCAGTGATGTCATAGTACATATATAAAGCACACAGTGACATTACAGTACAAACATCATGCCCAAAGAGATGTCACAGTACAGACATCATGCACACAGTAATGTCAAGGTACAGAAATCATGCACACAGTGATGTCACAGTACAAATAAAAGGCACACAGTGACATCATAGTAAGTATATCATGCACACAGTAATGTCAGTGTAAATATATAAGGCACACAGTGGCATCACAGTACAGACAATAATGCACACAGTGATGTCACAATACAGGATTAAAGCACACAGTGATGTAACTGTATACACATCATGCACACAGTGTTGTCACAATACCGACATCCTACACAAAGTGATGTTACCGTACAGCCATCATGCACACAGTGATGTCACCGTATAAACAACATGCACTCAGTGATTTCACAGTACAGACATCATGCACACAGTGATGTCACAGTACAGGCATCATGCACACAGTAATGTCACAGTACAGACATCATGCCCACAGTAATGTCACTGTACAGACATCATGCACACAGTAATGTCACAGTACAGACATCATGCACACAGTGATGTCACAGTACAGATAAAAGGCACACTGTGACATCACAGTACAGAAATCATGCAAACAATAATGACAGTGTAAATATATACGGCACACAGTGGCATCACAGTACAGACATCATGCACACAGTGATGTCACGATACAGGGTTAAAGCACACAGTGATGTAACAGTATACACATCATGGACACTGTGTTGTCACAGTTCAGACATCATGCAAACAGTGATGTTATCGTACAGCCATCATGCACACAGTGATGTCACAGTATAAACCTCATGCACTCAGTGATTTCACAGTACAGTTGTCATGCACACAGTGATGTCACAGTACAGGCATCATGCACACAGTGATGTAACTTTATAGGATTCATGCACACAGATATGTCATGGTACAGACATAATGCACACAGTAATGTCACAGTACATATATAAGACACACAGTGACATTACAGTACAGACATCATGCAAACAGTGATGTCACATTACAGGAGTAAAGAACACAGTGATGTCACAGTATAAACATCATGCACACAGTGATGTCACAGAACAGACTTCATGCAGTGATGTCATATTACATATATAAGGCACACAGTGACATTACAGTACAAACATCATGCCCAAAGAGATGTCACAGTACAGACATCATGCACACATAATGTCACAGTACAGAAATCATGCACACAGTGATGTCACAGTACAAATAAAAGGCACACAGTGACATCATAGTACAGATCTCATGCACACAGTAATGTCAGTGTAAATATATGGCACACAGTGGCTTCACAGTATAGACATCATGCACACAGTGATGTAACAGTACAGATAAAAGGCACACTGTGACATCACAGTACAGATATCATGCACACAGTAATGTGAGTGTAAATATATGGAACACAGTGGCTTCACAGTACAGGCATCATGCACACAGAGATGTCACAATACAGGATTAAAGCATACAGTGATGTAACAGTATACACAATCTTCACACAGAGTTGTCACAGTACAGACATGATGCACATAGTGATGTTACCGTACAGCCATCATGCACACAGTAATGTCAGAGTATACACAGTGGTATCAAGTACAGACAATCATGCACATAGTGATGTCACAATACAGGATTATAGCACACAGTGATGTAACTGTATACACATCATGCACACAGTGTTGTCACAATACCGACATCCTACACAAAGTGATGTTACCGTACAGCCATCATGCACACAGTGATGTCACCGTATAAACAACATGCACTCAGTGATTTCACAGTACAGACATCATGCACACAGTGATGTCACAGTACAGGCATCATGCACACAGTGATGTCACGTTATAGGATTCATGCACTCAGTGATGTTACGGTACAGACATAATGCACACAGTAATGTCACAGTACATATATAAGGCACACAGTGACATTACAGTACAGACATAATGCATACAGTGATGTCACAATACCGACATCCTACACAAAGTGATGTTACCATACAGCCATCATGCACACAGTGATGTCACGGTATAAACAACATGCACTCAGTGATGTCAGAGTACAGACATCATGCACACAGTGATGTCACGTTATTGGATTCATGCAAACAGGTATGTCTCAGTACAGACATAATGCACACAGTGATGTCACAGTACAGACATCATACACACAGTGATGTTACATTACAGAAGTAAAGAACACAGTGATGTAACAGTATAAACATCATGCACACAGTGATGTCACAGAACAGACTTCATGCAGTGATGTCATAGTACATATATAAGGCACACAGTGACATCACAGTACAAACATCATGCCCACAGTGATGTCAGTGTAAATATATATGGCACATAGTGGCATCACAGTACAGACATCATGCACACAGTGATGTCACAATACAGGATTAAAGCACACAGTGATGTAACAGTATAAACATCATGCACACAGTGAGGTCACAGTACAAACATCATGCACACAGTGATGTTACCATACAGCCCTCATGCACACAGTGATGTCACAGTATAAACATCATACACTCAGTGATTTCACAGTACAGACTTCATGCAGTGATGTCATAGTACATATATAAGGCACAGAGTTACATCAAAGTACAAACATCATGCACACAGTAATGTCACTGTACAGACATCATGCACACAGTAATGTCACAGTACAGACATCATGCACACAGTGATGTCACAGTACAGATAAAAGGCATACTGTGACATCACAGTACAGATATCATGCACACAGTAATGACAGTGTAAATATATACGGCACACAGTGGCATCACAGTACCGACATCATGCACACAGTGATGTCACGATACAGGGTTAAAGCACACAGTGATGTAACAGTATACACATCATGCACACTGTGTTGTCACAGTTCAGACATCATGCAAACAGTGATGTTATCGTACAGCCATCATGCACACAGTGATGTCACAGTATAAACATCATGCACTCAGTGATGTAACTTTATAGGATTCATGCACACAGATATGTCACGGTACAGACATAATGCACACAGTAATGTCACAGTACATATATAAGACACACAGTGACATTACAGTACAGACATCATGCAAACAGTGATGTCACATTACAGGAGTAAAGAACACAGTGATGTCACAGTATAAACATCATGCACACAGTGATGTCACAGAACAGACTTCATGCAGTGATGTCATAGTACATATATAAGGCACACAGTGACATTACAGTACAAACATCATGCCCAAAGAGATGTCACAGTACAGACATCATGCACACAGTAATGTCACAGTACAGAAATCATGCACACAGTGATGTCACAGTACAAATTAAAAGGCACACAGTGACATCATAGTACAGATATCATGCACACAGTAATGTCAGTGTAAATATATGGCACACAGTGGCTTCACAGTATAGACATCATGCACACAGTGATGTAACAGTACAGATAAAAGACACACTGTGACATCACAGTACAGATATCATGCACACAGTAATGTGAGTGTAAATATATGGAACACAGTGGCTTCACAGTACAGTCAATCATGCACACAGTGATGTCACAATACAGGATTAAAGCACACAGTGATGTAACTGTATACACATCATTCACACATTGTTGTCACAGTACAGACATGATGCACATAGTGATGTTACCGTACAGCCATCATGCACACAGTAATGTCACAGTATACACATCATGTACTCAGTGATTTCACAGTACAGACATCATGCACACAGTGATGTCACAGTACAGGCATCATGCACACAGTGATGTCACGTTATAGGATTCATGCACTCAGTGATGTTACGGTACAGACATAATGCACACAGTAATGTCACAGTACATATATAAGGCACACAGTGACATTACAGTACAGACATCATGCATACAGTGATGTCACAGTATAAACATCTTGCACTCAGATAAAAGGCACAAAGGGACATCACAGTAAAGACATCTTGCACACAGTGATGTCACATTACAGGAGTAAAGAACACAGTGATGTAACTGTATACACATCATGCACACAGTGTTGTCACAATACCGACATCCTACACAAAGTGATGTTACCGTACAGCCATCATGCACACAGTGATGTCACCGTATAAACAACATGCACTCAGTGATTTCACAGTACAGACATCATGCACACAGTGATGTCACAGTACAGGCATCATGCACACAGTGATGTCACGTTATAGGATTCATGCACTCAGTGATGTTACGGTACAGACATAATGCACACAGTAATGTCACAGTACATATATAAGGCACACAGTGACATTACAGTACAGACATAATGCATACAGTGATGTCACAATACCGACATCCTACACAAAGTGATGTTACCATACAGCCATCATGCACACAGTGATGTCACGGTATAAACAACATGCACTCAGTGATGTCAGAGTACAGACATCATGCACACAGTGATGTCACGTTATTGGATTCATGCAAACAGGTATGTCTCAGTACAGACATAATGCACACAGTGATGTCACAGTACAGACATCATACACACAGTGATGTTACATTACAGAAGTAAAGAACACAGTGATGTAACAGTATAAACATCATGCACACAGTGATGTCACAGAACAGACTTCATGCAGTGATGTCATAGTACATATATAAGGCACACAGTGACATCACAGTACAAACATCATGCCCACAGTGATGTCAGTGTAAATATATATGGCACATAGTGGCATCACAGTACAGACATCATGCACACAGTGATGTCACAATACAGGATTAAAGCACACAGTGATGTAACAGTATAAACATCATGCACACAGTGAGGTCACAGTACAAACATCATGCACACAGTGATGTTACCATACAGCCCTCATGCACACAGTGATGTCACAGTATAAACATCATACACTCAGTGATTTCACAGTACAGACTTCATGCAGTGATGTCATAGTACATATATAAGGCACAGAGTTACATCAAAGTACAAACATCATGCACACAGTAATGTCACTGTACAGACATCATGCACACAGTAATGTCACAGTACAGACATCATGCACACAGTGATGTCACAGTACAGATAAAAGGCATACTGTGACATCACAGTACAGATATCATGCACACAGTAATGACAGTGTAAATATATACGGCACACAGTGGCATCACAGTACCGACATCATGCACACAGTGATGTCACGATACAGGGTTAAAGCACACAGTGATGTAACAGTATACACATCATGCACACTGTGTTGTCACAGTTCAGACATCATGCAAACAGTGATGTTATCGTACAGCCATCATGCACACAGTGATGTCACAGTATAAACATCATGCACTCAGTGATGTAACTTTATAGGATTCATGCACACAGATATGTCACGGTACAGACATAATGCACACAGTAATGTCACAGTACATATATAAGACACACAGTGACATTACAGTACAGACATCATGCAAACAGTGATGTCACATTACAGGAGTAAAGAACACAGTGATGTCACAGTATAAACATCATGCACACAGTGATGTCACAGAACAGACTTCATGCAGTGATGTCATAGTACATATATAAGGCACACAGTGACATTACAGTACAAACATCATGCCCAAAGAGATGTCACAGTACAGACATCATGCACACAGTAATGTCACAGTACAGAAATCATGCACACAGTGATGTCACAGTACAAATTAAAAGGCACACAGTGACATCATAGTACAGATATCATGCACACAGTAATGTCAGTGTAAATATATGGCACACAGTGGCTTCACAGTATAGACATCATGCACACAGTGATGTAACAGTACAGATAAAAGACACACTGTGACATCACAGTACAGATATCATGCACACAGTAATGTGAGTGTAAATATATGGAACACAGTGGCTTCACAGTACAGTCAATCATGCACACAGTGATGTCACAATACAGGATTAAAGCACACAGTGATGTAACTGTATACACATCATTCACACATTGTTGTCACAGTACAGACATGATGCACATAGTGATGTTACCGTACAGCCATCATGCACACAGTAATGTCACAGTATACACATCATGTACTCAGTGATTTCACAGTACAGACATCATGCACACAGTGATGTCACAGTACAGGCATCATGCACACAGTGATGTCACGTTATAGGATTCATGCACTCAGTGATGTTACGGTACAGACATAATGCACACAGTAATGTCACAGTACATATATAAGGCACACAGTGACATTACAGTACAGACATCATGCATACAGTGATGTCACAGTATAAACATCTTGCACTCAGATAAAAGGCACAAAGGGACATCACAGTAAAGACATCTTGCACACAGTGATGTCACATTACAGGAGTAAAGAACACAGTGATGTCACAGTATAAACATCATGCACACAGTGATGTCACAGTACAGACTTCATGCAGTGATGTCATAGTACATATATAAGGCACACAGTGACATCACAGTACAAACGTCATGCCCACAGTGATGTTACAGTACAGAAATTACGCACACAGTGATGTCACAGTACAGACATCATGCACACAGTGATGTCACAGTATAAAAATCATGCACTCAGATAAACGGCACAAAGGGACATCCAAGTACAGACATCATGCACACAGTGATGTCACATTACAGGAGTAAAGAACACAGTGATGTCACAGCATAAACATCATGCACTCATTGATGTCACAGTACAGACTTCTTGCAGTGATGTCATTATACATATATAATGCACACAGTGACATCACAGTACAAACATCATGCGCACAGTGATGTCAAATTACAGGAGTAAAAACACAGTGATGTCACAGTATAAACATCATGCACACAGTGATGTCACAGTACAGACTTCATGCAGGGATGTCATAGTACATATATAAGGCACACAGTGACATCACAGTACAAACATCATGTGCACAGTGATGTCACAGTACATACATCATGCACACAGTAATGTCACAGTACAGACATCATGCACACAGTGATGTAACAGTACAGATAAAAGGCACACTGTGACATCACAGTACAGATATCATGTACACAGTAATGTCAATGTAAATATATGGCACACAGTGGCTTCACAGTATAGACATCATGCACACAGTGATGTAACAGTACAGATAAAAGGCACACTGTGACATCACAGTACAGATATCATGCACACAGTAATGTGAGTGTAAATATATGGAACACAGTGGCTTCACAGTACAGTCATCATGCACACAGTGATGTCACAATACAGGATTAAAGCACACAGTGATGTAACAGTATACACATCATTCACACAGTGTTGTCACAGTACAGACATGATGCACATAGTGATGTTAACGTACAGCCATCATGCACACAGTAATGTCACAGTATACACATCATGCACTCAGTGATTTCACAGTACAAACATCATGCACACAGTGATGTCACAGTACAGGCATCATACACACAGTGATGTCACGTTATAGGATTCATGCACTCAGTGATGTTACGGTACAGACATAATGCACACAGTAATGTCACAGTACATATATAAGGCACACAGTGACATTACAGTAGACATCATACATACAGTGATGTCACAGTATAAACATCTTGCACTCAGATAAAAGGCACAAAGGGACATCACAGTAAAGACATCATGCACACAGTGATGTCACATTACAGGAGTAAAGAACACAGTGATGTCACAGTATAAACATCATGCACACAGTGATGTCACAGTACAGACTTCATGCAGTGATGTCATAGTACATATATAAGGCACACAGTGACATCACAGTACAAACGTCATGCCTACAGTGATGTTACAGTACAGACATTACGCACACAGTGATGTCACAGTACAGACCTCATGCACACAGTGATGTCACAGTATAAAAATCATGCACTCAGATAAAAGGCACAAAGGGACATCACAGTACAGACATCATGCACACAGTGATGTCACATTACAGGAGTAAAGAACACAGTGATGTCACAGCATAAACATCATGCACTCATTGATGTCACAGTACAGACTTCTTGCAGTGATGTCATTATACATATATAATGAACACAGTGACATCACAGTAAAAACATCATGCGCACAGTGATGTCAAATTACAGGAGTAAAAACACAGTGATGTCACAGTATAAACATCATGCACACAGTGATGTCACAGTACAGACTTCATGCAGTGATGTCACAGTACATACATCATGCACACAGTAATGTCACAGTACAGACATCATGCACACAGTGATGTAACAGTACAGATAAAAGGCACACTGTGACATCACAGTACAGATATCATGTACACAGTAATGTCAATGTAAATATATGGCACACAGTGGCTTCACAGTATAGACATCATGCACACAGTGATGTAACAGTACAGATAAAAGGCACACTGTGAATCACAGTACAGATATCATGCACACAGTAATGTGAGTGTAAATATATGGAACACAGTGGCTTCACAGTACAGACATTATGCACACAGTGATGTCACAATGCAGGATTAAAGCACACAGTGATGTAACAGTATACACATCATTCACACAGTGTTATCACAGTACAGACATGATGCACATAGTGAAGTTACCGTACAGCCATCATGCACACAGTAATGTCACAGTATACACATCATGCACTCAGTGATTTCACAGTACAGACATCATGCAAACAGTGATGTCACATTACAGGAGTAAAGAACACAGTGATGTCACAGTATAAACATCATGCACACAGTGATGTCACAGAACAGACTTCATGCAGTGATGTCATAGTACATATATAAGGCACACAGTGACATTACAGTACAAACATCATGCCCAAAGAGATGTCACAGTACAGACATCATGCACACAGTAATGTCACAGTACAGAAATCATGCACACAGTGATGTCACAGTACAAATAAAAGGCACACAGTGACATCATAGTAAGGATATCATGCACACAGTAATGTCAGTGTAAATATATAAGGCACACAGTGGCATCACAGTACAGACAATCATGCACACAGTAAAGTCACAATACAGGATTAAAGCACACAGTGATGTAACTGTATACACATCATGCACACAGTGTTGTCACAATACCGACATCCTACACAAAGTGATGTTACCGTACAGCCATCATGCACACAGTGATGTCACCGTATAAACAACATGCGCTCAGTGATGTCACAGTACAGACATAATGGATTCATGCAAACAGGTATGTCTCAGTACAGACATAATGCACACAGTGATGTCACAGTACAGACATCATACAAACAGTGATGTCACATTACAGAAGTAAAGAACCCAGTGATGTCACAGCATAAACATCATGCACTCATTGATGTCACAGTACAGACTTCTTGCAGTGATGTCATTATACATATATAATGCACACAGTGACATCACAGTACAAACATCATGCGCACAGTGATGTCACAGTACAGACATCCTACACAAAGTGATGTTACCGTACAGCCATCATACACACAGTGATGTCACCGTATAAACAACATGCACTCAGTGATTTCACAGTACAGACATCATGCACACAGTGATGTCACAGTACAGGCATCATGCACACAGTAATGTCACAGTACAGACATCATGCACACAGTAATGTCACTGTACAGACATCATGCACACAGTAATGTCACAGTACAGACATCATGCACACAGTGATGTCACAGTACAGATAAAAGGCACACTGTGACATCACAGTACAGAAATCATGCAAACAGTAATGACAGTGTAAATATATACGGCACACAGTGGCATCACAGTACAGACATCATGCACACAGTGATGTCACGATACAGGGTTAAAGCACACAGTGATGTAACAGTATACACATCATGCACACTGTGTTGTCACAGTTCAGACATCATGCAAACAGTGATGTTATCGTACAGCCATCATGCACACAGTGATGTCACAGTATAAACATCATGCACTCAGTGATTTCACAGTACAGTTGTCATGCACACAGTGATGTCACAGTACAGGCATCATGCACACAGTGATGTAACTTTATAGGATTCATGCACACAGATATGTCATGGTACAGACATAATGCACACAGTAATGTAACAGTACATATATAAGACACACAGTGACATTACAGTACAGACATCATGCAAACAGTGATGTCACATTACAGGAGTAAAGAACACAGTGATGTCACAGTATAAACATCATGCACACAGTGATGTCACAGAACAGACTTCATGCAGTGATGTCATAGTACATATATAAGGCACACAGTGACATTACAGTACAAACATCATGCCCAAAGAGATGTCACAGTACAGACATCATGCACACAGTAATGTCACAGTACAGAAATCATGCACACAGTGATGTCACAGTACAAATAAAAGGCACACAGTGACATCATAGTACAGATATCATGCACACAGTAATGTCAGTGTAAATATATGGCACACAGTGGCTTCACAGTATAGACATCATGCACACAGTGATGTAACAGTACAGATAAAAGGCACACTGTGACATCACAGTACAGATATCATGCACACAGTAATGTGAGTGTAAATATATGGAACACAGTGGCTTCACAGTACAGGCATCATGCACACAGAGATGTCACAATACAGGATTAAAGCATACAGTGATGTAACAGTATACACAATCTTCACACAGAGTTGTCACAGTACAGACATGATGCACATAGTGATGTTACCGTACAGCCATCATGCACACAGTAATGTCAGAGTATACACATCATGCACTCAGTGATTTCACAGTACAGACATCATGCACACAGTGATGCCACAGTACAGGCATCATGCACACAGTGATGTCACGTTATAGGATTCATGCACTCAGTGATGTTACGGTACAGACATAATGCACACAGTAATGTCACAGTACATATATAAGGCACACAGTGACATTACAGTACAGACATCATGCATACAGTGATGTCACAGTATAAACATCTTGCACTCAGATAAAAGGCACAAAGGGACATCACAGTAAAGACATCTTGCACACAGTGATGTCACATTACAGGAGTAAAGAACACAGTGATGTCACAGTATAAACATCATGCACACAGTGATGTCACAGTACAGACTTCATGCAGTGATGTCATAGTACATATATAAGGCACACAGTGACATCACAGTACAAACATCATGCCCACAGTGATGTTACAGTACAGACATTACGCACACAGTGATGTCACAGTATAAAAATCATGCACTCATATAAAAGGCACAAAGGGACATCACAGTACAGACATCATGCACACAGTGATGTCATATTACAGGAGTAAAGAACACAGTGATGTCACAGCATAAACATCATGCACTCATTGATGTCACAGTACAGACTTCTTGCAGTGATGTCATTATACATATATAATGCACACAGTGACATCAAAGTACAAACATCATGCGCACAGTGATGTCAAATTACAGGAGTAAAAACACAGTGATGTCACAGTATAAACATCATGCACAGAGTGATGTCACAGTACAGACTTCATGCAGTGATGTCATAGTACATATATAAGGCACACAGTGACATCACAGTAAAAAAATTATGTGCACAGTGATGTCACAGTACATACATCATGCACACAGTAATGTCACAGTACAGACATCATGCACACAGTGATGTAACAGTACAGATAAAAGGCACACTGTGACATCACAGTACAGATATCATGTACACATTAATGTCAATGTAAATATATGGCACACAGTGGCTTCACAGTATAGACATCATGCACACAGAGATGTAACAGTACAGATAAAAGGCACACTGTGACATCACAGTACAGATATCATGCACACAGTAATGTGAGTGTAAATATATGGAACACAGTGGCTTCACAGTACAGACATCATGCACACAGTGATGTCACAATACAGGATTAAGCACACAGTGATGTAACAGTATACACATCATTCACACAGTGTTGTCACAGTACAGACATGATGCACATAGTGATGTTACCGTACAGCCATCATGCACACAGTAATGTCACAGTATACACATCATGCACTCAGTGATTTCACAGTACAGACATCATGCAGACAGTGATGTCACATTACAGGAGTAAAGAACACACTGATGTCACAGTATAAACATCATGCACACAGTGATGTCCCAGAACAGACTTCATGCAGTGATGTCATAGTACATATGTAAGGCACACAGTGACATTACAGTACAAACATCATGCCCAAAGAGATGTCACAGTACAGACATCATGCACACAGTAATGTCACAGTACAGAAATCATGCACACAGTGATGTCACAGTACAAATTAAAAGGCACACAGTGACATCATAGTACAGATATCATGCACACAGTAATGTCAGTGTAAATATATGGCACACAGTGGCTTCACAGTATAGACATCATGCACACAGTGATGTAACAGTACAGATAAAAGACACACTGTGACATCACAGTACAGATATCATGCACACAGTAATGTGAGTGTAAATATATGGAACACAGTGGCTTCACAGTACAGTCAATCATGCACACAGTGATGTCACAATACAGGATTAAAGCACACAGTGATGTAACTGTATACACATCATTCACACATTGTTGTCACAGTACAGACATGATGCACATAGTGATATTACCGTACAGCCATCATGCACACAGTAATGTCACAGTATACACATCATGTACTCAGTGATTTCACAGTACAGACATCATGCACACAGTGATGTCACAGTACAGGCATCATGCCCACAGTGATGTCACGTTATAGGATTCATGCACTCAGTGATGTTACGGTACAGACATAATGCACACAGTAATGTCACAGTACATATATAAGGCACACAGTGACATTACAGTACAGACATCATGCATACAGTGATGTCACAGTATAAACATCTTGCACTCAGATAAAAGGCACAAAGGGACATCACAGTAAAGACATCTTGCACACAGTGATGTCACATTACAGGAGTAAAGAACACAGTGATGTCACAGTATAAACATCATGCACACAGTGATGTCACAGTACAGACTTCATGCAGTGATGTCATAGTACATATATAAGGCACACAGTGACATCACAGTACAAACGTCATGCCCACAGTGATGTTACAGTACAGAAATTACGCACACAGTGATGTCACAGTACAGACATCATGCACACAGTGATGTCACAGTATAAAAATCATGCACTCAGATAAAAGGCACAAAGGGACATCCAAGTACAGACATCATGCACACAGTGATGTCACATTACAGGAGTAAAGAACACAGTGATGTCACAGCATAAACATCATGCACTCATTGATGTCACAGTACAGACTTCTTGCAGTGATGTCATTATACATATATAATGCACACAGTGACATCACAGTACAAACATCATGCGCACAGTGATGTCAAATTACAGGAGTAAAAACACAGTGATGTCACAGTATAAACATCATGCACACAGTGATGTCACAGTACAGACTTCATGCAGTGATGTCACAGTACAGACATCATGCACACAGTAATGTCACAGTACAGACATCATGCACACAGTGATGTAACAGTACAGATAAAAGGCACACTGTGACATCACAGTACAGATATCATGTACACAGTAATGTCAATGTAAATATATGGCACACAGTGGCTTCACAGTATAGACATCATGCACACAGTGATGTAACAGTACAGATAAAAGGCACACTGTGACATCACAGTACAGATATCATGCACACAGTAATGTGAGTGTAAATATATGGAACACAGTGGCTTCACAGTACAGTCATCATGCACACAGTGATGTCACAATACAGGATTAAAGCACACAGTGATGTAACAGTATACACATCATTCACACAGTGTTGTCACAGTACAGACATGATGCACATAGTGATGTTAACGTACAGCCATCATGCACACAGTAATGTCACAGTATACACATCATGCACTCAGTGATTTCACAGTACAAACATCATGCACACAGTGATGTCACAGTACAGGCATCATACACACAGTGATGTCACGTTATAGGATTCATGCACTCAGTGATGTTACGGTACAGACATAATGCACACAGTAATGTCACAGTACATATATAAGGCACACAGTGACATTACAGTAGACATCATACATACAGTGATGTCACAGTATAAACATCTTGCACTCAGATAAAAGGCACAAAGGGACATCACAGTAAAGACATCATGCACACAGTGATGTCACATTACAGGAGTAAAGAACACAGTGATGTCACAGTATAAACATCATGCACACAGTGATGTCACAGTACAGACTTCATGCAGTGATGTCATAGTACATATATAAGGCACACAGTGACATCACAGTACAAACGTCATGCCTACAGTGATGTTACAGTACAGACATTACGCACACAGTGATGTCACAGTACAGACCTCATGCACACAGTGATGTCACAGTATAAAAATCATGCACTCAGATAAAAGGCACAAAGGGACATCACAGTACAGACATCATGCACACAGTGATGTCACATTACAGGAGTAAAGAACACAGTGATGTCACAGCATAAACATCATGCACTCATTGATGTCACAGTACAGACTTCTTGCAGTGATGTCATTATACATATATAATGAACACAGTGACATCACAGTAAAAACATCATGCGCACAGTGATGTCAAATTACAGGAGTAAAAACACAGTGATGTCACAGTATAAACATCATGCACACAGTGATGTCACAGTACAGACTTCATGCAGTGATGTCACAGTACATACATCATGCACACAGTAATGTCACAGTACAGACATCATGCACACAGTGATGTAACAGTACAGATAAAAGGCACACTGTGACATCACAGTACAGATATCATGTACACAGTAATGTCAATGTAAATATATGGCACACAGTGGCTTCACAGTATAGACATCATGCACACAGTGATGTAACAGTACAGATAAAAGGCACACTGTGAATCACAGTACAGATATCATGCACACAGTAATGTGAGTGTAAATATATGGAACACAGTGGCTTCACAGTACAGACATTATGCACACAGTGATGTCACAATGCAGGATTAAAGCACACAGTGATGTAACAGTATACACATCATTCACACAGTGTTATCACAGTACAGACATGATGCACATAGTGAAGTTACCGTACAGCCATCATGCACACAGTAATGTCACAGTATACACATCATGCACTCAGTGATTTCACAGTACAGACATCATGCAAACAGTGATGTCACATTACAGGAGTAAAGAACACAGTGATGTCACAGTATAAACATCATGCACACAGTGATGTCACAGAACAGACTTCATGCAGTGATGTCATAGTACATATATAAGGCACACAGTGACATTACAGTACAAACATCATGCCCAAAGAGATGTCACAGTACAGACATCATGCACACAGTAATGTCACAGTACAGAAATCATGCACACAGTGATGTCACAGTACAAATAAAAGGCACACAGTGACATCATAGTAAGGATATCATGCACACAGTAATGTCAGTGTAAATATATAAGGCACACAGTGGCATCACAGTACAGACAATCATGCACACAGTAAAGTCACAATACAGGATTAAAGCACACAGTGATGTAACTGTATACACATCATGCACACAGTGTTGTCACAATACCGACATCCTACACAAAGTGATGTTACCGTACAGCCATCATGCACACAGTGATGTCACCGTATAAACAACATGCGCTCAGTGATGTCACAGTACAGACATAATGGATTCATGCAAACAGGTATGTCTCAGTACAGACATAATGCACACAGTGATGTCACAGTACAGACATCATACAAACAGTGATGTCACATTACAGAAGTAAAGAACCCAGTGATGTCACAGCATAAACATCATGCACTCATTGATGTCACAGTACAGACTTCTTGCAGTGATGTCATTATACATATATAATGCACACAGTGACATCACAGTACAAACATCATGCGCACAGTGATGTCACAGTACAGACATCCTACACAAAGTGATGTTACCGTACAGCCATCATGCACACAGTGATGTCACCGTATAAACAACATGCACTCAGTGATTTCACAGTACAGACATCATGCACACAGTGATGTCACAGTACAGGCATCATGCACACAGTAATGTCACAGTACAGACATCATGCACACAGTAATGTCACTGTACAGACATCATGCACACAGTAATGTCACAGTACAGACATCATGCACACAGTGATGTCACAGTACAGATAAAAGGCACACTGTGACATCACAGTACAGAAATCATGCAAACAGTAATGACAGTGTAAATATATACGGCACACAGTGGCATCACAGTACAGACATCATGCACACAGTGATGTCACGATACAGGGTTAAAGCACACAGTGATGTAACAGTATACACATCATGCACACTGTGTTGTCACAGTTCAGACATCATGCAAACAGTGATGTTATCGTACAGCCATCATGCACACAGTGATGTCACAGTATAAACATCATGCACTCAGTGATTTCACAGTACAGTTGTCATGCACTCAGTGATGTCACAGTACAGGCATCATGCACACAGTGATGTAACTTTATAGGATTCATGCACACAGATATGTCATGGTACAGACATAATGCACACAGTAATGTCACAGTACATATATAAGACACACAGTGACATTACAGTACAGACATCATGCAAACAGTGATGTCACATTACAGGAGTAAAGAACACAGTGATGTCACAGTTTAAACATCATGCACACAGTGATGTCACAGAACAGACTTCATGCAGTGATGTCATAGTACATATATAAGGCACACAGTGACATTACAGTACAAACATCATGCCCAAAGAGATGTCACAGTACAGAAATCATGCACACAGTGATGTCACAGTACAAATAAAAGGCACACAGTGACATCATAGTACAGATATCATGCACACAGTAATGTCAGTGTAAATATATGGCACACAGTGGCTTCACAGTATAGACATCATGCACACAGTGATGTAACAGTACAGATAAAAGGCACACTGTGACATCACAGTACAGATATCATGCACACAGTAATGTGAGTGTAAATATATGGAACACAGTGGCTTCACAGTACAGGCATCATGCACACAGAGATGTCACAATACAGGATTAAAGCATACAGTGATGTAACAGTATACACAATCTTCACACAGAGTTGTCACAGTACAGACATGATGCACATAGTGATGTTACCGTACAGCCATCATGCACACAGTAATGTCAGAGTATACACATCATGCACTCAGTGATTTCACAGTACAGACATCATGCACACAGTGATGCCACAGTACAGGCATCATGCACACAGTGATGTCACGTTATAGGATTCATGCACTCAGTGATGTTACGGTACAGACATAATGCACACAGTAATGTCACAGTACATATATAAGGCACACAGTGACATTACAGTACAGACATCATGCATACAGTGATGTCACAGTATAAACATCTTGCACTCAGATAAAAGGCACAAAGGGACATCACAGTAAAGACATCTTGCACACAGTGATGTCACATTACAGGAGTAAAGAACACAGTGATGTCACAGTATAAACATCATGCACACAGTGATGTCACAGTACAGACTTCATGCAGTGATGTCATAGTACATATATAAGGCACACAGTGACATCACAGTACAAACATCATGCCCACAGTGATGTTACAGTACAGACATTACGCACACAGTGATGTCACAGTATAAAAATCATGCACTCATATAAAAGGCACAAAGGGACATCACAGTACAGACATCATGCACACAGTGATGTCATATTACAGGAGTAAAGAACACAGTGATGTCACAGCATAAACATCATGCACTCATTGATGTCACAGTACAGACTTCTTGCAGTGATGTCATTATACATATATAATGCACACAGTGACATCAAAGTACAAACATCATGCGCACAGTGATGTCAAATTACAGGAGTAAAAACACAGTGATGTCACAGTATAAACATCATGCACAGAGTGATGTCACAGTACAGACTTCATGCAGTGATGTCATAGTACATATATAAGGCACACAGTGACATCACAGTAAAAAAATTATGTGCACAGTGATGTCACAGTACATACATCATGCACACAGTAATGTCACAGTACAGACATCATGCACACAGTGATGTAACAGTACAGATAAAAGGCACACTGTGACATCACAGTACAGATATCATGTACACATTAATGTCAATGTAAATATATGGCACACAGTGGCTTCACAGTATAGACATCATGCACACAGAGATGTAACAGTACAGATAAAAGGCACACTGTGACATCACAGTACAGATATCATGCACACAGTAATGTGAGTGTAAATATATGGAACACAGTGGCTTCACAGTACAGACATCATGCACACAGTGATGTCACAATACAGGATTAAGCACACAGTGATGTAACAGTATACACATCATTCACACAGTGTTGTCACAGTACAGACATGATGCACATAGTGATGTTACCGTACAGCCATCATGCACACAGTAATGTCACAGTATACACATCATGCACTCAGTGATTTCACAGTACAGACATCATGCAGACAGTGATGTCACATTACAGGAGTAAAGAACACACTGATGTCACAGTATAAACATCATGCACACAGTGATGTCCCAGAACAGACTTCATGCAGTGATGTCATAGTACATATGTAAGGCACACAGTGACATTACAGTACAAACATCATGCCCAAAGAGATGTCACAGTACAGACATCATGCACACAGTAATGTCACAGTACAGAAATCATGCACACAGTGATGTCACAGTACAAATTAAAAGGCACACAGTGACATCATAGTACAGATATCATGCACACAGTAATGTCAGTGTAAATATATGGCACACAGTGGCTTCACAGTATAGACATCATGCACACAGTGATGTAACAGTACAGATAAAAGACACACTGTGACATCACAGTACAGATATCATGCACACAGTAATGTGAGTGTAAATATATGGAACACAGTGGCTTCACAGTACAGTCAATCATGCACACAGTGATGTCACAATACAGGATTAAAGCACACAGTGATGTAACTGTATACACATCATTCACACATTGTTGTCACAGTACAGACATGATGCACATAGTGATATTACCGTACAGCCATCATGCACACAGTAATGTCACAGTATACACATCATGTACTCAGTGATTTCACAGTACAGACATCATGCACACAGTGATGTCACAGTACAGGCATCATGCCCACAGTGATGTCACGTTATAGGATTCATGCACTCAGTGATGTTACGGTACAGACATAATGCACACAGTAATGTCACAGTACATATATAAGGCACACAGTGACATTACAGTACAGACATCATGCATACAGTGATGTCACAGTATAAACATCTTGCACTCAGATAAAAGGCACAAAGGGACATCACAGTAAAGACATCTTGCACACAGTGATGTCACATTACAGGAGTAAAGAACACAGTGATGTCACAGTATAAACATCATGCACACAGTGATGTCACAGTACAGACTTCATGCAGTGATGTCATAGTACATATATAAGGCACACAGTGACATCACAGTACAAACGTCATGCCTACAGTGATGTTACAGTACAGACATTACGCACACAGTGATGTCACAGTACAGACCTCATGCACACAGTGATGTCACAGTATAAAAATCATGCACTCAGATAAAAGGCACAAAGGGACATCACAGTACAGACATCATGCACACAGTGATGTCACATTACAGGAGTAAAGAACACAGTGATGTCACAGCATAAACATCACGCACTCATTGATGTCACAGTACAGACTTCTTGCAGTGATGTCATTATACATATATAATGCACACAGTGACATCACAGTAAAAACATCATGCGCACAGTGATGTCAAATTACAGGAGTAAAAACACAGTGATGTCACAGTATAAACATCATGCACACAGTGATGTCACAGTACAGACTTCATGCAGTGATGTCACAGTACATACATCATGCACACAGTAATGTCACAGTACAGACATCATGCACACAGTGATGTAACAGTACAGATAAAAGGCACACTGTGACATCACAGTACAGATATCATGTACACAGTAATGTCAATGTAAATATATTGCACACAGTGGATTCACAGTATAGACATCATACACACACAGTAATGTAACAGTACAGATAAAAGGCACACTGTGACATCACAGTACAGATATCATGCACACAGTAATGTGAGTGTAAATATATGGAACACAGTGGCTTCACAGTACAGACATCATGCACACAGTGATGTCACAATACAGGATTAAAGCACACAGTGATGTAACAGTATACACATCACTCACACAGTGTTGTCACAGTACAGACATGATGCACATAGTGATGTTACCGTACAGCCATCATGCACACAGTAATGTCACAGTATACACATCATGCACTCAGTGATTTCACAGTACAGACATCATGCAAACAGTGATGTCACATTACAGGAGTAAAGAACACAGTGATGTCACAGTATAAACATCATGCACACAGTGATGTCCTAGAACAGACTTCATGCAGTGATGTCATAGTACATATATAAGGCACTCAGTGACATTACAGTACAAACATCATGCCCAAAGAGATGTCACAGTACAGACATCATGCACACAGTAATGTCACAGTACAGAAATCATGCACACAGTGATGTCACAGTACAAATAAAAGGCACACAGTGACATCATAGTAAGGATATCATGCACACAGTAATGTCAGTTTAAATATATAAGGCACACAGTGGTATCACAGTACAGACAATCATGCACACAGTGATGTCACAATACAGGATTAAAGCACACAGTGATGTAACTGTATACACATCATGCACACAGTGTTGTCACAATACCGACATCCTACACAAAGTGATGTTACCGTACAGCCATCATGCACACAGTGATGTCACCGTATAAACAACATGCACTCAGTGATTTCACAGTACAGACATCATGCACACAGTGATGTCGCAGTACAGGCATCATGCACACAGTGATGTCACGTTATAGGATTCATGCACTCAGTGATGTTACGGTACAGACATAATGCACACAGTAATGTCACAGTACATATATAAGGCACACAGTGACATTACAGTACAGACATCATGCATACAGTGATGTCACAGTATAAACATCTTGCACTCAGATAAAAGGCACAAAGGGACATCACAGTAAAGACATCTTGCACACAGTGATGTCACATTACAGGAGTAAAGAACACAGTGATGTCACAGTATAAACATCATGCACACAGTGATGTCACAGTACAGACTTCATGCAGTGATGTCATAGTACATATATAAGGCACACAGTGACATCACAGTACAAACATCATGCCCACAGTGATGTTACAGTACAGACATTACGCACACAGTGATGTCACAGTACAGACATCATGCACACAGTGATGTCACAGTATAAAAATCATGCACTCATATAAAAGGCACAAAGGGACATCACAGTACAGACATCATGCACACAGTGATGTCATATTACAGGAGTAAAGAACACAGTGATGTCACAGCATAAACATCATGCACTCATTGATGTCACAGTACAGACTTCTTGCAGTGATGTCATTATACATATATAATGCACACAGTGACATCACAGTACAAACATCATGCGCACAGTGATGTCAAATTACAGGGGTAAAGAACACAGTGATGTAACTGTATACACATCATGCACACAGTGTTGTCACAATACCGACATCCTACACAAAGTGATGTTACCGTACAGCCATCATGCACACAGTGATGTCACCGTATAAACAACATGCACTCAGTGATTTCACAGTACAGACATCATGCACACAGTGATGTCACAGTACAGGCATCATGCACACAGTAATGTCACAGTACAGACATCATGCACACAGTAATGTCACTGTACAGACATCATGCACACAGTAATGTCACAGTACAGACATCATGCACACAGTGATGTCACAGTACAGATAAAAGGCACACTGTGACATCACAGTACAGAAATCATGCAAACAGTAATGACAGTGTAAATATATACGGCACACAGTGGCATCACAGTACAGACATCATGCACACAGTGATGTCACGATACAGGGTTAAAGCACACAGTGATGTAACAGTATACACATCATGCACACTGTGTTGTCACAGTTCAGACATCATGCAAACAGTGATGTTATCGTACAGCCATCATGCACACAGTGATGTCACAGTATAAACATCATGCACTCAGTGATTTCACAGTACAGTTGTCATGCACACAGTGATGTCACAGTACAGGCATCATGCACACAGTGATGTAACTTTATAGGATTCATGCACACAGATATGTCATGGTACAGACATAATGCACACAGTAATGTAACAGTACATATATAAGACACACAGTGACATTACAGTACAGACATCATGCAAACAGTGATGTCACATTACAGGAGTAAAGAACACAGTGATGTCACAGTATAAACATCATGCACACAGTGATGTCACAGAACAGACTTCATGCAGTGATGTCATAGTACATATATAAGGCACACAGTGACATTACAGTACAAACATCATGCCCAAAGAGATGTCACAGTACAGACATCATGCACACAGTAATGTCACAGTACAGAAATCATGCACACAGTGATGTCACAGTACAAATAAAAGGCACACAGTGACATCATAGTACAGATATCATGCACACAGTAATGTCAGTGTAAATATATGGCACACAGTGGCTTCACAGTATAGACATCATGCACACAGTGATGTAACAGTACAGATAAAAGGCACACTGTGACATCACAGTACAGATATCATGCACACAGTAATGTGAGTGTAAATATATGGAACACAGTGGCTTCACAGTACAGGCATCATGCACACAGAGATGTCACAATACAGGATTAAAGCATACAGTGATGTAACAGTATACACAATCTTCACACAGAGTTGTCACAGTACAGACATGATGCACATAGTGATGTTACCGTACAGCCATCATGCACACAGTAATGTCAGAGTATACACATCATGCACTCAGTGATTTCACAGTACAGACATCATGCACACAGTGATGCCACAGTACAGGCATCATGCACACAGTGATGTCACGTTATAGGATTCATGCACTCAGTGATGTTACGGTACAGACATAATGCACACAGTAATGTCACAGTACATATATAAGGCACACAGTGACATTACAGTACAGACATCATGCATACAGTGATGTCACAGTATAAACATCTTGCACTCAGATAAAAGGCACAAAGGGACATCACAGTAAAGACATCTTGCACACAGTGATGTCACATTACAGGAGTAAAGAACACAGTGATGTCACAGTATAAACATCATGCACACAGTGATGTCACAGTACAGACTTCATGCAGTGATGTCATAGTACATATATAAGGCACACAGTGACATCACAGTACAAACATCATGCCCACAGTGATGTTACAGTACAGACATTACGCACACAGTGATGTCACAGTATAAAAATCATGCACTCATATAAAAGGCACAAAGGGACATCACAGTACAGACATCATGCACACAGTGATGTCATATTACAGGAGTAAAGAACACAGTGATGTCACAGCATAAACATCATGCACTCATTGATGTCACAGTACAGACTTCTTGCAGTGATGTCATTATACATATATAATGCACACAGTGACATCACAGTACAAACATCATGCGCACAGTGATGTCAAATTACAGGGGTAAAGAACACAGTGATGTAACTGTATACACATCATGCACACAGTGTTGTCACAATACCGACATCCTACACAAAGTGATGTTACCGTACAGCCATCATGCACACAGTGATGTCACCGTATAAACAACATGCACTCAGTGATTTCACAGTACAGACATCATGCACACAGTGATGTCACAGTACAGGCATCATGCACACAGTAATGTCACAGTACAGACATCATGCACACAGTAATGTCACTGTACAGACATCATGCACACAGTAATGTCACAGTACAGACATCATGCACACAGTGATGTCACAGTACAGATAAAAGGCACACTGTGACATCACAGTACAGAAATCATGCAAACAGTAATGACAGTGTAAATATATACGGCACACAGTGGCATCACAGTACAGACATCATGCACACAGTGATGTCACGATACAGGGTTAAAGCACACAGTGATGTAACAGTATACACATCATGCACACTGTGTTGTCACAGTTCAGACATCATGCAAACAGTGATGTTATCGTACAGCCATCATGCACACAGTGATGTCACAGTATAAACATCATGCACTCAGTGATTTCACAGTACAGTTGTCATGCACACAGTGATGTCACAGTACAGGCATCATGCACACAGTGATGTAACTTTATAGGATTCATGCACACAGATATGTCATGGTACAGACATAATGCACACAGTAATGTAACAGTACATATATAAGACACACAGTGACATTACAGTACAGACATCATGCAAACAGTGATGTCACATTACAGGAGTAAAGAACACAGTGATGTCACAGTATAAACATCATGCACACAGTGATGTCACAGAACAGACTTCATGCAGTGATGTCATAGTACATATATAAGGCACACAGTGACATTACAGTACAAACATCATGCCCAAAGAGATGTCACAGTACAGACATCATGCACACAGTAATGTCACAGTACAGAAATCATGCACACAGTGATGTCACAGTACAAATAAAAGGCACACAGTGACATCATAGTACAGATATCATGCACACAGTAATGTCAGTGTAAATATATGGCACACAGTGGCTTCACAGTATAGACATCATGCACACAGTGATGTAACAGTACAGATAAAAGGCACACTGTGACATCACAGTACAGATATCATGCACACAGTAATGTGAGTGTAAATATATGGAACACAGTGGCTTCACAGTACAGGCATCATGCACACAGAGATGTCACAATACAGGATTAAAGCATACAGTGATGTAACAGTATACACAATCTTCACACAGAGTTGTCACAGTACAGACATGATGCACATAGTGATGTTACCGTACAGCCATCATGCACACAGTAATGTCAGAGTATACACATCATGCACTCAGTGATTTCACAGTACAGACATCATGCACACAGTGATGCCACAGTACAGGCATCATGCACACAGTGATGTCACGTTATAGGATTCATGCACTCAGTGATGTTACGGTACAGACATAATGCACACAGTAATGTCACAGTACATATATAAGGCACACAGTGACATTACAGTACAGACATCATGCATACAGTGATGTCACAGTATAAACATCTTGCACTCAGATAAAAGGCACAAAGGGACATCACAGTAAAGACATCTTGCACACAGTGATGTCACATTACAGGAGTAAAGAACACAGTGATGTCACAGTATAAACATCATGCACACAGTGATGTCACAGTACAGACTTCATGCAGTGATGTCATAGTACATATATAAGGCACACAGTGACATCACAGTACAAACATCATGCCCACAGTGATGTTACAGTACAGACATTACGCACACAGTGATGTCACAGTATAAAAATCATGCACTCATATAAAAGGCACAAAGGGACATCACAGTACAGACATCATGCACACAGTGATGTCATATTACAGGAGTAAAGAACACAGTGATGTCACAGCATAAACATCATGCACTCATTGATGTCACAGTACAGACTTCTTGCAGTGATGTCATTATACATATATAATGCACACAGTGACATCAAAGTACAAACATCATGCGCACAGTGATGTCAAATTACAGGAGTAAAAACACAGTGATGTCACAGTATAAACATCATGCACAGAGTGATGTCACAGTACAGACTTCATGCAGTGATGTCATAGTACATATATAAGGCACACAGTGACATCACAGTAAAAAAATTATGTGCACAGTGATGTCACAGTACATACATCATGCACACAGTAATGTCACAGTACAGACATCATGCACACAGTGATGTAACAGTACAGATAAAAGGCACACTGTGACATCACAGTACAGATATCATGTACACATTAATGTCAATGTAAATATATGGCACACAGTGGCTTCACAGTATAGACATCATGCACACAGAGATGTAACAGTACAGATAAAAGGCACACTGTGACATCACAGTACAGATATCATGCACACAGTAATGTGAGTGTAAATATATGGAACACAGTGGCTTCACAGTACAGACATCATGCACACAGTGATGTCACAATACAGGATTAAGCACACAGTGATGTAACAGTATACACATCATTCACACAGTGTTGTCACAGTACAGACATGATGCACATAGTGATGTTACCGTACAGCCATCATGCACACAGTAATGTCACAGTATACACATCATGCACTCAGTGATTTCACAGTACAGACATCATGCAGACAGTGATGTCACATTACAGGAGTAAAGAACACACTGATGTCACAGTATAAACATCATGCACACAGTGATGTCCCAGAACAGACTTCATGCAGTGATGTCATAGTACATATGTAAGGCACACAGTGACATTACAGTACAAACATCATGCCCAAAGAGATGTCACAGTACAGACATCATGCACACAGTAATGTCACAGTACAGAAATCATGCACACAGTGATGTCACAGTACAAATTAAAAGGCACACAGTGACATCATAGTACAGATATCATGCACACAGTAATGTCAGTGTAAATATATGGCACACAGTGGCTTCACAGTATAGACATCATGCACACAGTGATGTAACAGTACAGATAAAAGACACACTGTGACATCACAGTACAGATATCATGCACACAGTAATGTGAGTGTAAATATATGGAACACAGTGGCTTCACAGTACAGTCAATCATGCACACAGTGATGTCACAATACAGGATTAAAGCACACAGTGATGTAACTGTATACACATCATTCACACATTGTTGTCACAGTACAGACATGATGCACATAGTGATATTACCGTACAGCCATCATGCACACAGTAATGTCACAGTATACACATCATGTACTCAGTGATTTCACAGTACAGACATCATGCACACAGTGATGTCACAGTACAGGCATCATGCCCACAGTGATGTCACGTTATAGGATTCATGCACTCAGTGATGTTACGGTACAGACATAATGCACACAGTAATGTCACAGTACATATATAAGGCACACAGTGACATTACAGTACAGACATCATGCATACAGTGATGTCACAGTATAAACATCTTGCACTCAGATAAAAGGCACAAAGGGACATCACAGTAAAGACATCTTGCACACAGTGATGTCACATTACAGGAGTAAAGAACACAGTGATGTCACAGTATAAACATCATGCACACAGTGATGTCACAGTACAGACTTCATGCAGTGATGTCATAGTACATATATAAGGCACACAGTGACATCACAGTACAAACGTCATGCCCACAGTGATGTTACAGTACAGAAATTACGCACACAGTGATGTCACAGTACAGACATCATGCACACAGTGATGTCACAGTATAAAAATCATGCACTCAGATAAAAGGCACAAAGGGACATCCAAGTACAGACATCATGCACACAGTGATGTCACATTACAGGAGTAAAGAACACAGTGATGTCACAGCATAAACATCATGCACTCATTGATGTCACAGTACAGACTTCTTGCAGTGATGTCATTATACATATATAATGCACACAGTGACATCACAGTACAAACATCATGCGCACAGTGATGTCAAATTACAGGAGTAAAAACACAGTGATGTCACAGTATAAACATCATGCACACAGTGATGTCACAGTACAGACTTCATGCAGTGATGTCACAGTACATACATCATGCACACAGTAATGTCACAGTACAGACATCATGCACACAGTGATGTAACAGTACAGATAAAAGGCACACTGTGACATCACAGTACAGATATCATGTACACAGTAATGTCAATGTAAATATATGGCACACAGTGGCTTCACAGTATAGACATCATGCACACAGTGATGTAACAGTACAGATAAAAGGCACACTGTGACATCACAGTACAGATATCATGCACACAGTAATGTGAGTGTAAATATATGGAACACAGTGGCTTCACAGTACAGTCATCATGCACACAGTGATGTCACAATACAGGATTAAAGCACACAGTGATGTAACAGTATACACATCATTCACACAGTGTTGTCACAGTACAGACATGATGCACATAGTGATGTTAACGTACAGCCATCATGCACACAGTAATGTCACAGTATACACATCATGCACTCAGTGATTTCACAGTACAAACATCATGCACACAGTGATGTCACAGTACAGGCATCATACACACAGTGATGTCACGTTATAGGATTCATGCACTCAGTGATGTTACGGTACAGACATAATGCACACAGTAATGTCACAGTACATATATAAGGCACACAGTGACATTACAGTAGACATCATACATACAGTGATGTCACAGTATAAACATCTTGCACTCAGATAAAAGGCACAAAGGGACATCACAGTAAAGACATCATGCACACAGTGATGTCACATTACAGGAGTAAAGAACACAGTGATGTCACAGTATAAACATCATGCACACAGTGATGTCACAGTACAGACTTCATGCAGTGATGTCATAGTACATATATAAGGCACACAGTGACATCACAGTACAAACGTCATGCCTACAGTGATGTTACAGTACAGACATTACGCACACAGTGATGTCACAGTACAGACCTCATGCACACAGTGATGTCACAGTATAAAAATCATGCACTCAGATAAAAGGCACAAAGGGACATCACAGTACAGACATCATGCACACAGTGATGTCACATTACAGGAGTAAAGAACACAGTGATGTCACAGCATAAACATCATGCACTCATTGATGTCACAGTACAGACTTCTTGCAGTGATGTCATTATACATATATAATGAACACAGTGACATCACAGTAAAAACATCATGCGCACAGTGATGTCAAATTACAGGAGTAAAAACACAGTGATGTCACAGTATAAACATCATGCACACAGTGATGTCACAGTACAGACTTCATGCAGTGATGTCACAGTACATACATCATGCACACAGTAATGTCACAGTACAGACATCATGCACACAGTGATGTAACAGTACAGATAAAAGGCACACTGTGACATCACAGTACAGATATCATGTACACAGTAATGTCAATGTAAATATATGGCACACAGTGGCTTCACAGTATAGACATCATGCACACAGTGATGTAACAGTACAGATAAAAGGCACACTGTGAATCACAGTACAGATATCATGCACACAGTAATGTGAGTGTAAATATATGGAACACAGTGGCTTCACAGTACAGACATTATGCACACAGTGATGTCACAATGCAGGATTAAAGCACACAGTGATGTAACAGTATACACATCATTCACACAGTGTTATCACAGTACAGACATGATGCACATAGTGAAGTTACCGTACAGCCATCATGCACACAGTAATGTCACAGTATACACATCATGCACTCAGTGATTTCACAGTACAGACATCATGCAAACAGTGATGTCACATTACAGGAGTAAAGAACACAGTGATGTCACAGTATAAACATCATGCACACAGTGATGTCACAGAACAGACTTCATGCAGTGATGTCATAGTACATATATAAGGCACACAGTGACATTACAGTACAAACATCATGCCCAAAGAGATGTCACAGTACAGACATCATGCACACAGTAATGTCACAGTACAGAAATCATGCACACAGTGATGTCACAGTACAAATAAAAGGCACACAGTGACATCATAGTAAGGATATCATGCACACAGTAATGTCAGTGTAAATATATAAGGCACACAGTGGCATCACAGTACAGACAATCATGCACACAGTAAAGTCACAATACAGGATTAAAGCACACAGTGATGTAACTGTATACACATCATGCACACAGTGTTGTCACAATACCGACATCCTACACAAAGTGATGTTACCGTACAGCCATCATGCACACAGTGATGTCACCGTATAAACAACATGCGCTCAGTGATGTCACAGTACAGACATAATGGATTCATGCAAACAGGTATGTCTCAGTACAGACATAATGCACACAGTGATGTCACAGTACAGACATCATACAAACAGTGATGTCACATTACAGAAGTAAAGAACCCAGTGATGTCACAGCATAAACATCATGCACTCATTGATGTCACAGTACAGACTTCTTGCAGTGATGTCATTATACATATATAATGCACACAGTGACATCACAGTACAAACATCATGCGCACAGTGATGTCACAGTACAGACATCCTACACAAAGTGATGTTACCGTACAGCCATCATGCACACAGTGATGTCACCGTATAAACAACATGCACTCAGTGATTTCACAGTACAGACATCATGCACACAGTGATGTCACAGTACAGGCATCATGCACACAGTAATGTCACAGTACAGACATCATGCACACAGTAATGTCACTGTACAGACATCATGCACACAGTAATGTCACAGTACAGACATCATGCACACAGTGATGTCACAGTACAGATAAAAGGCACACTGTGACATCACAGTACAGAAATCATGCAAACAATAATGACAGTGTAAATATATACGGCACACAGTGGCATCACAGTACAGACATCATGCACACAGTGATGTCACGATACAGGGTTAAAGCACACAGTGATGTAACAGTATACACATCATGCACACTGTGTTGTCACAGTTCAGACATCATGCAAACAGTGATGTTATCGTACAGCCATCATGCACACAGTGATGTCACAGTATAAACATCATGCACTCAGTGATTTCACAGTACAGTTGTCATGCACACAGTGATGTCACAGTACAGGCATCATGCACACAGTGATGTAACTTTATAGGATTCATGCACACAGATATGTCATGGTACAGACATAATGCACACAGTAATGTCACAGTACATATATAAGACACACAGTGACATTACAGTACAGACATCATGCAAACAGTGATGTCACATTACAGGAGTAAAGAACACAGTGATGTCACAGTATAAACATCATGCACACAGTGATGTCACAGAACAGACTTCATGCAGTGATGTCATAGTACATATATAAGGCACACAGTGACATTACAGTACAAACATCATGCCCAAAGAGATGTCACAGTACAGACATCATGCACACAGTAATGTCACAGTACAGAAATCATGCACACAGTGATGTCACAGTACAAATAAAAGGCACACAGTGACATCATAGTACAGATATCATGCACACAGTAATGTCAGTGTAAATATATGGCACACAGTGGCTTCACAGTATAGACATCATGCACACAGTGATGTAACAGTACAGATAAAAGGCACACTGTGACATCACAGTACAGATATCATGCACACAGTAATGTGAGTGTAAATATATGGAACACAGTGGCTTCACAGTACAGGCATCATGCACACAGAGATGTCACAATACAGGATTAAAGCATACAGTGATGTAACAGTATACACAATCTTCACACAGAGTTGTCACAGTACAGACATGATGCACATAGTGATGTTACCGTACAGCCATCATGCACACAGTAATGTCAGAGTATACACATCATGCACTCAGTGATTTCACAGTACAGACATCATGCACACAGTGATGCCACAGTACAGGCATCATGCACACAGTGATGTCACGTTATAGGATTCATGCACTCAGTGATGTTACGGTACAGACATAATGCACACAGTAATGTCACAGTACATATATAAGGCACACAGTGACATTACAGTACAGACATCATGCATACAGTGATGTCACAGTATAAACATCTTGCACTCAGATAAAAGGCACAAAGGGACATCACAGTAAAGACATCTTGCACACAGTGATGTCACATTACAGGAGTAAAGAACACAGTGATGTCACAGTATAAACATCATGCACACAGTGATGTCACAGTACAGACTTCATGCAGTGATGTCATAGTACATATATAAGGCACACAGTGACATCACAGTACAAACATCATGCCCACAGTGATGTTACAGTACAGACATTACGCACACAGTGATGTCACAGTACAGACATCATGCACACAGTGATGTCACAGTATAAAAATCATGCACTCATATAAAAGGCACAAAGGGACATCACAGTACAGACATCATGCACACAGTGATGTCATATTACAGGAGTAAAGAACACAGTGATGTCACAGCATAAACATCATGCACTCATTGATGTCACAGTACAGACTTCTTGCAGTGATGTCATTATACATATATAATGCACACAGTGACATCACAGTACAAACATCATGCGCACAGTGATGTCAAATTACAGGGGTAAAGAACACAGTGAAGTCACAGTATAAACATCATGCACACAGTGATGTCACAGAACAGACTTCATGCAGTGATGTCATAGTACATATATAATGCACACAGTGACATCACAGTACAAACGTCATGCCCACAGTGATGTTACAGTACAGACATCATGCACACAGTAATGTCACAGTACAGACATCATGCACACAGTGATGTAACAGTACAGATAAAAGGCACACTGTGACATCACAGTACAGATATCATGTACACAGTAATGTCAATGTAAATATATTGCACACAGTGGATTCACAGTATAGACATCATACACACACAGTAATGTAACAGTACAGATAAAAGGCACACTGTGACATCACAGTACAGATATCATGCACACAGTAATGTGAGTGTAAATATATGGAACACAGTGGCTTCACAGTACAGACATCATGCACACAGTGATGTCACAATACAGGATTAAAGCACACAGTGATGTAACAGTATACACATCACTCACACAGTGTTGTCACAGTACAGACATGATGCACATAGTGATGTTACCGTACAGCCATCATGCACACAGTAATGTCACAGTATACACATCATGCACTCAGTGATTTCACAGTACAGACATCATGCAAACAGTGATGTCACATTACAGGAGTAAAGAACACAGTGATGTCACAGTATAAACATCATGCACACAGTGATGTCCTAGAACAGACTTCATGCAGTGATGTCATAGTACATATATAAGGCACTCAGTGACATTACAGTACAAACATCATGCCCAAAGAGATGTCACAGTACAGACATCATGCACACAGTAATGTCACAGTACAGAAATCATGCACACAGTGATGTCACAGTACAAATAAAAGGCACACAGTGACATCATAGTAAGGATATCATGCACACAGTAATGTCAGTTTAAATATATAAGGCACACAGTGGTATCACAGTACAGACAATCATGCACACAGTGATGTCACAATACAGGATTAAAGCACACAGTGATGTAACTGTATACACATCATGCACACAGTGTTGTCACAATACCGACATCCTACACAAAGTGATGATACCGTACAGCCATCATGCACACAGTGATGTCACCGTATAAACAACATGCACTCAGTGATTTCACAGTACAGACATCATGCACACAGTGATGTCGCAGTACAGGCATCATGCACACAGTGATGTCACGTTATAGGATTCATGCACTCAGTGATGTTACGGTACAGACATAATGCACACAGTAATGTCACAGTACATATATAAGGCACACAGTGACATTACAGTACAGACATCATGCATACAGTGATGTCACAGTATAAACATCTTGCACTCAGATAAAAGGCACAAAGGGACATCACAGTAAAGACATCTTGCACACAGTGATGTCACATTACAGGAGTAAAGAACACAGTGATGTCACAGTATAAACATCATGCACACAGTGATGTCACAGTACAGACTTCATGCAGTGATGTCATAGTACATATATAAGGCACACAGTGACATCACAGTACAAACATCATGCCCACAGTGATGTTACAGTACAGACATTACGCACACAGTGATGTCACAGTACAGACATCATGCACACAGTGATGTCACAGTATAAAAATCATGCACTCATATAAAAGGCACAAAGGGACATCACAGTACAGACATCATGCACACAGTGATGTCATATTACAGGAGTAAAGAACACAGTGATGTCACAGCATAAACATCATGCACTCATTGATGTCACAGTACAGACTTCTTGCAGTGATGTCATTATACATATATAATGCACACAGTGACATCACAGTACAAACATCATGCGCACAGTGATGTCAAATTACAGGGGTAAAGAACACAGTGATGTAACTGTATACACATCATGCACACAGTGTTGTCACAATACCGACATCCTACACAAAGTGATGTTACCGTACAGCCATCATGCACACAGTGATGTCACCGTATAAACAACATGCACTCAGTGATTTCACAGTACAGACATCATGCACACAGTGATGTCACAGTACAGGCATCATGCACACAGTAATGTCACAGTACAGACATCATGCACACAGTAATGTCACTGTACAGACATCATGCACACAGTAATGTCACAGTACAGACATCATGCACACAGTGATGTCACAGTACAGATAAAAGGCACACTGTGACATCACAGTACAGAAATCATGCAAACAGTAATGACAGTGTAAATATATACGGCACACAGTGGCATCACAGTACAGACATCATGCACACAGTGATGTCACGATACAGGGTTAAAGCACACAGTGATGTAACAGTATACACATCATGCACACTGTGTTGTCACAGTTCAGACATCATGCAAACAGTGATGTTATCGTACAGCCATCATGCACACAGTGATGTCACAGTATAAACATCATGCACTCAGTGATTTCACAGTACAGTTGTCATGCACACAGTGATGTCACAGTACAGGCATCATGCACACAGTGATGTAACTTTATAGGATTCATGCACACAGATATGTCATGGTACAGACATAATGCACACAGTAATGTAACAGTACATATATAAGACACACAGTGACATTACAGTACAGACATCATGCAAACAGTGATGTCACATTACAGGAGTAAAGAACACAGTGATGTCACAGTATAAACATCATGCACACAGTGATGTCACAGAACAGACTTCATGCAGTGATGTCATAGTACATATATAAGGCACACAGTGACATTACAGTACAAACATCATGCCCAAAGAGATGTCACAGTACAGACATCATGCACACAGTAATGTCACAGTACAGAAATCATGCACACAGTGATGTGACAGTACAAATAAAAGGCACACAGTGACATCATAGTACAGATATCATGCACACAGTAATGTCAGTGTAAATATATGGCACACAGTGGCTTCACAGTATAGACATCATGCACACAGTGATGTAACAGTACAGATAAAAGGCACACTGTGACATCACAGTACAGATATCATGCACACAGTAATGTGAGTGTAAATATATGGAACACAGTGGCTTCACAGTACAGGCATCATGCACACAGAGATGTCACAATACAGGATTAAAGCATACAGTGATGTAACAGTATACACAATCTTCACACAGAGTTGTCACAGTACAGACATGATGCACATAGTGATGTTACCGTACAGCCATCATGCACACAGTAATGTCAGAGTATACACATCATGCACTCAGTGATTTCACAGTACAGACATCATGCACACAGTGATGCCACAGTACAGGCATCATGCACACAGTGATGTCACGTTATAGGATTCATGCACTCAGTGATGTTACGGTACAGACATAATGCACACAGTAATGTCACAGTACATATATAAGGCACACAGTGACATTACAGTACAGACATCATGCATACAGTGATGTCACAGTATAAACATCTTGCACTCAGATAAAAGGCACAAAGGGACATCACAGTAAAGACATCTTGCACACAGTGATGTCACATTACAGGAGTAAAGAACACAGTGATGTCACAGTATAAACATCATGCACACAGTGATGTCACAGTACAGACTTCATGCAGTGATGTCATAGTACATATATAAGGCACACAGTGACATCACAGTACAAACATCATGCCCACAGTGATGTTACAGTACAGACATTACGCACACAGTGATGTCACAGTATAAAAATCATGCACTCATATAAAAGGCACAAAGGGACATCACAGTACAGACATCATGCACACAGTGATGTCATATTACAGGAGTAAAGAACACAGTGATGTCACAGCATAAACATCATGCACTCATTGATGTCACAGTACAGACTTCTTGCAGTGATGTCATTATACATATATAATGCACACAGTGACATCAAAGTACAAACATCATGCGCACAGTGATGTCAAATTACAGGAGTAAAAACACAGTGATGTCACAGTATAAACATCATGCACAGAGTGATGTCACAGTACAGACTTCATGCAGTGATGTCATAGTACATATATAAGGCACACAGTGACATCACAGTAAAAAAATTATGTGCACAGTGATGTCACAGTACATACATCATGCACACAGTAATGTCACAGTACAGACATCATGCACACAGTGATGTAACAGTACAGATAAAAGGCACACTGTGACATCACAGTACAGATATCATGTACACATTAATGTCAATGTAAATATATGGCACACAGTGGCTTCACAGTATAGACATCATGCACACAGAGATGTAACAGTACAGATAAAAGGCACACTGTGACATCACAGTACAGATATCATGCACACAGTAATGTGAGTGTAAATATATGGAACACAGTGGCTTCACAGTACAGACATCATGCACACAGTGATGTCACAATACAGGATTAAGCACACAGTGATGTAACAGTATACACATCATTCACACAGTGTTGTCACAGTACAGACATGATGCACATAGTGATGTTACCGTACAGCCATCATGCACACAGTAATGTCACAGTATACACATCATGCACTCAGTGATTTCACAGTACAGACATCATGCAGACAGTGATGTCACATTACAGGAGTAAAGAACACACTGATGTCACAGTATAAACATCATGCACACAGTGATGTCCCAGAACAGACTTCATGCAGTGATGTCATAGTACATATGTAAGGCACACAGTGACATTACAGTACAAACATCATGCCCAAAGAGATGTCACAGTACAGACATCATGCACACAGTAATGTCACAGTACAGAAATCATGCACACAGTGATGTCACAGTACAAATTAAAAGGCACACAGTGACATCATAGTACAGATATCATGCACACAGTAATGTCAGTGTAAATATATGGCACACAGTGGCTTCACAGTATAGACATCATGCACACAGTGATGTAACAGTACAGATAAAAGACACACTGTGACATCACAGTACAGATATCATGCACACAGTAATGTGAGTGTAAATATATGGAACACAGTGGCTTCACAGTACAGTCAATCATGCACACAGTGATGTCACAATACAGGATTAAAGCACACAGTGATGTAACTGTATACACATCATTCACACATTGTTGTCACAGTACAGACATGATGCACATAGTGATATTACCGTACAGCCATCATGCACACAGTAATGTCACAGTATACACATCATGTACTCAGTGATTTCACAGTACAGACATCATGCACACAGTGATGTCACAGTACAGGCATCATGCCCACAGTGATGTCACGTTATAGGATTCATGCACTCAGTGATGTTACGGTACAGACATAATGCACACAGTAATGTCACAGTACATATATAAGGCACACAGTGACATTACAGTACAGACATCATGCATACAGTGATGTCACAGTATAAACATCTTGCACTCAGATAAAAGGCACAAAGGGACATCACAGTAAAGACATCTTGCACACAGTGATGTCACATTACAGGAGTAAAGAACACAGTGATGTCACAGTATAAACATCATGCACACAGTGATGTCACAGTACAGACTTCATGCAGTGATGTCATAGTACATATATAAGGCACACAGTGACATCACAGTACAAACGTCATGCCTACAGTGATGTTACAGTACAGACATTACGCACACAGTGATGTCACAGTACAGACCTCATGCACACAGTGATGTCACAGTATAAAAATCATGCACTCAGATAAAAGGCACAAAGGGACATCACAGTACAGACATCATGCACACAGTGATGTCACATTACAGGAGTAAAGAACACAGTGATGTCACAGCATAAACATCATGCACTCATTGATGTCACAGTACAGACTTCTTGCAGTGATGTCATTATACATATATAATGCACACAGTGACATCACAGTAAAAACATCATGCGCACAGTGATGTCAAATTACAGGAGTAAAAACACAGTGATGTCACAGTATAAACATCATGCACACAGTGATGTCACAGTACAGACTTCATGCAGTGATGTCACAGTACATACATCATGCACACAGTAATGTCACAGTACAGACATCATGCACACAGTGATGTAACAGTACAGATAAAAGGCACACTGTGACATCACAGTACAGATATCATGTACACAGTAATGTCAATGTAAATATATGGCACACAGTGGCTTCACAGTATAGACATCATGCACACAGTGATGTAACAGTACAGATAAAAGGCACACTGTGAATCACAGTACAGATATCATGCACACAGTAATGTGAGTGTAAATATATGGAACACAGTGGCTTCACAGTACAGTCATCATGCACACAGTGATGTCACAATACAGGATTAAAGCACACAGTGATGTAACAGTATACACATCATTCACACAGTGTTGTCACAGTACAGACATGATGCACATAGTGATGTTAACGTACAGCCATCATGCACACAGTAATGTCACAGTATACACATCATGCACTCAGTGATTTCACAGTACAGACATCATGCACACAGTGATGTCACAGTACAGGCATCATACACACAGTGATGTCACGTTATAGGATTCATGCACTCAGTGATGTTACGGTACAGACATAATGCACACAGTAATGTCACAGTACATATATAAGGCACACAGTGACATTACAGTAGACATCATACATAGAGTGATGTCACAGTATAAACATCTTGCACTCAGATAAAAGGCACAAAGGGACATCACAGTAAAGACATCATGCACACAGTGATGTCACATTACAGGAGTAAAGAACACAGTGATGTCACAGTATAAACATCATGCACACAGTGATGTCACAGTACAGACTTCATGCAGTGATGTCATAGTACATATATAAGGCACACAGTGACATCACAGTACAAACGTCATGCCTACAGTGATGTTACAGTACAGACATTACGCACACAGTGATGTCACAGTACAGACCTCATGCACACAGTGATGTCACAGTATAAAAATCATGCACTCAGATAAAAGGCACAAAGGGACATCACAGTACAGACATCATGCACACAGTGATGTCACATTACAGGAGTAAAGAACACAGTGATGTCACAGCATAAACATCATGCACTCATTGATGTCACAGTACAGACTTCTTGCAGTGATGTCATTATACATATATAATGAACACAGTGACATCACAGTAAAAACATCATGCGCACAGTGATGTCAAATTACAGGAGTAAAAACACAGTGATGTCACAGTATAAACATCATGCACACAGTGATGTCACAGTACAGACTTCATGCAGTGATGTCACAGTACATACATCATGCACACAGTAATGTCACAGTACAGACATCATGCACACAGTGATGTAACAGTACAGATAAAAGGCACACTGTGACATCACAGTACAGATATCATGTACACAGTAATGTCAATGTAAATATATGGCACACAGTGGCTTCACAGTATAGACATCATGCACACAGTGATGTAACAGTACAGATAAAAGGCACACTGTGAATCACAGTACAGATATCATGCACACAGTAATGTGAGTGTAAATATATGGAACACAGTGGCTTCACAGTACAGACATTATGCACACAGTGATGTCACAATGCAGGATTAAAGCACACAGTGATGTAACAGTATACACATCATTCACACAGTGTTATCACAGTACAGACATGATGCACATAGTGAAGTTACCGTACAGCCATCATGCACACAGTAATGTCACAGTATACACATCATGCACTCAGTGATTTCACAGTACAGACATCATGCAAACAGTGATGTCACATTACAGGAGTAAAGAACACAGTGATGTCACAGTATAAACATCATGCACACAGTGATGTCACAGAACAGACTTCATGCAGTGATGTCATAGTACATATATAAGGCACACAGTGACATTACAGTACAAACATCATGCCCAAAGAGATGTCACAGTACAGACATCATGCACACAGTAATGTCACAGTACAGAAATCATGCACACAGTGATGTCACAGTACAAATAAAAGGCACACAGTGACATCATAGTAAGGATATCATGCACACAGTAATGTCAGTGTAAATATATAAGGCACACAGTGGCATCACAGTACAGACAATCATGCACACAGTAAAGTCACAATACAGGATTAAAGCACACAGTGATGTAACTGTATACACATCATGCACACAGTGTTGTCACAATACCGACATCCTACACAAAGTGATGTTACCGTACAGCCATCATGCACACAGTGATGTCACCGTATAAACAACATGCGCTCAGTGATGTCACAGTACAGACATAATGGATTCATGCAAACAGGTATGTCTCAGTACAGACATAATGCACACAGTGATGTCACAGTACAGACATCATACAAACAGTGATGTCACATTACAGAAGTAAAGAACCCAGTGATGTCACAGCATAAACATCATGCACTCATTGATGTCACAGTACAGACTTCTTGCAGTGATGTCATTATACATATATAATGCACACAGTGACATCACAGTACAAACATAATGCGCACAGTGATGTCACAGTACAGACATCCTACACAAAGTGATGTTACCGTACAGCCATCATGCACACAGTGATGTCACCGTATAAACAACATGCACTCAGTGATTTCACAGTACAGACATCATGCACACAGTGATGTCACAGTACAGGCATCATGCACACAGTAATGTCACAGTACAGACATCATGCACACAGTAATGTCACTGTACAGACATCATGCACACAGTAATGTCACAGTACAGACATCATGCACACAGTGATGTCACAGTACAGATAAAAGGCACACTGTGACATCACAGTACAGAAATCATGCAAACAATAATGACAGTGTAAATATATACGGCACACAGTGGCATCACAGTACAGACATCATGCACACAGTGATGTCACGATACAGGGTTAAAGCACACAGTGATGTAACAGTATACACATCATGCACACTGTGTTGTCACAGTTCAGACATCATGCAAATAGTGATGTTATCGTACAGCCATCATGCACACAGTGATGTCACAGTATAAACATCATGCACTCAGTGATTTCACAGTACAGTTGTCATGCACACAGTGATGTCACAGTACAGGCATCATGCACACAGTGATGTAACTTTATAGGATTCATGCACACAGATATGTCACGGTACAGACATAATGCACACAGTAATGTCACAGTACATATATAAGACACACAGTGACATTACAGTACAGACATCATGCAAACAGTGATGTCACATTACAGGAGTAAAGAACACAGTGATGTCACAGTATAAACATCATGCACACAGTGATGTCACAGAACAGACTTCATGCAGTGATGTCATAGTACATATATAAGGCACACAGTGACATTACAGTACAAACATCATGCCCAAAGAGATGTCACAGTACAGACATCATGCACACAGTAATGTCACAGTACAGAAATCATGCACACAGTGATGTCACAGTACAAATAAAAGGCACACAGTGACATCATAGTACAGATATCATGCACACAGTAATGTCAGTGTAAATATATGGCACACAGTGGCTTCACAGTATAGACATCATGCACACAGTGATGTAACAGTACAGATAAAAGGCACACTGTGACATCACAGTACAGATATCATGCACACAGTAATGTGAGTGTAAATATATGGAACACAGTGGCTTCACAGTACAGGCATCATGCACACAGAGATGTCAAAATACAGGATTAAAGCACACAGTGATGTAACAGTATACACAATCTTCACACAGAGTTGTCACAGTGCAGACATGATGCACATAGTGATGTTACCGTACAGACATCATGCACACAGTAATGTCACAGTATACACATCATGCACTCAGTGATTTCACAGTACAGACATCATGCACACAGTGATGCCACAGTACAGGCATCATGCACACAGTGATGTCACGTTATAGGATTCATGCACTCAGTGATGTTACGGTACAGACATAATGCACATAGTAATGTCACAGTACATATATAAGGCACACAGTGACATTACAGTACAGACATCATGCATACAGTGATGTCACAATACTGACATCCTACACAAAGTGATGTTACCGTACAGCCATCATGCACACAGTGATGTCACCGTATAAACAACATGCACTCAGTGATGTCACAGTACAGACATCATGCACACAGTGATGTCACGTTATTGGATTCATGCAAACAGGTTTGTCTCAGTACAGACATAATGCACACAGTGATGTCACAGTACAGACATCATGCAAACAGTGATGTCACATTACAGAAGTAAAGAACACAGTGATGTAACAGTATAAACATCATGCACACAGTGATGTCACAGAACAGACTTCATGCAGTGATGTCATAATACATATATAGGGCACACAGTGACATCACAGTACAAACATCATGCCCACAGTGATGTCAGTGTAAATATATATGGCACATAGTGGCATCACAGTACAGACATCATGCACACAGTGATGTCACAATACAGGATTAAAGCACACAGTGATGTAACAGTATACACATCATGCACACAGTGATGTCACAGTACAAACATCATGCACACAGTGATGTTACCGTACAGCCATCATGCAAACAGTGATGTCACAGAATAAACAACATGCACTCAGTGATTTCACAGTACAGACTTCATGCAGTGATGTCATAGTACATATATAAGGCACAGAGTTACATCAAAGTACAATCATCATGCACACAGTAATGTCACTGTACAGACATCATGCACACAGTAATGTCACAGTACAGACATCATGCACACAGTGATGTCACATTACAGATAAAAGGCACACTGTGACATCACAGTACAGATATCATGCACACAGTAATGACAGTGCAAATATATACGGCACACAGTGGCATCACAGTACAGACATCATGCACACAGTGATGTCACGATACAGGGTTAAAGCACACAGTGATGTAACAGTATACACATCATGCACACTGTGTTGTCACAGTCCAGACATCATGCAAACCGTGATGTTATCGTACAGCCATCATGCATACAGTGATGTCACAGTATAAACATCATGCACTCAGTGATTTCACAGTACAGTAGTCATGCACACAGTGATGTCACAGTACAGGCATCATGCACACAGTGATGTAACTTTATAGGATTCATGCACACAGATATGTCACGGTACAGACATAATGCACACAGTGATGTCAGAGTACATATATAAGACACACAGTGACATTACAGTACAAACATCATGCAAACAGTGATGTCACATTACAGGAGTAAAGAACACAGTGATGTCACAGTATAAACATCATGCACACAGTGATGTCACAGAACAGACTTCATGCAGTGATGTCATAGTACATATATAAGGCACACAGTGACATTACAGTACAAACATCATGCCCAAAGAGATGTCACAGTACAGACATCATGCACACAGTAATGTCACAGTACAGAAATCATGCACACAGTGATGTCACAGTACAAATAAAAGGCACACAGTGACATCATAGTACAGATATCATGCACACAGTAATGTCAGTGTAAATATATGGCACACAGTGGCTTCACAGTATAGACATCATGCACACAGTGATGTAACAGTACAGATAAAAGGCACACTGTGATATCACAGTACAGATATCATGCACACAGTAATGTGAGTGTAAATATATGGAACACAGTGGCTTCACAGTACAGACATCATGCACACAGTGATGTCACAATACAGGATTAAAGCACACAGTGATGTAACAGTATACACATCATTCACACGGTGTTGTCACAGTACAGACATGATGCACATAGTGATGTTACCGTACAGCCATCATGCACACAGTAATGTCACAGTATACACATCATGCACTCAGTGATTTCACAGTACAGACATCATGCACACAGTGATGTCACAGTACAGGCATCATGCACACAGTGATGTCACGTTATAGGATTCATGCACTCAGTGATGTTACGGTACAGACATAATGCACACAGTAATGTCACAGTACATATATAAGGCACACAGTGACATTACAGTACAGACATCATGCATACAGTGATGTCACAATACCGACATCCTACACAAAGTGATGTTACCGTACAGCCATCATGCACACAGTGATGTCACCGTATAAACAACATGCACTCAGTGATGTCACAGTACAGACATCATGCACACAGTGATGTCACGTTATTGGATTCATGCAAACAGGTTTGTCTCAGTACAGACATAATGCACACAGTGATGTCACAGTACAGACATCATGCAAACAGTGATGTCACATTACAGAAGTAAAGAACACAGTGATGTAACAGTATAAACATCATGCACACAGTGATGTCACAGAACAGACTTCATGCAGTGATGTCATAATACATATATAGGGCACACAGTAACATCACAGTACAAACATCATGCCCACAGTGATGTCAGTGTAAATATATATGGCACATAGTGGCATCACAGTACAGACATCATGCACACAGTGATGTCACAATACAGGATTAAAGCACACAGTGATGTAACAGTATACACATCATGCACACAGTGATGTCACAGTACAAACATCATGCACACAGTGATGTTACCGTACAGCCATCATGCAAACAGTGATGTCACAGTACAAACATCATGCACTCAGTGATTTCACAGTACAGACTTCATGCAGTGATGTCATAGTACATATATAAGGCACAGAGTTACATCAAAGTACAATCATCATGCACACAGTAATGTCACTGTACAGACATCATGCACACAGTAATGTCACAGTACAGACATCATGCACACAGTGATGTCACATTACAGATAAAAGGCACACTGTGACATCACAGTACAGATATCATGCACACAGTAATGACAGTGCAAATATATACGGCACACAGTGGCATCACAGTACAGACATCATGCACACAGTGATGTCACGATACAGGGTTAAAGCACACAGTGATGTAACAGTATACACATCATGCACACTGTGTTGTCACAGTCCAGACATCATGCAAACCGTGATGTTATCGTACAGCCATCATGCATACAGTGATGTCACAGTATAAACATCATGCACTCAGTGATTTCACAGTACAGTAGTCATGCACACAGTGATGTCACAGTACAGGCATCATGCACACAGTGATGTAACTTTATAGGATTCATGCACACAGATATGTCACGGTACAGACATAATGCACACAGTGATGTCAGAGTACATATATAAGACACACAGTGACATTACAGTACAAACATCATGCAAACAGTGATGTCACATTACAGGAGTAAAGAACACAGTGATGTCACAGTATAAACATCATGCACACAGTGATGTCACAGAACAGACTTCATGCAGTGATGTCATAGTACATATATAAGGCACACAGTGACATTACAGTACAAACATCAGGCCCAAAGAGATGTCACAGTACAGACATCATGCACACAGTAATGTCACAGTACAGAAATCATGCACACAGTGATGTCACAGTACAAATAAAAGGCACACAGTGACATCATAGTACAGATATCATGCACACAGTAATGTCAGTGTAAATATATGGCACACAGTGGCTTCACAGTATAGACATCATGCACACAGTGATGTAACAGTACAGATAAAAGGCACACTGTGATATCACAGTACAGATATCATGCACACAGTAATGTGAGTGTAAATATATGGAACACAGTGGCTTCACAGTACAGACATCATGCACACAGTGATGTCACAATACAGGATTAAAGCACACAGTGATGTAACAGTATACACATCATTCACACAGTGTTGTCACAGTACAGACATGATGCACATAGTGATGTTACCGTACAGCCATCATGCACACAGTAATGTCACAGTATACACATCATGCACTCAGTGATTTCACAGTACAGACATCATGCACACAGTGATGTCACAGTACAGGCATCATGCACACAGTGATGTCACGTTATAGGATTCATGCACTCAGTGATGTTACGGTACAGACATAATGCACACAGTAATGTCACAGTACATATATAAGGCACACAGTGACATTACAGTACAGACATCATGCATACAGTGATGTCACAGTATAAACATCTTGCACTCAGATAAAAGGCACAAAGGGACATCACAGTAAAGACATAATGCACACAGTCATGTCACATTACAGGAGTAATGAACACAGTGATTTCACAGTATAAACATCATGCACACAGTGATGTCACAGTACAGACTTCATGCAGTGATGTCATAGTACATATATAAGGCACACAGTGACATCACAGTACAAACGTCATGCCCACAGTGATGTTACAGTACAGACATTACGCACACAGTGATGTCACAGTACAGACATCATGCACACAGTGATGTCACAGTATAAAAATCATGCACTCAGATAAAAGGCACAAAGGGACATCACAGTACAGACATCATGCACACAGTGATGTCACATTACAGGAGTAAAGAACACAGTGATGTCACAGCATAAACATCATGCACTCATTGATGTCACAGTACAGACTTCTTGCAGTGATGTCATTATACATATATAATGCACACAGTGACATCACAGTACAAACATCATGCGCACAGTAATGTCAAATTACAGGAGTAAAAACACAGTGATGTCACAGTATAAACATCATGCACACAGTGATGTCACAGTACAGACTTCATGCAGTGATGTCATAGTACATATATAAGGCACACAGTGACATCACAGTACAAACATCATGTGCACAGTGATGTCACAGTACAGACATCATGCACACAGTAATGTCACAGTACAGACATCATGCACACAGTGATGTAACAGTACAGATAAAAGGCACACTGTGACATCACAGTACAGATATCATGTACACAGTAATGTCAATGTAAATATATGGCACACAGTGGCTTCACAGTATAGACATCATGCACACAGTGATGTAACACTACAGATAAAAGGCACACTGTGACATCACAGTACAGATATCATGCACACAGTAATGTGAGTGCAAATATATGGAACACAGTGGCTTCACAGTACAGACATCATGCACACAGTGATGTCACAATACAGGATTAAAGCACACAGTGATGTAACAGTATACACATCATTCACACAGTGTTGTCACAGTACAGACATGATGCACATAGTGATGTTACCGTACAGCCATCATGCACACAGTAATGTCACGGTATACACATCATGCACTCAGTGATTTCACAGTACAGACATCATGCACACAGTGATGTCACAGTACAGGCATCATACACACAGTAATGTCACGGTATACACATCATGCACTCAGTGATTTCACAGTACAGACATCATGCAAACAGTGATGTCACATTACAGGAGTAAAGAACACAGTGATGTCACAGTATAAACATCATGCACACAGTGATGTCACAGAACAGACTTCATGCAGTGATGTCATAGTACATATATAAGGCACACAGTGACATTACAGTACAAACATCATGCCCAAAGAGATGTCACAGTACAGACATCATGCACACAGTAATGTCACAGTACAGAAATCATGCACACAGTGATGTCACAGTACAAATAAAAGGCACACAGTGACATCATAGTAAGAATATCATGCACACAGTAATGTCAGTGTAAATATATAAGGCACACAGTGGCATCACAGTACAGACAATCATGCACACAGTGATGTCACAATACAGGATTAAAGCACACAGTAATGTAACTGTATACACATCATGCACACAGTGTTGTCACAATACCGACATCCTACACAAAGTGATGTTACCGTACAGCCATCATGCATACAGTGATGTCACCGTATAAACAACAGGCACTCAGTGATGTCACAGTACAGACATCATGCACACAGTGATGTCACGTTATTGGATTCATGCAAACAGGTATGTCTCAGTACAGCCATAATGCACACAGTGATGTCACAGTACAGACATCATACAAACAGTGATGTCACATTACAGAAGTAAAGAACACAGTGATGTAACAGTATAAACATCATGCACACAGTGATGTCACAGAACAGACATCATGCAGTGATGTCATAGTACATATATAAGGCACACAGTGACATCACAGTACAAACATCATGCCCACAGTGATGTCAGTGTAAATATATATGGCACATAGTGGCATCACAGTACAGACATCATGCACACAGTGATGTCACAATACAGGATTAAAGCACACAGTTATGTAACAGTATACACATCATGCACACAGTGATGTCACAGTACAAACGTCATGCACACAGTGATGTTACCGTACAGCCATCATGCACAGTGATGTCACAGTATAAACATCATGCACTCAGTGATTTCACAGTACAGACTTCATGCAGGGATGTCATAGTACATATATAAGGCACAGAGTTACATCAAAGTACAAACATCATGCACACAGTAATGTCACTGTACAGACATCATGCACACAGTAATGTCACAGTACAGACATCATGCACACAGTGATGTCACAGTACATATATAAGGCACACAGTGACATTACTGTACAGACATTGTGCAAACAGTGATGTCACATTACAGGAGTAAAGAACACAATGATGTCACAGTATAAACAACATGCACACAGTGATTTCACAGAACAGACTTCATGCAGTGATGTCATAGTACATATATAAGGCACACAGTGACATTACATTACAAACATCATGCCCACAGTGATGTCACAGTACAGACATTACGCACACAGTGATGTCACAGTACAGACATCATGCTTACAGTGATGTCACAGTATAAACATCTTGCACTCAGATAAAAGGCACAAAGGTACATCACAGTACAGACATCATGCACACAGTGATGTCACAGTACATATATAAAGCACACAGTGACATTACAGTACAGACATCATGCAAACAGTGATGTCACATTACAGAAGTAAAGAACACAGTGATGTAACAGTATAAACATCATGCACACAGTGATGTCACAGTACAGACTTCATGCAGTGATGTCATAGCACATATATAAGGCACAGAGTTACATCAAAATACAAACATCATGCACACAGTAATGTCACAGTACAGACATCATGTAAGAAAAGGAAAAATAGGAGGGGAGGAATCCTCCAGCTCACCTGACACGTATGTTGTGTGTCGCTGACATCGCACGAATCCTCGTGTCGGCACACGATATTGAATAGCAGAGGGTAACAGAAAGTTGGATTCAGCGCTGTATGTGGAATAAAACGGAAACTATTTTCAAGTTTTACTAGTCTTTTAGTTAAAAAGGTCCAAAGGTATGGAGTCCTAGTGTGCAAGAAGGAATATCGATCCAGTGATGGAGCCTACGCGTTTCAGACGTGTCCAACGTCCTTAATCATGGCTGTTAATGATTTGCGACTGAAGCCCTGGTTTTTATGTGTGTTTTTTTTCCCGGTGTAGCAGCTGTATTTTGATTGCATTCCAGGTCATTGGGAGTCCCCGGAACGCAAACCGGATACAGTCAGATTTTCGTTAAAGATGTTTTATTTAGTGCTCACCGCTAACAGTAGAAACATTGTATGGCACATTCACTTAGGTTCAAAGGTGAGAAATTAATGTCTAAAATAAGAGCATTGTTTTATTTACGTCGCTTTCCTGTAGTACATGGAACTGATTGTGGTGCTGGATTGTATGACCTGGTCTGTTTGTAGTTTTGTGTGTCTACGTATTTTATTTGCGTTCCAGGCCTCTTGTATGTGTTGGAACGCAGGACTGGCCAATAGGAAGACACAGACCAGGCACAACTTTTTGTCCAGCTGTACAGTGATCCATTTCGTTCTCGGTAAGTATGTGAAGATTAATTTTATGTCTACGAAAAACGGTATAATATATTTGTTTACTCCCATTTGACAGTTTTGTTTTATTTTATTTGAACTATACTATTTTGATTTTATTGGAGTAAGTAATGTGAATAATGTAAGGCCACATTGGAATGTGACACATGTCAGTTTTCTATTCAGTTGTTTTGTTTGGGCTTTCAGTTTCGCTGGCCTGGATTGAAAGTCTGGAGTGCGGGGAGTGTGGGAAAACAGAGAAATGGCTAAAAAAGTCATTATGTGGCATTGTTTGCATAACAAGAAGCACATGTTATGTATGCAAACAAGTAAATGACATGGTGTACAACTGGAGAGGCAGATGTATTAGACACAGCTGATCTAAATTTTTAGTTTTGTTATTTAACATTGTTTCTTTTTATTACTTTTTATTATGAGAGGAGATGATTATTGTATTGGCATGGCTATTTGTCAGTACTGGAACATAAGTTCTTTCTTCAGGTTAAGACCATTGGGGAACCTTGTTTTTAGTCTGTAAATCCAGTAAGCCTCCCTTAGGTGGGTTTTGTGTTTTAAATCCCCCCCCCCTCTCTTGGAGAGATGAATTTTTTCTATGGCGTAGCATCGTAGAGTTTTTGTTGCTCTATTGTGTTGGTATATAAAATGTTTAGACGCACTTGAAATATTTGTGATATTTGGGTTTCTCACGTAGCTGAGGTGCTCTAAGATTCTGGTTTTGAATTTCCGGTTCGTGCAACCTATGTATTTTAATTGGCATTCTATGCATTCAATAACATAAATGACGGATTCGGTGTTACAATTGATGTAATTATGAATTGTAAACGTATCTGAATGTGTAGAGTCGCAGAAGGTTTTGGTGGGGTGGGCATAGGAGCATACCTTGCAGGGATGTTGTCCGCACTTGTAAAAGCCTTTGTTTTCTAACCATGTTGTTTTTATTTCGTTTGACATGAAGAGAGATGGAGAGAGAAGACTGCCTAATGACGGCGCCTTTCTGGTCACTATTCTGCATCCTCCTTTCAAGATGGATCGTAGGTTATCGTCTTCCATGAGGATGGGTAGGTATCTGTTCACTATTTGTTTGATTTCTAAAAATTGGTTACTTTGTTGGAGAATCAATGTGGGTTGATTGGTGTCAGACTGGTTTATTTTCTTATGTTGTTCAAGTAACTGAGTTCGAGATTTTTTTGCAGTGATGTCACATGCTCTGTTTAAGGACCATTGTGGATAGCCTCTATTTTTAAGCCTTGTCATAATTTGTTTTTGTTCTATATCATATTGGATGGCTGTGCTACAGTTCCTTTTTGCTCAATGTAATTCTCCAACTGGGATAGCCCTAATTGTTTGTTTAGAGTGGTTGCTTCTGGCGTGAAGTATAGTGTTTGCAGATGTGGGTTTGCGATAAGTTTGTGTTGTAATGACTTGACCTATCGTTCCTTTTAGTTCTAAATCCAAGAATATAATTTTTGTTTTATCATAGTTGTATGTGAACTTGAGGTTATAGGGGTTTTGATTTAGGAATTCTACAAAGTTGGGAATAGTGTCAGTATGTCCTTTCCATATAAGTAGGAGATCATCGATATATCTTCCTTACCACTCTATGTCATTGCCAAATGGGTTGTTGCTGGAAAAAATTTGAGATTCCTCCCACCACGCCATGACCAAATTGGCTATTGAGGGGGAGAATTTTGCTCCCATAGAGACACCTTTTAGTTGAAGGTAATATTTACCGTCAAATTGGAAGAAGTCGTGTGTCATCAGAAACATAAGCACACTTAAGATGTAGTTTTGAAAATTTTTGTCGTATGTACTGTGTGTAGAAAGGTGGCTCTCTAAGGCAGCGTAGGCAACTTGGTGTGGAATAGATGTATAGAGAGAGACTACGTCACATGTTAACCAGATGTAATTATCATTCCAACATTTGTTATGTAGGGAATTCAGAACATTCTTTGTATATTTTAAAAAACACACATAAAAACCAGGGCTTCAGTCGCAAATCATTAACAGCCATGATTAAGGACGTTGGACACGTCTGAAACGCGTAGGCTCGATCACTTGATCGATATTCCTTCTTGCACACTAGGACTCCATACCTTTGGACCTTTTTAACTAAAAGACTAGTAAAACTTGGAAATAGTTTCCGTTTTATTCCAAATACAGCGCTGAATCCAACTTTCTGTTACCCTCTGCTACAGACATCATGCACACAGTAATGTCACAGTACAGACATCATGCACACAGTGATGTAACAGTACAGATAAAAGGCACACTGTGACATCACAGTACAGATATCATGCACACAGTAATGTGAGTGTAAATATATGGAACACAGTGGCTTCACAGTACAGACATCATGCACACAGTGATGTCACAATACAGGGTTAAAGCACACAGTGATGTAACAGTATACACATCATGCACACTGTGTTGTCACAGTCCAGACATCATGCAAACAGTGATGTTATCGTACAGCCATCATGCACACAGTGATGTCACAGTATAAACATCATGCACTCAGTGTTTTCACAGTACAGACGTCATGCACACAGTGATGTCACAGTACAAGCATCATGCACACAGTGATGTAACGTTATAGGATTCATGCACACAGTTATATCACGGTACAGACATAATGCACACAGTGATGTCACAGTATATATATAAGATACACAGTGACATTACAGTACAGACATCATGCAAACAGTGATGTCACATTACAGGAGTAAAAAACACAGTGATGTCACAGTTTAAACATCATGCACACAGTGATGTCACAGAACAGACTTCATGCAGTGATGTCATAGTACATATATAAGGCACACAGTGACATTACAGTACAAACATCATGCCTAAAGAGATGTCACAGTACAGACATCATGCACACAGTAATGTCACAGTACAGAAATCATGCACACAGTGATGTCACAGTACAAATAAAAGGCACACAGTGACATCATAGTACAGATATCATGCACACAGTAATGTCAGTGTAAATATATGGCACACAGTGGCTTCACAGTATAGACATCATGCACGCAGTGATGTAACAGTACAGATAAAAGGCACACAGTGACATCATAGTAAGGATATCATGCACACAGTAATGTCAGTGTAAATATATAAGGCACACAGTGGCATCACAGTACAGACAATCATGCACACAGTGATGTCACAATACAGGATTAAAGCACACAGTGATGTAACTGTATACACATCATGCACACAGTGTTGTCACAATACCGACATCCTACACAAAGTGATGTTACCGTACAGCCATCATGCACACAGTGATGTCACCGTATAAACAACATGCACTCAGTGGCATCACAGTACAGACATCATGCACACAGTGATGTCACATTATTGGATTCATGCAAAAAGGTATGTCTCAGTACAGACATAATGCACACAGTGATGTCACAGTACAGACATCATACAAACAGTGATGTCACATTACAGAAGTAAAGAACACAGTGATGTAACAGTATAAACATCATGCACACAGTGATGTCACAGAACAGACTTCATGCAGTGATGTCATAGTACATATATAAGGCACACAGTGACATCACAGTACAAACATCATGCCCACAGAGATGTAAGTGTAAATATATATGGCACATAGTGGCATCACAGTACAGACATCATGCACACAGTGATGTCACAATACAGGATTAAAGCACACAGTGATGTAACAGTATACACATCATGCACACAGTGATGTCACAGTACAAACATCATGCACACAGTGATGTTACCGTACAGATAAAAGGCACACTGTGACATCACAGTACAGATATCATGCACACAGTAATGACAGTGTAAATATATACGGCACACAGTGGCATCACAGTACAGACATCATGCACACAGTGATGTCACGATACAGGGTTAAAGCACACAGTGATGTAACAGTATACACATCATGCACACTGTGTTGTCACAGTCCAGACATCATGCAAACAGTGATGTTATCGTACAGCCATCATGCACACAGTGATGTCACAGTATAAACATCATGCACTCAGTGATTTCACAGTACAGACGTCATGCACACAGTGATGTCACAGTACAGGCATCATGCACACAGTGATGTAACGTTATAGGATTCATGCACACAGTTATATCACGGTACAGACATAATGCACACAGTGATGTCACAGTATATATATAAGATACACAGTGACATTACAGTACAGACATCATGCAAACAGTGATGTCACATTACAGGAGTAAAGAACACAGTGATGTCACAGTATAAACATCATGCACACAGTGATGTCACAGAACAGACTTCATGCAGTGATGTCATAGTACATATATAAGGCACACAGTGACATTACAGTACAAACATCATGCCCAAAGAGATGTCACAGTACAGACATCATGCACACAGTAATGTCACAGTACAAATAAAAGGCACACAGTGACATCATAGTACAGATATCATGCACACAGTAATGTCAGTGTAAATATATGGCACACAGTGGCTTCACAGTATAGACATCATGCACACAGTGATGTAACAGTACAGATAAAAGGCACACAGTGACATCATAGTAAGGATATCATGCACACAGTAATGTCAGTGTAAATATATAAGGCACACAGTGGCATCACAGTACAGACAATCATGCACACAGTGATGTCACAATACAGCATTAAAGCACACAGTGATGTAACTGTATACACATCATGCACACAGTGATGTTACCGTACAGCCATCATGCACACAGTGATGTCACCGTATAAACAACATGCACTCAGTGGCATCAAAGTACAGACATCATGCACACAGTGATGTCACATTATTGGATTCATGCAAAAAGGTATGTCTCAGTACAGACATAATGCACACAGTGATGTCACAGTACAGACATCATACAAACAGTGATGTCACATTACAGAAGTAAAGAACACAGTGATGTAACAGTATAAACATCATGCACACAGTGATGTCACAGAACAGACTTCATGCAGTGATGTCATAGTACATATATAAGGCACACAGTGACATCACAGTACAAACATCATGCCCACAGAGATGTCAGTGTAAATATATATGGCACATAGTGGCATCACAGTACAGACATCATGCACACAGTGATGTCACAATACAGGATTAAAGCACACAGTGATGTAACAGTATACACATCATGCACACAGTGATGTCACAGTACAAACATCATGCACACAGTGATGTTACCGTACAGCCATCATGCACACAGTGATGTCACAGTATAAACATCATGCACTCAGTGATTTCACAGTACAGACATCATGCACACAGTGATGTCACAGTACAGGCCTCATGCACACAGTGATGTCACGTTATAGGGTTCATGCACACAGTTATGTGACGGTACAGACATAATGCACACAGTGATGTCACAGTACATATATAAGGCACACAGTGACATTACTGTACAGACATTGTGCAAACAGTGATGTCACATTACAGGAGTAAAGAACACAGTGATGTCACAGTATAAACAACATGCACACAGTGATGTCACATAACAGACTTCATGCAGTGATGTCATAGTACATATATAAGGCACACAGTGACATTACATTACAAACATCATGCCCACAGTGATGTCACAGTACAGACATTACGCACACAGTGATGTCACAGTACAGACATCATGCTTACAGTGATGTCACAGTATAAAAATCTTGCACTCAGATAAAAGGCACAAAGGGACATCACAGTACAGACATCATGTACACAGTGATGTCACAGTACATATATAAAGCACACAGTGACATTACAGTACAGACATCATGCAAACAGTGATGTCACATTACAGAAGTAAAGAACACAGTGATGTAACAGTATAAACATCATGCACACAGTGATGTCACAGTACAGACTGCATGCAGTGATGTCATAGTACATATATAAGGCACAGAGTTACATCAAAGTACAAACATCATGCACACAGTAATGCCACTGTACAGACATCATGCACACAGTAATGTCACAGTACAGACATCATGCACACAGTGATGTCACAGTACAGATAAAAGGCACACTGTGACATCACAGTACAGATATCATGCACACAGTAATGACAGTGTAAATATATACGGCACACAGTGGCATCACAGTACAGACATCATGCACACAGTGATGTCACGATACAGTGTTAAAGCACACAGTGATGTAACAGTATACACATCATGCACACTGTGTTGTCACAGTCCAGACATCATGCAAACAGTGATGTTATCGTACAGCCATCATGCACACAGTGATGTCACAGTATAAACATCATGCACTCAGTGATTTCACAGTACAGACGTCATGCACACAGTAATGTCACAGTACAGGCATCATGCAAACAGTGATGTAACGTTATAGGATTCATGCACACAGATATGTCACGGTACAGACATAATGCACACAGTGATGTCACAGTACATATATTAGACACACAATGACATTACAGTACAGACATCATTTAAACAGTGATGTCACATTACAGGAGTAAAGAACACAGTGATGTCACAGTATAAACATCATGCACACAGTGAAGTCACAGTACAGACTTCATGCAGTGATGTCATAGTACATATATAAGGCACAGAGTTACATCAAAGTACAAACATCATGCACACAGTAATGTCACAGTACAGATATCATGCACACAGTAATGTCACAGTACAGACATCATGCACACAGTGATGTCACAGTACAGATATCATGCACACAGTAATGACAGTTTAAATATATACGGCACACAGTGGCATCACAGTACAGACATCATGCACACAGTGATGTCACGATACAGGGTTAAAGCACACAGTGATGTAACAGTATACACATCATGCACTCAGTGATTTCACAGTACAGACGTCATGCACACAGTGATGTCACAGTACAGGCATCATGCACACAGTGATGTAACGTTATAGGATTCATGCACGCAGTTATGTCACGGTACAGACATAATGCACACAGTGATGTCACAGTACATATATAAGACACACAGTGACATTACAGTACAGACATCATGCACAAAGTGATGTCACAGCACAGACATTATGCACATAGTGCTGTTACTGTACAGCTATCATGCACACAGTGATATTACCTTACAGCCATCATGCACACAGTGATGTCACAGTATAGACATCATGCACAGTGTTGTCACAGTACAGACATCATGCACAAAGTGATGTCACAGTACAGATGAAAGGCACACAGTGACATCACAGTACAGACATCATGCACAAAGGGATGTCACAGTACAGACATCATGCACATAGTGATGTTACCGTACAGCCATCATGCACACAGTGATGCCACAGTATAAACAGTATGGACTCAGTGATGTCACAGTACAGACATCATGCACACAGTGATGCCACAGTACAGACATCATGCACATAGTTATGTTACCGTACAGCCATCATACACACAGTGAAGTCACAGTATAGACATCATGCAAACTGTGATGTCATAGTGCAGACCTCATGCACACAGTGATGTCACAGTAAAGATGAAAGGCACACAGTGACATCACAGTACAGACATAATGCACAAAGTAATGTTACAGTACAGACATCATACACATAGTGATGTTACCGTACAGCCATCATGCTCCCAGTGATGTCACAGTATAAACATCATGCACTAAGTGATTTCACAGTACAGGCATCATGCACACAGTGATGTCACAGTACAGACATCATGCACATAGTGATGTTACCGTACAGCAATCAAGCATACAGTGATACCACCGTATAGACATCATGTAAACTGTGATGTCATAGTACAGACCTCATGCACACAGTGATGAGAAAACCTATATAAGTCTCATGTACATATATACACAAGAAAAATTCTCGTACAGACATATGTGAGTCCAAATAATTTTATTGTTCCACAAATGGAATACCCTCCCAAAGACGTCTATACAAAAAACATACAATTTAAAACATACTTAAAATCAGACCTTCCGAGACGGTCAATGCACCACCATAGCCAATATATTGCAATTATGCACAATGCAAATAGGTAAATTTTGCAAGACAGCTGGAGTAGTGTACCTTATTACATGCCCATGCCCCCTAAACTATGTGGGTAAAACAGCACGACAGTTACGTCGTCGTATTAGGGAGCATGTTGGAGATATTACTCATGGTAGGGACACCCCAATATCTAAACACGTGCATGCAAAACACCAAGGCCAGGCAGCAGTGTTAAAATTTCAAGCAATTGAACTTGTCAGACCCCCCAAAAGAGGAGGGGACTGGGATAACCTGATTTTACGGAAGGAAGCGCAGTGGATCCATAGACTGGAATGCATACGGCCACTTGGTCTAAATGAGCAGACTAACTATACATGTTTTATTTAAAATGTGTGATACCATCCCCCTATAGGTGTTTTACCTCGGGGAGGATGAGTGTGTATCTGCATTTGTGCATTACTTATTTGAGATAGCTATACTTATTAGCCAACATACAAAGAGATCGTCTTGTCAGTTTTCTTAAGAATAGGGATTTTGGCAACTTCATCCACCTCATATGTGTTTTTACTTTTGAGTTGTTTTGTGAGGTTGCCCACTTGCGGTGGTACACTGTGCCGCAAGATATACCTACAATATATTATCGTTTAGCGCTTACCTCCTCGTGTTTGGCAGTTCGGGCGACACGTCCTTGGCTTCCACTGCGCCTGCGCGTTCGGCTTGATGCGGCCGATGATGACCCCTGGCTGTCAGCTGACGGCGGGGGGTCACATGGGCAGGTGTCACGAATCGAGAGGGTGTTGTGATTGGTCAATTCATGTTTTGCCGCCGTATGCGATGGGTGGAGTTTAGCGTTTATAGTAACCTAGCGCCTGCTATGGAGTATGCCGTTGACATCGATACGTGCATCTTCCCGTGACGCACAGCGGAATATCCGCTGTTGAATATTAATATCGCTGGTGATGAGGCCAGAGTTACCAAGATACGGACCCCTGAGGATGAGTATCTGAAACGCGTAGGGTCGTTTAATGTTTAAGGAATGTGTGCATTGGGGACAATATATTGTGTGAAACCCAGCGTTAGGAGATCCGTAATTGTCGGACACCTATGCTACAATTAGGGTTTGTACTACTGTTGTGCTCTGGGTATATGCTGATTCCTACAACTATCGTTTATACACAGAGATATAGGTATCATAATAACTCAGTGTTTTCTTCGTTTAATACATTTTTTAAATTTTCACGGTGGGGCTTATGTCACAGTGGTGTGTTACCCCTGTTTTTAAACTAGTTACTATTAAAGATATCTTTTTACTCAGTTGTCATTTCAGTGAACCTTATAATTAAAATTCTTTATATTGTGGGAGCACAATTAGATTCTATCTAACTATACAGTGAAACTATATTTAATCTATACAGTCAATAATTTTGTTTTATCTGGGTATGGCAGCCTTTGCACTCTCAGATTTAAACACAGAAGGGTGGATGAGTGAGGCTAAAAGTGTTTTCTCTGAATGTGAACTGGTGTATACAGTTCAGGGTGCGTCTCTTAAATCTACCTTTAAAAACCTTAATAGATTGCATAAAGACTATACGAGAAGTTGGTGGGAGATCCAGAGTCTGGAAAACTATTTAAAGAATAAGATAGTTCCCAGAGGCCTCAGGGTCCCCATTGTCCCAGCATTAAGACTAAAAACTGCTAATATAAAAGAAAGATGGGAACAGGAGATTACAGGGAGTTCACTTAGGCTTATGCAGATTTTGATAGAGGAGGAAAAAATTCAGTTCGACTCTATTAGTGCTGAGCTTAAAAAAGAGATTGAGGCAGCTAAGTCCCTGGTAGATACCCCTGGTTTTGATAAACGGGATAAAATCCTTCAACAAACTTTAGAGAGATTTACCAATCATCTTAAGGAACGCAAACACTTCCAATTCCAGAGAGATCTACAGGAATTTAGGGAGAAAAAAGCGTATGATTTTGTCCATACACAACAACAACAATATCAACAGACCAATAGGGGGCCGAGGGAATCTGACCCTTCCACATCAGAGAGTGAAACCACAGACTCTGAAAGAGTGGGCCCATTTTTCGGTGGTAGCGGTGGGAAACAAAAGTTTAGGGGAGGAGCTAGAGGTAGAAATAGAGGCCGTGGTAGAGCCTCTTCTAATAGTGGCAATAATTTTTTAGCCAACAATCCTCCCATTTCCCGCTATATGCTGAGGGGACAAAAGGATTAATGAAGGGAAAAAATATGGATAGACTACAAATCATTAACCTATCTGAATACAATTTGAGCGCATCAGAGAATACATTATTAGAGAAAGGACTTTCCTTTGTCCCCACAGTTAAATTTGACTCTTTCTCGTGGATAAAAGATCTTAATTTATTTGCTCGCAAACTCAAATGGATTAAATTTTTCAAACACCACAATAGAAAAAAATGTATGGAACTAGGGTTGGAAGAGTCTGATATGGAAGGCCTTGCAGCCTTGGAGGGGTTATTAGAGGAATCTGGAAGAGCTCCAGGTATAGGTCCCTTTACCAACCTAAAAATGAAGAGTAGAAAGCTGCCACCTATAGGAGATTTTACCAATGTGGATTTATTTGTGGATATGGTGGGAGATGAGATCAAAAATCTTAGTCAGGATAGTAGGGGCATGGATAACAATTTGTCCTGGTCTGAACGACTAGCTCTGACCACTCTAGAGAAGAAACAGAACATCGTTTTAAAAGCATCTGATAAAGGTGGGAACATTGTGGTCATGAGTAGGGATGATTATAAAAAAATGTGTGAGGACATTTTGTTTAACCATAATTGTTACACCATTTTAAAGGATAACCCCACAGCACTATTCAAGAAGGAGTTGCTGAGCATTCTGAGTGATGCAAAGAGCAGATCCTTGATTAGTGCAGGAGAGTTTGGGTTCCTGTACCCACAATTTCCTGTTATGGCGTGTTTCTATAGCCTGCCCAAAATCCACAAAGGGTATCCTCCCTTACGTGGCAGACCCATTGTTTCAGGCATTAACAATTTAACTCAAAATGTGAGCACTTATGTTGATCAGGTGCTGCGTCCCTTTGTCTTAAGTCTTACATCATATGTACGTGACACCATGGATGTCTTGAAACAGATTGATGGTATTTCTCTGGAGAAAGATACAATTCTGGCTAGTTTGGATGTTGAGGCTTTGTATTCATCTATACCTCACAAATGTGGCTATAAAGCGATCGAGTACTATTTGGGATCAAGAGGTACACAGTTTGCTGCTCACAACCAATTTGTTTTACAGTTACTACAGTTTGTTCTTGAAAAAAATATATTTATATTTGAAGATAAGATCTTTCATCAGCAATGTGGTACTGCAATGGGGAGTCCTGCTGCTCCCACCTATGCTAATTTATTTCTTGGCTGGTGGGAGGAGACAATTGTTTTTGGTGACAAATTTGTCAATTGGACTTCATCCGTTGGTTTGTGGATTAGATATATTGATGACGTGCTTATTCTCTGGAACTCTACAGCAGATGAGTTCCATAGGTTTGTAGCAGCCCTCAATAAAAATGATGTAGGACTTAGGTTTACATGTGAGATCAGTGAGAATGAATTGTCTTTTCTAGACTTGAAAATTACAAAAACGGAAGGAGGCACAATCCGCACAAAGGTACATCGGAAAGAAACAGCAACTAATAGTTTTTTGCAATGGAATAGCTGTCATCCTTATTCCCTCAAACGTGGCATTCCGAAAGGCCAATTTATGAGAGTACGTAGGAACTGTAGCTCTATGGGTGATTTTGAGTGCCAGGCCCAGGAACTCAAAACAAGATTGAAGGATAGAGGCTTCCCCGAGAGTGTCATCAGAAAGGCCTATGAGGGAGCTAGAGATGCAGATAGGCAATGCCTTCTGGTCCCTAAAAAACGGAAAGAGGAACAAGTTACCAGACTCATAGGCACCTATGATTCAAAACAGAATGACATTATGCAGATACTGAATAGGTATTGGCGTATTCTCAGTTCTGATATAGATCTAGCAGACCAGATCACACAGAGGCCTTCTGTCACGTATCGGAGAGGGAAAAATATAAGGGACAGAGTCATGCACAGCTGTTTTGACCCCATTTCACCTAGGGATACATGGCTGGATAGACAAATACCAGGCACTTTTAGATGCGGTGGTTGTAAAGCCTGTGATTTCATTCTAAAAGGGAATAGCTTTACCAGTGTTGTCACACAAAAACAATACAATATTCGGGACTATGTCAATTGCAAGACAGCTGGAGTAGTGTACCTTATTACATGCCCATGCCCCCTAAACTATGTGGGTAAAACAGCACGACAGTTACGTCGTCGTATTAGGGAGCATGTTGGAGATATTACTCATGGTAGGGACACCCCAATATCTAAACACGTGCATGCAAAACACCAAGGCCAGGCAGCAGTGTTAAAATTTCAAGCAATTGAACTTGTCAGACCCCCCAAAAGAGGAGGGGACTGGGATAACCTGATTTTACGGAAGGAAGCGCAGTGGATCCATAGACTGGAATGCATACGGCCACTTGGTCTAAATGAGCAGACTAACTATACATGTTTTATTTAAAATGTGTGATACCATCCCCCTATAGGTGTTTTACCTCGGGGAGGATGAGTGTGTATCTGCATTTGTGCATTACTTATTTGAGATAGCTATACTTATTAGCCAACATACAAAGAGATCGTCTTGTCAGTTTTCTTAAGAATAGGGATTTTGGCAACTTCATCCACCTCATATGTGTTTTTACTTTTGAGTTGTTTTGTGAGGTTGCCCACTTGCGGTGGTACACTGTGCCGCAAGATATACCTACAATATATTATCGTTTAGCGCTTACCTCCTCGTGTTTGGCAGTTCGGGCGACACGTCCTTGGCTTCCACTGCGCCTGCGCGTTCGGCTTGATGCGGCCGATGATGACCCCTGGCTGTCAGCTGACGGCGGGGGGTCACATGGGCAGGTGTCACGAATCGAGAGGGTGTTGTGATTGGTCAATTCATGTTTTGCCGCCGTATGCGATGGGTGGAGTTTAGCGTTTATAGTAACCTAGCGCCTGCTATGGAGTATGCCGTTGACATCGATACGTGCATCTTCCCGTGACGCACAGCGGAATATCCGCTGTTGAATATTAATATCGCTGGTGATGAGGCCAGAGTTACCAAGATACGGACCCCTGAGGATGAGTATCTGAAACGCGTAGGGTCGTTTAATGTTTAAGGAATGTGTGCATTGGGGACAATATATTGTGTGAAACCCAGCGTTAGGAGATCCGTAATTGTCGGACACCTATGCTACAATTAGGGTTTGTACTACTGTTGTGCTCTGGGTATATGCTGATTCCTACAACTATCGTTTATACACAGAGATATAGGTATCATAATAACTCAGTGTTTTCTTCGTTTAATACATTTTTTAAATTTTCACGGTGGGGCTTATGTCACAGTGGTGTGTTACCCCTGTTTTTAAACTAGTTACTATTAAAGATATCTTTTTACTCAGTTGTCATTTCAGTGAACCTTATAATTAAAATTCTTTATATTGTGGGAGCACAATTAGATTCTATCTAACTATACAGTGAAACTAGGTAAATACTACCTCAGAGAAAGAGTTAAGAATTACAAACTAGTATACAGTTCTATGATGTCAGTAACCCACTATTCAGGTATAAGCATAACACTGTTGTTATGTTAGTTGTCATGCATCATTATAAAGCCTAATAACATGGTTGCATCTCATTTACCTGAGGCTGGGATGGTGGCTGTTAGACGGACTCAGAGAAGAAACACCTCGACGCACGTTTCGCACCCTTCGTCAGGAGGTCAAACATCATGCACTCAGATAAAAGGCACATAGGGACATCACAGTACAGACATCATGCACACAATGATGTCACATTACAGGAGTAAAGAACACAGTGATGTCACAGTATAAACATCATGCACACAGTGATGTCACAGTAAAGATAAAAGGCACACTGTGACATAACAGTACAGATATCATGCACACAGTAATGTCAGTGTAGATATATATGTCACACAGTGGCATCACAGTACAGACATCATGAACACAGTGATGTCACAATATAGGAATAAAGCACACAGTGATGTAACAGTACAGACATCATGCACACAGTGATGTTACCGTACAGCCATCATGCACACAGTGATGTCACAGTATAAACATCATGCACACAGTGATGTCACAGTACAGACTTTATGCAGTGATGTCATAGTACATATATAAGGCACACAGTGACATTACGGTACAAACATCATGCCCACAGTGATGTCACAGTACAGACATCATGCACACAGTAATGTCACAGTACAGACATCATGCACACAGTGATGTTACAGTACAGAGGAAAGGCACACCGTTACATCGCTGTACAGACATCATGCACAAAGTGATGTCACAGTACAGACATCATGCACATAGTGATGTTACCATACAGCCATCATGCACACAGTGAATAGAGATCATGCACACAGTAAAGTCATAGTACAGACATCTTGCACACAGAGATGTCATATTACAGGATTAATGCACACAGTGATGTCACAATACAGACATTATGCACACAATGACGTCACATCAAAGACATCATGCACACAGTGATGTCACAGTACAGACATAATGCGCACATTGATGTCACAGTACAGACATTATGCACACAGTGATGTCACAGTACAGCCATCATGCACACACTGATGTCACGTTACAGAATTAATGACACATTTAGGTCCCAATACAGACATAGTGCACAATGTAATGTCACAGTACAGACATTATGCACACAGTGATGTCACATGACATATATAAGGCACATAGTGATGTCACAGTTAAGCCATCATGCACATAGTGATATCACAGTATAGGTATACAATGCTCACAGTGATGTCTTATTACAGGACTAATGCACACAGTGATGTAACAACCCAGACATCATGCAAAGTACATACATCTTGCACTTGGTATTGTCACAGAATAGACTTCATGCACACAGTGATTTCACAGTACATATATTATGCAGTGATGTTACATTACAGAATTAATGCACACAGTGATGTCTTATTACAGGATTAATGCAGACAGTGATGTCACAGTACAGCCATCATGCACACAGAGATGTCACAGTACAGATTAATATGCACACAGTGATGTCACAGTACAGATATTATGCATATATTAATGTTAAAGTAAAGAAAGAATGCACATATTGATGTCACAGTAGACATCATGCACACAGCGATGTCAAAGTACAGAAAGAATGCACACATTGATGTCACAGTAGTTATCATGCACACTGTGATGTCACAGTAAAGACATCATGCACACAGTGATGTCACAGTACAGACAAAATGCACACAATTTAGTCACACTACATATATTATGCAGTGATGACATATTACATAATTAATGCACATGATGATGTCTTATTACAGGATTAATGTACACAGTCATGTTACAACATAGTCATCATGCACACATTAATTTTACAATACAGACATTATGCACACAGTAATGTCACAGTACAGACATAATTAAGACATTGATGTTACAGTACAGACACCATGTACACAGTGATGTCACAGTTAAGATATAAGGCACAAAGTGATTGTCACAGTGCAGACATAATGCAAATAGTGATGTTACAGTACAAACATAATGCAAACAGTGATGTCGCAGGTCAGGCATAATGCACACGGTGATGTCACAGTAGAGACATTATGCATACAGTAATGTCAAAGTACAGAAAGAATGCACACATTGATGTCACAGTAGACATCATGCACACAGTGATGTCAAACTACAGAAAGAATGCACACATTGCTGTCACAGTAGACATCATGCACACAGTGATTTCACAGTACAGACATAATGCAAATAGTGATGTCACAGTAAAGACATCATGCACACAGTGATGTCACAGTACAGACAACATTCACACAGTGTAGTCACAGTACAAACATCCTGCAAACAGTGATGTTATATTACAGGATTCATGCACACGATGATCTCACAATACAGACATTATACTCACAGTGATGTCACATTAAACATATCATGCACACAGTGATGTCACAGTACAGCCATCATGCACACAGCGAAGTCACGTTACAGGATTAATGCACATAGTTAGGTCCTAGTACAAACATAATGCACAATGTAACGCCACAGTACAGACATCATGCACACAGTGATCTCACAGTTAAGACATAATGCACACAGTGATGTCACAGTATAAACATCATGCACAGTATTGTCACAGTGCAGACATTATGCACAAAGTAAAGTCACGTTATAGGATTAATGCCCACAATGATGTCACAGTAAAGATATCATGCACACAGTAATGTCAAAGTACAGACATAATGCACACAATGATGTCACAGTGCAGCCATCCTGCACACAGTGATGTCACATTACAGACATTATGCACAAAGTCATGTCACTTTACAGATATAAGGCACGTAGTGAAATCATAGTACAGTTATCATGCACACAGTGACATAAAAGTACAGACATCATGCACACAGTGATGTCTTATTACGGTATTAATGCACACAGTGATGTCACAATACAGACATCATGCAGACAGTGATGTCACAGTACAGACATTATGCACATAGTAACGTCACAGTACTGACATTAATGCATTAATGAAGACATTAATTACACCGTACAGACAATATGCACGCAATGATGTCACAGTACAGACATTATGCACACAGGGATGTTACAGTACAAACATAATGCACACAGTAATTTTACATCACAACCATCATCCACATATTGATGTCACATTACAAATATCATGCACAGAGTGATGTCACAGTTCAGATTATAAGGCACACAGTGACATCACAGTACAGAAAACACGCACACAGTGATGTCACATTACAGGATGAATGCACACAGTGATGTCACAGTACAGATATAATGCACACAGTGACATCACAGTACAGACATCATGGATACAGTGATGTCATATTACAGGATTAATGCACACAGTGATGTCACAGTATAAACATCATGCACAGTGTTGTCACAGTACAGACATCATGCACAAAGTGATGTCATTGTAAAGACATTAACCAAACAGTGATGTCAAAGTACAGATATAAGGCACACATGGACATCACAGTACAGGCATCATGCACACAGGGATGTCACAGTACAGATATCATGCACACAGTAATGGTAATGTCACAGTATAGATTATAAGGCACAGAGTGATGTCACAGTACAGATATAAGGCACACAGTGACATCACAGTACAGACATACTGCACACTGTAATGTCACAGTACAGGATTAATCCACAATGTGGTGTCACGGTACAGACATCATGCATGCAGTGATTTCACAGCACAGCTATAAGACACACAGTGACATCACAGTACATAAAATATGCACACAGTGATTTCACAGTACAGACATCATGAACACAGTGATTTCACAGTACATACATAAAGCATACCGTGCTGTCACAGTATAAACATCATGCACAGTGTTGTCACAGTACAGACATCATGCACAAAGTGATGTCATTGTAAAGACATTATCCAAACAGTGATGTCAAAGTACAGATATAAGGCACACAGGGACATCACAGTACAGGCATCATGCACACAGGGATGTCATAGTACAGATATCATGCACACAGTAATGTCACAGTATAGATTATAAGGCACAGAGTGATGTCACAGTACAGATATAAGGCACACAGTGACATCACAGTACAGACATACTGCACACTGTAATGTCACAGTACAGGATTAATCCACAATGTGGTGTCACGGTACAGACATCATGCACACAGTGATTTCACAGTACAGCTATAAGACACACAGTGACATCACAGTACATACAATATGCACACAGTGATGTCACAGTACATACATCGTGAACACAGTGATTTCACAGTACATACATAAAGCATACAGTGATGTCACAGTATAAACATCATGCACAATGTTGTCACAGTACAGACATCATGCACAAAGTGATGTCATTGTAAAGACATTATCCAAACAGTGATGTCAAAGTACAGACATCATGCACAAAGTGAAATCACCGTACAGACATCATGCAGACAGTGATGTCACAGTAGACATGATGCACACAGTGATGTCACATTACAGGATTAATGCACACAGTTATGTCACAGTACAGACATAATGCACATTGAGATGTCACAAAACAGACATCTTGCACTATGACATTACTGTGTTCCTAATGTCTCTACTGTGACATCACTATGTGTATGATGTCTGCACTGTGACATCACTTTGTGCATGATGTCTGTACTGTGACATCGCTGTGTGCATAATGTGTGGTCTGTGACAGTACCGTATGCATAATTTCTGTACTGTGACATCACTGTGTGCATTATAATCTGTACTGTGACATCACTATGTGCATGATGTCTGTACTGTGACATCACTGTGTGCATTAATCCTGTAATAAGACATCAATGTGTGCATAATGTCTATTTTGTGACATTAACATGCGCAATATGTCTGTACTGTGATGTCACTGTGTGCCTTATTTTTGTACTGCGACGCACACAGTGATGTCTCAGTGCAGACAATATGCACACAGTAATTTCACAGCACAGCCATAATGCACATATGGATGTCACATTACAAACATCATACACACAGTGATGTCACAGTACAAATATAGGGCACATAGCGACATCATAGTACAGACAACATGCAGACAGTGATGTCACATTACAGGATGAATGCACAGAGTGATGTCACAGCACACACATCATGCCCACAGTGATGTCACAGTATAGACATCATGCACACAGTGATGTCACAGTGATGTCGCAGTACAGACATCATGCACAAAGTGATGTCACAGTACATATAAGGCACACAGTGACATCACAGTAATAACATCATGCACACAGTTATGTCACAGTACAGACATCATGCACAAATTAATGTCACATTATAGGATTAATGCACACAAAGATTTCACAGTAAAGATATCATGCACACAGTAATGTTACAGTACAGACATAATGCACACAATGATGTCACAGTGCAGTCATCATGCACACAGTGATGTCAAAGTACAGTTATCATGCACACAGTGATGTCACATTACAGACATTATGCACCAAATCATGTCACAATATAGATATAAGACACAAAGTGACATCACAGTAAAGACATCATGCACACAGTGACATTAAAGTACAGACATCATGCACACAGTTATGTCTTATTACAGGATTATTGCACACAGCGATGTCACAATACAGACATCATGCAAACATTGATGTCACAGTACAGACATAATGCACACAGTGATGTCACAGTACATATATAAGGCACGCAGTGATGTCACAGTACAGACATTATGCACACAGGGATGTTACAGTATAAACATAATGCACACTGATGGACAGGAGGAATGTACGAGGCACTCACCGCACTGGCAATAGAAAGGATTTATTTGAACAGATCTCGGACAATGATGATGTGAAGAATGCCAATGACCGTTTCACGCTGAGAGCGCTTTGTCAAGGCTGACACGTCCCTTCCTCATTGCTCTTTTTATAACACGCCCGTAAGAGCTTACAAGTACAATAAAGGAAAAACATAAAAAGGAACACAAGAGTGCACAGAAAATAGGTAACAAGATACTTAAAATCTAACAATGTGCATGTAGTATGAAATTTATTCAACGAATTGAAACAATAATTATATTAAAAAGTAACTGAGATCGTTGCGGTCATTCAGACCCAGCGGTCCTAGTGCCTCCGTTTTTAAAATAAATTCAGCCTCTTTTCTTAATAGAGTGCCATGCCTGTCTCCCACCGATGGGGACAATTTAATCTGAGTTAAAAATGCGAAACGCAGTGTCCTGTAATTGTTACCATGGCACTCGTTCATATGCTGCATGAATCTTTGGCAGCCCATTCCTGTGTCTAAGGATCTCACATGTTCACCAAAGCGTTTCTGCATCTGGCGTATTGTCTTGCCTATATAAAAAATTTTGCAAGGACAGAAAATCAAATAAACCACAAATTGCGATTTGCAGGTAATCATGTCATCTACGTAGAACGAACAGCCCCCCAATTTTAGGTACCTTGTTCACAAAAGCAGATCACAAAACCTACATTGGCCACATCTATAATTCCCTTTCGGTAAAGATGCTGTTAGCCAATTTCCTGACTCAGAATGGGAAGAAAACCTCCCCTTAACAAGTACGTCTCTCAGATTCTGACTGCGACGGAAAGAAACAATTAGACGTCTGGTTGAGACGTCCGTGAGTAAAGGATCATTCTCGACCAGATGTCAATTATTTTGAATAATCAAGCGTATTACTTCACTCATTGGGCTAAAAGCAAACGACAACACAAAACGTTTGTTGTCTTTTTTGGAGATCACATTCCTACGTCTAGATTTTAACAATGATCGTTGACTTTGGCCAGTAACGCGAGCTAATGATTTTGCAATGAGATGTGTAGGGTATCCCCGAGTAGCTAGTCTCTGACTAAGTTCCTTGTTTAAAAAATGTATCATCTTGATTATTTAGTCTCCTTAGTCTCAAAAATTGTGCATACGGGAGGGAATTCATAACATGACCAGGATGATAGCTATCAAACCTTAGCAATGAATTAGTTGCATGCAGTAGGTTTTCTATATCCCTTAGTACATAATTGACCCTCGATTATGCTCACATGTACATCCAAAAACTCTATCTCTTGATCTCCAAATTTATAAGTAAAATTCATGTTCATCGTGTTGTTATTGAGATATTCCATGAAATGGACAAATTCATTCTGTGTCCCTGACCATACTATGAATATGTCATCGACATAACGCAAAAAGATTTGCAAATGTTTGACAAAGGGATTGGATATATTGTAAATTAATACTCGCTCCAATTCTGCAAGGAAAAGGTTCGCAAAGGAGGGGGCCACAGGGGTCCCCATTGCCGTACCGGCTATCTGATGGTACCACTGTCCATCAAATTGGAAAGAGTTATGGTTGAGGACAAACTGTAACGCTTCACAAAAATATTTGGAAACGGCTTATAAAGACAGCAGCAGATCACCCAGAGGTCTACGGATGTATAAAGACATTTCACAATAGCAAGACGACAAAGTATTTACATCTATGTGGAAGCAATTACATATACAGCACTCTTTGAATTTGACAGAACTTATCTTGGTGCGTACTGAGAGGGAGTATCTTTCCATTAAAAATGATCTGGGAAAAGTCAAAATGGAGCTCAAATCTAGATTGACTGATTTGCAATTCCAGACGTTTATCTAAAAAGTGGATAAAAAGATTATTCCGATTCAATCTGAAATAAAAGAACGGAAAAAAGATAAATTCATCAGAGATAAGTCTGATTTTGATAATGATCGTGTCTTCAACTGGGGTAATCGCAAATATTTGTGATCTGCTTTTGCGACCAAGGTACCTAAAATTGGGGGGCTGTTCGTTCTACGTAGATGACATGATTACCTGCAAATCGCAATTTGTGGTTTATGTGATTTTCTGTCCTTGCAAATTTTTTTATATAGGCAGGACAATACGCCAGATGCAGAAACGCTTTGGTGAACATGTGGGCCACCAGAACTGACGGGCAGGCAATTAGGTCTCGGGTCTTACGGGCACCCGCGTGACCTGCCAGCTTGGAACTGTGACCCAAGCGAAGGATTCATCCTCAATCTGCCTGATGTACAAAAGTCCTTCCCGGAGGAATGTCTCTAACTTGCAGAGGGTTAACAGAATAGATGCAGGAAGGGTCGATAATATTGTGTGGGGACTCCATAGTGTCCTCTGTTTCAAACGACCTAGACAAGGCATCGGCCCCCACATTCTTGTCGGCAGGTCGGTAGTGGAGTTTGAACCGGAACCAAGCAAAGAACAGCGATCACCTGGCTTGACTAAGATTCAGCCGTTGAGCCGTCTGTATATAGGTCAGGTTCTTGCTATCCATGAAGACCAGGATAGGATGAGCTGCGCCTTCCAGTAGGTGTCTCCACTCTCCTGCAGGGCCAGCTTGATGGCCAGTAACTCCCGATCCCCAATCGAGTAGTTGCGCTTTGCGGGAAAAAACAGCTTAGAATAGTAGCCACATGCCACAGTCTTGCCTTTCGAACTTCTCTGGAACAAAAGCGCACCGGCACCAATAGAGGAAGCGTCCACCTCTAATGGAAACTGTAGCAATACATCAGGGTGATGAAGAATAGAGGCTGACGTGAAGGGCTTTTTTTTTTTTTTTTTAAAACATCATTTTTATTAATATTTTTCAAATTTTGTACAAACTTTTCACAAAAAAATTTGCGACATCAATGAACAGCTCGCAACTGCGAGTATAACAGAAACAGAATAAATACATACATGTATGGCATATCGACTTGCATTTGTTAAGCAATTAACATGACTTCCCCTATTCCCGATCACGACTTAGGTCATTAAAGAGTAGCTCCTCCCCCTTTATCCCCTATCTACTAATAGACTAAAGTTGTAAGCCTCCTAAAGTGCCAGCCAGAAGCTGCGTATGATACCACGCTGTGTGTCTAAACGGCTCAACAATTTCCACCACCTCAGTCGCTGTGCATTGCGTTTCTATAAATAGCTGCCATTTAGCAAAACAACTTTTTGGCTCCCATTTCTTTCCTTTTTTCTACCTCCACTCGTTCAAGGGTTACAATTGTTTTAAGCGAGACACGATCATATCGATGTCCGGTGTATCAGCTTCCAGCCATTTACATAGAAGGCATCTCAAAGCCACCAACAAAATTGTGTGCAACAGGGGGGGAGGAGATCTCGTTCCTCCAGCAACCTCTACCTCTGGCGGTCGTGCCTGATGGAACAGCAGCGTTTGGGGCGTCATTGGAAGGTTTGCTTTCCAATGATCTGAAATATAGTTGCGTATCATTACCCAGTACCGATTAGTATGAACACAACCCCATACTCCGTGCCACAAATTCGTCAGGGGGGTATTGCATTTGGGACAGCTCGTGATGCGATCGGGGAAGGACTGTGAAGGCAGAATATTGAAGCCATATATAGCCGCATGCATTAATTTGAAATAGGTTTCCCTCCAGCTCTCGTTAATGACCACCTTCCGTACCGTCTCCCAACCCCCCAATATGGTCTCTCCTATTTCCGGATCATGCGTCCACCGTTCCCAGACTTTGAACATTACCCGTTGTTGTGGGCTGACGAAATGCTCCCCGAGTGCTCTATACAAACGCGCGATAGTCGCCCGAAGAGCCACTGGGCCAATGACCTCATCTAACATATGAGTGGTGGCCTCCTTATTTAAATCTCTGAGCCTAGAGGTACAGAATGACCGCACCTGGAGAACTTGTAGGAAATTAGCACTGTCCTCTAAGGGATTGAGTTTAGCCCTGATTTCCGATCCGGTTAACCATCTCCTTTCCTCTGTATGCATAAGGTCCCCTGCATTACTAATACCTGCATTCCCCAAGAGGCAAATTTGTCTCTACTGTCTACTCCCGGTAAGAATTCCGGGTGTCCACACAACGGCATGTGCTTGGATAGTAGATAAGGCAAGTCCAAAATTTTACGAACCACTTTCCAGGCTAGGACTGTATCTCTCAGAACAATGGAGGTTTTGAGACGGCACGGAAGAGAGGCCACCCAACAATGCAACAAGGCCTTTAAGTTCCAGGGTGAGGCATACTCCCCCTCTAGATCTAAGTTGGAATAATGGTTCGTTTCATGAAGCCAATCCACTAAATGTCGAAAGAGGCACACCACATTGTATCCCCTAATATTAGGAAATTTCAGCCCCCCCTCATGCTTGTCCCTCATGAGCTTAGTGAGTGCAATGCGAGGCCTCTTTCCCGCCCATATGAATTTTGTAAATGCCGAATTCAGCTTAGAGACGTCCCCATGTTTCAGTAAGAGCGGGAGTGTTTGAAAGGGATATAGCAATCTGGGGAAACTGACCATCTTAATTAGGTGGCACCTCCCCAGAAGGGATATCGGTAACTGACTCCAGCTGGTGAGTTCCGCCTGCATTTTTTTAAACAGTGGTGGATAATTCAAGCCATACAAGGTTTCAGGTGCCTTCCCTAACTTAATTCTCAGATAAGTGATGCATTGTTTCACCGGGGATATCCCACATCCCAAAGATTGCCAAAAGGTCCCAGGTAATGGTTTGCCCAACTCCAGCAGTTCACTTTTAGCTACATTGACTTTGTATCCCGAGCATTGCCCAAAGTCCTGCAAAAAGCGAAAGACTGGCAATAAGTGTTCTTGAGGATTCGACAGAAACAAAATAACATCATCAGCGAACAAGGCTAGCTTGACCATCAAAGACCCCACCTGGATACCTCTGAATACTGCCAACTCTTCCAGAAATCTAGCCATTGGTTCAAGTGCTAGATTAAATAAAAGTGGCGACAAGGGACATCCCTTCCGGGTCCCTTTATAAAATTGAAAGGGAGCCGACAGAAATCATGAAGAGTAGACACGCGCTTGGGGATTAGTATAGACCCCTTTCAGAAAGATCCGAAAGGCTCCCTGGACATTCATCTTGTCTAACACCATCCCCAGCCATTCCCACTGGATGTTATCAAACACTTTCTCTGCGTCTAGCGCTAAGAGTGCCGGCCGGGTACCTGGCCGGGGATCGTGTCGGACTGTTTCTAGTACTGTTAACACCTTACGCAGGTTAGTCACTGCTGCCCTGCCCTTTACAAAACCCACTTGGGATTTTCCCATCAATGTCGGTAAATACATGGCCAAACGATTGGCTAAGATTTTTGTAAGTAGTTTCTGGTCTTGGTCCATCAATGATATTGGTCGGTAGGACAAGGTCCAGAGGGTCCCTCCCCTTTTTGGGCAGCACCTTTATATGTGCAATTTTGGCCTCCATTGGTAGCGTACCGGTCTGTAATAAAATGTTATAATATTCCACCAAGATGGGGCTAATCTCTTCTCTGAGGGACTTACAAAACTCACCCATGAACCCATCCGGCCCAGGGGCCTTCCCATTAGATAAGGATCTAATGGTATCCGCTATCTCTTCCAACGTGATTTCTGCGCTCAGCAGCTCGTTCTGCTCCTGCGTGAGGCCAGGCAGCTTTACCTTCTCCAAAAATTCCTTTCCTTTTTGGGTGTCGACAGGCGTGTCTGAGTACAGGGCCTGATAATATGTACGCAGTATAGTGTTTATGGTTTTTGGATCCACTGTGGGAAGTCCATTGGTGTCTTTAAGGGTTAAAATGTGTGACGGTGTATACCTCCCCTTCGCGAATCTTGCTAGTAATTTGCCCGCTTTATTACCGAAATGCATAAGGTCAGCATCAAATTGAGATAAATGCTTTCTCTTTTGTCTAGACATTGATCATACTGTCGCTTGGCTTCCCTCCAAGCCTCTCCCAGAGACGCTGATGGAGATTGTAAAAACGCCGTATATGCGCACCTTAATCGGTCGCTCGCCGTCTTATACCCTTCTGTGGTTTTACGTTTAAGATTGGTCATAAATTGTATGATTTTCCCGCGAATTACCGCTTTAGCTGTACGCCAGTATAACGACGGGTCCGTACGGTGTGGTGCATTATCCCCGTCAAATTCCGTCCACCAGCCCTTTAGCTTCTGTACAAAGCCCTCATCCGCCACCAGAAAGGAGGGGAACCGCCAAATAAAATCCAGTCCCTTAGCTACCGCGTCTGCCAAAGTAATTGTGATTGGGGAGTGGTCAGAGATGACCATATCTTCTATTGCCGCGTCACGTAGCCGGCGGGAGAAAGCGTCGTTCACCAGTAAGTAATCAATGCGCGACCACGACTGATGTACATGAGAAAAGTGTGTGTACTCCCTCGCATCAGGGTGCAAACTCCTCCAAGCATCTGTGAGGGCCATGTGTCTCAAAAAATCTGGCAGGATCCTATCCCTCTGTCTCTGCAAAATGGGCCCTACACTTCTATCCAGATGGGTTACACCCTAGAATTCTTAAAGAGCTTAGTTCAGTTATTTCTGTCCCCCTTTTCTTAATATTCAGAGAATCTCTAGTGACTGGTATAGTGCCAAGGGACTGGCGCAGGGCAAATGTGGTGCCTATTTTCAAAAAGGGCTCTAGGTCTTCCCCGGGTAATTATAGACCAGTAAGCTTAACATCCATCGTGGGGAAAATGTTTGAGGGGCTATTGAGGGACTATATACAGGATTATGTGACAATAAATAGCATTATAAGTGACAGCCAGCATGGTTTTACTAAGGACAGAAGTTGTCAAACTAACCTAATCTGTTTTTATGAAGAGGTAAGCAGAAGTCTAGACAGAGGGGCCGCTGTGGATTTAGTGTTTTTGGACTTTGCAAAGGCATTTGACACTGTCCCCCATAGACGCCTAATGGGTAAATTACGGACTATAGGTTTAGAAAATATAGTTTGTAATTGGATTGAGAATTGGCTCAAGGACCGTATCCAGAGAGTTGTGGTCAATGATTCCTTCTCTGAATGGTCACCGGTTATAAGTGGTGTACCCCAGGGTTCAGTGCTGGGACCACTATTATTCAACTTATTTATTAATGATATAGAGGATGGGATTAATAGCACTATTTCTATTTTTGCAGATGACACCAAGCTATGTAATATAGTTCAGACTATGGAAGATGTTCATGAATTACAGGCAGATTTAAACAAACTAAGTGTTTGGGCGTCCACTTGGCAGATGAAGTTTAATGTAGATAAATGTAAAGTTATGCATCTGGGTACCAACAACCTGCATGCATCATATGTCCTAGGGGGAGCTACACTGGCGGATTCACTTGTTGAGAAGGATCTGGGTGTTCTTGTAAATCATAAACTCAATAACAGCATGCAGTGTCAATCAGCTGCTTCAAAGGCCAGCAAGATATTGTCGTGTATTAAAAGAGGCATGGACTCGCGGGACAGAGATGTAATATTGCCACTTTACAAAGCATTAGTGAGGCCCCATCTAGAATATGCAGTTCAGTTCTGGGCTCCAGTTCATAGAAAGGATGCCCTGGAGTTGGAAAAAATACAAAGAAGAGCAACGAAGCTAATAAGGGGCATGGAGAATTTAAGTTATGAGAAAAGATTGAAAGAATTAAACCTATTTAGCCTTGAAAAAAGACGACTAAGGGGGGACATGATTAACTTATATAAATATATTAATGGCACATACAAAAAATATGGTGATATCCTGTTCCTTGTAAAACCCCCTCAAAAAACAAGGGGGCACTCCCTCCGTCTGGAGAAAAAAAGGTTCAAGCTGCAGAGGCGACAAGGCTTCTTTACAGTAAGAACGGTGAATTTATGGAATAGCCTACCGCAGGAGCTGGTCACAGCAGGGACAGTAGATGGCTTTAAAAAAGGGTTAGATAATTTCCTAGAACAAAAAAATATTAGCTCCTATGTGTAGAAATTTTTCCTTCCCTTTTCCCTTCCCTTGGTTGGACTTGATGGACATGTGTCTTTTTTCAGCCGTACTAACTATGTAACTATGTAACTATGTAACGTAGCCGGCGGGAGAAAGCGTCGTTCACCAGTAAGTAATCAATGCGCGACCACGACTGATGTACATGAGAAAAGTGTGTGTACTCCCTCGCATCAGGGTGCAAACTCCTCCAAGCATCTGTGAGGGCCATGTGTCTCAAAAAATCTGGCAGGATCCTATCCCTCTGTCTCTGCAAAATGGGCCCTACACTTCTATCCTCCCTAGCGGACCTTGCGGTATTAAGGTGTCCCCCTAGCACCAGCAGCTTAGTGCGATCCTGCTGGAGTTGGGTTTCCAATTTACCAAAGAATTCTGCGTTGGCCGCATTAGGCCCATAAACATTATGGATGCTAATAGTTTCCCCTGCATGCTCCATCACTAGATGTATCCAACGACCCTCATCATCACATTCCTGGGACACCACCGTAAAAGCAAAATTTTTGTGCAACAATATTATCACTCCCGCTTTACCGTCTTTTGCGGCCGAGCCAAAAACTTGGCCCACCCAAAACGTTTGTAGATATTTAAATTCAGATTCGGTAAGGTGGGTTTCCTGTAACAGGGCTACATCTGGACGTAATCTCTTCATATGTCGTAAGAGTTTGGTCCGTTTCTGTGGTGATCTAAGCCCCTTAACGTTCCATGAAACCATTTTCATGTTATTGGGCTATGTCTAAGGTGAGCTAAGGTGTCCAAAAATCGTTACCGAGTCGGGGTGTCAGAGCCATCTTTCCCTAAGTGCCATGCATGAACATTTAAAACTCGGCCAAAACCCGGCCTAGAAAACAAAGCTAAACTTCAACCCAAAGCCTTCAGACTTTGTTCAGAAAACCTTGAAAACCTTGAAAAAACGCCTGTGACAAGGGCAGTCATCTTCCTAGTACACATTGACGTCAGAGACTTCACTTTTTTCTGTTGCGCACCAACACATCCCTCCCTCCCACCCCCTCCCAGACCTGCGTAGCAGAAATTTCCAACCGACCGAGCCTTACCCGCCCACCATCTCATCCTTGAGCAGCAATCTCTAGCAGCCAATACCCGTTCCGATAGCAACGGGTCAAACCCCAGTTTCCGCTCCATTCACCATGTCTCATTTAGACCTGATCACTGTTCCACTTTAAGGTTTCCCCCAGCAACCATCCAGGAGCCCCTACCTAGACTTCCCCTCGTATTTGACTGCAATGGTCCTAGCCAAACTCATTAGAGAGACCAGCCTCGTAAAATTCCCACTCGAAGAGCCCCACCTACTAACGAGCATGGACTGCATAACCTTGAAACCAGCTCAAGCTCAAACTAAAGCCCCTAGCAGTGTAACTACGTCATTACATCCTTAATATTATAACGGCATTATAACATTAGGGCAGTATATCAGAATGCATACAGTTTGGCATGAAAACATTTGGCAACCGACTGAAATATTGTAGTGATAAAAGACTAACGTGTGCAACCATCAAGCCATATCATTCTCTGCTAATATCTGTAATAACTGTAAACTTATCTGCTTAAGATCGGAGCCTGCAATTGCTCTACAGCGTCCTCAGGACCCTCGCATAACGTATGAGGATATCACAAAAAAAACATTAGTCCTCAATCTTCAATCCGAGAACGCGGACCTGGAATGATCACGCGGACGTCTCTGTGGCTTCAGAGACGCACCTCTGTTCCTGGCTCTTCCTCCGCGTTCTCTGCCAGGTGTGGGCAATAAAGCTTCAGCCCAAGTCCGCTCCATATCCAAACGACTCCCTCCGACTTCTCTTGACTTGTGGCGCGGGCTGTGGTCTGGAGTGCGTCGCACCTCGTGCCGGGGGCAGCTTCCACATAGCTCTGTCAGAGCCTCCTCCGCTGTGGCGAACATCTTGATCCGCCCGTTTGCCTGGAACACTCGTAAGATAGCCGGATACTGCAGGTTAAAGCGCACCTTCGCTTGAAACAATTCCGTACAGATCTTGCTGAAGGTTCGCCTACGTTTCGCGACCTCCGTAGAATAATCCTCAAAAAGTAGCACTTTCATGCCCATTATCTCCAAGGGTCGGGACCTGATTCGATATGCCTTCATCATTGCCACCTTGTCATTATAATCCAACAGCTTAAAGATGACTTGTCTGGGGCGAAGTGAACTGCTGCTGTTGTCTGCTGGTGGTAGATTTCTTGGGTCCGGTCCCACCCTGTGTGCCCTCTCCACCCGGCATGGACGTGGGAGACCCAATGCTGCCGGCAACGATCTCTCGCATATACGCTGCAACTCAGAAGGGACCACCGTTTCCTTCAGGCCCACTATTCGCAGGTTACTCCTCCTGGATCGGTTTTCCAGGTCCTCCACCTTTTCCCCCAACTGCGTAGTACTGGATAGCACCGTTTTAAGCTTGGACTGCAGGCGCTCATTCTCATCCTCCAGCAGCGATACACGTTACTCCAATTCGTTAGTCCTGGAGGTTACTTGTGCCAGGTCCGCATGCATGCGGTTGAGCGACTCTTGCACCGTTTTTTCCAGCGTTTTCTGCAGGTGTGGGGCTATGCGTTTAGCCACTTCATGAGCCAATGCTATATAATCCACAGGTGCATGGTTAGAAGAGGTTATGGGCTCTGCTGGGCTTGTAATCGGTGACTGGGACTGGGGCCATAGCTGTTCCTCATCCTGTGAATACAACAGGGGAGCAGTGGCGGGAAACGCCGCCATCTTACCTCCCCTGTTTACTCCCGCGTCTAGATCATCCATGCCTGGCTTATGTGCGTTCCTGAGGAGGTATCGGTCCATGCAGGCACCCCCGGGTACTCTTCTGTGTGCAGGGCCGGTGTCGGTGTCTGTCAGCCGGTTGTCGCCAGCGAAGTGGCTTTTGCCGATAAGCAGGTTAGTCGGGAGCGGGAGCTCAGTCACACGCGTCCTGCATCGCCAGCGCCGGAACCGGAAGTTCGAAGGCCTTTTTTAAGGTTTTAAATGCGACTTCTGCTTCTGGAGTCCACACCTCGGCATTCATGCCCTTTTAGTGAGGGTAGAGATGGGAGCTGTCAATGAAGAGAAATTGGGGATGAACAGCCGGTAGAAGTTGGAGAATCCCAGGAAGCATTGTATGGCCCTTAAGCCTTGGGGGCATGGCCATTCCAGGACAGCCTTTACCTTCTCAGGGTCCATCTTGAGACCCTGATTGGAGATGATATAGCCCAGGAAGGGTAGAGACTTCTTTTCAAACACGCACTTCTCCAGCTTGGCATAAAGACGATTCTCCCTTAATCGAAGCAACAGGTGGCGGACATGACCCTGATGAGTCACAATATCTGGGGATAAAAATCAAAATTTCATTGAGATACACCACAACACAGATATAGAGGAGATCACGAAAAATGTCATTGACAAATTCTTGAAACACCGCGGGGGCGTTACACAGGCCGAAGGGCATGGCCACATATTTGTAGTGTCCATCACGTGTATTAAATGCAGTCTTCCACTAGTCACCCTAACGAATCCGGATTAGATTGTAAATCCCCGCAGGTCTAGCTTAGAAAAAAAATGTGCCCCCCATATGCGATTAAACAGTTGGGTACCTGTTCTTCATCGTGATCTGGTTGAGGCCTCGGTAGTCAATGCAGGGTCGGAGGGATTCCTCTTTCTTCTTGACAAAGAAAAACCAAGCTCCAGCCGGGGATGAGGATTTTCATATGAAGCCCTTCTCCAGATTCTCCTTAAGGTAGGCTGACATAGACTGGGTCTCAGGCAAGGAGAGAGGGTATACTCTACCGCGAGGAGGGGATGAATCAGGATCCAAGTCGATAGGGCAATCATACCCTCGATGTGGTGGCAATGTCTCTGCCTCCTTCTTGTTGAAGACATCTAAGAACAGAGAGTAACAAGGAGGCAACCCAGCCAGTGACTGATGCGGAGGAGACTGAGGCGGATGGACGTGCACCAGACAGCGGTTGAGACACTTGGGACCCCACTCGAGAACCTCTCCAGAGTTCCAATCCAGTACTGGGGCGTGTAGACGGAAACAAGGCAAACCCTGCAGCACGGGGTTGACGGCCTTGGGCAGGACAAACAGGGAGATCAGTTCAGAGTGAAGAACTCCCACTTGGAGTCTTAACGGCTTGGTCACAGACAAAACTGGGTCAGGCAAAGGCAGTCCACCTACCGAGGCAACGATCAACAGCCTTTCCAGCAGAACAGTGGGCAACTGAAGAAGATCCACAAGGTCTTGGCAGATGAAATTGGCTGCAGAGCCAGAGTCGAGGTAGGCAGAGACTGGATGGGGCCTCTTGCCAGCGATGATGGTCACAGGAATGAACAGTTTGGAGGAGAATTCTCTATTAAGTGCAGTATCACCCAGGGTTGTCTCTCCAACCAATCCTAGGCTTTGGGGTTTTTTGGCTTCTGGGGGGGTACACAGACGCACGACATGGCCAGCGAGGCCGCAATATAAACAGACGTGCGCCTTTGCTGTTTCTCTTGAACGGACAGTTTAAGCCGATCCACCTGCATCGGAACCTCAGGTGGAGCAGTAGAAGAAGGCAAAAGGGGTTGCTGGAAGTTGGGCGCCAATCTAGGAAGCCGTCTCCCCTGTCGAATCTCTTGAGATCTCTCTCTGAGCCTTATGTCCACTCGAGTAGCAAGTAGAATCAGGTCGTCCAAGGCAGATGGTAGATCTCGAGCAGCAAGTTCGTCCTTGATCTCGGGCGATAGGACATGCCAGAAGGTTGCTACCAAGGCCTCATTGTTTCAGGACAGTTCTGCCAGGGTCCGGAACTGGATGGTGTATTCGCCCACGGAGGCGTTCTCCTGGCGAAGGTTAAAGATAGCAGTGGCTGCCTTCGAGACTTATCCAGGCTTCTCGAATACGGTATGGAATAACCGCACAATGCCCTGGAAGTCTCGGGTCCCTGTCGTTCCCAGATTGGATTCGCCCACGCCAGGGCCTTGCCGGCAAGTAGAGACATAATGAAGGCGATCCTGGCTCCGTCCGAAGGAAATGCTCGGGCGTGCAGTGAAGTGGATATGGCATTGGTTCAGAAAACCCCTGCACGTACTTGCCTCTCCATGGAACCGAGGTGGCAATGGCAGCGAGAACCGCGGATCCAAACTGGAGCTGCCAGGAAGTGTAACAGGAGGGTCGATCGGGGGAGCTTGAATAGGAGCGGAGAAGAAAGTTGCTAGCACCCCTAGCTTCTGTGCCATGGAGTCTACTGCCACAAGAAGTTGATCCTGTCGTGCTTGCAGATCCTGCAGGTCCGCCTGCAAGGCTTGGGAGGGTGGCAGGCCCTTGAATTGACAAGCGGGGTCCATGGCCTGAGCGTACTGTCACAACGCGGGGTGTTGACCCACTGGGCTGTACCGTGTAGCGGGATAGCAGCTGGCCTACTAGGTACAAAACAATGTTTATAGTCCAGAAAGGGTACCTGAGGCAATGTAGACAGTAGCTGTGACACAACTTGACTTTCACTGTAGATGGCACAGTAGATGCAGCGGAAGACACGACTTAACTCTCACTGTAGATGGCACAGTAGATGCAGCGGAAGACACGACTTGACTTTCACTGTAGATGGCACAGAGGCACGGTAGCACGGAATACAGGGTACAGGCAGCAGGAACGGGTAACACTGGGAACTGGAAAACACTGGGAGACCATTTGCAAGACAAACTTTAGGTATACAACAACGCTCAGGCAAGGATCAAGAAGGCAGAGCCCTTTTTATAGTCCAACAGCATTCTAGGCTAATTACTGATTAATAACAACTGGACGCGTACTGGCCCTTTAAGGCCGTGCGCGCGTCCTGCGGGAAACAGTCTCAGAACCCGGAAGTGAGTGTCGGCATCTCCCTGGAGGGAGATGCTGCCGAGAACACAGACGTCCAATGCCAGGGCCGTCAGAGGGTAAGTCTGAATTACGGTCCTCGGCCATAGATGTTAAAATAAGGCCCACAGTTAAATCGCAGAAAACAGACATCATGCACACAGTGATGTCACATTACAGGACTAATGCACACAGTTATGTTACAATATAGACATCATGCACACAGAGATGTCACAATACAGCCATTATGCACACAGTGATATCACAGTATACTGTCGATTTTAATGCACACAGTGATGTCACAGTACAGACATATTACAAACAGCGATGTCACAGAATAGACATCATGCACACAGTGATGTCACAGTACAAATATCATTCAGTGATGTCACATTACAGAATTAATGGACACAGTCATATAAGAGTACAGACATATTGCACATAGTCATGTCACAGTACATACATTATACATACAGTGATGTCAAAGTAAAGACATCATGCACACAGTGATGTCGCAGTACAGACATCATACACACTTTAATGTCACATTATAGGATTAATGCACACAGTACTGTCACATTATTGACACAGTAATTTCACAGTACAGACATAATGCACACAATGATGTTACAGTACAGACATCATGCACACAGTGATGTCACAGTACAGACATCAATCACAGAGTGATGTCACAATACAGACATCATACACACAATAATGTCAAATTATAGGATTAATGCACACAGTGCTGTCACATTATGCACACAGTAATGTCACAGTGCAGACATAATGCACACAATGATATCAAAGTACAGACATCATGCACACGGTGAAATCACAGTACAAACATCATGCACACAGTGTCGTCACAGTAAATGCATCATGCACACAGTGATGTCAAAGGACATATATAAGGCACACAGTGACATTACAGTACAAACCCCATGGACACACTAATGTCACAGTACAAACATAATGCACACATTAATGTCACAGTACATACATCATGCACACAGTCATGTCACAGTACAGACATCATGCACAAAGTGATGTCACAGTACAGTCATAATGCACACATTTATGTTACAGTACAGACATAATGTACAATGTGATGTCACAGTACATTGATCATGCACACGGTGATGTTACAGTGCAGACATTAAGCACACAGTAATGTCACAGTACAGACATACTGCACACATGGATGTCACAGTACAGACATCATGCACACAGTGATGTCACAATACAGATATAAGGACACAGCATGACATCACAGTACATATGCATCATACACAGTGATGTCACATTACAGGATTAATGCGTTTATTGATGTCACAGTACAAACATCGTGCACACAGGGATGTCACAGTACAGACGCAAGAAGGTAGAGAAACCGCAGCACACACGTTATCCAGGTATCAAAAAGAGGTGTCTTTATTTCACTATAAAAAGCGATGTTTCAACTCACAGTAAAATAACCATCAGCTTACAGTAATGACCATCAGCCCCCCACTCACAATAATGACCATCAGCCCCCCACTCAAGTAAAATGACCATCAGCCCCCCACTCACAGTATAATGATCCCTCAGTAAAGAGACCATAAGCCCCCTCCAGTAAAGTGACCATCAGCCTCAGCCCCCCAGTAAAGTGGCCATCAGCTTCAACCCCCCCCAGTAAAATGACCATCAGCCCCCTCCAGTAAAGCCACCATAAGCCTCAGTCCCCCCCGTCCCCCCGTAAAATAACCATCTGCCCCTCTTGTAAAGTGACCATCACTGAGAGAAAGTTTGCTTACTCCTGGAGAAGGAATAAATAAGGAGGTATAAGAAAAACAACTCCAAGCATGTTGAGGCTGTTATTAAGGGATATAAGATGACATTACAGGGAGGGGGTATAAGAGTAGAGAACTACAACTCCCAGAATGTCCAGGATGTTATGTGATATCAGAGAAAGTTTACAGGAGAAGGTAGAAGAGGAGAGAACTACAACTCCCAGCATGTCCAGGATGTTATGTGATATCAGAGAAAGTTTACAGGGGGAGGAGGAGGTAGAAGAGGAGAGAACTACGACTCCCAGCATGTCCAAGCTGTTATTAAGGGATATAAGAGGACATTACCGGGAGGGGGTATAAGAGGAGAGAACTACAACTCCCAGCATGTCCAGGATGTTATGTGATATCAGAGAAAGTTTACAGGAGGAGGAGGTATAAGAACAACAACTCTCAGCATGTCCAGGCTGTTATTAAGGGATATAAGAGGACATTACAGGGAGGGGGTATAAGAGGAGAGAACTACAACTCCCAGCTTGTCCAGACTGGTATGTGATATCAGAGGACATTACAGGGAGGAGGTATAAGAGGAGAGGACTACAACTTCCGGCATTCCCCTGGCTCCATTTCTCACACAATTGGTAACAAACGAAAGAAAAAAAAAAAGACTCGCACGTCTGCTACAACGTCAGGGGCGGAGCTTGTAGCAAAAAAAAATAATATTTTTTGTACTGGATGAGCAGAATGTCGCGGCACCCCTGGATGGTTCTCGCGGCACCCCAGGGTGCCACGGCACCCCGGTTGGGAACCACTGGTACACAGTGATGTCACAGTACAGACATTATGCACACAGTGATGTCACATTACAGGATTATTACATATAGTGATGTCACAGTACAGCAATAATGCACACAATAATGTTGGGTTGCGATAACAAAACCATACTTTGCCAACATTTTAAATAAAAACACAAAAATATAAAGACCTTTCATTTTATGAACATCATTTATTTTTATTGGATTGAATCCTCCAAAATTGTATAAAAATTGTACAAAAAAAAAACCCAGGGCTTTCCCTTACCTGCTGACAGCCGCGACCGCAGACCTCTCTCCTTCTTCCGACGTCTCCCTTCCCGGAGACACTAGCACATCCGGCCTCTCTGGCCTGCAGTGTCCACCACTAGGGTGCGCGCCCTAGTTCCCAGCCGTAAAGGGCCAGTGCGCGCACATGTAAATAATTAATTATCTCCAGATCACGCTGGACTATAAAGAGGGCCATGCCCTTTTACTCCTTGCCTGAGCATTGTTGTGTATTCCCATAATAGTCTTGGCAAATGGTCCCTTAGTCGTATCTTGTTCTCAGTGTTCACATGCCCTGCTACCTGTATCCTGTGCTGTATTAGTTCCTGAGCCTTATCTAGTGTTGGAGTCGTGTTGTGCCCCCTGTCACGCCTGCTGTCCTACACCACATCTGGTGTCATCTGCCACATCTACTGGCATACCAGTGGGGGTGTCTGGTGTCATCTGCCACGCCTGATATCATCCGCCATATGTAAATAATTAATTATCTCCAGATCACCCTGGACTATAAAGAGGGCCCTGCCCTTTTACTCCTTGCCTAAGCGTTGTTGTGTATTCCCATAATAGACTTGGCAAATGGTCCCTTAGTCATATCTAGTTCCCAGTGTTCACGTGCCCTGCTACCTGTATCCACGCCTTATATCATCTGCCACATGTGGCGTCATCTACCTTCAAGTTCCATCTGTACCTAAGCCTCTGATTCTGTCTGCACTATTACAGGTACTCTTGTGCTAGGACTTTACATAGACTGTTGTTTGGCCAGCTACTACTCCGCTATGGTGGTGCGGCCTAGTGTGTCCACATACCCACGGATAGTGACAGTACTCTTCGGCCATGAACCCCGCTCGTCAACCAAAAAACCATGACGACATCACAAATCATGCAGGCAGACATGCAAGACCTCCGGTCATGACAGGATCAACTACTCCAGGCGGTAAACGCTATTGCACATAGCCTGGATGCGCAAGCTGCAGCATTCATGGCACCTGCTCCTATTGCTCCTGCTGTTCCTCCTGCTACACCTCCTGTCAGTACCAGTGCTGATCCCCAATTCTCCCTGCCACTGCCTCCTTGTTATGACGGAGACACGAGGACCTGCAGGTGATCTCTGAACCAATGCCAGATCCACTTCAGACTGCATGCAAAGGCCTTTCCTTCTGATGACTCAAGCATTGCCTTCATACTCTCTTTCCTTACTGGCAAGGTCCTGGCATGGGCGAACCCCATTTGGGAGCATCAGGGACCAGAGACCTGTGACTTACAGTGTTTCTTACAGACTTTCCGTACAGTATTTGAGCAACATTGGAGAGTCTCTTTTGACCCTTCACCAGGGAGATTCCAGAGAAGCTTCAAAGGAAAAGCAGTGGTGTGTGGCTATTATTCGAGACTTTTTTTCTCCCGCAGAGCGCAATTACTCTATTAAGGATCTAGAGTTACCGGCCATCAAGTTGGCACTAGAGGAGTGGAGACATCTGCTAGAGGGCGCAGTTCATCCCATTCTGATATACACCGAACACAAGAATTTCACCTATCTCCACTCGGCTCAACGGCTAAACCCCCGTCAAGACAGGTGGTCGTTGTTCTTCACCCGTTACCAGTTTGTGCTCCACTACCGTCCTGCTGACAAAAATGTGAGGGCCAATGCCCTGTCCAGGTCGTTTGAAACAGAGGACACTGAGCAGGGGCGTAACTAGGAAAGACTGGGCCCCATAGCAAACTTTTGACTGGGGCCCCCCCTCTGCTGGGTATCACACAACCCCCCCCCCCTTGTAGATAGTGCCTCCCTATAGATTCCACCACATAGCGCCCCCTATAGATAGCACCATACACAGCCCCCTGCAGATAACGCCATACAGCCCCCCTGTAGATAACGCCATACAGACCCCCTCTGTAGATAACGCCATACAGCCCCCCTGTAGATAACGCCATACAGTCCCCCCTGTAGAGAACGCCATACAGCCCCCCCTGTAGATAACGCCATACAGAACCCCTCTGTAGATAACGCCATATAGCCCCCCCCCCAAAAAAAAACGTCCTATAGTTTGTCCTACAAAAGACATGCATGTGTGATCGCTGGCAGTGATAAGGAGAACGGGGGACCGAAAGTCTCCATGACTAACCTCGGACTTCCGGCGTCTGCGCAGTTCAATAAAAATGAAAGGAGCGCTAGTCACGCATGCGCACAAGCGCAACCGGCGCTCCATTCATTTCTACGGAGCTGCCGACACAGACCCCGGAAGTCCAAGGTTTGTCATGGAGAACTTAGGGGGGACTTTCGGTCCCCCGTTCTCCTCATCGCTGCCAGCGATCACACATGTATCCCCTATCCTGTGGATAGGGGATACATGTCTTTATGTAGGAACAACCCCTTCAGTGGCGTCGCGCTGTAGCAGCCATAGCGGCTGCTAGCGGAGCCTGCGGCCATGGGAGGGGGCCGTGCCGGCGGGTGGCACGGGCCCCCTCATGCTGCAGGCCCTGTAGAAGTCGCTACGGCTGCTATAGCGGTAGTTACGCCACTTCGTATAGGTTTGTACGGCGTAAAACTACAGCTCCCAGCATGGCCGGAACAATGGTAAGGATATGCTGGGAGATGCGGTTTCACAAAAAAAATCCTATCACCATCATCTCGCTGCAGATCATACAGTGACTACATTACTGATTAGAGGCAGAATAAACATTTACATTAAGTGACTCACCGGTGACGTCTCAGATTCTAGTTCTTTTCTTCTCCCTCCGGTTCAGACATCTATGATGGATTTCTCCCGGCCATGACCCATTTCTGCAGTTTTCCGTTTAGATGTCTTCAGCTTCTCACTATTAAAACATTTCTGCACCTATAAACAAAGTTAAAATTCTCAACACATCTAAATATAACTGTCACAAACACACAACATGCCCCCTGTAGATAGTGACCTACATAGAAGCCCCTGTAGATAGTGCCCACATATGGACTCCAGAGCTGCAAGGCAATAGTGCTAACCACTGAGCCACCGTGCTGCCCTACATATAGCTTCCCCTATAGTTAGTGCTCCACGTATAGCCCACCTCTGTATATAGTGTCTCACATATAGCTCCCCCTGTATATAGTGTCCCACATATAGCCCACCCCTGTAGACTGTGCACTACATATAGCCACCCTGTTGCTAGTGCCCCACAGGTAACCCACCCCTGTATATAGTGTAACACATATAGACCCCCCTGTATATAGTGGCCCACATATAGACCCCCCTGTATATAGTGGCCCACATATGGACCCCCCTGTATATAGTGGCCAACATATAGAGCCCCCTGTATATAATGGCCCACGTATAGAGCCCCCTGTATATAATGGCCCACACCCCCACATCTAGACCCCCCCTGTAGCTACTGCCCCACACATAGACCCCCTATATATAATAGCCCACATAAAGATGACCCCCCCCCCACCCCCCCACTATAGATAATGCCATTCACATTTTTATGAGGGAAAAAAAACAAAAACTTGACATACTCACATTCTCCGGTTCCCACGCTGTTCACTGGCGATGCAGACATGCTCTCTTCTGAGCATGTCTGCAGGAGCTGAACGAGCGTCCTCCAATGACGCTGATTGGCGGGGCAGAATGACTTGCCCCGCCAATCAGCACCTTCCAAGCATGGAAGCGGCGCGATGATGTCATCGCGCCGCTAGCCAATCAGTGTCATTGTAAGGCACTGGATGGTCAGGCACGGAACATGCCCGGCCATTCAGTGCTAATACATGTATTTGGCTGCCGCTAGCACTGGGGCCCCCTCCGGTGCTAGCGACACCTACAGGCATGAGAGGGCCTGTGTAAGGCTCGGCGTCGCGGGCCCCACAGTAGCGACGCTACCGCTGTAGTAGCCATAACGGCTGCTAGCGGCGCCACCGGGCCCCCTCAAGCCCCGGGCCCCGTAGCAGCCGCTACTGCTGCTACCGCGGTAGTTACGCCACTGACACTGAGGAGACCCCTCAATGTATCATGGACTCATCCTGCATTGTTACTGCTAATCCCCTGCAAGTTAGAGACATCCCTCCGTGGAGGACTTTTGTTTGTTTGGCAGACAGGAGGAGAATTCTTCGTTGGGGACACAGCTCTAAACTGGCTGGGCACGCTGGTGTTCCTAATACTCGAGACCTGATAGCTCGTCATTTCTGGTTATGCACACTGCCCAAAGATAATGTGGAATTTGTCTCTTCCTGCACTGTCTGTGCTTCTAATAAGGTTGCTCAATCCAAGCCTACCAGCCTGCTTGTAGCGCCCATGGCCGCGGGCCGTCGGGTTCACTCACCTCCTGACGCCCGCAGCCATGGATCCGTGAGCGCTGGTCCCCGTCTCCCTCCTAGGATACGCCAGCGCTCACTTCCGCTCCGTTCGGCTGTGTCCCGTAGGGTGCGCGCGCACACTCGCACCCGGCCTTAAAGGGCCAGTGCGCGCAATAAGGAAATTGTCATCATCATCAAATGCCACGATTTCCTGGTCTATAAAAAGGCCCCTGGTCTATAAAAAGGCCCCTGGCCTTCTAATCCTTGCCTGAGCGTTGTTAGTTTTCTCAGTCTGTCTTGCAAATGGTCCCTTAGTGTTTCCCGTTCCTGTTGTTACCCGTGCCTTGTTCCCCGTTCCTGTTTTCCCGTGCTTTGCCTTAGTATCAAGTCCTGCCACGTCCAGAGGAATCTGCCACGTCCTGTGTCATCTGCCACGTCCAGAGGAATCTGCCACGTCCAGAGGAATCTGCCACGTCCTGTGTCATCTGCCACGTCCGGAGGAATCCGCCACGTCTGGCGCAACTTGCGGCTCTTGTGTCATCCGCCACAATTGGCGCCATCCGCTGCACCCATCTCATCTGTGCCAGAGCTGCGGCCACCATCTGGACTATTCAGGTACCCTTGTGCGGGACATTGTATTTCTGGGGTTTCCTGTGGTTTGGCCAGCTGCCTTCCCTCTACGGCGGTACGGCCTAGTGGGTCCACTAACCCGCTTCGTGACAGTACGATCAAGCCATGGACCCCGCTGGTCAACCTGAGACTTTGACGACACAAGCCATGCTGGCCGAGATGGAGGATCTCCAGTCACGACAACACCAGCTCCTCCTGTCGGTGAACGCTATTGCCCATCGGCTGCTTGCTCCAACAGCAGTCGTCACCGCACCCGTTCCTGCGGTTCCACCTGCTACACTTCCTGTCTGTACCGGTACCAACCCCCTGTGTTTTTTGCCGCTACCTCCACGCTATGACGGAGATCCGAGGTCCTGCAGGGGATTTTTGAATCAGTGCCTGATCCATTTCAGACTTCATGCCAGGTCCTTCTGTTCGGATGACGTCCGGATCGCCTTCATCATCTCCCTCTTTACAGGCAAAGCCCTGGCATGGGCCAATCCTCTGTGGGAACGTCAGGGACCAGAGACCCGGGACTTGCAGTGCTTCTTACGGACCTTCCGCTCGATCTTTGAGGAACCTGGAAGAGTTTCTTCGGCTGCTGCATCCCTGTTGACCCTACATCAGGGAGACCTCTCCGTGGGCGAGTATGTCATCCAGTTCCGTATCCTGGCTGCTGAATTGACCTGGAACAACAAGGCTTTGGTGGCTACATTCTGGCAGGGACTGTCTTCATGGATAAAGGATGAGCTGGCTGCTCGTGATCTGCCATCCACCCTGGACGATCTTATCTTACTCGCCTCCCGTGTCGACATGAGGATCCGGGAACGTTCCCAAGAGGTTCTCCGGGGGAGAGAACTCCCCAGGCTGGATTCTGCTGTCCCGCAATCCTCCTCGGTCGTCCCACCAGAGGATCCGATGCAGGGCAATTATGTCAAAGTGTCCACCCAGGAGAAACAACGCAGACGCACTTCTGGACTTTGTCTGTATTGCGGCCATGGAGGCCATATTGTGCGTCTGTGTCCCCAGATGCCAGAGAGACGACCCCCTTGCCTAGGATTGGTTGGAGAGACGACCCTAGGTGGAACGGAGCCTAACAGAGCATTCGCTTCCAAATTGACTATTCCTGTGACCCTGGTATCCGGCGAGAGGACGCATCAAGTCTCTGCCTATCTTGACTCTGGCTCTGCTGCAAACTTCATCCAGAAAGAGATGGTGGATCATCTTCAGTTGCCCACAGTTCCCCTGGAGACATCTCTGGCTGTTGCCTCAGTTAATGGACTGCCTCTGCCTGATCCCATTATCTCTAAAACCAAGCCGTTGAAGCTCCAGGTCGGAGTACTTCATTCTGAATACATTTCTTTCCTTGTTTTGCCCAAGGCCATCAATCCTGTTCTGCTGGGCCTGCCTTGGCTTCAACTATATGCCCCAGTCCTGGACTGGAATTCTGGAGAGGTTCTCCAATGGGGCTCCAAGTGCCATGGTCGTTGTCTGTTGCAGACCCATCCTGTCAAGCCTCCTCTGCCTCAGTCGTTGGCGGGATTGCCTTCCCAATTTGCTCAGTATGCAGATGTTTTCAGCAAAAGGGAGGCTGAGACGCTGCCTCCACATCGGACCTATGACTGCCCCATTGAACTGGTTCCTAATGCCTCTCTCCCCCGTATATCCTCTCTCCTTGCCTGAGTCTCTATCCATGTCGGCCTATATCAAGGAGAATCTGGAGAGGGGTTTTATACGAAAATCCTCCTCCCTGGCCGGGGTTGGATTCTTCTTCATTAAAAAGAAGGATGGATCCCTTCGTCCCTGCATTGACTACAGGGGCCTCAACCTGATCACAGTCAAAAACAAATACCCGCTGCCTCTCATCTCTGAGCTGTTTGATCGCATACGAGGGGCCAAAAATTTTTCTAAGCTAGATCTGCGTGGGGCTTAAAAATCTAGTCCGGATTCGCCGGGGTGATGAATGGAAGACAGCATTTAACACCCGGGACGGGAACTACGAATACCTGGTGATGCCCTTCGGCCTGTGTAACGCTCTCGCAGTGTTTCAGGAGTTCGTTAACGATATCTTCCGGGATCTACTCTATGTCTGTGTTGTTGTTTATCTCGATGATATTTTGATTTTCTCCCCAGATCCGACGACTCATCGGAGGCATGTCCGTCAGGTTCTACTACGATTGAGGGACAATCATTTATACGCCAAGTTGGAGAAGTGCGTCTTTGAGAAGAACTCTCTGCCCTTTCTGGGCTACATCATCTCGGATCAAGGCCTCAAAATGGATCCTGAGAAAGTGAAGGCTGTCCTGGAGTGGCCACCTCCCCAAGGCTTAAGGGCCATGCAGCGGTTCCTGGGATTCCCCAATTTCTACCGGCAGTTCATTCCTAACTTCTCTTCTCTGACGGCTCCCATCTCGACGCTTACCAAGAAGGGTGTGAACGCCAAAGTGTGGACTCCAGAGGCAGAGTCCGCATTTATTAGCCTCAAGAAATACTTCACTTCAGCCTCGATCCTCCATCATCCTGACGTATCTTGGCCGTTCTCACTGGAAGTGGACGGTTCCTCTGTTGGTGCAGGCGCACTTCTGTTCCAGAGGAGCTCCAAAGGAAAGGCAGTAGTATGTGGCTACTACTCAAGACTGTTTTCCTCTGCTGAGCGCAATTACTCCATTGGAGATCGGGAGCTGCTGGCCGTCAAGTTGGCTCTGGAGGAGTGGAGACATCTTCTGGAGGGCGCTGCTCACCCCATCCTGATCTTCACCGACCACAAGAATCTTACTTACCTTCAGTCCGCTCAAAGACTGAATCCTCGTCAAGCCAAGTGGTCGCTGTTCTTCACCCGTTTTCAGTTTCTGCTCCACTACCGTCCTGCAGACAAGAATGTGAGGGCCGATGCCATGTCCAGATCGTTTGAGACGGAAGACTCGATGGAGTCCCTTCAGACCATCATAGACCCATCCTGCATTGTCACTGCTAATCCTCTGCAGGTTAGAGACATCCATCCTGGGAGGACTTTTGTTCGGTTGGCAGACAGAAAAAGAATTCTCCGCTGGGGACACTGTTCTAAATTGGCTGGGCACGCCGGTGTCCGTAAAACCCAAGACCTGATTGCTCGTCACTTCTGGTGGCTCACGCTACCTAAAGATGTTCTGGACTTTGTCTCTGCTTGCACGGTCTGTGCCTCTAACAAAGTGACTCACAGCAAGCCCGCCGGCCTACTTCAACCTCTGCCTGTACCCAGTGCCCCCTGGCAGCACATTGCGATGGACTTCGTCACAGACCTTCCCCCCTTAGCAGGATGTAACACTGTCTGGGTGGTGGTGTACCGGTTCTCTAAGATGGCTCATTTTATCCCGCTGACCGGCTTACCCTCTGCTCCTCGTCTGGCGAGTCTCTTCATTCAGCACATCTCCCGCTTGCATGGCTTACCTCTTCACATCGTGTCAGATCGGGGTGTTCAGTTCACCTCTAGGTTCTGGAGAGCCCTCTGTAAACTCCTGGATGTGAGTTTGGACTTTTCCTCTGCCTATCACCCCCAGTCCAATGGGCAAGTTAAGAGGATCAACCAGATCATGGAAAATTATCTCCGCCACTTCAGCTCTTCACAGCACGATAACTGGTTACAGCTTCTTCCATGGGCTGAGTTTTCATATAATAACCACACAAGTGAGTCCACCACTTCCACTCTGTTTCACATCGTGTACAGTCAACATCCCAGAGTCCCTCTTCCTGTATCAACTTCATCTCAGGTACCCGCTGCTGACTCTGCATATGGGGACTTCCTGCAAATCTGGCAACAGACCCGGTCCTCTATTTTGCTGGCGGTAGATCGCATGAAGCGTAAGGCGGATACTAGGAGAAGAGTGCCGCCTCAGTATCTTCCTGGGACTAAAGTCTGGCTGTCTTCTCGGAACATTCGCTTAAGGGTGCCTTCATACAAGTTCGCTCCCAGGTTCCCTGGTCCTTTCGAGATCCTGCAACAAATCAACCCTGTCTCCTATAAGCTGCGGCTGCCTCCTACCCTCAGAATCCCTAACTCCTTCCATGTGTCCCTCCTGAAACCAGTGGTCCTGAACCGCTACAGCAAGACTTCTAGTTCCACAGTTGTTTTCTGCGGTCCCTCTGATATATTCGAGGTAAAGGAGATCCTGGACTGCAAAAGGGTAGGAGGAAGGACTTTCTATTTGGTGGACTGGAGTGGGTTTGGTCCTGAGGAGAGGTCCTGGGAGCCAGAAGAGAACCTCAGCACCCCTGCTCTTATTAAAAAGTTCCTCTCTCACTCTGGCCCCAAGAAGAGGGGGCGTAAGAGGGGGGATACTGTAGCGCCCATGGCCGCAGGCCGTCGGGTTCACTCACCTCCCGACGCCCGCAGCCATGGATCTGTGAGCGCTGGTCCCCGTCTTCCTCCTAGGAGACGCCAGTGCTCACTTCCGCTCCGTTCGGCTGTGTCCCATAGGGTGCGCGCGCACGCTCGCGCCCGGCCTTAAAGGGCCAGTGCGCGCAATAAGGAAATCGTCATCATCATCATTAACTGCCACGATTTCCTGGTCTATAAAAAGGCCCCTGGCCTTCTAATCCTTGCCTGAGCGTTGTTAGTTTTCCCAGTCTGTCTTGCAAATGGTCCCTTAGTGTTTCCCGTTCCTGTTGTTACCTGTGCCTTGTTCCCCGTTCCTGTTTTCCCGTGCTTTGCCTTAGTATCAAGTCCTGCCACGTCCAGAGGAATCTGCCACGTCCAGAGGAATCTGCCACGTCCCGTGTCATCTGCCACGTCCAGAGGAATCTGCCACGTACAGAGGAATCTGCCACGTCCTGTGTCATCTGTCACGTCCGGAGGAATCCGCCATGTCTGGCGCAACTGGCGGCTCCTATGTCATCCGCCACGTTTGGCACCATCCGCTGCACCCATCTCATCTGTGCCAGAGCTGCGGCCACAATCTGGACTATTCAGGTACCCTTGTGCGGGACATTGTATTTCTGGGGTTTCCTGTGGTTTGGCCAGCTGCCTTCCCGCTATGGCGGTACGGCCTAGTGGGTCCACTAACCCGCTTCGTGACACTGCTCCAACCTCTGCCTGTGCCCAACGCTCCCTGGCAGCATATTGCAATGGACTTTGTCACAGATCTTCCTCCCTGAGCAGGATGCAATACTGTCTGAGTGGTGGTGAACCAGTTCTCGAAGATGGCACACTTTATTCCGCTGACCGGCCTACCTTCTGCTCCTCGACTGCCAAATCTCTTCATTCTGCATATCTTCTGCTTGCATGGCTTGCCTCTTCATATAGTGTCTGATCGTGGGTTTCAGTTCACCTCAAAATTCTGTAGAGCCCTCTGTAAACTCGTAGTTGTGAAATTGGACTTTTCCTCTGCCTATCATCCCCAGTCCAATAGTGAAATCAAGAGGATTAACCAAATCATGGAGAATTATCTTTGTCACTTTATCTCCTTGCAGCATGATGACTGGGAAAAGCTTCCTCCATGGGCCGAATTCTCGTATAACAACCACACAAGTGAGTCCACTACTTCCACGCAATTCTACATTATCTATGGCCAACATCCACAAATTCCTCTTCCTGTTCCTGCTACATCCCATGTGCCCGCAGCTGACTCTGTGTTTGGGGACTTTTTATAAATTTGACAGCAGACCAGGTCCTCTATTCTCAGTTGATCGAATGAAGCGAAAAGCTGATAAACGAAGAGGAGAGCCGCCAGCAGTTCTCTCCGGGAACCAAAGTCTGGCTGTCCTCAAGGAACATTCGATTGAAGGTTCCCTCATACAAATTAGCTCCCAGGTTCCTCGGACCATTTCAGATCCTGCAACAGATAAACCCTGTCTCCTATAAGCTTCGGCTGCCTCCAACTCTCAGAATCCCCAACTCCTTTTATGTGTCTCTGCTGAAACCTGTGGTTCTGAACCGCTACAGTAAGACTCCTAGTACTGTAGTTGCTCCCAGCGGTTCTTCTGATGTATCCGAGGTAAAGAAGATCCTTGACTGCAAGAGGGTAGGAGGAAGGACTTTCTATTTGGCCGACTAGAAAGGGTTTGGTCCTGAGGAGGGGTCCTGGGAACCAGCAGAGAACTTTAATGCCCCTACCCTCGTTAAAAAGTTCTTGCTCTTGCTCTGGACCCAAGAAGAGGGGGTGTAAGGGGGGTAATGTAAGGGCTGCAGTCGCGGACCACCGCCTCCCCTTACCTGCTGACGGCCGTGACTGCAGACCTCTCTCCTGCTGCAGACGTCTTCCTCCCCAGAGACGCCAGCACATCAGGCCGCTCTGCCCTGCAGTGACCACTGAGATGCGCACGCTAGTTCCTGGCCTTAAAGGGCCAGCGCGCGGACATGTAAATAATTAATTATCCCCAGATCACCCTGGACTATAAAAAGGGCCCTGCCTTTTCACTTCTTGCCTTAGCATTGTTGTGTATTCACATGTTAGTCTTAGAAAATGGTCCCTTAGTCATATCTTGTTCCCAGTGTTCCTGTGCCCTGCTACCTGTATCCTGTATTCTGTGCTGTATTTGTTCCGGAGCCTTATCTAGTGTTGGAGTCGTGTTGTTCCATCTGTCACGCCTGCTGTCATACACCACGTATGGTGTCATCTGCCACGTCTACTCTAATACACCACGTCTAGTGTCATCTGCCATGCCTGATATCATCCGCCACGTGTGGCGTCATCTACCTTCAAGTTCCATTTGTGCCTAAGCCTCTGCTACTGTTTGGTCTATTACAGGTACTCTTGTGCTAGGACTTTGCATAGACTGTTGTTTGGCCAGCTGCTACTCCGCTACAGCGGTGCGGCCTAGTGGGTCCACATACCCATGGATCGTGACAAAAACATTGTATACAAAATTCAATCAGTGATCCATAATAAGATGCACCGTAAAGTGCGCACAAGCCCCAAACTAGATCAGACCTGCCGGACACATAAATGAACCCTAACAAGAATCCCATTTCAATACATGTGGTATATCCTAACATAGAATAAGATCATGAATAAATGTGACATACAATGCAAAAAGGCACATACCTAGGCACATACCCCACGAGTTTCACCAGGAGAAACCAAGCTTCCTCAGGGGTGTAAATGTTCAACTCTCAGTGACTACACTGCAGCGCGGTCCTGATTCCAAACTTAGGACCCGAGCGACAGAGGCACAGGCATGTCAACAGGAACCAACTACCTGTGTCACTTGCACCATTCTCCTCCATCCCTGCCCCTACTCACACAAGCAGAACATTATTGGTGGCAGCGGAAACAGGAGGGAGGACTCAGCTCATCATTGGTAGCACTGGGAAAGGAGGGAGAAGCGTTCCTCCCTCCTACTGTTACGCGCCCAGGACTAATAACGAGTGGGGCTGTCACTGAAGGAAGAGAACAATGCTGGCGCTGTACTGTGCATGCGCCATGTTCTCATTATGTATTTTAATAGTAAGCTGTGCGGACGCACAGCTTAGTATGGAAATACGTAAATTGACGGTATCGAACCGTTTCCCAGCACACAGCATTCAAATGGTATCGAAATTTCGATGCATCAAGCATCCCTTCAGTGATGTCACATCACATTTGAACACTATGTTTGGTGTACATGCCTGGAAAAGCTCCCGGCGTATACACCAAATGTATCCATAGAGTTCCATTTACCCGACGAGGCCAAAAGAGAGTTTTTTGGTCTCCATCGGGCTGGTATTCGTCGGTATACCATTTTCTTTTTTTAGCCAAATAGGAAAGCGTAGTCTACTACGCTTTTTTTATGCAGAAGCATCCCACAAAAAAAGTATACTGCACAGTATACTTTTTTATCATTGGAACATGTGAACAGTGCCTAATCCGCAGTGATGCAAAGGAATAACAAGAAAAATTCATGCAGTCTTTAGGAGATGGCGCCAGGCAAGTAGGACCAATTGCAATGTGTAGAGCCTGGGCTGATGGTCGCTTTATGGGGGGCTGATGGTCACTTTACTGGGGGGCTGAGGCTGATGGTTAATTTACTGGAGGGGCTTATGGTCTCTTTACTAGGGGGGGCTGATGTTCATTTTACTGTGAGTGGGAGGCTGATGGTCACTTTACTGGAGGGAGCTGATGGTCACTTTACTCGAGGGGGCTGATGGTCACTTTACTGGGGGGCTGATGGCCACTTTACTGGGGGGGCTGAGGCTGATAGTCACTTTACTGGAGGAGGCTAATAGTCATTTTACTGTGAGGGGGGCTGATGGTCACTTTACTAGAGGGGGCCAATGGTCACTTTACTAGAGGAGGCTGATGGTCACCTTACGGGGGGGGGGGGGGGCAGATGGTCCCTTTACTGGGGGGGGCTGAGGCTGATGGTCACTTTATTGGAGGGGACTTATAGCCTCTTTACTGAGGGCCTGATGGCCATTTTACTGTGAGTGGGGGCTGATGGTCACTTTACTAGAGCGGGCTGATGGTCACTTTACTGGGGGGCTGAGGCTGATGGTCACTTTACTGGAGGGGGCTGAGGGTCATTTTATTGTGAGGGGGACTGATGCTTTTTTTACTGTGAGTGGGGGTCTGATGGTCATTTTACTGTGAATGGGGGTCTGATGATCATTTTGCTGTGAGTGGGGATCTGATGGTCATTTTACTGTGATTGGGTGTTGATGGTCATTTTACTGTGCGTGAGGGGCTCATGGTCATTTTACTGTGAGTGTGGGTCTCATGGTCATTTTACTGTGAGTGGTGGGCTGATGGTTATTTTACTGTGAGGGAGGCTGATGCTTTTTTTACAGTGAGTGGGGGGCTGATGGTCATTTTACTGTGAATGGGGGGCTAATGGTCATTTTACTGTAAGTGGGGGCCTGATGGTCTTTGAGTGGTTTCCGCCTCTGACCTCCCGTTGAAATTAATAGGATGCGGAAAAACCTGCGGCACTCGTGTGGAGTGCTTTTTTGGCTGCGCTTTTTGCATTAGCTTCAACAGGGGCGTAGCTAGGGGGGGCAGGCGGGGCATGCACCCCGGGCGCAACTTAGAGGGGGCGCCAGGGTCGCACCATCCATGATGGCGGCCTGCTGCCTCCCTGAGGGGTCGGCGGCGCCACTGAAACCAGCCGCCGCCACCCCCTCCTGCACTATAATTGTACCTGCGTCTATAGGACACAGGTACAATTAGAAGCAATGAATGCCCGGGTACGTTCCGTGCCCGGCCATTCAGTGCCTTTCTACGAGTGAAGCACCACAATACTTTGCGCCACTTGGGCCATTGAAAGGCGCTGAATGACAGGGAAAGTCATTCTGCCCTGCCAATCAGCATCTTTCATAGACACAAGCGGTGCGATCACGTCATCGCACTGTTTGCGTCGTTCAACCCCAGGAGACCTGCGCAGAAGAGAGCAGGTCTCCATTGCCGCCGGACAACGCGGGAACAGGATTAAGGTGAGTTTGTATAGTTTGTTTTTTTATCCTAATAAAAAAAATTGTGGCACTATCTACGGGGGTTGGCTTTATCTATGGGGGCTTAATCTATGGGTGGGCTTTATCTATGGGGGGGGCGATATCTACAGGGTGGGCTATATACTGAGGTGTGCTATATGTGTAGCACTATATACAGGGGTGGTGTAATGGATTTGCCTGACACAGCTTCTTTCCCATGGTTAATCAGCCTGCATCTGTGCCTAGGTCTGTTAGAGTGACTCGATCTGCTACCACTCAGGTTGGGAGGCTGAGGAGTGGGAGAACCTATCACAGCCTGGACAGATGGAGCTAGCTCCCACCCTCTGTCTATTTATACCTTCATTTCCTGCTCCTCCTTTGCCTGTGATTCTGTCTGGTTTCCTGGCTCTGCTGCTCCTGCTAATACTATTGACCTCTGCTTCAAAGTGACCCTGGCTTTACTGACTACTCTCCTGCTCTGTGTTTGGTACCTCGTACACTCCGGGTTTGACTTGGCTCGTTCACTACTCTTGTTGCTCATGGTGTTGCCGTGGGCAACTGCATCATTTCCCTTAGCTTCTGTGTACCCTTGTCTGTTGGTCTGTCGTACACTTATTGAGCGTAGGGACCGTTGCCCAGTTGTACGCCGTCGCCTAGGACGGGCCGTGCAAGTAGGCAGGGACTGAGTGGCGGGTAGATTAGGGCTCACCAGTCTGTCTCCCTACCCCATCATTACATAATCACAGGCCCAAATACCTTTTCTACCCTGGTTCCTGACACACTATGGACCCCCTTGGGGCCCTGGCTCAGCAAATGTAGGGTCTTTCCCTACAGGTCCAAGACCTGGCTCAGAGGTGCAACCAGCGTGATGCTACCCTGGTAGTGCCCCCCACCTCACCTCTAGAACCCCACCTCAAGTTGCCTGACCGGTACTCAGGGGACCGGAAGACTTTTTTCTCCTTCCAGGAGAGTTGTAGGCTCTATTTCCGTTTAAGGCCCCACTCCCGGCTCTAGGAATGGGCCTTCTCCTTGGCTCTTGACGCCCCTGAACTTTCGTCTGTTGATTTTTTTTTCCCGCTCTCGGGCTCATCTATGACGAGACTGACAAGACTGCCTTTGCCGAGAGTCAGCTGGTGACCTTACGTCAGGGTAAGAGACCCGTTGAGGAGTACTGTTCTGACTTTAGGAAGTGGTGTGTAGCTTCTCGGTGGAATGACCCTGCCCTGAGGTGTCAATTTAGATTGGGTCTGTCGAACACCCTGAAAGACCTGTTAGTTAGTTATCCCTCTTCGGACTCTCTAGATCAGGTTATGGCTTTAGCGGTACGTCTTGAACGACGTCTCAGGGAACGACGACGCGAACGTTTTTGTGCCTTTTCCTCTGACTCCACTTTGATGGCTCCAGAGGTTCCGTTGCTTCGTTCTTCCACGGAAAACTCGGATGAACCTATGCAACTCGGGACCCACGTGTCTCCTCAACAACGTAGAGAGTTCCGCAGGAAGAATGGTTTCTGCTTCTACTGTGGGGATGACAAGCATCAAGTGAACGACTGTCCTAGGCGTAAGAATAAGCAGCCGGAAAACTTTTGCGCCTAAGTGACCATCGGGGAGGTCGCTTGGGTGCACAGGTATTTCCCGTAAATATGAAGCCTAATAAGATCTTGCTTCCCTTTCAGGTATCTTTTGGTGGTAGGTCTGCCACCGGCAGTGCCTTCGTGGACTCAGGGTCTTCTGCTAATATTATGTCTGTGGAATTTGCTATGTCTCTAGCTATGCCTTTAATTGATTTGCCTAAACCTGTCCCGGTAGTGGGTATCGACTCCACTCCACTTGCTAACGGTTATTTTACACAGCATACCCCTGTATTTGAACTCATAGTTGGCTCCATGCATTTGGAGCAGTGTTCTGTGTTGGTGATGCAGGGATTATCGTCAGGTTGGTTTTAGGCCTTCCTTGGTTGCAGATGCATAATCCCACGTTTAACTGGAATACTGGGGATCTTACTAAATGGGGTAATGAATGCATTACTACCTGTTTTTCTATTAATTTGGTTTCTCTCGCTGAGGAGGTGAACACTCTACCTGAGTTTATTCAAGACTTCGCTGATGTTTTTTTCTAAAAAAGCCTCTGAAGAGTTACCTCCTCATAGAGAGTACGATTGCGCAATCGATTTGGTACCAGGAGCTAAGCTCCCTAAAGGTAGGATATTTAATCTCTCTTGTCCTGAACGTGAAGCCATGAGAGAATATATCCAGGAAAGCCTGGCCAAGGGTTACATCCGCCCCTCTACTTCTCCGGTAGGTGCTGGCTTCTTCTTAGCCGTCGCCTAGGACAAGTAGGCAGGGATTGAGTGGCGGGTAGATTAGGGCTCACCTGTCTGTCTCCCTACCCCGTCATTACAGGTGGGCTATATGTGGAACACTATATACAGGGGTGGGCTATATCTAGAGGGGGCTATATACAGGGGCCGGCTATCTGTGGAGCATTATATGCAGGAGTGGGCTATATGTGGAGCACTATATACAGGGGTAGGCTATATCTTCAGGGGGCTATATACAAGGGTGGGCTATCTGTGGAGCACTATAGGGGGAGCTATATGTGGGACACTATAAACAGGGGTGGGATCTATGGGGGACACTATCTACAGGGGGGCTCTATGGCAGGCACTATCTACAGGGGGCACGGTGTGTGTGTGGGACACGGTGTATGGTGCTATTATAATTAGAGGTGTAGTGTATGGCGCTATTATATTTAGGGGCGTAGTGTTTAGTATAATGAGAACTTTATATGTGTTTATAGGTGTAGAAATGTTTGAAAAGTGAGAAGCTGAAGACATCTGAGCGGCAAACTGCAGAAATGGACTGTAACCGGGAGAAGTCATCATAGAGGTCTGGACCGGATGGAGAAAAAGAACTAGAATCTGAGACGTCACTGGTGAGTCACTTAATGTAAATGTTTATTCTGCCTCTAATCAGTACTGTAGTCACTGTATGATTTGCAGCGAGATGATGGAGATATAATTTTTTTAGTGAAACACCAACTCCCAGCATATCCTTACCATCAGTCGGGCCCTGCTGGGAGCTGGAAACAATTTAGTGCAAACCTATACGGCAGTGGTTTCACTAAATTGAGCTGTATTTGTGATGGTGCTGTATTTATGTACTGAGCTTTGTTCTGGTGTTGTATATATGTACTGAGCATGGTTCTGTTACTATATATATGTACTGAGCTGTGGCTGTATTTATGTACTGAGCTTGGTTCTGGGGCTGTATTTATGTACTGAGCTTTGCTCTGCTGCTGTATATATGTAATGATCTTGGTTCTGGAGCTGTATTTATATATTGAGCTTGGTTTTGGTGCTGTATATATGTAGTGAGCTTTGTTCTGGTGCTGTATATATGTAATGAGCTTGGTTCTGGTGTTGTGTATAGAACTATATTGCTTGTAAAATGTACAAATGTTTTTATGCTCGAGAAACATAAAAAAAAATGTGGAAAAGAAATGACACGTCATTGATTGGTAGAGAAAACAAACATGGTGAGGGGGAAGGAGATGTCGGGAAAGAGGTTGGGGCGGAGCGCCAAACTGAATCTTTGCCCTGGGTGCTGGAGAAACTAGCTACGCCTCTGGCTTCAACGGCTTACAAAAAATGTGGGCAAAAAGCAACGGGGAAAAAAAGCGTAAAAAAACGCTGCCAATTCAAAATCTGGCTCAAAGTTCCTAAAGGAATTTTTTTTCTGCCTTACAAAAAAACGCTGTGTGAACATACCCTAAGAGTGTAGAGCTTGTTTTTAGCCATTTTTTTTTGTTGCTTTGTAAACAATTTTTGGTAGGGGTGCCCTGAGGAAATATTTTTTTCCCAGGGGTGCCTTGAGCCTGAAAAGGTTGCGAAACTCTGAAATACAGGAATGATTGCACCAAATTAAAACAAAGTCCAAATTCGATTTTTACAGACTTTGTCTCTATGAAATAGAACTCAAAGGATCATTTAGTTTGGATTTTCTTCACTTGAATCAAGTCTCTTGCTATACAGTTTCTTGCTATACAGCGATTAAGACAATGTCTGCTAACTTCTAATGCACAATACTTTTTTACAAAAATGTGATAAACAAACAACAAAATAATGGGATACAGTTTTAATTGCTAATAATATTGATGTAAAACGTTTGCATGAAATGTTTATTTGTGCTTGTTCATGATGTCAAAACAAGCGCTTTGTTTCTGTTTTCTCCTCCCCCCTTTTTGTATGTTCTTTTCAAAAGAAATGTAACCGTTTCTGCCCGGGTTTTCACGTTTTTTTATGATGTAAAATAGGGCGCACCTTCCAAGTGCAAACATTATACCTGCCCTGACGAAGGGACCGGTATGGTACCGCACGAATAAAAAGAGATAAACCTCTATACATTGCAATTGGTCCTACTTGCCTGGCGCCGTCACCTAAAGACTGCATGGATTTTTCTTGTTTTTCCTTTGCATTTTATCTCATCCCCACGACAAGGATTCGTTCTTTCAAGGGATCACAGTAGGAGGCTGCCAGCACACTCCGCTACCATACAGATCCACGACCGCTGGTTCTTCTGATGTCATGCCGAATACCAAGGAATGAGCTAACAGCTGGGTCTTGTGGTACTAGATAAAAGCAATCAAGGTACAGATTGCACTTTGAACGACATTGCTTCTGAGGTGCGCCACTGTCTCCTTTTCCCCCTTATATTCTCGTATTTAATTCACAGTGATGTCACAGTACAGACATATTGCAAACTGATTTTAAAGTATGCACAACATGATGTCACAGAACATGGATAATGGACACAGTACAGGAACAATGCACACAGCAATGTGCAAACATTATGAACAAAATGATGTCATCATACTGGAATAAAGCACACAGTGATGTTACAGCTATTAGATAAAGCACATAACAATGTCACTGTATAGGGATAATGCACTCAGTAAAGGTATGACTAAATCATACAAATAGTGATGTCACAGTAGTGGAATATTTGCACATAGTGATGTCACAGTACAGAGACTTGCTAATTACATGGGCTGTCCAGATGGAAAAACTCCTTTCATAACCCTTCACTATATCAGCCTGATGAAGGGCTTATTAGCTGAACAGTTGTTATATGTGGCGATTTCACCAGCGCTGATAGTTGGCACATGAATGCTTGAATAAAGGGCTTTCACTAGATGTCACCTGTCTGGAGTGCTGTTCTATTACATTTATATTTATACTGGAAGTTTGGGTGAAAAATATACCACAACACTAAAACTAAAGCTAAACTGCATGTTCATTCAAAAGAAAAGCTTCAGTTTTAATAAGAAAAATAAAGTATATATAGGCACACAATTTCAAACATGTATGTATAGTATAATATACAGAACGGATCTCCTCAGAAGTGCCAGGCGCTTCTTCTTCCAGGGTTCCCCGGTGCCGCCCTCTCCTAGCAGTGATGTCACTAGGAAGTGACCGGCCTCCTATATAGTGGCGCCGCTCGCTGTTTCACACTCAGTCCCCGCAATGTCTCCTGCTCGGGCATTTCTAGGAGGCTGCTGCCGGCTGACCCTGTCCACTGGAAAGATGGTGGCCGGGAGCTTCGGACCTCCACTCAGGACTACGAACGGATGGCTGCGTTACCTCTCGGCTTGTTATTCAAGCGGCCCGGAGGACGGCGATATGAGGAGGTATCTGAGTCAGCACTACAACGAGGCGAGGAGGAATATCAACGGTGAGCCGAGAATGACTGTGCCCCACACTGGCATTCCCTCCCTGGGCTGTGAATGTGTGTGGTCGTGGCGAGAGTAGAGAGTGACACAACAGGTGAATGAGTCCCGGGGTCGTGCCCTCGTATACAGTGATAATATACGTTCCAGATCTCCCCTCACAAGGACTCACCTGAGCGCTACCACCCTACTGCACCTGCAGCCTGACAGTCCCCCGTCTCCCAATGTCACATAGCACATAGTGTTGTCCCGGTTTAGTAATAAGCTATAGGGACTGAGATCAGACAGAGCAATACAATGACTAATGAATTATGCTAGTATATATATATATATATATATAATAGCACTGACATGCTGTAGACATTGTCACTACTCATGTCAGTGCCTGCCCTCAACGGAGCTCACGATCCCAATTTCCGATACACGAGGGTCAATTAATCGATCTATGTTTTTGAAGTGTGGGAGGAGACCCATATAAACACCTGGAGAATGTACCGACTCCATGCAGTTATTGTCCTTGGCTAGAATTGAGCTAACCACTGAGCCACCATGCTTCCCATGTTCTCGTATTAAGGCCTCACTCACACGAGCGTGGCGTTTTTGCGCGCGCAAAAACCACTTAACCGCTCCGTGTGGCAGCAGCATATGATGCACGGCTGCGTGCTTTTCGCGCAGCCGCCATCATTATGACACTCCATTTGGATGTTTGTAAACCGAAAAGCACATGGTGCTTTTTTGTTTACATTCATCCTTTTGACAGCTGTTGCGCGAATCACGCAGTCCGCACGGAAGTGCTTCCGTGCGGCATGCATGGTTTTCACGCACCCATTGACTTCAATGGGTGCGTGATTCACGCAAAACGCCCGAAGAACGGACATGTTGTGACTTTTTCAGCGGACTCACGCTCAGTATAAATCACGAACATGTCTGCACAGCCCCATAGACTAATATAGGTCTGTGCAACGCGCGTGCAAATCACGCGCGTTTCACGGACGTTTTTCCCGTTCGTCTGAATAAAGCCTAACAAGTATGGTCTTCGTTCTGAGCACCATATTTCTAAAGACCCACTGTTAGTTTCTGTCATAAGAAGATGTGACTTTCCACTGGCGCGAAGTGTGACTTCTGAAAACTTTCTGCACATTTCAGTATCCTGGACCATGTTTCCCAAGGAACGTGGAGCCATTGGTGCATACGGTGTACATGACAGCAAATCTGCCCTGCTGTGTTTTGTTGCAAAGGAATATCCTCATGCTTAATTTAAGGTATATCACTGGGATCCCTACTTATTACTATAGTGCATCTAAGTGGTTTGATAGAGCGATGGTGCCACTGCAACATACACCCCCGAAAAGAAATGAAAGAAGAATTTATGTACCTCAGAATCCTATAAAAACAAAGGCCTCATACAGCTAATTCCATGGCAAAAATGAAAAAGTTATAAAAAGAAAAAAAAAATTGCTACATGATTAAAGGCCACCTTTGACATGGAAAAAGAAAGATTTTTACATATATACTAGTCCCTCTCAATGAATTAGAATATCATCAAAAAGTTTATTTCCGTAATTCAATTCAAAAAGTAAAAAAACTCCTATAGATTCATCACACACTGAGTGATCTATTTCCATCATTTTATTTCTTTTAATGTTGATGATTATGTTAACCGTTAATGAAAATCCAAAATTTAGTGTCCGTGAAAATCAGAATATTATATAAGCCCAACTTCAAAAATGATTTTTTATACCGAAATGTTGGCCTACTGAAAAGTATGTACAGTATATGTGCTCAATACTTGGTCGGGGCTCCTTTTGCATGAATTACTGCATCAATGCGGCGTGGCAGGGAGGCGATCAGCCTGTGGCACTGCTGAGCTGTTATGGAAGGCCAGGTTGCTTTGATAGCGGCCTTCAGCTCGTCTGCATTGTTGGGTCTGGTGTCTCATCTTCCTCGTGACAATACCCCATAGATTCTCTATGGGGTTTAGGTTAGGCGAGTTTGCTGGCCAATCAAGCGCAGTGATGTAGATTATGTACCGCCAGTTCTGCATTCTGTTTTTTTTTTCCTGAATAGATAATTGCTGGTTCACAGCGTGTGACATTAAAGCATTGGGTGAGCATCTGTGTTTCTGTAAAAATCAGTGTTTGGCAGGCTAGAAAGTGAGACTTTCGGGGTTCGTGTGTGAAAACCAGTGCAGACATAAAGTAAAGCCGTTGTTTATAGTAACCAATTATTAAATTCCAGTTTTCCTTTTCACAACTCTAGAAGATTTAAGGGGTTGTCTGGTCTGGACAAACATTTACCCCATATTAGATCCTCCGGTGATCAGCTGTTTGGATGACTGACCGTGAGTCCTCATTGTAAGTCATTAAAGCATTATCCATGGTAATCGAAAAAATACTAGTTCCTTTAGAGGGAGAGCCACAGTTGCGAGTGGAGGACCCCTTTTTATTGCGTCCATTTGCCCTAATAGGGCATATTGAGAAGGGTTGTCTAAAATAGTCAACTCCTTTAAAGTGTAGCTAAACGTTTGACAAACTTCTGACATGTCGTCATAGAGACATGTCAGAAGTTTGGAAATAGCCGAACAGACACGAAGCGGCTAAGCGCTCACACGAGCACTTCAGCTGCTTCGTTCTAGCGATTTGGTGGGGGTCTCAGTGCTCGGACCCCCACCAATCCAAACTTCTGACATGTCTCTATGACATGTCAGAAGTTTGTCAAACGTTTAGCTACACTTTAAAGAGTCTCTGTCACCAGATTATAAGTGCCCTATCTCCTACATAATCTGATCGGCGCTGTAATGTAGATAACAGCAGTGGTTTTTATTTGGAAAAACTGTCATTTTTGAGCAATTTTAGATTTATGCTAATTAGTTTCTTAATAGACAACTGGGCGTGTTTTTACTTTTGACCAAGTGGGTGTTGTACAGAGGAGTGTATGATGGTGACCAATCAGTGTCATACACTTCTCATTGTTCTAGCCCAGCTTCTTTCACTGCACAATCACACTGTGCTCTGGATCATGCTGGGCTGGAACAATGAGAAGTGTATGATGCTGATTAGTTGGCGTCATACACTTCTCTTCACAACGCCCAGTTGGTAAAAAGTAAAAAGACGCCCAGTTGTCTATTAACCCCTTCCCGTCTTAAACAACTTAAATAATGATGTATTGTAATAGTTCAGACTTTTACGGACGCAGCGATACCAATTATGTTTATTTATTTACTATGCTCTAGGGGGAAAATGGGAAAAGGTTTTGTTTTTTTTTAACTTTTAATATTTTTTTTATTTTTTTTTTAACACAAAAAAAAACTTTATTTAACTCCATTTTTACTTTTTTTTTTATTAGTCCCCCTAGAGGACTTCAACCAGCGATCGTTAGATCGCTTGCACGATATACTGCAATACTAATGTATTGCAGTATATCGTGATTCTGACAGGCATCTATTAAGCCCTGCCAGAGGCAAGGCTTAATAGGTGTACAAATATGGCAGACCTCGGGGTCTTCATTAGGCCCCCAGGCAGCCATAGCAACCATCGCCCCCAACCCCCCGCGATGAGCTGTTAGAGGGGGTCGCCCCCCTCTTTCTCACGATTTAAATGCTGCGGTCGGCATTTACCTAGTTAAACTAGCGGGATCGCGCTCGAGAGTGATTGCCGCTAGTTACTCTGAAGTGTCGGCTGTAACATACAGCCGACACCGGCATTGAATGGAGTGAGCTCACTGCGTGAGCCCGCTTCATACTTCCCCCTTCTCGGCTATGATGTAACTGTATGTCATGTGTCGGGAAGGGGTTAAGAAAGTAATTACCATAAATCTGAAATTGCTCGTAACTTGCTCAAAAATGATCGTTTTTCAAAATAAAAACCACTGTTCTCTACATTACAGCGCCTATCAGATTATGTAGGAGATAGGGCACTTATAATCTGGTGACAGCCTCTTTAAGCCATTTGATTGGTTGCTATGGGTAACTGTACCACGTTTTTACTTGCTTATTTGTCTCTTAGAGTTAATCAGGACTCCCATTCATAATACATGAATAATGTACCAACTACCAAGATACTAGAAGCTAGGTGATTTTTGCCTTGTAATTATTGGTATAACTTACTGTAAGGCAGGGGTGGGGAACGTCTGGGCCGTATAAGGCCCCCAAGATCATTTGGTCCAGCCCGACCTCACTTAGACTGCGCTGCTGCCGCCTCATTCGCTACTTGGCTCTGTCCGCCCTACTTACTCGCATTTAGGAGAAGGGCGGATGGAGCCAGGTATGGCGGTGGTCTGAGTGAGGTCGGTGCGTTCCGGCCCAAGAGTGGAGCTGTCTCGTCACCTGAGTCAGTGATGTGAGGTCAGGGGACTGGTCTTGTCCACTCCCGTCACAGCACACCCCGAAATCACTGGCCGCCGTGTCATTCTCTCCTTGGCTCCATCCGCTTCCCTACTCACTCTAAGTGAGGTCAGGTGACTTAAAGTTTTTTTTTAATTCATCAAGGGCATTTATGGTATATCCACAGGATATGTCAGATGCGGGTCCCATCTCTGGCTCCCAGATCTATCTCTAGAACGGGGCCCCCTAAACCCTGTTCTATCTCTGTGTTGTGATTGAAGCTTGTGATTTCTGACCATGAAGAAGAAAACAGCGTAGCTCGCTGAGCTACACTGTTTCTGTAAGTCCCATAGAACTGAATGGTAGTTACTGAAACAGCGTTACTCACATGCAACGCTGCTTCCGTAACTGCCATTCCCTACTATGGAAGTTACGGAAACCGCTCAGCGAGCTACGCTGTCTTCTTCATGGTCAGAAATCAGCCGGAACACAGAGAGGTAGAACGGGGTTTAGGAGGCCCCGTTCTAGAGATGCATGGTGGTCCCAACTCTGGGACATGCACCTATCTGACATTTATGACATATCCAGTGGATATGCCCTAAATGTCCCAGATGGGGAAAACCCCTATAAGTAAGTCGGAACAACTTTCTCCTGCGAGTTCTTTTCAAAGCTTACCAAAGATTCGACCGCTCCAGACTGACCGACGCAGTAGCATGGTCATCGATGCCGGCTAACATCACGCGCCTTACCAAATAGTAGCAGTTCCAGCCATAACATTAGGGGTGAGTTAATTGAATGTTTAACCAAATATAGCAGGGTCAGTTTTAAGTTGATAATTTTGTATGGCCTGCGAATGATATTACAAATATCCACATGGCCCTTGGCAGAAAAAAGGTTCCCCACCCCTGCTGTAAGGGATTAATTGCTTATAGTACATACTTTCTTCTGAAATAACTTATGCAGCTCCTAGAGTGTGTGTGTGTGTGTGTGTGTGTGTGTTGCTTTTGCAGTACCTGATGATGTACCTCGGTAGGGGGCTTCATGTAAGTCGTTATAAAGGTCCGGAGAAAGTTTCTCTAAGGGTAAACATGGGATGGGCCTAAGGAGGAAAGCGTATTTCATCATGGGGAGGTGTTTTTGGGTGTAGCATTGTGCAGGCTTTCACTGGAGCTGAGAATGAACTGTTCCCCTGCTGTGTCTAGATCAGTGTAGCCCCAGTCCTTTCAAATCTGTGCCTTATGCATGCTGTTCTAAATCCCCTTTCACATCAGCATATAGTCTAACTGAAGTACTAGTCCTTCTCAATAAATTAGAATATCATCGAAAAGTTAATTTATTTCAGTATAGATTTATTACACACGGTTATCTATTTCCAGCATTTTTTTTATTTTAATGTTGAAGATTACGGCTACCAATTAATGAAAAACCCAAATTTAGTCTCTCAGAATATTAGAATATTGGGTAAAAGTTGAAGATTGTAGACTCATGGTGTCACACTATAATCAGCTAATCATCGCAAAACACCTGCAATGGTTTCCTAAGCCTTTAAATGGTCCAACAGTCTGGTTCAATAGGCTTCGCAATCGTGGGGAAGACTGCTGTCTTGACAGTTGTCTGGAAGACCGTTATTGACATCCTCCACAAGGAGGATAAGCCACAAAAGGACATTGCTAAAGAAGCTGGCTGTTTACAGAGTGCTGTATACAAGCATATTAACGGAAAGTTGAGAGGAAGGAAAAAGTGTGGTAGAAAAAGGTGCAGAAGCAACAGGGATAACCGCAGCCTTGAAAGGATTGTCAAGAAAAGGCCATTCAAGAATCTGGAGGAAATCCACAAGGAGTGGACTGCGGCTGGAGTCAGTGCTTCAAGAGCCACCACACACAGACGTATCCAGGAGATGGGCTACAACTGTCGCATTCCTTGAGACAACGTCAGAAGCGTCTTACCTGGACGAAGGAGAAAAAGGATTGGTCTGTTGCTCAGTGGTCCAAAGTCCTGTTTTCGGATGATTTCCAAATGAAATGCAAAATTTACTTTCGAGGTCCCATAGTCTGGAGGAAGAGTGGAGAGGCACTCAATCCAAGTTGCTTGCGGTCCAATGTGAAGTTTCCACAGTCACTGATGGTTTGGGGCCATGTCATCTGCTGGTGTTGGTCTACTTTGTTATATCATGTCCAGAGTCAACGCAGCCGTCTACCAATAAATTTTAGAGCACTTCATGCTTCCCTCTGCTGACGATCTTTATGGCGCTGCAAATTTCATTTTCCAGCAGGTCTTGTCACCTGCCCACACTGCCAAAAGTACAATACCTGGTTTAATAACCACAGTATCACTGTCCTTGATTGGCCAGCAAACTTGCCTGACCTAAACCCCATAGAGAATCTATGGGGTATTGTCAGCAAAAGGAGCCCCGACCAAGTATTGAGCGCATATGCTGTACATACTTTTCAGTAGGCCTACATTTCGGTATTAAAAATCATTTTTGAAATCGGGATTATTTAATATTCAAATTTTTTGAGACACTAAATTATGGGTTTTCATGAACTGTTACCATAATCCTCAACATTAAAAGAAAAAAATGCTGGAAATAGATCACTGTGTGTAATGAATCCATATAATATGAGTTTCATCTTCTGAATTGAATTACTGAAATTAGCTTTTTGATATTCATTGAGAAGGACTAGTATATGTCGGATTCCTGACATACACCTCCGATGGAAGGCTTCAATGTATTTCACTATATAGGCATGCAGTGGGATGTGTCGCTCCAACCCCTCTGGCAGAGCGCTAACTGAAGTGCTGTGCCTGGGAAAGCTCCAGAAGTTATTGTCCATTTATGGACCGTGATGTCAGGAGCTCTACAATGCCCCGGGACCCTGGCCAGGGCATCCCAATTCTGGACCGAACGCTACCTGATGCTCTTCTCTAGGAATCTGTCCCCTCGGAAGCCTCCAAACAAATGCGTTCAACATATACCTGTGATGGATGCCCTACAATAATGGTATGTCCATACGATTTTTTTCGCAACGTATTTAATTGTGGAAAATCCGCAGTGTAATACAGTAGCAGCAGAGTGGATGAGATTTGAATCTCATCCACACACAGCATAAAAATCAGCTGAAAAAACGTTCATAAATTGACGTGCGCTGCGTTTTTTTTTGTTTTTTTCCGCAGCATTTTATGCTGCGGAATAGATGGTTTTCTGTTGCGGGTTTTCCACCTTGAATCAATGGGAGGTAAAACCTGCAACAAACAGCAGATGTTGCGGTTTTTATGGCAGAAAAGCTGTGATTCTGCCGTCAGAAATATCGCATTTCATTTAAAAATAAATTATGCTTACCTAAATCTCTCTGCTTCTGGATCCAGCCTGACCTCCTGGGACGACGTTTCATTTCATGTGACTGTGCAGCAATCACAGGCTGCAGCGGTCACACGGGATGAAACGTCATCGCTGCAGGACATCAGGGGGATGCATCGCCATGGCTACGAGTAAGTATAGACTATACTTTTATGTGCGGTTTACTTCAGCGGACATTTCCGTCTGAAAAGTGCACCTGCGGGGATCAGGGCGGATACGCGGTGTAATTTTCTGCAGTGTATCCGCCCTGTGTGAACTAAGCCTGAGGCTTCCATGTTAAAAAAAACAAAAGCCTATACTGCGCAGTGTACCCCCCCCTTTTTTTTTTTTCTCTCGCATCCCTCATGATGGAATAGCATAGTCTACTACGCTAATCCATCCTTCAAACAAAAAGGTATACTGATGTATACCAGCCCAACACTGGCTAAAAGGACACACTTTTGGTCTCTGTTCGGATAATAGATCTCTATGGACCCGTTGAGCGTGTATGCCGAGAGCTTTATCGACGTACATTCTAAACGTAGTTCAATAACGAGATGTGAACTAGGCCTATCTGATATTATTTACATTCAGGTTAGTGAAAAATTCTCCATTAACCCTGACCTGACCGCGCACTGTCTTCTGACGGCAGGCCGTGCAGGTCCTTAGTCTACAGTGACGTGTTTTTTTTTTTTTTTTTGTTTTGTTTAGTTTTTTTTTTCTACAGCGCTTCCAAGACCTATATGAGCGCTCATCCTCTAACAGCTCCTGAACTTGGAGAAGCCTACTAAGTACAGCTGGGATCGGGAAAAACTCAGATCCCAGCTGTTTAACCCTTTGATCGCTGCGGTCCGTGGCATCATCAAAAGGGACTACCCTCTTCAATTGTGTCACCGGAAACCCGGTGATGCAATTTGATATTGGGGGAACCCTCTGCAGTCAGCCCTGGGGACCTAGAAAGGACCACAATTGTCTGTTCTATAAGCCTGCTGTTGGGGCACACTATGTATTGCCCTAATAGCAGCCTGTGTCATAATGACAAAGTATAATGTATTCACATATAGGAGTTGCAGCAAAATGCAGCGTATCACCAGTGTCCTATTGGACATATTGCTCAAAATGCTTGAATGATAGTTTTGTTCCTGCGTTTTTTGAATTTTTATAAAAGTTATGGTTTGTGTTGTTGTTTCATGAGATCAGTGCAGAGGGGTGTATATTCATTGGCTAAAGCTGTAACGGGCTACTAAATGGACACAACAAAGCCAGCCACTCAAATCCTGGGTTTTTAATTTGTAACACAAGGTTCTGTATTTGTCAGCTGTTTTGATTATTTTTTTTTTTCTTCTTCTTTTACAGAGATTATTCCTTCAATTTCAAGTAATATGCTGAATCCAAATGCTATATTTTCCAACAATGAAATGAACCTAGAAAACATTGAAATTTATGGCTTTGATTATGATTATACTTTAGCTTTCTACTCTAAAGATCTTCACAGTTTGATTTTCAACACCGCTCGCGACCTTCTGATTAATGAGCATCGGGTAAGTCTTTCAATAAATTGTTACTGTTAAAATAAGTATATTTATTGTTTTACAGGTATGAAATAAGTAATATATAATTTGACTCGTTACTAGAGTAGTTATGTTAAGCTGACGGTTCCAGTTTTCTGTAGATCACTTAGCTTTGCTGTATTGACTGGGGCAAAGGAGCAGAGTAATCTCCTAATTAGAAGATGGGAAAATAATAACCACTCTATTGTACCCCTGTCACTCTCTGTTGAAAGAGGCTATATTCCATAACTTTCCGGAGACTGTAATATTCTGTAACATTTCTTCATTATGCTTCTATTCATTTCACTTGCCGCAAAACACACAACACTGCTGCATTGTCTATGTAGATAATACAAGCAGGAAGTGTTTTCTCCAATATGGCCGCCAAAAAGGAAGTTTTCAAATCTAAATGAGAAATTAGTACAACTTTTTTTAAAAAACAGAACAAACGCGTTAGTTCTCTTCTACTAACTTGCATCTGATTACATTTTTACTTATAGTTTCATTAATTTGTTTTACCGCTCTGACGGTCTCCAGACTCAATATTTCTCCTGCTCAATATTTGTCAGAGATATGTTCCATTGACGGCATGCATTTTAGATGTACAGCTGGGCACACCCTCTGTGCCACAATCGGGCTACCTTGAAGATGATCCTAACAGATCAATACCTCACAATTGCGTGTTTCGTTGAAAGGTTTTATTTATATGTACAGGATTAAAATAAAATCAAGCATAAAATTTTTATGCGGCACACCAAGTGTCTAGCCCGACCATGGTTTTTGCCGTTATGTCTTTTTCCAGGGCATACAAGGCATTCTAACACAATTCAAACACTCGCCCAATCAATTAATAATAGCTTACTTACATTTATCAAAACAAATAGCACTAGGTGTACATATATACATCAGGGCAATAGTATCTATAAAAAAAAACTATCAATCCAAATATTTTAAATTCTATTTCACATTGTAAAAAACCCTATAGTTATATTTACTCCCCCACGTTTAGATAAAGCTTCATGTCTCATATTATAACATAGTACGATTAAAACCATTATTTGTACTTAAAAACTTATAAGGTGACTTAGGCCTCATTCACACGACAGGTTTTCCTGGCCGGGTGCCGGCCGTTCATAAATCGGCCGGCACCCGGCTGCATTAGGAATAATAGACCCCTAATGGGGCTATTCACACGACCGATTTTTTGACGGCCGGGAAAACCGGCCGTCAAAAAATAGGACGTGCTCTATTTTCGGCCGGGTACCCGGCCGCCCGGCTCCCATAGTCTATGGGGCCGGGTAATACCCGGCCATCACCGGAATGTGTCCCGAGTGATGGCCGGGTTTCCCGTCGCTAGCGCTCTATCTCCTCCTCCTCACAGCGCAGAGTGCATGTGAGGAGGAGGAGTTGATGCCATTCGGACGAATGGCTACGCTGTACACTGCTGTGGCTGCTACTACTGTAGCGACGCCACTATAGCAGAGCGCGGAGGTATCTCCCCGCTCTGCTATGTACTAGCCCCACTTAAGCTCCTTGAAGGAGCGGAATCCCCGTGTTTTCGGGGATTCCGCTCCTGGACAGAGCGCTTGATGTCTCTGTCCATATCTGGGCAGTGACATCAGGGGAAACTCCTGAAGCGGAATCCCCGAACACATGGGGATTCCCCTTCAGGAGTTGCTGCTGATGTCACTGTCCAGATCTGCCCGGCCCGGAACGGATGCAAAACTTTATGCAAACCGGCCGGGCAAAATGGCCGATTTTACCGGCCGGCACTCGGGCTCGGGCGGGACCCGGTCGTGTGAATCCCGCCTAATTTGACCAATAGACAGGCTACTATGTATTTCATTGATAAAAATGATGTCCGATATTTCGCCTATCACGTGGTCTCTTTTGACCAATCATAAGTTTCTAATTACTCTTGGTTTGTGCACTGTCCTTGAATATATGTCACTGCATCTCATTCCACTAATGGAATACATTCATCTGACCGCATTTATTCCTGTTTATTGTTGGGAACTTTTTATACAAAAACACGTTACATAGAATATAAAGCCGTGTGGCTAACTGTGACATGGTAATTCTACTTATTTTGGTCCTTTCTCGATCTTCGGCAGAACCATCTATGGTAGGAAAAACAATAACCGTAGGCCGTTTTGACGTGTGTATGTATGTATGTGTATATATATATACACACCCCGTTTCTTTTAGTATATTTTACATAAAATTATTATTATTTTTTCCTACAAATTATTTGTATTTATGCACTTTAGATGACTTCACAATATGTAAGTACTCTATATATATATATATATATATATATATATATATTATATTGCAAAGATATGATCACACATATGTATGTGTTTGAGATTGATAGATATATATATATTTATATCTCAATCAATGTCGAGTCACATTATTATAACCACCAGCTAATATCCAGAGTAACCGCCGTATGCAGCACGGACAGCAGCTAGATGGGCTGGGTGTCAGTCAATAAGGTGCAGGTAGGTTGTTTCAGGTATCTGGAGCCACGCTGACTGCAGTGCATCCCACATCCCAATCATCGATGGTCCAATTCCAATATTGCCCTGCAAATTGAAGCTTTTTTTTTTTTTTTTTTTTTTTTTTTTTACAATGCTCCTTTTAGCATAGGAGCAGTGACTAGCCTTCTGCTTCGGAGCCCCATACGCAGTAGGGTTTGCTGAACTGTTTGATACACACGTCTGGTAACCCCCTGTTTGATTTTTACGGTGAACTGTTCTACTATAGGGTGTCGTTCGGCCCTCGCGCACCTTCACAGCCTTAGTTCACCTCTCAACAATGGCACCTGGTGCTCCAGTTTCCACTTCAGTTATTCCCAATGGTGCCATTTGTCCACTTGCAATACACTTTCACCAGAGCAGCATGCAAACCGTTCACAAACTGCGCTGTTTGAGAAATACTGCCACCCTTGGCCCGAAAGCCAATAATCCTCATCCCTTTTTGCAACTCTGATCGCCCCTTTTACCCATGGCAACAATAAAGTGATGTGTTCAGACAGCCTATCGCACACCTTATATACCCACCATGCCAGCCCACAACACATTACTTCCTTCATGGCCTATGCGCTGCCGACGTCGAAAGTAGGAGGTGGTCATAAATTACTACCAAATGCATGTGCAATAAATATTATTATAGTTTAAGAAATAACTATAAGCCCTATTTCAGTGGCTATAAAGGAATTTAAGCTTCTGGTGTTAACTACCTTGCATAATTTGTCAGGGTCCACAACAATATATGCAACAGTGAAGAAGGCATAACACTGTATTTATGTTTTAAGAGTTTTAAAAAGTTTGTGTTTGAGGTTTTACAAAAAAAGTTATCGGGCAACCATTGAGTTTTGACTTTCGGCGTCACAGTCTAGTATGGCAACAGAGAAAGATAAGCATTTGCTGTGTAGGCTGGCTAAAACGGCTGGTGCCATTGTTGGCTTCAATGATTTACAATACACCGGTATTTGAGGAGCGTTGTTTGATTAGAGCAGCTAAAATCTTAAGGACCATTTGACACCCATGAAATGGCCTGTTTGAATTTCTACCATCTGGAAGGCAGTATAGTGCTATTAGAACACGAACAAGCAGGTTAAGGTCATTTTCACATATTTGTAAGCCAAAACCAGGTGTCGGTCCAAAATACGAAAAGAGGTACAATCTTTCCATTATACTTTTTCTCTGTTTTTTGTTTCACTCCTGGACTTGGCTTCCAAATACTGACACAAATCCTGTCGTGTGAAAGCTGTCTAAGGGCTTATTCTGACTCCTGGGATCCCTGTCGATCAGCTGTTTTGAAGGGGGTACAGCACTCGTACGAGCGCCACTTCCCCTTCACTTCTACTTGCTCAATGTGAATCGCCAACACACATGTTTTGGCGATTCACCTGTATTGTAGCCTCCTTCTTTTCCTATTCACTTCAATGGGAGAAGAAGGCTGCAGTACCTGTGAATCGCCACAACATCTGCGTCGGCGATTCACAGTGAGCCAGTAGAAATGAAGGGGCGCTGCACCCCTTCAAAAAAAGCTGATCGGCGGGGGTCGCGACAGTCCTAAGGATAGGCGATCAATTTTTAGGGACTGGAAAACCCCTTTTAAGTGCAAAGTATAGTGCAACTAAGATTATTTTATAAAACATTTTAATTCAAAGTCTTTATTTAGACCCATATGTGTCAAAGTATTATGGATAGGAATTGGATTCATAGGGCAGCACATAATTTCCTCCACCGCTGTGCCACAAAAGACTATGGGAAAACCATGACAAAAACTATATGTGGTAATTGCCATTTTGCCATGCTGCTGATTTTTCTTTTACCTTTTTATATTAAGAAGAAAAAGGCAACAACAATAATAAAAATAAATTCCAGTAAGCCTACACTAGAAATCATCATTTTTACTTTTCAATTGCAAAACACAAATGACCTTTTTAAAATCTAATTTTAAACCTCTTCCTTGTAACATCTGAAGACCATGGTTGTTCTACACTGAGGAAAAATTGCAACACAAACGCAAAATGTGAACGATGATGTGAATGCACTGCTGCAGGGAAAACACCGCAACAACCTGCTAGGTTTTGTTAAAACATCGCATTAAAATTAGGCTGTGAAACCGGCCTTAAAATCTGCGCCGAAATTCGCAATGAAATATGCTTAGATTTTGTTGTTGATTTTGATGTGAAAGTTTATCTGTGGATTCCCAATCCTTGCAATAGGTGAATTCCGCAATGAAAAGCTACAACATTTTTGCAACTGATGTGACATCCTGCAGATTTAAAAATCTTAATATCGAATAAAGATGGTGACCACCTTCTTAAATTACATATATGTTTGTATAGGGGAATAAACCACACTACGTGTACACCACCAATGGATATGTAACTATATATTAGAAAAAGTTGAGAGGACTAATGTGTGGTTGTATAGTATAACAAATAAAATAACTTTTATTAGATTTAGTAAAACGAACAAAATATTTAAAAAGATATATTCATCTCCCACGCCTCAGAATAATTCCAAGTAGATGTGAGTGACGCCCCCCCCCCCCTCTCCAATGTCACACCCTCAGACTGGACAAAATTAGCCAACAATAATCTGTTTATTCATGTGGTAATTGTATAATTAGCCAAATAACACTTATATGAATAACCGGTAAAAACTGTAGAATTAGCTACCTTGAAATAAAGGGCTATTCTATAAAGGAAGGACACCAGAATATACATGTACTATAGCAGTACGACCTGTGCGATGTTCTGCCGCAGCGCCTCACTGGGCCCCTGTGGATATGGCCCTACTAAGGAGGTGGTGCGCATGTAGGAAACAGAGCTGGCAGAGTGCCAGTAGGACTGACCAGCGTGTGTGAAGCCTGTTGCTCGTAGAGCAGTGTAGCTGCCAGCTAGGAGTGTTTCTTCGGAACACTAAGTAAACTCTCCTGGATGTGACACAGTATACTTCTTTGCCGTGCTGAGCTGATAGCGGCAGGGCAGAACGTGAGTGATCTGCTTGATATTTTTGAATAAACTCGAAGTCCCTGTCTGTACATAAATTGTGGTTGGGAGATTAAAAATAACTAGACACACACTGTGCGTTTCTCTGTCATTTCTGGCTTCTTCCAGGGGTGGGGACTATAATTCTCAGGGCCGTTTTATAGGTCAAAGTTTGATTGTCTATATGACCTGTCAATCACAATATTTAGATAATGTAACCCAGTAGGAAAGCTAAATGTTGATTTTTTTTTTTGTAATACAATGTTACTCCTTTCGGACTAACAAAGTTTGCCACCATTAGAGAAATACTGTATTGTACAAAAAGAGTGCATTTAAAAGGAATTGCACCCACTTGCACAATAGTGTATAATAAACAAATATTTTAAAATAGGTCTACTTTAGGACTGGGCAATTAATTGTAAAAGAAACCGAAATTCAGCGCAGATAATTGAGGTCATCATGTGCATTAGGTTGTTTTTGTTCCGGTTTCAACTGTATCTGCGTCCTCAGGATCCTATAATAGAACAGGGAGCCGTAAGTTCCCTATGTAACGCCGGCCGTTCATGGCTCAGCGCAGACAGGTGCAATGACGTACAACTGGGCGTGTTTAAAGTTAAAGTACAAGTGGGCGTGTATTGTGTATGTACATCTGGGCGTTTTTGCTTCTTTTACTAGCTGGGCGTTGTGAATGGGAGTGTATGATGCTGACGAATCAGCATCATCCACTTCTCTTCACAATGCCCAGCTTCTGGCAGTGCACAGACACAGCGTGTTCTTGAGAGATCACGCTGTGACGTCCCTCACTTCCTGCCCCAGGTCCTGCATCGTGTCGGACGAGCGAGGACACATCGGCACCAGAGGCTGCATTTGATTCTGCAGCAGCATCAGCGTTTGCAGGTAAGTATCTACATCACTTTAAACACGCCCAGTTGTACTTTAGAAAGCCTCATTTGCATAAATATAAAAATGGTCATAACTTGGCCAAAAATGCTCGTTTAAAAAAAAAAAAAAAAAAGCGTTACTCTTATCTACATTGCAGCGCCGATCTGCTGCAATAGGAGATAGGGTTTGCAAAATCTGGTGACAGAGCCTCTTTAAGGATGACTGTTTCCAAAGTTGATTTTTAGGCACCATAGTGTCTTTGCGGAGGCCTTGTGGTGTCGGATCATAAAAATACACTTAAAAATGACCCAATCTGGGAAAGAAGACCCCACAGGGTTTTTACCTAAAATTTTTATGACACTATGTATTATCACAGACCTAAAGATATGCATCTAGGGGTATAGTGAGAATGAAAACAGAAAAAAAAAGTTTTTCCCTACAGATGTAAAGACCACCCCCCCCCCCCACCCAGAATTCTCATTGACCGGTTCACTTTCGCATAAGGAATCCCTGCCTATTTTGGTTTTCCCTAATTCAGTAATTTGCTACTGTATGGTAGGTCTCAAAGCATGGGTGATTACACAGTCCTGGTTTTGAAGGGCAAAAGGGGCACAAAAAAAAAAACGTGATTCGCTTCTTCGGTCATGTTTTTGGAAAACTCCATGTCTTCTGCGGATACATTTTGTGTCTCAGGGACAGGATGTAAAAAGTGACACTCCGGGAGTCTCTTGACATCTTCTGACTCATGGCGTCCTACTTCCCCCATCTTCAAATAAAAGATGTTCAATAATTTTTTGGGGGAATTCCAGATATGTCATGGTACCCTGGGCCTTTTTGTATATTACATAAGAATTGAAATTAGAAACCTGCATCAGATATATTGCCAATTTCTTGTACCAGGCTCTAGTTCTCCTTTTGATCAAATAAGGTTGGAGAGCTTGGTCTGAAAGGTCGACGCCACCCATGAACCTGTTGTATTCTGTAATACAGAGCGGACTCTTTTTCTAACTACATTTTTTTTTTTTCTTTGTATTTTTTTTTATAATTTTTATTTTTATGACGTTTACTATAAAAATTGAAATAAACACTAACAAAAAAAACGGGGGGGGGGGGGGGGGGTGGTTATTACAGTGTAATGTGATGTGTTTTTCACGGTTTGTAACTATTTGTTTCTATTCTCGCCACAGGTCTCGGTCTCTCCTCTCACAAAACCACAACTGAGGGGAGAGGCGGAGAGCAGAGGAGAGAGCCCGTTGTTTAAATTCAGCGGGTGGTGATCGCTGTGATAGGGTGTTCACAGCGATCACCTCCTCCTATCAGAGGGTCCCCTGATGTTGTCTCCAAGCCTCCAGCTGTCGCCTAACAGCCGTGAATAGGCTTATCGGCGGTCATTAAGGGGTTAAAGTTGATTGTATCAGTGCTCTTTACACTTTGCATTTCCTTTCACAGGATGCCTGTATTTTCTAAACAGCAGGTCCTGGTCATTAATTATATATGTAGGCTGATACTGGTTTTTGTTTTTATGGTTACCACAAAAGAAATCCTCGTGTTTTCCCAGATACTCAACTACAAAAAGAAAACCCTACAAGAAACGTGAAAAACATTTAACATCCATGCAGAACAGAGCGTATACTATGCCAGTGAAAGAAATTCATCTGATTTTATTTAATGCTGCATATATTTCCTCAGATTTTATAGCATTTTTCCTGTGCTGTACCTTGTTCACACAGAGGAAAATTCAGGCGAATTTCAACACATTTTCTACATTGAAATTAGCGTGAACTCTGCTTGAAAAAAACCCTCTCAATGTTCAAACAGGGTGACATTTTCTGCACGTGGAATTGAAAACCAAAAAAAAATGTCCGGTAGCCACACGCAGATTAGCCCCATAAAATGCGCAAAACCTCAACAGAAATTAGGGTCAGTTTAGGATTTCTGCAGCAGGATCTCCGCCAAATCCACATCTAATTTTTTTGTCAGGAAAAATCCTCTGTGTGAACACTGCCTAAATAGTACACGATCCTCTCTTAGTTGTTTTGTGTGTTTTTTTTTTATTTATTTTGTTTAATTGGACTAAGAAAAGGAATAAATATTTTGTACAAATACACATCTACATATGATCAATAAAATGCACAGACATTTCAAACATCAGGGAAAGTGTATATATAGTAAGTGTCAGAAGGTTATGTTATGTCACAATGAGTGGGATTCAGTTAACAGATCCCAACTAAGATCATTCATGGTACCCTACTACTAGTCGCAAGCTGAGAATGCAGTGACATCAGAGAGAATTGTGTCAGTAGAGAGGAGCACCAAGAACCCCATACCATGGAGCATTTTTCTGTCGGCATCCTCTATTTATATATACAATGTGTTCGTGTGGGAAGGGCTCATTGACCATTTTTTTTTTTTTCTATTGAGTTCTTGAGGGGGGTCTTTACCTATCCCCATTAGATTAGCGATGAGATGGGGTAGAGTTATCCATCAAGCCCAAAAGGCAAACATGAGGAGTGTGGCTATAGTAGAAAGACTTAATAGTACATAATACATCTACAAACCCTCCCTAAAAGGCCTGAGCATAGGGGCATAGCCAGGCCATGTTCTAAAAGTCTGCCTCCTCCCTTGAGCATCTATGACCTGGAGAATGTGATAATTTTCCCATCCTATGTAAACATTTTAGTGTCCAGTAACATTGAGTTAAAAAATACAACTATTATACTATTGTTAACAGCAGGCGACAAAAATAATGAAGACTCTACAGCAGTGGCGGATTAAGTAGACAATGGGCCCTGGGCTGTTGCCCAAACTTGGGCCCCCCTTCCTCACCGCCGCCCTGCCGCGCCGTAACTATTTTTAACACTACCTTTTTGGGCAAGCATTAACAGTGTTACGATTTCCCTTGTCACAGCGTGGTGTCCCTACATACTGACAGTATCACACTGCAGGGACACAACCTCCTGACAAGGGGAATTGTCTATCGGTCCTGGACTGCAGAAAGACTTTTTGTGAAATACAAGGATTTCCTATAATAAACATGTCAGGAAAGGTGACAGATTCTCTATAAATCTAGTGACTCACAGGTGACGACGTCTCAGATTCTAGTAGTTTTTTTTCCTCTTTTCTTCTCCATCTGGTCCAGCGCTCATGTCGACTTCTCCCGGCCATGACTCATTTCTGCAGAATTTGCCACTCAGACGTCTCCTCACTTTTCCAACATTTCCACACCTATAAACGAAAATAAAGTTATCCTGGTGCCACATACTGTACCCCTAAATATAATGGCACCAAACACTGCGCGCCTGAATATAATAATACCACACACTGTAAAACACCACATACACACAGCCCCCTGTACATAGTGCCACACACAGCCCCCTCGTAGAGAGCGTTACACACAGCCCCCTATAGATAGTGCCATACAGCCCCCCTGTAGAGAGCGCCACACAGCCCTCCCCCTCTTGTAAATGGCACCAAAAAGCCCCCCCTATAAAGAGCGCCACACACATACCACTGTGGATAGCACTACACAGCCCCCCCCCTTGTATATAGTGCCACACAGCGCTCCCCCTTGTATATAGTGCCACACAGCGCTCCCCCTTGTATATAGTGCCACACAGCGCTCCCCCTTGTATATAGTGCCACACAGCGCTCCCCCTTGTATATAGTACCTCACAGCACTCACTCTTGTATATAGTGCCACACAGCGCTCCACCTTGTATATAGTGCCTCACGGTGCTCCCCCTTGTATATAGTGCCTCACAGCGCTCCCCCTTGTATATAGTGCCACAAGGTTATGTACACATTTAAAAACTTTATATTATAATTATATATATATATATATATGTGTGTGTGTGTGTGTGTATAAGTGTGATTGATTGATTGATTGATTTTATTAAAAAATATTTTTATTTATATTTTCTTTTTTGAGATACAGCTGCTTTGTATCCTGTATCCATCAGGTCAGCAGGACTGACAGGATCAGTGACACGCAGGATCCACCTCAAATCTATCACATTTATGATTCTAATTTAGCGCAGGGCCCGTTTCACTGATCCCGTCAGTCTTGCTGACCTGACGGATACAGGATACAAAGCAGATGTATCTCAAAAAGTGAAAATATTTTTTAATAAAACGTAATTGCAAAGTTGCACCAAACATTTTTATTAAAAAAAAATAAAACCCACGTGATTTTTGCGATGTTTTTTCCGTAGACAATGCAGGTTTCTTTTTTTAGCGTTTTTATACACACCTTTTTTGCTATTTTAGAATTTTTATTCATAAAGTTTGAAAATAATAGTAAAAAAATAAGCTTTTTTACGTTTCAGCTATTTTTTTTTTTGGTAATATCATAGTTTTACCCTAAAATAGACCTTTTATTTGTAATCGTCATTGTTTACCGTAAATTTTAATATATTACATGTCTATATTAGGGCAATTGGGTCAGCGCTAGCGTTACAACAAAGATTGGCAGGGGGAACGTTTTTTTTGGGGTGGGCATTTTATGTGTATTTCATTTTTTTTTTTTGCACTTTACTTTACTATTTTTTTATTACTATGGTTTGTTCCTCAAAGGTCAAAAAAGACCTTTGGGGAACTTTATATATTTTTTTTTCTTTTACACCATGTTTTTCCACTGTAACTGGGGCTGCACAGCAGCCCCAGTTACAGGGGAAATCAGCCCTCTCATAGTGACGATTGTCACTAATAGGGCTGTGCTGGGTCTAGTAAGACCCAGCAACAGTCTGCCACTAACGGCACCCGGCGATCAGGTGACCAGTCACATGATCACCGGGAGGAATAGAGACAGCGCCGCTGCTGCTGTCTCTATTCCTTTACACAGCGTTCATTGAGCGCTGCGTAAAAGAGATCAGAGAAGACAGAAGCAGCGAAAGATGCTTCTATCTTCTCCTCGGGGTCCCCGGCAGTCACTGACAGCCGGAGACCCGACATTAAGCTGCCCGATCGTGCGGGCAGCAAGTTAAAACCCGAGCCATAGAAAGTCTATGGCTCGGGTTTTAAGGACCCGTCCCTGACCGCTGGCCGTAAAAATACAGCCAGCGGTCGGGAACCAGTTGGGCAGGATAAGTCAACTAACCTAAGCGCCGGTGACCGCCCGCCCGGCTCTTCTCTTGCAGCTTTGGAGTAACAGAACAGCCGTCCGTCTCTGTTCTGTTACTCAATGGCGGCGCCCGCACTGTCGGGGAGGCGTGTCCTACCCCTGGATCCCGGCCAATTCCCTGCTCCTCCCCATCTTCGGCAGTTAGCAGCGCTAGCGCGCTGAATAGGTTTATAGGACGATGTTTTGATAATCCGCCACTGCTCTACAGGGTCCTCCCAGTCACAGGTTTTAGCTGTCTAATTTGTTTGTTCCACCTGCTCTCTGTAGGATGTTGCATAGGGGCAATTCTGGCACCGAAGAGATATGTGTAAAGGATAGAGAGCAAGCCCTGGGGACCCTGGAAAGTGCATATCCCAATAAAAGGGTGGTGAGATATGGGTATACTCGTGGCAGGGAATTTTTTTTTTTTTTAGGGCATATCCGAATTGCAAATACCTGTAAAACGAGGTTCTAGGGAGATCATAGCATTCTTGTAGCTGTGTTTAAGAGCAGACAATACCGGATTGTTAAATCCCCCCAGTGTTTAGATCCCTCGTGATTCCAGATAGGTGAAATCGGGAAGAGGGATTAAGTGAGGAAACCTAAGATTATGCTATAGAGCTAGTGAATTTGAGAAATCGCTTTATTATTTGATATCCTTCGCCACCTTCCACACCTGAACTGCCAATTTATGCAACAAAAGTTAACAAGTGTATAGTGACGGTTGTTCAATGACCGGCCAAAATATAGGAGAACCTAAATGAGATGCCAAGTAATAATCAGAACTCGTTATTTGGGTAGCTTCCACCCATTTGTTTAAATACCTAAGCTGGCCAGCCAAAAAGTACAAATAAAAATTGGGGAAAGCCATCCCACCGTGTCTTTGCTCTCCTAGCTTACATAGCAAGTAACAGTTTTGTCCTCTGTTTGCCTCCAGAAAATCATGAGTTTAATTTTGGATTGATGTAGTTTAAAGAGGTTATCTAGGAGCTTTTTTTTTTGTTTTAGAAAGGGGAAATTAAATAAGTATTGCTTCTCTATTCTTGCTCACGGCAATCCTGCGCTATTGCCCCGACGGCACTCCCGGTTGTTGATTGGCTGCAGCAGTTACATGCATGTAATCGGGGCTCCCTGGTGACTAATGGTATTTCCGGCATAATGCCAGAAGTGCAACTTATGGCCGCTATGTTCACAAACAACAGCGCTAGATTGCCAGCGGCAAGGATAGGTAAGTATTGTTTTTTGGGTTTATTTTATTTCCAGCCCCTAATAATAAAATTCACATCCCGGGTAACCCCTTTTTATATCTTTGGATTGGACAGTGGAGGGACAAGTCTATGAATTGCTACTTCCATCTCATCCCAAAAATGTTCAGTGAAATTAAGGACTGGGGATTGTGCACAAAGTAGATGAAAGTAGACCACTGTATAGCGGCCGTGCTGCAGTATCGCAGCTCTGCTCCTATCACTTGAATAGCAGTAGAGATACGGTGTTGCAGCACGGTTGCTATACAGTGGTCGGAGCTTTCTACTTCTGGCACCGACCACTCCATATCTTCCGGTGCAGGCGGCGGCCAGAACAGTTGAGCGGTGTGGGGTCTGGGTGTTCAGCCATAATAAAATAAAACCACTGATGGGTGAAGTGATTAACACGGATTATCTTATTACAATAGCACCTGTCAAGAAGTGTGATATATTAGGCAGCAAATCAACAGTCAGTTCTTGAAGTTAAAATGTTGGAAGCAGGAAAAATGTGCAATCGTAAGGCGAATTTGACAAGGGCCAAATTGTAATGGCTAATCGACTGGGTCTGAGGATCCCCCAAAACGGCAGGTCTTATGAGGTGTTCCTAGTATGCAGTGGTTAATACCCACCAAAAGTGGTCCAAGGAAGGATAACTAACAAAGGCATGCCCATGTGGTCTGATCCCACAGAAGTTACTATAGCCAAATTTGCTGAAAAAGTTAATGCTGGCTATAAGCGAATACATATGTCAGAATATACAGTGCATCACAGTTTTCTGCATATGGGGCTGCGTAGCTGCAGACTGGTCATTGCCCATGCTGACCTCTGTCCACCCGCCGAATGCACCTACAATGGACGTGTAAGCATAAGAACTGGACCATGGAGGAGTGAAAGAAGTGCAGTGCGTGTGTCTCGAATATCTGGAGAATAGGGGGCACAAGTTTGCACTTTCAATAGAAGACAGTCTGGTGGAGGCAGTGTAATGCTCTGGGTGATGTTCTGCTGGGAAACCTTAGGGGGAGTTCACTCGAGTTTTTTTTTTTTATGCGGAAACCGCGTCGCAAAACGCGCCAAAAAACAGCCGAAAATGCGTTCTATTGATTTCAATGGGAGGCGGAGGCGTTTTTTCCCATGAGCGGACAAACTGGCTCGTGGGAAAAAGGGACATGCCCTATCTTCGGGCGTTTACGCCTCTAACCTCCCATTGACCTCAATGGGAGGCAGAGAAAGCGTCTTTCGCTGCTTTTTATGTCCGCGGGCGAAAAACGCAGCGAAAATCGGCATGCAGGCAGAGGAAAATCTGCCTCAAAATTCCAAACTGAATTTTTAGGCAGATTTTCCTCCTCCAAAAAACTCAGTGTGAACCCAGCCTTAGGTTCTGGGATTCATGTAAATATTTCACGTGTCACCTACCTGAATTTAGTTGCAGACCAAATGCTGTACTCTATTGTTTCCACCATTCCCTTAAACTTTGAATGGAGTGGCAGCGCTCATGCTCGACAGCTGCTCCATTTAATATACTTCTCATTGCAGTCGAGCGGTGAGGAGGAACAGGTGGTTCCTGACCCCCATTCTCGTTATCCATGTAGCTCCAGCTGTGGGACCCCCAACGATCAGACAGTTATCACCCATCCGCTGGATAGGTGATAATTATTGATTCTGGATATACCCCTTCTATTTAAAGGCTGAATGGTGTATATAGATGTATATAGACTGGCTTGATTTGCACGAGCACTTGTGTAAATGTGCAAATGTCCAGACATCGAATCCGTGGAGACAGACAAGCCGTTAACATAAGTCTGGCAAAACTTTGTATGACTAATTGAAAAGATCCAGCGCCAAGACAGGTATAGTGGTTAAAAAGGAAGCTCCGTTTCAAATTTTATCCCATAAATGTATTAAAATCAGAAAGATATATTCCAGGTACAAAAGGTGGTTGTGGGTATAGGCGGTGCCTACGCGTTTCGGATGACTGCAGCGTCCTTACTCATGGCTTGTTTGAAACAGGTAACACACAAGACTGGGGTTTATATTCGGTTACACACGTGGACTAAATTGCGGTCCAGGGAGGGTCTTAACCTAAAAAAAGAGCTAATGTTCCACTACTAGATATGAATCAATATTTGGCCAAAAATAAATCTCGCTTACCAAGAAGAAAAATATAAAATTTAAAATATTTAAACTGAAAATCAAGTATGATATGAATAAACTCATCAAAAACACCCTTCTCAGAGGTGATCGACATGATTACTAAGCAAAAAATTCCATCCAAACAAGGAAGGTAAAATGATATAAAAACAAATCAACATATTCAATGTTACCTATATCGTACATCAAAATATATTCCAGTGATCTGTATTATGCATATAAATTAGAATGCTTCTGATTGTTAATGCACTTTCCACCTAGTATCGAATCTTTCTTTTATCTACCATTATATCAGCATCTACGGATGTTTATATGTATGTTTTTAGCCTCTTTTCTTACACCATTGCAATTTGAGTTTTTCAATGGTTGACAGGGTTTACATCCGGTCAAACACAATTACGGTACATTGTTAGAATTTTAAAACTAGTACCCAAAGTATATAGTGGTGTACTTTATCATAAAATATTCACTTACTTTGACCTCGCTATGTAATTGGACACCCTCCGTAACTTGGTGCCTAAACTGCTAGGTCATGTGCGCTCCAGAATTACTTTTTCCCTGGACCGCAATTTAGTCCACGTGTGTAACCGGACATAAACCCCAGTCTTGTGTGTTACCTGTTTCAAGCAAGCCATGAGTAAGGACGCTGCAGTCGAAACGCGTAGGCACCGCCTATACCCACAACCACCTTTTATACCTGGAATAGATCTTTCTGATTTTAATACATTTATGGAATAAAATTTTGGAACGGAGCTTCCTTTTTAACCACTATACCTGTCTTGGTGCTGGATCCACTACTTGCATTCCTTCCTGTTTCTATGCCGTGTGCCGACCCGGGGATCCGGGCGCAGCCAGCGGTGTGAATCTGCTTAAAGGTGAGCTGGAGGATTTATCCTATAAACATTTTTTCTAATTGAAAAGATAACTGATGCACTTTAAGTAATTTCATATATTGTAAGGTGTAGTTTTAAAGTGTGCCCACACTTTAAGGTCAGATTAATGAAGTCCTTGTTTTACTGTGCTCACGTTTAGCAGTAGTGGTTGCAATTAAAGGCGAAAATAAAAGTGGCACAAATCGCTGAAAGTACTGAAGTAAAGCAAAAGGTTTAACTTTACCTAATGGTGAATATGTAAAATTATCAAAATATGCTGCATGCCTTCATGAATTAAGATACAGTGGATTTAGGAACTGTCAGATGTTTTAAGATTAAGGTGGAAGAAAAGCATAAACTCTGTTTATTTAAACTTTGTTTCTGGTTTATCTTATGACGTTCCTCACAAGTTTCTATATAAGCTTCAAAGTAACTATCATCATATGAGGAAAGAAAGTGAAAAAAACGGAATATAGCTGTTCCAAAAGATGGACTCGCATTAGGCTGTGTCTTTAAAGGGGTATTTTGGGTTTCAAGAAAAATCTTTTAGATTGTGTAATGTAAAGTTCTAAATTTTTCCTATATACTTTTTTTAATGTCCTTTTTTTTTTTTTTTTTTTTATTTTTTTTTTTTTTTACACACAGGTGAACAGTTTGTTACAAGCCACTCTATACTGTAACTGTAATAAGCAGTACACCTGTGTGATCATCACATGACTTGGACAAATGTGTATTCACTAGAAGTAAACCATAAGCATTCCTATTCAATAATTGCAATCAGAGTTCTTAAAAACTGAGGTATTGATACAGAAAGCATATTGGAAAATTGCATAACTATTCATTATACAAAAAATAACATTTATTTGCTGAAACCTGGAATACCCCTTTCATTAAATACTCTTATCTATCCAGAGAAACTTGTAGAACAAACTCTTGGCATCATGTTAATCAAAAAGTTTTCCCCAGCACAGGCATGCTAAGCGGTGGTATTTTATGCCATTCTGCAAATTCAGCTTGGTTAAGTCCCTCACTTGTTTGTTAGATTGGCAATTACACTGGCACTTATTCCTATTCTGTAACCATTGAAACATGTATGATACAGTTTTGGCTTTTCGTCTGAAGTATACGTCGGTAGTCTTCCCGACGTACACATGCAACGGAAGGCCAAAACGTGATGTAAATGGGGCCTTACTGGTACTGCTGGAATTTTTACTGTTATTGTCCCTCTGGATTTATTGCGTGCGTTTTGGTTTACCTTTTTCCTTTTCAGGTACCGTTCTACTTGTACTGCCAGTCAGAGGCTGCCCAGTGGTCCTCCTAATAGTCTGTATTTTCTAACCGGGCTCACTATAAAGGTTACTAGGAAGTTCATGATGGTGGAATTGCTCTTATCAGGGATGCAGTTCCGCTGTAGGTAGGGGTCCTCTAGAGTTAGGGTTGATTTAGGGTTGCCCATTGGACCTCAGAGGTTGCTCACTGGGTAACTTGTGCCAAGTCTGACTGCAATACCTTGAGTTTAACGGTAACATGACACATAAAAAAAACCTGAGAATTCTGGCAAATATATAACTTCATAAGCTATGGTTATGTATATTAATGTTAGAACTTTTTTTTTATTTCTTACAGTATCCAAATGAATTGAGAAGATATGAGTTTGACCCTAACTTTGCAATTCGGGGTCTACACTATGATATTCATAAGGTTAGTATTTTGACGTTCAGTAATAAGGGTCTACTGTTTGAAGAGACCTAATTAACGCGATCAAAGTTTACAATTAATTTAAAATATGTAGATTTGCTTTTAAAAAAATAATTATATATATTTATATAAAACTCTTTCTAATTAAGGAGCTGTTTTCAGCACATTTTCAGAAACGTTTAACTTGACTTTGTTTTGCACATTTTCCCATTGTGGATTATATTTATTTTTTTTGAAGCCCCACTTCCCCTTGCTAATTAACGTAACCTTTTTTTTTCTTCATACACAATCTAAATTTATTCCTAGTTTATTATGACTTGTCTAATATGAAAATGTTGATTGTCTATTTTCCTTATTAGGCACTACTAATGAAGATTGACTCCTTCCATTACATCCAACTTGGAGCCGTATATCGGTGAGTCAAGCACACTTATCGGCAGGGCTTAACTGGCAGTTTTGGCAAATTCCAGATGTGCCGGTGAGCAGTGGGCCGCCTGCTGGCCGCCCACACAAATAGTTTCGGGAAGTGGTGAACACTAGCACTGATGGGAAGGAGAATTGCAGAAATCAAGTACCGTATTTTTTTGGACTATAAGACGCACCTGACTATAAAACACACCCAGATTTTAGACAGCAGAAAATAGGAAAAAATTATTTCATATTTGACTACTTCTACAAAGAAAAAACGATTTGTTAAAAAAAAAATAAAAAAAAATTGTTCTGTTTCACCACATTCTGAGAGCCATAATTTTTTATATTTTTTTTTTCATCGAGCGGTGTGAGGGATTATTTTTTGCCGGAAGGGTTGACGTTTTTATTTGCACCATTTTATGGTACATATGATTTTTTTGATCATTTTTTTTTTTTCAAAATGTAGCACTAAGATGACCAAAAAAACAATGATTCCAGTGTTTTCAATTTTATTTTTATTTTTTACGAACGCAGTGATGCCAAATTTTTTTACTGTGTGTGTGCGTTTTTTTTGAACTTTTAATATTTACCTAACTTTCTTTTACACATTTTATCAATTCACCTAGGGGACTTGAATCAGCGATAGTTTTGTATTGTAATTTTTACATGGCTTAGCAGAGGCAGACAGAAGGAAGACCTGGGGGCCTTCATTAGGTCCCCGGGCTGCCATGACAACCATTGGCACCGTCCCTCTCCGAACTGTTTAAATGCCGTGGATCCTGTGGATATGTCATAAATGTCCCTCATGGGAAAACCCCTTTAACTAGTTAAACGTCCAGGAACAACACAATCCCTGTTCCTGGCCGTTGGAGCAGCGTGTCCGCTGTAAAACACAGCTGACACCTGCAGTGTATCGAGCGGGCTCCGCGCGTAAGCCCAGGCCAAACGTCACCCACCCACTTGATGACATGCCGGCACATCATGTGTCTGGAAGGGGTTAAGGATGTGGTCAGGGGGGTCTGGCGCAGCCGGGCCTTTTGACTGCCGACTATAAGACATAGATACTTTTTAGCAAGATTTATTCTTGCTAAAAAGTGTGTCGTCTAGTACGAAAAATACGGTATATCGTGGTTGGCCAAGCCACAGCTAATCCACTCTAGGCTTGTTTTCTGCACTGATGGCCATCTCATCAGAGCACAGTTATACATCTCTGGCACCACAAAGGAAAAGGAGAATCCGTACCTACCCTGCCTCATATACAAATCAAGTCTAGCACTGGTTGGCCGAGCAACAGCCAATCCGTGATAGGCTTGCTATTTCTACAGATTCAGTCTGGCTGCCAAGGAGAAGGGGACTCCAGCCCCTGCCAGGCACGTTGCTGATGGCTGCAGCGCCAGCAGGTTTATTTCTTTCGCTGCTTCAGCTTCATGTAAGCTGCAAGCAGCCTGCTACAGTGAAGGGGGGGGGGGCATAAGTGAGTGTAGAGGACATGGGTGATGCACACCGTATAGTCTGCATCTGCAAGCAGCCTCTTGTGGGAGGGCAGGGGGGTTCCAGCTACTATAGGTAGCTGGAAGGTTAGAAGCATAAGCAACAGGTTATGGTTAATTTGAACCACAGATGGGAGGAGCCTAGTGAAAAGGGTCTGACTTCGGTCACATGGGTGGGGCTTAGTGGTGGAGGGGTGTCTCCGGTATAGATTCCTATGTACTTCCAGTGCCCAAGAATCAGCAGTTTACTAAAGAAAGCTGGTAAATATAGCAATGTGCGTGAAATGATGTGTTGGACTGATATTTGTAGTGTGAATGATTGGTGTAGTGTTTACAGTGTATGGCCATTGTATGAGTGCAATATGCAATTTGTGTGAGGTTTGTGTCTGAATCTAATGTATTAGAGGCATTTGTATGCGTCTTGTATCCAGTGTGTGAGTGGTATGGGACTAGTGTGTATGTGGTATGTGTTTGGGGGTGTGTGCAGTATGTGTCCAGTGTGTAAGTAGTTTGTGACTAGAGTGCGTGCTGCATCTGTGCTAGGTATGAGCGGTGAGTCTGCAACATGTGTGCTAGTGGAGTGAGCACGGCATGTGTCCAGCACAGAGCGGAATTGGAACGGATACAAACCGGCCGGGAAAAACTGTCTATTTTATCGGCCGACACTCGGACCCTGTCGTGTGAATAAGGCCTTAGCAATTAAATCTATACACTTTTCCTGCAAACATTAGATCAGAGGTCCACAAATGTTTTTTATTTTTTTTTGTCACTTTGAACAATGAGGAGGTGATGTTGAGTCATATTCGGTATCCTTAAAGAGAAGCCGGCCTGGCGATCAGCTACTCCTTGCGAGTCCAGCTAGCAATTGTTAACTCTGCGGGAGGCAGCATCTATCCAAAAGTCTTAATGCTCAAGCATATGGTACATAGCAGGCCAGATCCACCTGAGCGAAGCCTGCACCTTTTGAGCGTCTCGTCACACTGGCTCACTGGGCAGGTGTAGGGGGGTATCTAGATTGGGAAATATATGTATTAAATATTTTTAGTCAGAGCCTGCTTATTTTCTATGGGGGGAAACAGGGTTTAAGCATGTTGCATTTGAACATGTCTGACCCTTTGTTCAACTGAGAGAGAAGCCGTATCAACCCCCTCAGCATGTCAGGGGAGATAGCTTCTGGCTTATTCATCTTAAAGTTGTAGGGACTGAATTATGAATGAGACGGAGTGGTTTTACACCTAAAGGTTTCTTGGTAGTTAACGAGCCGATTAGAGGTGCTTGTTTGCTCCATTTATGTAAAGCAATGATCGTGACTATGGGGATTACCAGTTGTTAATACTCCATCACTAGAGATTGGAATAATCAAAGTAATTTCTCTGTTAAGAGGCAGGCCTTTCGTCACATAGTACTCCGATCCCAGGCATTTAACCCCTCAGATGCCACGGACAGCAGCATCTAAGTAGTTAGACCGAGAGAGGGGCCTCAAAACCGATCTTTGGTTGCCAATGGATTGCCATGGCAGCTGTGGGCCTAAAGAATGACTTCAGGTCTGCCATGTTTGTATGACTATGAGGCCCTGCCCTTGCAGTGTATTATGGTAGCAATCGCATGGTCAAACTCCCCCCGCCCCCCCCCCCCCAAAAAAAAAGCCGGTACTCAAAAACCTATATGGAAAGAGGAAACAAAACTTCTTTATTTTTCCCCTTTTCATAATGCTGTATTATGCAAAAATAACACTATTACTTACTCATGGTGAATGCCCTAAAAAAAAGAAAGCTAGGAATTGTATTTTTGTTCAGCCCCCTCGTAAAAAAAAAAAAAAAAAGACTAAAGTTGATCAATAAGAATAAGTTCTCCATCCCCCCCCCCCAAAAAAAACGGAAAAATGAAAAAGTTATGTAGATCAGTGATGAGAAAAACCCAAAATGATGACTCGTCAAGGGCCAATATAGCTGCATAGAGGCTTAAATAGAACCTTTCACCTGCCCATACATGTGCAGCATGTAATGGGCAGGGCTGCACAAACCCTGGGGCATTTTACTTTTTTTTTTTTTTCTACCTTCCCTCGTTATTTAGATATCGGTGACGTTCTATTTGGCACCCGATATTTAAATAACCCCCTGAAATGTCAATGGGGCGTGTAATGGCAAGGGGGCGAGTTATTATGGCTGTGACACTGTCCAATCAGCTACGGACAGTGTTACAGCAAGAGCGAGAAGAGCGTGTGCATGCACGCTCTCCTCTCTCCAGCTCTTACACTGTCCGTAGCAGTGACCACGCCCCCTTGCCAGTTCGGCAGACAAGTACAAGACTGTGATCTCTCGCAAGAGCACACGCTCTCTTTCCTCGCTCTTGCTGTAACCCTGTCCGTAGCTGATTGGACAGTGTCACAGCCATAGTAACACGCACCCTTGCCTTTTACACGCCCCATTGACCGTTCAGGGGGTTATTTTAAATATCCGGTGCCAAATATAACGTCACCGATATCTAAATAACGGAGGAGGGTAGAAAAAAAGATTGTAAGGCTGGATTCACACGAGCACATTACGTCCGTAATGGACGGATGTATTTCGGCCACAAGTCCCGGACCGAACACACTGCAGGGAGCCGGGCTCCTAGCATCATACTTATGTACGATGCTAGGAGTCCCTGCCTCTCCGTGGAACTACTGTCCCGTACTGAAAACATGATTACAGTACGGGACAGTTGTCCGGCAGGGACTCCTAGCATCGTACATAAGTATGATGCTGGGAGCCCGGCTCCCTGCAGTGTGTTCAGTCCGGGACTTGTGGCCGAAATACATCCGTCCATTACGGACGTAATGTGCTCGTGTGAATCCAGCCTAAAGTGCCCCAGGGGTTGTGCAGCCCTGTTCATTACATGCTGCACTCAGCTGCACATGCATGGACAGGTGACCGGTTCTCTTTAAAGCACGGTAACCCCTTTAAAGTCCAACCATTTTTAGTTTTTCACTCCCTGCCTTCCAGGTGCCATAACTTTTTATTTTTTTTATTTTATTTTACTATCAATGAAGTGGTTTAAAGGCTTTTTTTTTTTTTTTTTGCAGGAGGAGCTGTATTTTGTAATAGCATTGTTTCAAGTACTATATAATGTACTGGGAAACTAAAAAAAACTCTGTGCGGTGTAATTGGAAAAAACGGATTCCTCCATAGCTTTCTGGGTATCGTTTTTACGGCATTTACCGTGCAGTAAAAACGACAAATTAACTTTACTCTGCTGGTCAATACGATAACGGTGATATAAAATTTATATAGTGTTTTGTTTTTTTTTTTTAATGTTTTATTACTTTTACAAAGAAAGCATTTGTGGGAAAACAATTTTTTTTTGTCTCCATATTCTGAGAGCCATAAGTTTTTGGGTTTTTTGTTTGTTTTTTTTCTCTGTCGTCTGAGCAGTGTGAGGGCTTTTATCTTGAGGGAAAAGCTGTAATTATTTTTGGTACATATGACTTTTTTTTTGATCACTTTTTAAAAAAAAATTGGAGAACTTTGGGGACCAAAAAAATCAGCGATTCTGGCATTTTTAATTTATTCAGATTTTTTTACAGGGTTCACCATGCGGGATAAATAATGTTATATAGTAATGGTTTTTTTAGACATTTTTGTTTTATATTTTTTCTTTAGAGAAAAAATAGGAAAAATATTTTTTTTTAACTTAATTTTTTTGTATATTTTTTTGTAAAATACCTAAAACTTTATATAACTATTTTTAACAACATTATTTTTTTAAAATTCTGTTTCCCTAGGGGATTTGACCCAGCAATTATTAGATCGCTGTTGCAATACGCTGCAATAGAAATGTCATTTTCACTGGCTCCTGTTAAGCCCTGCTAAGGCTTAACATGAGCAGAAAGAAGGCAAACCCTTCATTAGGCCCCTAAGCTGCCATGACAACCATCATCATCCCGCGATTGTGTCGTGGGTGCGATGGGCTGTAGGAGGGGGCTGCCACCTCTTTCAGACAGTTGCTATTGACTGCGGCATCTAAGTGGTGGTTAAATGGCCAGGATCAGAGTTCTCTCTCTTCCTGGCCATTAGTGTGAGGTGTCAGCTGACATCCACAGTGTATCGAGCGGGCTCATCCCATGAGCCCGCTCCATACTTCAACCCCCGCACCATGACGTACAGTTTCGTCATGGTGGTGTGTCAAGGGGTTAATTGAGTGCTAGGCTGGTTTCACACTGTTTTTGTTGCGTTTTTAGCTTGGATTTTTTTTTTCCATTTCGTTGATGACCTTTTTTTTTGAGAGACATGAGAGTTTATCAACCAAAAGACAAAAATGCAAGCTAAACCATTAAAAAAAAACAGTGTGAACCTAGCCTTAGAGTCCATTCATACGTTGCGTTTGAGGTGCGGTTAGAACGGCATAAAAAAACAAATCGAATTTGCTTTTACTGCGATTTGACACGATTGTGGCGCATGCACAGCATAAAGATGCAACATATTTATTAGGGGGAGTGTGCCTTTTAATAAATCTGTCGCGTCTTACTCCAGCGGAGCAGAAAGCTAAGACTGGCGTCTAAAGCGTCAGTCTTGGTAAATCTGCCCCAATGTCCTCAGATTAGGAACAGTGTTTAGTGTTTGGGACCGTGATGGTTAGTGGTGTCTAGTGTTTGGGTCAGTGTTCAGGGATGGATATAGGGAATAATAGAGTTGGGGGCAGCTTGTTACCATCACGCACCATCATCTTGTTACCATCCCTGTCTTCAATCAGTGAGTTCCTGTTTTCATATATTCTAGTTCCCTGCTACAGTTGTGATTCATGCTCCATGTTTCCCTTTCCTTCCACTATCCGGTTGGCTTACTATTTGACCCTCCCTCCTGGGGATTACTGCGTACTGGGAAAAGCTGTTCTTCCCATGGTGAAGCCTAATTCTGCTGCCTTTTTGCCAGCTGGTGTCGTCTACAGTGAGCCCTAAAGTGCTCCAACTATACAGCAGTTTGGGGGGTTGTATAGGCATCCAAATGAAAAGGATATTTGAGAACCTGCTGTAATTGGCCAAACAGCATCCAATCTGCTAAGATATTATTGGCTTCGGGTATGTTTCTTAGCTGTTGGGCTTAGTACTAGAATACTTAATTGCAATAAAACAAAGCAGGGCAAGGATAGCATGCCCTGCATGCCCACCAGGTAACGTGCTTGTACTTGTAATGTTTAAATGGGTTTTCTAGGAGTTACAAAAAAACAGAAATTGCTTCACAAACATGTTTCCTGCGGAAATAATAACTGAATACACTTCTGCCTGTTCTTTCAACTGTTTTGATATGCTTCGGTACTTCCGGCTTTAGAGACAGTAAAACTTCTGCTTTGCACCCTCCCACTACACCGCCTATCTCTCTCCATTTTCACCCAGGACACCTCCTAGTCCTATCAAACAACGCCCAGTATGCCTTTCTACAACCATGGTGTAGAGTTATGTCTGTGACATCACATTCGTAGCCTGTTTTTTCCCAAGTGTCTTTAAACAGCTCCAGATTTGACCCATGTTCGTGACATCCGTAATGACGACCCGTACATTGGGGGGGGGGGGGGGAGACATCCATCAAAGATCACGTGTCCGATGAACGACACATCATATACACTGCAAGTGGAAGAGAGTACACGTGACCTGTATCCGAATGGACGCATAGGTAAATCTATTGAAAGGGGGGTAAATTAAAAAGTTATCCAACGTTATTGAATCGTTTTTTTTCATTAAAAAGTAAGGTTTGGAAAACCCCCTTTAGCTTGTAATACTGGGCGTTCCATACCAGATGAGCCCTGATGTCTTCCCTCAGTTTGATTGGTTCAGGTTTTTTCAAGAGTTTGTATGTTACCTTTTTGTATAACAAAAATTGGTTGATGCGGATGGCTTGCAGATTGTGATCGCTGCATTTAGGGTGTTTTGGAGAACATCGGCAGTCCCCATGCAATTGTGGGGGTTGCTAATGCTATGGACGCCTATGTCCTATAGCTGGTCCTCGTAGACTTACTGTCAGAGTGACTGTGATGTCACACTGACAGTTGGAATACGTTACACTACCTAGGTAGTGTAATGTATTCTACAGCGATCAGAGCTGCAGGTAAAAAAAAAGTGTAAAAAGTAAAAAAATTTTTTTTAAAAAGTACACATATTTGGTATCACCGCATTCGTAACGACCCAAACTATAAAACGATAATGTTGTTTTTCCAGCACCGCAAACAAAATAAATGAAAAACTATGCCAGCATCGCTATTTTTTTGTTCCCCACCCCTCCCAGGATATAGGATAAAAAGTGATCAAAAAGTCGCATATACCCCAAAATAGTACCAAAAAAAACTACAACCCATCCCACAAAAAACAAGACCTCCCACAGCTATTTTGACTAAGAAATAAAGAATTTAAAACGACAAAATCACAGGGTTTTTTTTTTGTCACCTTCGCTCTAAAAATAAATATAATAAAAAGTGATCAAGACGTTGTATGTACCAATAAATGCTACAGCTCCTCCCGCCAAAAATAAGCCCCAGACCACTCCATCGACCAAAAAACTAAAAGTTATGCATCTCAGAATGTGATACAAAACAATTTTTTTTTTTTAACAAATAGTTTTTTCCTTATAAAAGTAGTAAAATCTAAAAAAGCTATATAAATTTGGTATCACCGTAATCTTATTGAGATGCAGAATAAAACTAATTTGTCGTTTTTACTGCACGGTGAAAGACTTAAAAACAAAACCCCAAAAACAATGGAGGAATCAAAGTTTTTTCCAATTTCAGCACACAAATAATTTTTGTTCAGTTTCCTAGTACATTATATGGTACTTTAAATGGTGTGAATAGAAAGTACAAAGCCCTCACACCGCTCTATTGATTGAAAAATAAAAAAGTTATGGCTCTTGGAAGGCGGGGAGTGAAAAACTAAATTGAAAAAGCAAAAAAGGATCAGACCTGAAAGGGTTAATTAATTTCTCAAACATTTATAACCACAATATTCGGTATTACCGTACTCTGGACAAATTGCTTTACAAACGTTGGGCAGCTTTTCTCTTTTATCGCTTGTGAAAATTAAAAAATGCAACATTTTAGTGAAATGTTGATATTCATTGTCACGGCATAATTCCACAAAATTCTACAAAAAACCTGTGTGGTCAAAATGCTAACTATACACCTAGAAAAATTCCTTGTGGGGTGTAGTTTCCAAAATGTTATCACTTTTGGGGGGTTTCCACTGTTTTGGTCCCTCCAGGGCGTTGCAAATGAGACATGGCACCGAAAACCAATCCAGCAAAATTGGCGCTCCTTCCCTTCTGAGCACTGCTGTGGGTCCAAACAGCAATTTTTCCATTGTTTTTTTTATTTTTTTTACGGCGTTTACCGTGTGGGTTAAATAATGTAATAGATTTATAGTCGGGGTCGTTACGGACGCGGCGATACCAAATATGTGTAACGTTTTTGCTTTCTTTTGTTTTTTTTAATAGTAAAGCATTTTGTAAGGGGAAAAAGTGGATTTTTCATTTATTTTTATTTTTTTCACATTTTTTTTAAATTAACTTTATTAAACTTTTTTACTAGTCCTACTAGGGCACTTTAATATGTGATCCTCCGATCGCATTTATAATACACTGCAATACTTTTGCAGTGTCTTACCGTTTAAAACGGACAAGCATTTGCTAGGTCATGCCTCTGGCCTTTATTAGGCCCCGGCTGCCATCGGAGACCCAGACAATCGGCGATTTTATCGCCGGGTGCCGGTGGGATGAGAGGGAGCTCCCTCCCTCTCTGCAAAACCACTCGCTATTGAGCGCCGCATCTGAGGGGTTAAACGGATGAGATCGATACTAATATCGATCTCACTCGTTCGAACAGGGATGCCCCCAGCTACCTCTGGCAGCTGAGAGCAGGGAGATTTAACGGCTCCCTGCTCTGTTTATTTATTCTGATGCAGAGCCGTGAAAAGACTATTGCATCAGAATAAAGCCCACTAATGACCGCCGTGAAAAGGCTTATCGGCGGCCATTAAGGGGTTAAACAGGTCAGAGACTCAGTGAAAATAATCTTAACTACACATGTTGGGGAAAACTAACGGAAATTGAGAATTACTTACAGTGATTTAAAGTTCTAAGCCTTGTAACGTTCAAGAAAATAAAAGGACGTGAAAAAAACAATGCTAACATATAGTAGACATATGGGAAATGTAAACTAGTAACTATTTGGTGTGGTATTGCTATCTGTTTTACAAGTACATTTAGAAAACTGCAAATTTTCGCTAAAATTTGAAGTTTTTCACAAATAAATATTGCATTTATCGACCACATTTTTTCACTAACATAAAGTACAATATGTCAGGAGAAAACAATCTCAGAATCGCTTGGATATGTAAAGCATTCCAAAGTTATTACCACATAAAGCGACACATGTCAGATTTGAAAAAATCATCTGTGTCCACAAGGCCAAAACAGGCTGGCTAATTACATGTAAACACTCAGCTTTAACTTGTTTTGTATTAAAGAATACATCTATATATTATACGAATTGCATATACACTATTTGGCCAAATGTATGTACATACACCTTCTGATTATTGAGTTCTGGTGTTTCAGCCACACCTATTATAAACCGGTGTATAAAATCAAGCACACGACCATACAATCTCCGAAGACCACCATTGCTAGTATTATGGGACGTACTGAAGAGCTCATTGACTTTAATCCTTTCCCTGCCATGGACGTATCTCATACATCCTGGTGGGGAGGCTGTTTAATAGCACGTGACATATCTGTTAAAGGGGTTTTTCGAGTTATTTTTATCTGGCCACTATATTTAGTCTCTCCCAAACTAAATTTGTAATTTACTTACTCATCCTAAAGTCCCGTGTTTCTCTGTTCTCTACGATCGTCATGTGACCTCTGATGTTACATTTCCTGTACCCTTTACAGATGTGTCGTGTACTGGTCACATGTTCTGGGATCTGATAGTCCTAGTCAAGTATATGTCACGACATTAGTGGCGTCTCGTTTTTGGAGCATGTATTTTCACAGTAGGGGAATGCGCATTATGGGACATGTAGTCTCCGCATGGAGCTCAATAAACGAGCATTTGTTTTAAATTGCAGTCGACTGCGCTATTGATTCCGTCATTAAAACGGAAACCTTCCGGAATGGTGAAGAACGGAAACCATTAGCAATGTTTCTGTCACCATTGATATCAATGGTGATGGAAACGGAAGCTGTGGTTTCAGTTTGACTTTCCGTTGCGAGGTTCACCCGACGGAAACCTCAGACGGAACCCCGGAACGGAAGGCCAACGCTGATGTGAACAGGCCCTCCTTTGGCTCTTGTCAAAATTGCTCAGATCCTTACTCCCATTTATCCTGCTTCCAACACATCAGCTTCAAGAACTGACTGTTCACCTAATATATCCCATTCTTGTCAGATGCCATTGTAATGAGATAACCGATGTTGTTCAATTCACCTGTCAGTGGTTTTATTGTTGTAGCTGATCGGTGTATATGACATCGCTATGCATGGGATAATTAGTTTTCCAAGCCTAGTACCTCCTAGTCAAAGAAATTTTCAGCCAAGTGCCCCCAAAGCTACAGCCCATTGCAATCTTAAGCAAATGTACTCTGCTAGCTGCATATTACACGACGATGTTGCCATTAGTGCAAATTCATGCATAAATCAATCACAAATAATGAAATACAATAGACGAATACACAAGAAGAAAATTGTCAATGTGGAGGTTCATAGCTATCCTTCAACCTTTACCGCCATACAATTCTTACTTAGTACCCCAATAAATTGTTCGATTTATTACTACCCAGACAAGTATTAATCAATTAATGCCGCCATTTAGTGTCCAGTTAATGCAGTATATTAAGAAAAAATGTATTACAGAAAAGTTCGCTCACTGCGTTTCCAATGCGTTTTCAAAGCGTTACATGATGCAAGTTTTCATTCAAATGCTGCAGGTGCTTGAAGATACCCTCAACGTAGTCCTGTATCGACAGCAGGTATGCAAGGCAATGGAAATGAACAATGATGGTGTATCCAGCACTCGATATAAAAGTTAAATGGTTTATTAGTTCATGTTAAAAACAAAAGTTTAAAACAAAAATCCTGGGACCACGCTTACGCGTTTCAGACCGTTAAGGTCCTTAGTCATAGCTTGACTAAGGACCTTAACGGTCTGAAACACATAAGCGTGGTCCCAGGATTTTTGTTTCAAACTTTTGTTTTTAACATGACCTAATAAACCATTTAACTTTTATATCGAGTGCTGGATACACCATCATTGTTCATTTCCATTGCAATGCAGTATATTGCCAATGCTCATTAATTGCCACTATCCACAGTACAATTGATGCGGCTATTTAGTTGTGAATGAATGGCCACACTTAATGCCGCCTTTCATCCCCAGTTCAATTAATGCTGCCACCCCCCCCCCCCCCAATACAATTATTGCTATTATTCACCCTAAGTACACAGTACAAATAAGGCTGGAATCACACATCGCATATATGTTGCAAATCTTAGCGCAGATTTTTTTCTGCCAAAGCCACAAAGCCAGAAGTTGATCCAGAAGGGAGAAGTATAAGTTCTTCCTTTTTACATTTACCATTCCTTTTGAAACCACTTCTGGCTTTGGCTCAAAAAGCTGCAGCAAATACGCATCGTACAAATCCAGTCTTTGGGTATGTCAACACGGAAAATTTCCACAACAAGTCCGGTGACAGCCGTTGGGAAATCCACAGCGGCAAGTCCGCACCAAATAAATTGGATTTTGGTGCGGATTTCCCAGTCACGGGTGACTTAAAATTAAAAAACGCCACTATACTCTCCTCCCATGACAACGCTTCCCTCATCTCTGTACGTGTTGTCGCATGTGATCGCTGCAGCATCACATGTTGTCACGACACTACCCCCACTGGAGGTTGGGTGTACAGACACCGAGGGATGCGTTGCCATGAATGTACCATAAGAGGTGAGTATAGTGTGTTTTTTTTTATTTTAAACTAACTTTACACTATCTGGACAGGCAGAATTTGCTGCGGATTCACAGGTAATCTCCAGCAAAATACGTAACAATTAGGATTTGTTGCTTATTTTGACTTTACCATTGAACTGAATGGGGAAAATCTACAACAAATCTGTGACCAATCCGCATCAGGAATTGACATATTGTAGATTTAAAACTGCATCACAGGTCAATTTCCATTTGAAATGAGATAAGTAATTTCACCCGTTTCACTGCGGATTTTCAGCCCGCAAATCTGTTTGAAAAATTGCAAATTACCAGCCCTTAAAGGGAATGTGTTGCCAGAAAAACATGTTTTTTTTTTTTTTAATTAAACATTTAGTGTGTAGGTGATTAAACATTGTTCAATTTTTTTTTTTTTTTTTTCACGAGTCAGGAAATATTATAAATTAATTCTAATTTATAATATTTCCCATTGCTGGTCACTAGATGGAGCTATTCCCGAAATTGCAGCATTGCAAAATTGGGTAAAAAGCCCTCGCTCTAGTGAGCTCTCAGCATCCCCCCCTCCTTTATCCTGGCTAGTGCCGGGATAAACGAGGGGTTTGAACGGTCTAACCTCCTACACGGTGTGTCGCCATTTTTTGAGCTAACACACAGTGTAGTAGGTTTACATACAGTAGTAAACGTACACAAACACGAACATACATTGAAATCTCTTACCTGCTCCTGCCGCGACTTCCGGTCCACAGGAAAATGGCGCCGGACGGCGCCAATTTCAAGTTGGACTGTGTGGGAGCGGCGCATGCGCAGTTCCCACACAGACGGCGTACATAGAAGTGGATGGGACGGGACCCGTTCGCAGTCTCTATGGGACTGTGGCTGCCGTATTCCATGTCTGTATGTGTCGTTAATCGACACATACAGAAATGGAACAAAAAATGGCAGCCCCCATAGGGAAGAAAAAGTGTAAAAATAAGAAAAAGTAAAACACAAACACACAAATAAATATAAACGTTTTTAATAAAGCACTAACATCTTTAACATATTAAAAAAAAATTTGTGATGACACTGTTCCTTTAAAGAGGCTCTGTCACCAGATTTTGCAACCCCTATCTGCTATTGGTTGATTCTGCAGCAGCATCAGCGTTTGCAGGTAAGTCGATCTTACCTGCAAACGCTGATGCTGCTGCAGAATCAACTGTAGCCTCTGCTGCCGATGTGGCCGTCACGATGCAGGACCTGTGAGTGACGTCACAGATCTGCACTGTCAGAAGCTGGGCGTTCTGAAGAGAAGAGGATGTTACTTCTCTTCAGAGCGCCCAGCTAGTAAAAGTATTAAAAACGCCCCGATGTACGCACATAATACACGCCCACTTGGACTTTTACTTTTAAACACACCCACTTGGACTTTTGCAAGCCTCATTTGCATAACTACAAAAATGGTCATAACTTGGCCAAAAATGCTCGTTTTTTTAAAATAAAAACGTTACTGTAATCTACATTGCAGCGCCTATCTGCTGCAATAGCAGATAGGGGTTGCAAAATCTGGTGACAGAGCCTCTTTAAACTACATTGAAACTACAGGAATAAATGTTTGATTTATGAAAGTCTGACACTGGAAATTCTATAATTTTCAGAACTCTGGTCCATTGGCCTTTTCTCCATACATGGTCTGTTGGTCTGGTGGAGCAGCAGCCATATACTTACTCTGTCAGTGTTGTGTCTGAATCTCACAACATGTCAGGTGTGCATATTTTTAAACGTTGGGGCTTCTTTCCTCTAAATTCCTAGTATATTACTCGATGGAGCGTGTGTTTCTTTTTCCTTTTTTTTTTTTTTTTTTTTTTTTTTTTTTTCTTTTTTTTCTTCTCTCGTCTCGATTTTACCTCGGGTCACATTTTTAGCACAAGCATATTGCAATGTGTCAGCTTGTACACACACACACACACACACACACACACTATTATTTTTTTATTATTTATTTATTTTTTAGTGCTGTAAAAAATAAGCCTAGGTTATAAACCCAGCAGAACCTATTTTAACTAATTTTCTGCATAGTTCACATGCGTGTCCTAGTCTTCTGTTTTTACAAAAGCCATGATTGATATGACTGATCCACTATGATCTGTTGTGTAACTGATCCGGACTGGTTCTCAAAAGTAAAATCGTGGGATTACAGCATTGTGACCTAAATGTTTTTCTGTGCTTTGAGATTGTTATACTGCCAGTTTCTAAATACACAGGGGCTTCTGTTGCAAGACAATCCAGCTTGAATTTTCAAAATCGTATTGTAAGAATGAAACCTGCAGTGTTGGCTGGCTGCTTAGGCACATTGTAAATTAGGTACATATAAAAACAGTTGTGATTTGGCGATGGCAACCAATTGGATTACAGATGTGATTTATTTTTTCTAAAGCGTTTACCATCATCTACAACTTCCCTTTTCTTTTGCAAACCTACTGGAGAAGATTCATAAAAATTCAGTTTCTCTAGTAGTTTTCTAATGAAACTGCCATACAATGTCATTTATTTTCAGAGGATTTGATGTTGTACCAGATTCTGAGGTTATTGAAATGTATCAAGGTTCTCATGTACCACTGGAACAGATGAGTGACTTTTATGGAAAGGTAAAGCTATTCTTAAACTTATTTCTAGTGCAGAAAATAATTAAATGATCTTAAACTTTGACAAAGTCTCGCTAATGCAAAATCACTGCAGTTATTCATGCAATTGAGGGAACCTGCCACATTGAAATGCAGTCCAATCGGCAGGCTACATGTCCTAGAGCAGGAGGATCTGAGTAGATTGATATATAGAAAATTGTGGAAGAAATCCTCCAGCTCACTGTTTACCAGGTCTTGAGTGCAGGCTGCGCCCGGATCTCTGCGACGGCACACGGTAGAATCAGCAGAGACATAGGAGAAGCAATGACCCAGCGCAAAATAATTTTCAAAGGAAGCACGGTTCCAATTTTATTTAAAAAAACTTCTTTAAAAAGATGTGTGTCTCAGATACATAGGTGGTTGGCTATACTCAGTGGTGCCTACGCGTTTCGGACAGTTACAATGTCCTTACTCATGGCTCATTTTAAAGAAGTTTTTTTAAATACAATTGGAACCGTGCTTCCTTTTAAATTACTTTGCGCTGCACCATTGCTTCTCCTCCGTCTCTGTAGATTGATATATAGTTTGTTGGAAAAGATTCAGCATAACTTGCAATTTTATTAATTTAAACCTCTGCTCATTTTATGCTTTGGAGTCCAGTGGGCAGTCTCAGTCCATGATTAACAGCCTTCCCTCCAGAAGTGTGAATAGAGATAGCTGTCAATCACTGATTAGAACCACCCACTGGACTCCTAAACCCAGAATGAGCAGAGGTCTAATAAATTACGAAGTGATTAAGTGATACTTTATCTTTTTCCACAAAACTATTAATCTGCTCAGCTCTTCCTGCTCTAGAACATGCTGCCCGCAGATTGGACTGCATTTTCAATGTGACAGGTTCCCTTTAATTGTTCTGTACTGTCCTAACTCTAGAAATTGTTTTCTTGCCTTTTTTGTTCATGTAAGAATTATGCTGTTGGTTCAGAACACAAAGGGTTATTCCCATCTTCAACATTTATCACATATCCTTTGGGTTTGCCAAAATTCAGGTTAGTTGCTTCTTGGCTCTTACCTGAACTCCTATATACTTCATTGAAGTGGGCTGCACACAAGTCGGGCCACATCCCCATTCCCTACAATGGGGTAAGAGGCCAGTGTGAATTGAGGAACGATAGTTAAGGTATCACGTCCTCCCAATAGGTAGGATCCACAGTGATGTGGATATGCCATAAGTGTTGAAGATGGTAATACCCCTTTAATTTGTACCTCACAGTTGCACTTCTCTTATATTGGCGCAGACCGTAGGAGTTTTTACCTACTCAAACACTTTTGTTGTAAAGAGAAAAGCACCAACTATTTGTAGTTTTTATTTCCTGTTTGACTTTGCAGAGCTCAGAAGGGAACACCTTGAAGCAGTTTATGGATATATTCTCATTACCAGAGATGACTTTGCTGTCCTGTGTCAATGATTATTTCCTGAAAAACAACATTGATTATGAGCCTGTACATTTGTATAAAGATGTAAAGGTATGTGTTCTAAGACCTAAATATGATGTCTGCAGAAAAGTGACTCTACAGATTACATTAATATGAATAATTTGTCAGTTTTGGAGCACTACTTTGCACATAGACTTAAGGGGATGCTGGACATCAATAGACTCTGTGATATGCTTACTGAATATCAGAAGTTTCATGAAGAGCACTTTTTATTCTTAGACAGAGCATGAAAAGAAAGTTGAGACGTCCCCTTATGCTTTCTTTAACCCCTTAATGACCAGCCTATTTTAAACCTTAATGACCAAGCCATTTTTTACGCTTTTCCATCGTCGCATTCCAAGAGCTATAACCTTTTTATTTTTGCGTAGTCATAGCTGTATAAGGTCTTGTTTTTTGCGGGACAAGTTGTATTTTTTAATAGCACCATTTTGGGGGACATATTTATTGATTAACTTTTTAACTTTTTTTGGGGGGGGGAATAGAAAAAAACCTGAAATTTCGCCACTCTTTTTCGCATCTTAAATCAACGCCGTTTACCGTGTGATATAAATAACACAATAACTTTATTCAGCGGGTTGTTACGATTGCAAAGATACCAAATTTGTATCGTTTTTGTGTTTTACTACTTTTACACAGTAAAAACGCTTTTTTTTCAAAACGATTTGTTTTTGTGTCTCCATATTTGAAGAGCCGTAACGTTTTTATTTTTTCGCCGATGCGGTTGTATGAGGGCTTTTTTTTTGCGGGAAGACTTGTAGTTTTTATTGGTACCATTTTGGAGTAGATGCGACTTTTTGATCACTTTTTATCACATTTTTTTTAAGTCAGGATTCACAGAAAACAGCAATTTTTCCATAGTTTTTTATTACATTTTTTACGGCGTACACCGTGCGGGTTAAATAATGTAATATATTTATAGTCGGGGTCGTTACGGACGTGGCGATACCAAATATGTGTAACTTTTTTTTACTTTTATTTTGGTTTTCTAATAGTAAAGCATTTTGTAAGGGGAAAAAGTGGGTTTTATTTTTTTTTCACTTTTTTTTTTTTATTAACTTTATTAAACTTTTTTTTTACTAGTCCCACTAGGGGACTTTAATATGCGATTCTCCGATCGCTATTATAATACACTGCAATACTTTTGTATTGCAGTGTATTACTGCCTGTCCGTTTAAAACGGACAGGCATCTGCTAGGTGATGCTTCCGGCATGATCTAGCAGGCATTCGCTCCAGGCAGACCTGGGGGCCTTTAGGCCCCCGGCTGCCATTGGAGACACAGACACTCGGCGATCGTATCGCCGGGTGTCGGTGGGAGAGAGAGGGAGCTCCCTCCCTCTCTCCAAAACCACTCAGATGCGGTGCACGCTATTGTGCTCCGCATCGGAGGGGTTAAACGGGTGAGATCGATACTTATATCAATCTCACACGGCAGAGCAGGGATGCCCTCAGCTGCCTCTGGCAGCTGAGAGCAGGGAGATTTGACCTCTCCCTGCTCTGTTTACTTTATCCTGATGCAGTGCCGTAAAAAGGAATATGCATCAGAATAAAGCCCGTTAGTGGCCGCCGTTAAAAGGCGTATTGGCAGTCACTAACGGGTCAAACATTGAAAAGGGTATTCCCAGAATTGACATCTATTACATATCCACAGGATAGATGAGGTGTTCACTAGAATAGAGGTCCCAAGCCCCTCGTTCCACCTCACTGCACACCCCACAGTGAGGAGGAGCTTTAATAGAACGGCAGTAGAGCATGCACGCTTCCGCTTGATTCAATGTCTATGGGACTGACGGAAACAGCAGATCGCTGTACTCGGCTGTCTCCTTACTCGGCTGCACATAAGTAGGATTTGCCGTTACTTATCGGTGGAGGTCTGATCTCTGGAATGAAAAAAGAGGCTCCCATCAGGTTACATTCATATGAATGTGATTGTTTCTGCTGCACGTGCATGGATTTCTGCAATAAAATATGTCATATATATTTAATAGGGAAAAAGGTTTGTTTATCCAAAATCTTATTTTAATTTAAAAAAATTCTCCAAATTCTCCACGATAGGGACTACATTTTTATTTATTTTTTTAAACATATTCGGCCAACATATTGTGCCTGTGCATAGAAATAGCATGCAATAATAATAACTTGAAAGTCATACACGTAAAACAGCCCTGGGGACCTTTGGCATCCCCATGGTGACGCTAGCCCCGGTGATTTGTACCATTACTGTTTTATCGCAGTATTGAAATGTTTAAGGCAGGGGCGGGGCTGTATATTACACAAGGTTGCACCGACAATGCTTTTGAGATTGTCATGACTAAAATTTAAAAACTGCAACAAATTGCAAATGTTGTGATTTTTGCGACAGAAAAGCTGCTATTCCACCACAAAAATCGGAAATCTGAAAAAAAATAAAACATTTGTCAAGATTTGATTGAATAAAGAAAGTCTATACTTGTCCCCCTGGAATTGTCATAGAGACAGCTCCTTGTTTCACCAGCAGTTCTCTGGGCAGCTTGGCCTCCTCGTTTTCAATCCATGTGACTGCTGCAGCCAATCAGACTGTAGTGGGGTCACATGGCCTGCAGAGTCTTCACAGGAGGCCATGCTGCATGGAGAACAGAGGGATGCTACAGTGTGGCAAGACCAGTGAAGGTAAGCTTGTTGGGGTTTTTTCAGCTCTTTTTTTTTCAGCGGTAAATTTGGTGCGGTGTTTACCATGAATTCCCCACCGGTTCTAGGTCGGATACACTGTGTTCTTTTATGCAGTGTATCTGACTCGTGTGAACATATCTGAACGGGTGTAGAATTGTGATCTGACCTTATATAACCATGTTTTTGGGCAGGATGCAATTCGAGATGTCCATGTGAAAGGTCTGATGTACCGAGCTGTGGAGGCTGACATTGGTAAGTAGTGTTTCCTTCTATTCTCCTGCTAGATACGAAGTACGTGAAATACTGATCTGTTAAAATGTTATAGATTGCCTGTGGAGCAATGGACCAGCCTTTCTACATTCTGCTGACATTGTTTTATTAGGTGCAGCGAGGAGATTATACCTCTTTATGGGTGTTATGAAATCATTTAAGAGTGAACTTTATACAGTTTTTAGTGGAGACCAGTATTACCTTGCAGCTCAGCCTTTCATGTTCCGTTCTCCTTGGCTAAAATGTAGTACTTGTGTTTAAATGAAACATGCCATTTTCTCATATTTCTCACCCAGTATTCATAATCCCAGCCCCGTATATTGATCTGAATTTTACCTTATCTCCTCAACCTCTGGAAAAACTATTATATATGCTTTACTGCCGTGTCTGAATATAGGTGTCACCTATGTACCTTATTTGATCAGAATTATGTTCTTTTACAAATTGGTCACTTCTATTGGAGTTCTAATCCATGTAGACAATCTCTCTAGGGAATATATTGTATCAAGTTTTTATTTTTAAGTTGAGCTTTTTTTATTTTATTTTTCCTTTTTATTAGAAAAATTTAATTAGGTGTGAATAGTTATAAGGGGTATGCCATTCCCCAAATCAGTCTATAGGACTACATTTATTTGTTTTTAAACTCGTTTTATTGAAAGTAAAACCACAGAGTCAAATTGCACGCAAACCTCAGAATAAGATGTACCAGATAATCCAGAACACAACAAGAAGTATTAGTCATTATGCATCCAAAATGATGCAATGTAAAACAGATGCACACTATACATACAGTTGTACAGAGTGATGATGCATTTGTTTGTTTTTAGAGTTTTGATCAGAAAGATGAGGGGGAATGAATCTCGTAACCCACACACAGGCATGTGGTGAATTACCCATGAGAGTACATTACATCCAAAAATAATGCTTTAACCAAGCCCAATCATAGCATTTGCCAAAGAATCACTTAATCCTTGAACTGTACAGTGAGTGAGATTCGAGGAGCACCAACCACCCCAAATTAAAGTAAATTTAGCAGGACAACCACGATACTTTTATCCAATTTTCTCATACAGAAGAATATCATTTATCAATTTACTCCATTGTGCTATAGTCCACGTCCTATCAGCCATCCATCGTATAGCCACCGCCTTCCTTGCCATAAAGAGTGACTCCCTAAGAAAAAGCCTCTCATGCGCTGGCCACCTTCCTCTGACATCAACCCCAGAAAACACAATTCCGGCTTGAGTTTAACCTCTTTCCCACCACTTCGGTTAGTAAATATACCACTTCGTTCCAGAAGGCAGAGATCCAATGACACTGCCATATGAGATGTATAAAGTCCGCCCTATCCTCACCACATCTATGACCACTAGAGGAATCCATCCTTCTCATGTGTCTTAATCTGATCGGAGTTAAGTAACATTGAATATATGATATATAATTGCACCAATTTATTATTGGCAGCTGGAGAGACTAACAAATTGGATCTCTGAGCCTCCCTCCAATCCTCATCAGACAATGAAGGAATCCACTCCCTCCATTTACTTTCTGCTACAATGGATTCTAGAGGCATTTTGGCATCCAACAAATGAGAGTAGATCAGAGACACGTACCCTTTTGGTGTTTGGGCGGCTAAATGTGTCACTAGAGTACAACAGGATAACATGGTGGAGGCTGGTGGAAACTGATTGGTCACATCATGGTACAGTTGCATACAATTTTATGTATCCCCTTGAGGTATTTTAAAGGAATTCCAAATCTCACCCACTGACATAACAGTATTGACTACTCTTCGCAATTGTGACATAACATGTATGTCCCTAGAAACCCAGTAAGATTTCCCAGGTAAACCCAGGAGATGAGAAACTCGGATTATCCCATAGCGGGGCATCAGTCACTACCCCAGTGAATCCAGTTACAGATTTAGCTTGTTGCCATACCCGTCTCGCCAATTTGTATAAGGATAACAGATGACAATTGCTAAAAATATGCAGCTCTAACACCGGCAACAAATTTTTCAAGCCCAGCACATGGGCTGAATGAAGTTCAGCAGTTGAAGTCAATGGGGAAGAGACCCAATCTACCAGGTATCGAAGCTAGACCGCTAGATAGTACAGGTACAAATCCAGCAACCCAGCTCCAGCCTCCTCTTTGGGTCTTTGAAGGGTTGAAAGTTTGAGCTTAGATCCCCCCCCCCCCCCCCCCCCACACACACACACACACACACACACACACACACACAGCAAACAGTGCATTGACTATTCTGAAAAAGTGCTTCGGTACAATCACGTCTACATGTTCCAATATATACAAGAGCTTGGGTAGTATAACTATTTTCAAGAGATTTATTTGTCCTGCCACTGACAGAGGTAAAAGCTTCCCCGTCTGGAATTTGTCCCGAAGATATTGTATTAAATGTGTGACAATCAAATCATTGGACCAAGTGCTGTTCCTGGTAATACATATCCCCAGATATTTAAAGTCAGGAGTTACTGTCAAACCACAGATTTATGAATTCCAACTACAATCCTCTCCTCTCAGAGGCATTAAGAAATATTTCTGCCAGTTTATCAATAGACCTGAGTACTTCCCAAAGGTGTTAATAATGGATTTAGCTCTAGGAAGAGTAGCATTGAGATTTGCCATAAAAAAGTGCCATGTCGTCCACATAGAGACCTATACGATCCTCGCGAGAACCTATTCTAATGCCTAAATATGCAGCATCTTGCCTAATCCGGAGAGCCAATGGTTCTATAGCGAGTGCAAAGAGGAGTGGTGAAAGGGGGCACCCCTGCCTCGTGCCTCTATGGAGGCCAAAGGAAGGGGACAGCATCCCATTCACCAACACCTGTACCCTGGGAGACTGATACAACCGAGACACCCAATTAATGAAACTTTCCCCAAATCCAAACTTGCAAAGCACTGCCAATAAATAAGGCCATTCGACCGAATCAAATCCCTTGGCCGCATCTAAGGAGGCCAAAGCCCAGTCCTGCTGCTCCCCCATACGACCTGCTATGCAACCTGCACCCGTCTTGCGGTCTCAGAAGTGGATTTACCTGGCATAAACCCACATTGGTCTGGGTGAATGACATCCTGTATCGCTTTACATAAACGATTAGCTAGCAATTTAATTAATATTTTATAGTCTACCGTTAATAGCGATATTGGTCTGTAGGACCCACATTCCTCAGGATTTTTCTCAGGTTTTAATAAGACTACTACGGTCGCATCGCACATCGATTCTGTAGAGTAAATTCCTGAAAAATAAAATCAAAAAGGGTCAACAGTTGAGGAGCTAGCTATTCCCCATACTGTAAATAAACCAAGTGGGATCTCATCTGGTCCATATGCCTTCCCTTTTGGACATCAATGCCATCCCTCCCAATATCTCTTCCAATGTAAAAGGAGTATGCAACATTTGTACGTGAACTGGCGTCAAAGCGGGGAAAGACTCTCCATCCAAGTATGACTCCAGCTCATAGTCAACCTGAGAGGAATGTAATTGACCATAAAATATTGCAAATTGATTGAGGATGTCTTCCAGCTTGTGACTGACCTGTTATCCTGTCCCACTATGCAAAGCACAGGAGGAGATGCAGAGTTGTTCCTAACCACTTGAGCAAGCAATTTACCAGATTGGTTTCCCAACTCCAATTGGGATTGCTTGGTGAAAAACAATTTACACAAGGATTTATCTTTCAGAACCTGAAGATACTGTCTGCCCACATCTAACCACTCCTGTCTATTCGACAGGGATGGATCTTGTACAAATCTCCCCTCCGCTTGCAAGCACATTTGTGCCAAGTTCTTCTATTGAAGGGCTGAAGTGCATTTTACATAAGAGATGGAAGACCTAAGACATCCCCTCGATAGGCTTTGAGAGTGTTCCAGACAAGCATACGGTTCTTCATTCGAGAATGGGCATCTAGAAATATTGACAATTGGTCAGGTATCTGGTCATTCTGCTGAATGAGTTGAAGCCAGAAAGGATGAATCGTACTCGCCCCCCTCTGAGCAATCTGAGTGTTGCAATGTCATCAATAATGGGCTATGGTCCGATATTCCTCTTGGCAAATTGGATATAGAAACTACATCTCTCAAAATGACAGGAGATTCAAACATAAGCTATTTTAGATAATACATTATGTTGTGGGGTATGACACGTAAATTCTCGAATACCAGAATGAGTAGCCCTCCACAGGTCTATCTAACCCATTTCTTGCATAAGTAGGTTGAGCTGAGACGGCCCATTTGAGCTACGCCCCTCAGGACGGTGTAAACGATCCAGAAATGGATCCATAAGAAGATTCAAATGCCCCATTAATATAATACGGGTCCCTGGATATGTTGACGCAAAACTCATTGCATCCTGAATAATCTCTGTGGCCGGATGGGGAATTATAAACAAATATTATTACATGGGGAAAGAGAAATCTACCGTTCGGATCAATGCTTGACTGTAGAAGTTTCCATCTTAACCTAGAGTGCACTAGTAATGCCACCCCTCTAAAATAAGTAGTGTGTGATGCGTGGCCAACCCACTGTAACCAAGATTTATTCAAAGCGGGAGCAGTGTCCGATGTCATATGCGTCTCCTGCAAACATTTCAAATGGGGTTGGTGTTTTCTCAGGACTGAAAAAATCTGATGTTTTTTTTTTACAGGGGAGCCCATAACTCGCACGTTCCAGGACATTATCTGTAAGCCTGCCATTTCCTTTTATGTTTTGGTTATTCTGGCAGCTATATCCTAGAACCCCGTGAATTAATATCTGAGCATTAAAATTCCTGAACCAGCAATTATATCTTATTATCCGTAGTACAGTAGTTGTGGACTCGCATATGTCTCCAGCAATCATAATTGACCCATAAACTTGTAAAAAGCAACTAGGTATAAACATTGCTCCACAGGAGCTAACTTTTCGCAGCCAAGAAGCTAGGGGATAGTCTTTACAGCTAGCCGAACTTCTACCGTAAAGACTCAAGAGTGTCTGAGTACTGCAACCCTTCCTTCAGCCTGCACCCATAAAGCGTAAAACTTAGACGTATCCATATCTGGTCACTGGTCAGCCACATATAGTATGACCGTTACATCTCTATTACAGGTACAATTAGGTCATGAATATGAATACCATTGTTAAGTGACCAGTTCTATGAAATTCACATAACAGTAAACTACCCTTGAGCATCAGCACAGATTGTAGCAATTATGAGAAGCGATATACATGACCGTTACTACTGTATAACCAAAAGTTCTGTATAGATGCTATAGTCTCCCTTCATAAATGTCCATTAGGATCAGCGACGAGAGTGTCTATTTTTAGTGAGCCAGTCATCAGCTTCAGACGGATTAGTGAAAAATAATGCAGTCTCCATCCACAACCCGAAGTCTAGCAGGATATGCCATTGAGTACGGAATCTGCAAGTCCCGAAGACGTCTCTTAATCTGAGCATATGACGCTCTTTGGCACTGCAAATCAGTAGAAAAATCAGGAAAGATGGAAACCAAGGTGTTTTCAAACAGGATCCCTCCAGCCTTGCGAGTCGCCAATAGAACGGTATCTCTGTCCATACAATTGAGCAAACGTGCTAGCAGGGGTCTCAGGAGGGGGGGGGGGCTCCCGGAATGGGGTGTTTAGCCAGTACATAATGTGCCCTCTCCACCGCAAACGCCATCGAAAATGGGGCCTCGGGGAAGGTTTTTTTAAATCCAAACTCCCCAGGGTGTTGCCCCTCTGCCTTCTCTAAGTGATCCTACAATCCGAAGATTATTGCGCCGTGACCTATTTTCCAGGTCGTCCTCTTTCTGGCTCCACAAATCTACCTTCCGATGCAGGTCCTGTATATCAGCTGCCATGCCCTCAGTACGGTCTTCCAGAGAGGATACTCTGCTCTCCGCCTCAGTCACGCGCTCTCTCAGATTCTGGAGATCTTGACGCAACAAGCTCACATCTACCCTCACCTCGTCAATCTTAGAGGTGAGTGAGGTTCTAGTATCCAGAATTGCGGATGAAAGCTTCCATGATGCCTCCTGTAACGCCATCTCTTTTTCTGAGGCAGCAGGTGTAGGGCTATCCGCCACAGCCGTAGCAGCGGCTGATGTCTGTATAGATAAGCTCCCACCAACACCATCTTGGTTTACCACGCAGGCATAAGTTTTGAGTTTTTCCGCTGCTTCTGTTGCATTATTTGGTCCCATCCTTCTCTTGGGAGATTTCCTTCCCTTTTTTACGCAGTTGGTATGGAATTTTAGCAGGGTTTTAAGTCTCCGGTTGTAATCTAGCAGGATGCTGGCCCGGAGCTACAGCCGCACGCGTCCTCTCACATCAGCAGTTAGCCACGCCCCCCAGGACTACCAGTATGTAGGGGAATCCGCTAAATTATGTATTCTAAGTAGGCTGGACAGAGGCAGAACCCCATAATAAATATTCACGAGCAGCCATATTGATTATAATACAAGTGAAATTCAGGAGGATAACCATGTAAAATAACTATCATTCAGGGCAAAATTTATGCATCATATGTTTCTACACTTTAAAGAGTAAATGTGTATTTGTTACAGTCACGGGACACTACAAGACTTGGCAAATTCTAAATGCATCATTAAAAAGCATTTTTTTGTATTAATACCTATGTTCAGGTCTATTTCATTAATTTGTATTTATTCTTTTCCTAGAGCGGTATATTCGCTATGGGGAGAAAACTCGAGCTGTGTTGGCAAAGTTGGCAAATCACGGAAAAAAGATGTTTCTGATAACAAACAGCCCCAGCAGCTTTGTGTAAGTGATCTTTTTTCAAATCGCAAAAGCAAAAGCAAGGATTGGATTCTAGTCTAGGGCTACTTGGCGATACAACTTTACATGTGAATTGCAGGCGACTTTATTGTTTAGTTGCAAGCAAGTGGACAGATATATTGTAAAGAAAAAAAAAAATCAAATACGTTGCCTTTAAATAGGCTCTGTCACCACATTATAAGTGCACTATCTCCTACATAATCTGATTTGGCGCTGTAATGTAGATAACAACACTGTTTTATTTTGAAAAACTATCATTTTTGAGCAATTTTAGATTTATGCTAATTAGTTTCTTAATGCCCAACTGGGAGTTTTTTAACTTTTGACCAAGTGGGCGTTGTACAGACGAGTGTATGACGCTGACCAATCAGCGTCATACTTTCTCTCTATTCATGATTTGTTTGTGTAGGACTTAATCACAGCAGTGCGTGATCTCGTGAGGTCACGCTGTGAATGACAGTGTGATTAAGTCCCACAAAAACTTTACCGAAGTGTCAGGATTGGGAATAGACATTGCGTCCTTGCTGGGGGTGATGTCTATTCACTCTCAAGACACTTCAGTAAAGTTAATGTGGATGTATGTGACAGCACAGCGTGATCTCGTGAGATCACGCTGCGCAGTGAATACAAATGGACATGAATGGAGAGAAGTGTATGACGCTGATTGGTCAGCGTCATACACTCCTTTTGTACAATGCCCACTTGGTCAAAAGTTAAACACCCAGTTGAGCATTAACAAACTAACTAGCATAAATCTAAAATTGCTCATAACTTGCTCAAAAATGATAGTTTTTCAAAATAAAAAAACACTCATCTACATTACAGCGCCAATCACATTATGTAGGAGATAGGGCACTTATAATGTGGTGACCGAGCCTCTTTAAAGACACCGCAAACAATGGCTGTGCCTGCTTCATGATTTTTATCCCCCCATTTTTAAAGGTTTCTCTGGATATGTCCAGTTACTTGATATATTTTAATACTAGACTTTCAACCTGTTGCATTGTGAAGGACATTTCCTGGATAGTTCAATAAAGCCAATTTAAATAAGACAATACAAAAAGAGTAATTTAAAATAAAAAAATTAGTAAGTGTCCCTTATAGCTTCTGTCCACAATACGAGTGATTCTAGAAACTAATCATTTGCTAATGGACATGTAACATGCATTTCCTTTGTAAAGAATCTATTTTAACACCCCACCCCTCCTTTTTTTATTTATTTTTTTGCGCACTGAGTGGCAGAATAGCTTAACGTCCCTTTACACGGGCCGATATGGGCCGTGAAAACAAGCTCCGATCAACAAGACAGCTAGTTGATTGTTGCTCATTTGCTCCTTTCAAAAGGAGCAATAATCTGTAATGTATGGAGACGATCGATTGTCCCTACGATCGCTCGTTACTACGATTGCTCGTCCACATACATTTCTATCACCGGGAGATGTGCTGCCAACAACGATAATATTTCTTGCAGCATAAATTATACAATCAGCCAATGAACGAGTTTTTATATGTACGCTCGTTTGCCCAATCATTTGCCTGTGTAAAAGGACCATTAGTTTGTTTCTATTCTATGGGTCTTAACCGACCCATTAGAAGTCAATGGGTTCTAATCCTAAGATTCATTACAAAACAAATCACATAGGATATTTCATCCTTCATTTTTAATGTAAAAATGGAGCCCAGAACGCCAATGTAAACAAAGCTTTACACTGGGAAAACCAAATCAGAAGCGAAAATCCTACGCATGTCTGGTGCCAACTAAATACACTATATTGCTGGTTGCCAAGTCTGCATCAACCGTGTTGCATTACTTCTTCCTCCTCAAGGCTGGAAGCACTTGTATGAAATACACCCTACTTAATCACAGCTGCCCCTAACTTTTTTTTGTTTACCTTGACCTAGATGTATGAGGCCTTGTTTTACAAAACTAGTTTTTTGTTTTGTTTTTTAAAAGCCTCATTTTGGGGTATAAACTTCAGCATTTAAAGCCTACTTCACACATCCATATTACGGCCTCATTTTGGCGTCTGTATTATGGACGCAACATCAGGGCCTCCCTGCTGATCTACTGAACCGAACGGGCCACTATAGCTTAGGAGAACCATGGGAGGTCCTGTGTCCAGAAGACAGAAGCTAAAATGTACATCAAGGCATCCCAACTGGTAACTCAAATTGGTTATAAAAAAAAAAGTAAATACAAACTATTTCTTCACAGATATTATCATTTGTCTCTTTAATCTTTGAATTATATATTTGTGATTTTTTATTTTTTAATTTAAATACATTTTGAAAATATGAATGTATTTGTTGTTTTTTTTTTTTTAGCAAACTTTAGTAAGCTTTCAATTTAGTGTTAACAAGGAGTTAATGTTGCATAATTTCTGTACAGAGATAAAGGAATGCATTTCATTGTGGGAAAAGATTGGAGAGATCTTTTTGATGTTGTCATTGTTCAAGCTGACAAGCCAAATTTCTTTAATGACAAAAGAAGGTAACTATTTATTTTTTACAAAGCTTAGAAAATATGTATTTTCAGTGACCTTATGATCTAAATCTAACAGCGACAATGCTCTTGTTACTTCCTTGCTTACATGGTCTCTGTTCACATCGCCAATTTGTACAAATCTTTGCATTTAATAAGCAATTTGCATCCATGCAGCCATTAAAAAAAAAAATAGGAGGGGAAGTTTGGGCAACGTGTACTTTAGCTAACGGAAACCTATCATAAGTACTACATGATGACATTTAGCTTGAATAAAAAATGTGAAACTTTTTTTTATTTTTATATTTTAGCATGTATTCTCACGGTGTAGGTTTGTTATGCAGCCGAAAACCACACTGCAAAAACGCATGTGTTTGTACCACAATCTGCAGTTGGCATAGAAACCGCACTAAAAACGCATGCAATTTTTATTTTTCAGTCCAGTTTTTGGCCGTGCAACAAAGCCTCACCATGTTATAAATGTTGTTTTTATAAGTGCTTCAAGTTAGGTTCTGTTCACACTTGTATTATAAAGTTTCCGGTCACTGGTTACGATATTTTTGACGGGAAGAATAGTCCAGTCTTGCAGTACTTAACTTGCTATCAAAAATACTAGATCCCTGATGGACACCATTATAAGTCATTAGAGTGTGTGAAAATTCACTGGGACCCTTTAGCAAAGCTAAACTGACATTTAGCTAGACCTACTTCACACTAGCATCATTACATTTGTTCCCAAGCCTGCAGATGTGCTTTTTCTATGTCCTCATGACATCATTTCTCTGTAATTTCTGACATATTCTGTATTATTACAGGATATGTGTGGATCCAAAACACCATCCACATTTTTTTTTAAAGTGGCAGTAATGCGTGTGCATTTAATATTGATGCGAACTGTCCCAGTAAGTCCAACAAAACAATTAGGGTATGTGCACACGATAACTGCAATTACGTCTGAAATTACGGAGCTGTTTTCAGGAGAAAACAGCTCCTGCATTTCAGACGTAAGCATGTACTCGCGTTTTGCGGGGCGTCTTTTACGGACATAATTTGGAGCTGTTCTTCATTGGAGTAAATGAAAAACTGCTCCAATTATGTCCCAAGAAGTGTCCTTGCACTTCTTTTGACGAGGCTGTCATTTTACGCGCCGTCTTTTGACAGCGACGCGTAAAATGACAGGTCGTCGGCACAGTACATCGTAAAGCCCATTACAAGCAATGGGCAGATGTTTGCCGACGTATTGGAGCAGTTTTTTCAGACGTAATTCAAGGCGTAAAACGCCTCCATTACGTCTGAAAATAGGTCGTGTGAACCCAGTCTTAGGGTGGATTTACACGAGCGTGTGCGTTTTGCATGCGTGAAAGGCACTTAACAGCTCCATGTGTCATCACCATATGATGCGCGGCTGCGTGCTTTTCGCGCAGCCGCCATCATTATGACACACTGTTTGTATGTTTGTAAACAGAAAAGCACGTGGTGCTTTTCTGTTTTCAAGCATACTTTTGACTGCTGTTGCGCGAATCACGCACGTCCCACGGAAGTGCTTCCGTGTGGTGCGTGTGATTTTCATGCACCCATTGACTTCAATGGGTGCGTGATGCGCGAGAAACGCAGAAATATAGGACGTCGTGAGTTTTACGCAGCGGAAACCCGCTGCGTAAAAATCACGGACTGTCTGCACGACCACATAGACTAATATAGGTCCGTGCGAGGCGCGTGAAATTCACGCGCGTTGCACAGACGTATATCACGTTCGTGTAAATCCGCCCTTAGTGTTGTCATAGGTGTATTGCAACTGCGGTGGGGAGAACTGTATTCACATTATTTTATGTACAAGAAAAACAAACATGAAAAGTCCTTAGAGTTCTGCTTTTAAAAAGAGCAGGTAAATTTCTACCATACGATCTGCACTTATTTGTTGCACAGATCTTGCACTAGGACATGCTCTGTAAGTAGGAATTTAGGCATAAAATCTTGATGAATTACCTTTTATCTTCTATCTACCCAGACATCACTCAGCATGCACGCGCACACAGCCTAATAATTGTAACCAAGACTTGGCACAAGGATGGTTTCATTTACAACCTTCATATTGTGTTTGGATTGGTGGGGGTCTGAGCACTGAGACCCCCACCAATCGCTAAAACGGAGCAGCTGAATCGCTCATATGAGTCCTCAGCCGCTTCGTTTCTGTTCGGCTTTTTCCGGAAATGAATCTATCAGAGGACGGATGCATTAGAAAGTCTGAGCCCGTACTCCGATACATCGGATTTCCGGAAAAAGCCGAACAGAAACAAAGTGGCTGAGCGCTCACATGAGTGCTTCAGTTGCTTTGTTTTAGCGATTGGTGGGGGTCTCAGTGCCCGGACCCCCACCAATCAAAATTTCTGACATGTCACTATGATCGTGTACGGATTTTCTGCAGTACAGGACCGTATTCCCGCGGGGAGGCAGGGACACCTAGCATCATACATTACTATGATGCTAGGAGCCCGGCTCCCTGAACGGGTGTTCGGTCCGGGAAATGCGGACGACATGTGGACCGAACACGGCCGTGTGAATAAGGCCTTAAGCCGGCCATACACTTGAGATCATTTTCAGCCAACAGTTATTTTTCACAACAGCGGATTTACACGAACGGACCTATGTTAGCCTATGGGGCCGTGCAGACAGTCCGTGATTTTCATGCAGCGTGTGTCCGCACGACATGGTCTATATTTCTGCGCCGTTCCCGCATCACGCACCCATTGAAGTCAATGGGTGCGTGAAAATCATGCGCACCACACGGAAGCACTTCCGTGGGACGCGCGTGATTCGCGCAACAGCAGTAAGAAGTGTGATTGAAAACAGAAAAGCACCACGTGCTTTTCTGTTTACAAACATACAAACAGAGTGTCATAATGATGGCGGCTGCGCGAAAATCACGCAGCCGCGCATCATATGGTGATGACACACGGAGCTGTTAAGTGCCTTTTGCGCACGCAAAACGCACACGCTCGTGTAAATCCTCCCTAAATGCCAAGCATGCATGCTAATTTCATTGGGGAGACGGAAATAAGCAAGCTTTTATTTAATTTCTCATGACCTATGACAAATAATTCAGAACATTTTACAATGCGGCAGCTACTGCTCTGATTACTAGTAATTCATTACCTTTTCATTTTTTATTAAGACCATTTCGTAAGGTTACAAATCGAGGTGTTTTACTGTGGGATAAAATTAACCAACTAGAAAAAGGCATGATTTACAAGCAGGTATGTTCTGTAGCTTTCTTTTTGAATTGGATTTGTTTTTAAGACTTTGAGTATACAGAAGGGTATTGTCTTACAGTTTTTTTGCTTTTCTCTTCTATAGGGCAACCTGTTTGAATTTTTGAAACTTACGGGCTGGCGAGGATCAAAAGTGTTATACTTTGGTGATCATATATACAGTGATCTGGCAGTAAGACCTGTCTATTTACTAAATCTGCAAGTTACTCTTACCTTTATAATGGATGCTGTAACTTGTTTCACTTTATGTCAGCTTTATTATAGCTCTTACGTTTTTATCAAACTGATTTCTGTACATCATCTAGGGTGTGTTCACATCAGCGTTCCATCAGGCTTTTACGTCGGAGGAACCCATCAACTGAAAGGCAAACGAAAACGATAGCAATGGTAATGCTTGCATTGCTAATGGTTACCATTTGTCTCCGTTCCGTAAGGTTTATGTTTTTTGATGGAATCAGCTGACTGAAATCAATGGTAATTCGAACGGAAAGCTATGGTTTCCCTTTGCCTTTCCGTTGACGGGTTCCCCTGACGGAAAGTTTTGACGGAACCCAATGCTGATGTGAACAGGCACTTGGACAGTTGGAGAAGTGACATCCCATAGTGTTACGCAAATATTTATTGAAAAATAGATCCGAAATCTGTATACAACTACAGTAGTATTTAGTTATTTATTTTTATAAATAAAAGAGGATTTGGCCATAAATCACCATTTCACATGGAGTGTGGTTGCTGGTCGGTCATCTGGGTCTACATCCAATTTGACGATTACATCAAATTTATACCACTCGAGAAAAAAAAGACACATTCGTGTAGCCAACCTCTTGTTACTTTATATTCGTGAATGTGAAGTCTGGCAATTTAGCAACGCACAAACCTAAGCAATGTCTTAACATGTCTTTCTTGTTGACTAGGACCTAACATTAAAGCATGGGTGGAGAACAGGTGCCATTATTCCTGAGCTGAAATCAGAACTTACCATCATGAACACGTCTCAGTATATTCAGACTATGGCCTGGCTTCAGGGTTTAACTGGTTTACTTGAACGAATGCAGGTATGTAGATTTTCTATCAAATTCACTTATCAGCTGGGCAGAGAAGTCCCTCCATCTCCACTGTCCTAAATACGATTAAACCGTACTTCCAGTGTTCCACTTAAAACCTTTTAGTGCATGAACCCCATTGAGTAAATTCAAGCTCTAATCTAGAATTTAAAAAAAAAAAAAGAGTGCTCTATGCTGTTTATTCGCTTTATTCACTTGCTTCACACTCTATTCATTTCAATATGAGGCATGGTAGGACACTTGAAATGCCACTGCCCCATACGTCCCCCCTGCTGAGAGATGGAGATAAAGCTAAAAGAACTTGAATATCTTACCCAAACAGGGAATTAGGAGCTATTTGAGTGTCTTTAGAGGGAACTCTCTCTCTGCAGTGTTAGAGGGTTTGGGAGATGGGGAGAAGTGGTGTACGTGTAATGTGAGCTAGCGGGATCTAAAACTGTGGCTGTGACCGGACTGCAGCTTCACTGTATCAGTAACATGCAAACAATGATAATTTCCTATTAGTGAATTAGGAAGAAAGAGGTTTGAAATGCAAATAGCTGAGCTTTGAATAGAACAACCACAAAGGTGAGCCTCTAATTGGACTTCACATCAGTAAGCTGCAATACCAGGCACAGCCACTAACCGATGTATGGAGTTTTACATGATAAACAATGAATGGGAGGCAGTTCTCTCCAGAGCTCCAAAGGCCGCTTCAATCAGCTGATCAGTGGGGTGTTGGGAGCCAGGCCGCCACCAGCCTGAAATATATGGTCTATCCTATAAAAGGGTTTTCAGGAGTTAGAGTTGGTATGTCTTGTGATTTATATTCAAAAATAGGAAACAGAGCGATCTGTAATTTGCTAAAGGCTTCTACAAGATCGATACTCCATACCTCGGACATTTTTCAATTCCTACATAAATTAAGAATTCAGTTTTGGCGTTCTCACTATATATACAGGCATCTGCAGTTGCAGAAGTGAGGAGAGCGTGCAAGATCCAAGATTTATCACATATCATTGCTGGAATCCCATCTTGCCACTCTATATACGCTGCAGGTGATGAATCATGGAAAGAGAAAGCAAGCACTGCGTTGAAACCGGTTAAAAAGGGAAATCCGCTGCTTGCTTTATTATACTCACAAGATGTGAAATTCTAAATAGCCTTTTTAGGTAAATTGTATTAAGTGATTTTTAAGATTTTTACTAACCGCCACCTCCCTTCCCGAATTGACCAATCCCATTAGAGCAGTATTAAAAGATAAAAGCATCTAACATTAAAAAAAAATCATTTCTAAAATAGCAGTTAATGTCCAGCTCTATATTTAATTATTTATTTGTTTGTTTGGGATACATTGTGTCAAGCAGATAAATAAATTCTGTTACTTTCTGTGACAATACCTTATTCACATCTCCAACCTTCCAATGGCAATCCACAGACCCGTATTGGCCACAAGGCACTAGGGGTGTAGTGCCTAGGGCGTCCAGTAGAGGGGTGTCGGCTGCAGGTGCAAAAAAAAATAAATGAGCTATGACCTGACTGACGGGCAGTCAGATCACTTGTGGTGGGAGTGGGGAAGAGGGGTCCCGGGGCGGAGCATCAGCTAGTGCTCTGCCCAGGGACTCAAGCACTGCACCTGACGACACTGTCCATATATGGACAGTGACGTCAGGAGTTTCCTGGTGCCAGTGGCGTAGCTATGGGGGTCGCAATTACGCCCAAGACCCCCCGCAAAACGTCTATCCACTGTTAATACTGTTAATATGGTAACTGGGGCCTATGTAATAAACGACATGGGCCCCAGTTACTATAGTAAAGGGCGCACACAAGGAGGGTGGAAGGGCCCTTACATACTAGTGGCATAGCTGTCACCAGGCATTGGCCGCTGCCCCGGGCGACTGCCACATTTAATTGTATCTGCGTCCTCATGATGCAGATACAATTTAATTCTATGACAAAGCAGGGAGCACTATCTACATGTGGGGGGGGGGAGGGTGTGGCACTATGCTGGTTTTTAAGCTACAAGTAGTAGTCAGCATATATAGCCTAGCCCTTTTTTTATTAGAGCTTGTAATATAAAATGCTTGGCTGGTGGATACGTGCAGACCCATACTCGTTGCTTACAAAACAGAGGGTAGCGGGAGTGTGATTGAAAAGTATGCGTTTGGAAACCCCCCTTTAAAAACCCTGTGTTTGCCCCTGACGGTATACTTATCGACCTCGCTCCCGAGTTCGGACTGGGCACAGCACGAGTCTTGACGCCTTTCAGCATCACGGCGTCACAACGTTATGTGTGCGCCGCTGATGACATTGGGACCCGCACTGCACCCGGACCCGAAGAGAACCCAGCTCAGGAGCGAGGTGAATAAGTAAGAGTACTGTTCTCCTACCATATGGTTGGCTTAGATACAGGGCCCAGCAAACCGTATCACACATGTCTGCTGCCAATAAAGAGAAGTTGGTGGTGTGGCTGAAGAAGGACCTTTGCACCGTGGCACCATAAACTTTAGCTATGCCCTTCCTGGCGCTAGAGTCCCCAAGCAGAGCATCTGCTAGCGCTCTGCCCGGGGATTCCAGCAATTCTCCTGACATCACAGTTCGTATATGGACAGTCACGTCTGGAGCTTTCCCAGGGCCGGAAACCCAGGGCAGGGCCTTTTGTTGGCGCTCTGCCCGGGGATTCAGACTCTGGGGAAGCCCCTGCTGACATCACTGTTCATATATGGACCATGACGTCAGGAGCTTTCCCTGGACCGGAGTCCCGGGAAAGAGCCTCTACTAGCGCTCTCCCCGGGGACTCCAGCACTGCTCCTGTCGACACTGTCCATATATGGACAGTGATGTCTGCTGCTCCAGTAGGTATACGTTTAACGTATACTTGTGATGGATGCTATACAGTGGCATCCGTCACCCATAGGCTCCCATGTAAGGCCTAATTCACATCTGCGTTGGAGGCTCCACCGAAAATACCGTTAACAATAGCGCAGCATGCTGCACTATTTCTGGTAAAACCACGGACACCCGACGATACCCATTAAATTAAATGCGTTCTGTCAGGCGTCTTAAACGTATATAGTGTGGTATAGTTTTTGTTTTTTTTGTGGGATCCCTCAGCATGGAATAGCGTAGTCCTTTAAGCTATTCCATCCTTCAAAAAAAGCTATACCGACGGAGAGCAAAAGGACGATCTTTTGGTGGTCAGGATAATATACGTCGGAAGCTTTCCCGACCTACACGATAAACATAGGGCGATAACGTGATGCGAATGGGGTCTAACCTGGTTATTCACGATCATTCACCTGCTTTTGAAAGAAGATGAAAGACCACTAATAACTCTTAGTGCTGGGACTCCATTGTACCTGGTGTCCCCACACTAGGGTTTTTTAATGGCACGCGTGTGCGCACGCACCCGAGATTCGCCAAAATTCCAGCACGTCAGTAAAGCTTATCAGTAAACTAAGCAGTGACTGCTCTAACTGGTCATTTGTTAGTTTACATCATGTGGTGCCCGGTTACCTCAGTTCATTGCTCTACATTTAATTGTCCTACTGATGTAAACTAACCAAGGACAGCTTAGAGTCTAGTGGCGGGAGAGGTATACTTTCTAGGAATTTCTGTGCATGCTGTATTTATGTACGGACTTGAGCGCCAGTGCAGTGAATACATGAAGTACGGCTCACTTCAGTGGACGCTGGAGGGAGGAAGCTTTCTATCTAAACATCAGAAATAGTCACGGCACGGCTGAAACTGCTGCTGAGCTGCCTCCTCTGGAACTATGCATTTGCAAACAGCAACGTCACAACGCTGCCATGGGGGCGGGGCCAATAGTGTGTGTGGCGCGGGAGAATCTGCATCCAACATTGGACACATGTATACAGGCTGCACATGCTTTGAAGTAGTGCAGCGCACATATCCCAGACGTCGGACAGACTTCTCACACCGTTCATATGTCATTTAGATTGTACAAGTATCGAAACACTATAAAAATATAAAACCTGCATTCAATTTCATAGCCGAGAAATGGCTGATATTTGCACTACAAAATACAGTGGGTATCTCACTCTGATGGACTTGGCACGTTCGTTCGTTCGTTCGTTCGTTCGTTCGTTCGTTCGTTCGTTCGTTCGTTCGTTCGTTCGTTCGTTCGTTCATTGATTTCAATGAGAACTGTGTAATGCTTCCTGTACAGATGATCACTTGGGGTTATCTTATTGTCGTGGGACTCTTTTAACAAAATGGGATTATCCGAGGTAGACAACCCCTTTAAGGACTGTTCAGCCCAAGCTCCCAGCTCAGAAGATGTCGAGCATGATTATTGGAAAATGATTGAATGTATGCTATAATATTAATCGATTGTCAAAAACCAATAAGGCACAGTAATCTAAGGTTATTGGGGCTTTGTGTGTGTATACTTTGTTGTCCTACTTTACAATAGTAAACATCTATTTCTTAAATAGGTTTACAGAGATGCTGAGTCACAAATGGTCTTACTAGACTGGATAAAAGAAAGACAGGAGACGAGGTAATTTTTTTTTTTGTGTGACCCTGGTGATAAACACCAGACTATCCTGTCAGTCCACCCTTCTATAGTATCTAGAGCAGGGATATCAAACTCGGCCGGGTAAATGGGCCGCACATAGAAAAAATTAGAAGTTGACGGGCCGCATTACTTTCAAATTTGAGAATATACCAAATTATTGTTAATCAATTAGTTATTTGAACTACTATAACACTACTACATTACTATAATAATGCTACATTACTATAACACTACTGCAAGACTATATTAATACTACATTACTATAACAATACTACCACTGGCGTAGCTATAGGGGTCGCAGCGGTCGCAATTGCGACCGGGCCCCAAAGCCAGGGGGGCCCACGGCCCCCCGCACCACATCAATAAAAAGTTACTATAGTAACTCGGGCCGCGGGCCCCTGTTACTATAGTAACATACCTTCCTGGTTCCGGATCGCAGCGGAGGTCCTGACGTCAAGCGCTGTGCGCAGCGCATTACGTCACAGCGCTATGCGCCGCGCACAGCATCGAGACGACAGAACTCCCGCCGAAGAGGAAGGTAAGGTTATCCCTGACTGGCGGGGTCCGACTCCCGGGACCCGCCAATCAGCTGTTTTGAAGGGGCCGCAGCACTCGTACGAGAGCTGCTCCCCTTCATTCCGGTCACACTGTGAATCCGTGTCGGCGATTCACAGTGTGAGCGAGTAGTGAAATGAAGGGGAAGCAGCTCTCGTACGAGTGCTGCGGCCCCTTCAAAACAGCTGATTTGCGGGTCCCGAGAGACACATCAGCTATTGATGGCCTATCCTGTGGATAGGCCATCAATGTTTAGGGACTGTACAACCCCTAAGCCTACGATGTAGCAGGCTTAGGGGGCCCATGAGACCGGATCACAGATTGTGTGATCCTGTCTGCTGGGCCCTGTATCTAAGCCAATCACATGGTAGGCTTAGATACATGGCCCATGCGTGATCCTGTCTGCTGGGCCCTGTATCTAAGCCAATCACATGGTAGGCTTAGATACATGGCCCATGCGTGATCCTGTCTGCTGGGCCCTGTATCTAAGCCAATCACATGGTAGGCTTAGATACATGGCCCATGCGTGATCCTGTCTGCTGGGCCCTGTATCTAAGCCAATCACATGGTAGGCTTAGATACATGGCCCATGTGTGATCCTGTCTGATGGGCCCTGTATATAAGCCTACCACACTGTAGGTTTAGATACAGGGCCCCAGCACACAGTAATCTTATACTGTATAAGATTACTGTCTGCTGGACCCTGTATCTAAGCCTACGTTGTGGTAGACTTAGATACAGGGTCCCACAGACAGTATCACACATGGGCCCTGTATCTAAGCCTAATACACGTGTTACTAATCATTTTTTGTGTGTTTTCTTACAGGTTCGGTCGTTGGACTACGGCGGATTCCAGGACTACTTCGATGACAGCTTTTTTTTAATTATCAATAAAATGGTTAATGAGGGCTGTGTGGGTTTTTTTTTTTTATTTCAATAAAATATTTTTTCTATGTCTTTGTGTTTTTTTTTAAACTATATTACTACCGCCTTAGTAATGGCCGCCGGCTGATTGACCGCATCCATTGCTAAGGCGGGGCTTAGTGTTCGCCGATGCAGAGGCGAACACTAACCCCCTTTATTACCCCGGTACCCACCGCCACCAGGGGTGCTGGGAAGAGCCGGGTACGATCCAGTTCCTGACCATCTGTAGTGATGGTCGGCCACTGGGGTGGCCGCAGGCTGGTATTATCAGGAGGGGAAAGGCCAAAAACAGTGGCCCTTCCCACCCTGGTGATGCTAGGCTGCTGCTGCTTTATTGTATCTGGCTGGTTATGAAAAATGGGGGGGACCCCACGTCATTTAAAAAAAAAAATTATAATAATAATTGGAAAGAACGATGTGGGGCCCCCCCCAATTTTCATAACCAGCCAGATGCAACACAGCAGCAGCAGGCAGCATTACAAGGGTGGGAAGGGCCACTGTTTTTGGCCTTCCCCAGCCTAATACTACCAGCCTGCGGCCACCCCGGTGCCTGCCCGTCACTACAGATGGTCGGGTACTGGTTCGTACCCGGCTCTTCCCAGTACTCCTGGTGGCGGTGGGTACCGGGGTAATAATGGGGGTTAGTGTAGCCTCTGCACCGGCTAACATTAAGCCCCGCCTTAGTAATGGAGGTTGTCAATCAGCCAGCGGCCATTACTAAGGCGTGATAATAAAGTTTAAAAAGATACAAGCACATAGAAAAAATATTTTATTGAAATAAAAAAACACAACCCTCATTAACCATTTTATTGAGAATAAAAAAAACGCCGTCATTGAAGTCCACGAATCCGAAATCCAACAACCGAACCTGTAAAAAAACACAAACACATAAAGAAGCAAAATTATTATTCTTACCTATCCTGGGTCCAGGGCTGGAGCCGCAATGTTAGCGAGCTCAGACCTGTATCTAATCCAATCATGTGTGATACTGTCTGCTGAGCTGTGTATCTAATCCAATCATGTGTGATACTGTCTGATGGGCCCTGTATCTAATCGTATCTTGTGTGATACTGCCTTCTGAGCCACTGTATCTAATCCTATCATGTGTCGTACTGTCTGCTGAGCCACTGTATCTAATCCTATCATGTGTGATACTGTCTCCTGGGCCCTATATCTAATCCTATCATGTGTGATACTGTCTGCTGAGCCACTGTATCTAATCCTATCATGCGTGATACTGTCTGCTGAGCCACTGTATCTAATCCTATCCATAGTTTATAGGGTCGTAGTGCTATATATATGCTATGCTGTCTCATATACACACTTTTTTTTGGGCGGACACATATGTATTGGGGCTTTTTCCCTGACATTTTAAGCCCTGAGGGTATGTTCACACGGCAGCGTCTGTTACGGCTGAAATTACGGTGCTGTTTTCAGGAGAAAACTGCACCGTAATTTCAGCCGTAATGGCAAGTTCAGGCGTCTTTCGCTGCGTCCATTACGGACGTAATTGGAGCTGTTTTTCTATGGAGTCCATGGAAAACGGCTCCATTTACGTCTGAAGAAGTGACAGGCACTTCTTTGAGGCGGGCGTCTTTTTTACGTGCCGCCTTTTGACAGCGGCGCGTAACAAAAAATGACCGTCTGCACAGAACATCGTAAGACCCATTCAAATTAATTTGCAGATGTTTGCCAACGCTTTTGAGCTGCATTTTCGGACGTAATTCAATGCTAAAACGCCCGAATTACGTCCGTAAATAGGGTGTGTGAACCCAGCCTTAGTGACGCCCCGGCTGCTAGTGCTGCATTGTTGGGTCACTTAGGAGACCCAGCGATGCAGCTGGAAGCTGCGGACCGTCGGCCATGAGAAGTTTGCGGGGGGGGGGGGGGGGGAGACCCAGTAAGAATTATTGCATCGGGGCCCATGAGCCTTTAGCTACGCCCCTGAATACTACATTACTATAACCATTCTACATTACTATAATAAAAACACTACTACATTACTGTAACACTACTACATTACTATAACACTACTGCAAGACTATATTAATACTACATTACTATAACACTACTACATTACTATAACAATTCTACATTACTATAATAAAAACACTACTACATTACTATAACAATGCTACATTACTATAATAAAAATAATACTACATTACTATAATACTACATTATATTACATTAATAATACTACATTGCCATAACAAAACTATAATACTACATTACCATAATAATACTACATTACTATAATAATACCGCTAGGTTTAAACTTACCGGAAATTTGCAAGTTTACCCCACGTGCTTATTTTAACAATCCAGTTTTCCAGTTTGTGTCGCTAAATTCAGTCTGGCGGCTCAGTTGGCAGCGTTTGGCAGGCACAAGAATGTCAAGATTGGGCAGCCCCTTTTTAGTGCCACAGTGCCCTCTGTAGATACTGCCACCCCGTTGATAATGCCACAGTTCCCTCTGTAGGTAGTGCCACACACATCCCCCTATAGATAGGTCCATTGGTGCTTCCTCTAGGAGTGGAATCCCCCCAAAGCGTTGCCGGCTCTTTGTCCGGGGATTCTTTTCCTAGAGGAGCCCCTGACGTCACGGTCTATATATGGACAGTTAAAGAGGCTCTGTCACCACATTATAAGTGCCCTATCTCCTATATAAGGAGATCGGCGCTATAATGTAGGTGACCGTAATGCTTTTTATTTAGAAAAACAATCTATTTGAAACCACTTTATGAGCGATTTTTAGCTTTATGCTAATGAGTTGCTTAATGCCCAAGTGGGCGTGTTTTTACTTTAGACCAAGTGGGAGTTGTACAGAGGAGTGTATGACGCTGACCAATCAGCGTCATGCACTTCTCTCCATTCATTTACACTGCACTAGCGATATAGTTATATCGCTATGTGCAGCTTCATACACACACTATAACATTACTGCAGTGTCCTGATAATGAATATACATCACTACCAGCCTGGACGTGATGTGTATTCAGAATAATGACACGTCTGTAGCGTCTCTGTGAGATTTACAGCAAGGCAAACGTAATCTCGCGAGATTACGATGTAACCTGTCATTTCAAACGGGATTACGTTTGCCTTGCTGGAATCTCACAGAAAAGATTCAGAAGTGGTCAGGATTCTGAATAAACATCACGTCCAGGCTGGTAGTGATGTATATTCATTATCAGGACACTGCAGTAATGTTATAGTGTATGTATGAAGCTGCACATAGCGATATAACTATATCGCTAGTGTAGTGTAAATGAATGGAGAGAAGTGTATGATGCGGATTGGTCAGCGTCATACACTCCTTTGTACAACGCCCACTTGGTCTAAAGTAAAAAAACGCCCAGTTGGGCATTAAGAAACTCATTAGCATAAAGCTAAAAATCGCTCATAAAGTGGTTTAAAATAGATAGTTTTCCCAAATAAAAAGAATTACTGTCACCTACATTATAGCGCCGATCTCCTTATATAGGAGATAGGGCACTTATAATGTGGTGACAGTCTTTTAAGTGAGAGGCCTCGTCTATCAGCGGAATCCCCGACCAGTGTATCGGCAACACGCTAGCCGGGCATTCTGGTCCAGGAGAAGCCACGGACTTCACTTTCTTAGTATGGATAGTTACTTCAGTGGCCTTGTCCATCAGCAGAATCCCCGACCAGAGCGCTCTGGCTGGGGATTCCACTCCTAGACGGAGCCCCAATGAAGCCATCTATAGAGAGTGGGTGTAGCGCTGTCCACAGGGTGGGGTGTGTGGCGTGGCACTATCTACATGGGGGGTTGTACGGCAATCCTTCTTTTACCCGGCTCTCTCACGGTCAGTGGGCCGCAGATGACCGCTTTGAGGGCCGTGTGTTTGAGACCTCTGATCTAGGGGCTTGGAACTGGTTACTATATTCCTGATAGCAGGGCTGGCCTTAGGCTGGACGGCACCATTTGCGAGACTGTGTTGCTTTCTTCCCCACACTTTTTGGGTTCATTCACATGTGCCGTTCATTATGCAGTTTAATAGCTGCTTAACAACTGCTCCTGACCACTTTGTAGGGAGCAAGAGGCAAGGGAATTGTATAGCAGGGTCAGCCATGCATCGTCCCTCTCTTGCCAGTATGGTGCAGCGTCCTGTGCAACTGCACAGGTCGCACACCCCTAAGGCCGGCCCTGCCTGCTTGTTATTAATTGTTCATTTTAGGTTTGGTTTTGTATTAATTAGAGCACTTAACCCATGCCTCCCGTGTGGAAGTACACAATCTCTTGGGGATCTGCATTATATACACTCTCTAGCACTCAGTATCACATCTTTTGTGCAAACAAAGGGGGGGCCGATATGAAGAAATCAAATCCCCATGGTTATGGGACACATAGACAATGAGGAGCAGGTCTCCTACAGATCATAATATGAGGACAATAAATATAATGCTGCCCCTTTAATATAGCTTCTGTTCCTGCAAAACATAGGTTCACTTTACAAGTAATATGGTGTGAAGGGTTCTTTTGTCATTCTGTGTACAGATTTTGGTTGAAGCAATGTCACAAATGCAACTTATAACAGCAACTGACTAACCTTTGTTTTCTTCACACTAGGGACATGGCACGAAAAATCTTTAACCCTCGTTTTGGCAGTATATTCCGGACTGATCATAATCCAACCTACTTCTTGAGGCGCCTCTCTCGTTTTGCTGATATTTACATGGAATCTTTAAGCTGCTTACTGAACTATGACGTTCATCACACTTTTTATCCAAAGAGAACGCCACTACAGCATGAAGTTCCAGTGTGGTCTGATCAGCAGTACCCTGGCACATTTGGTATCCCATTCTTACAGGAAATTGCTCAGCTAAAGTGATTCCAATTTTTTTAAACTCCGGTTGTGCACCAGTATGGCTTAGGTGGATGATGGATTGTAGCTTTTTTAAAGGGAACATGTCAAATTGAATTTGCAGACTGATTGGCAGGATGCATACTAGAGAGCAGGAGGAGCTGGACAGATTGACCTATAGCTGTGTGAGAAAAGATTTAGTATAAGGAGTCCAGTGGGCGGTCCTCATCAGTGATTGACAGCCTTCCCAGTATGAATGACATATGTTTGTATACACATTCACAGAAAAGGATTGCCCACTGGACTCCTAAGCCCACAAAACTTTATATTAATCGGCTCAACTCCTCCTGCTTTATAACATGCTGCAACTAGACCAAACTGCATTTTCAATGTGACCGGTTCCCTTTAAGTAATTTTATGTGGTTCATTGTTCGTAACACTCGATTTTAACAGCTTTTATGGAGTGCATAGTGCCACGTGTATTTAAAACTGAACGTGAATGCTGACTGATACAGAGCAGCATTGTTTTTATGTTGGTTTTTAGAGCTGTTACCAGTCCATCAAAGTGTTTCTGTTATATGGTTCTCTTCATGACGCAGCTATTTTTACAATTGTAGACTGAGTTTAAGTAGTTTGGAGATTTTTTTTGTAACGTTTGTTTTATAGTTTTAGAGAAAAAATTGTTGTGTTCTAATACACAACCAGCCATCATAAGCAAAGTAAAGCATGTTGTATGAACTTTAAACCTATGTAACCCTAAGGTGGCTTGCCTTAATTCCAACCTGAAATAAACTGGCAGAGCACTGGAGTAATGGAAAGAGCTGTTAACAGTGATCGATTGAATTTGTCTGAAAGGACCTGCCCGGTCAGTATCGCAGTTACCACACATCCAGTCCATCGTCTGAATCTTCCATCTAGTCCTTAGCAGCACAGTAAAGAAAGTCAGTGCAAAGTTCCTGGCAAGGGCTCTCTAGGTGGAAGATAACATGATTGAAGAAATTCTGTTTACACACTATTTTCTTGCACTGCTTTGCCTTGTAAAATCTAGAATCTTTTTTGTTGGTGTTGCTCCAATGTGTATTTGCCTCAGAACAATGTTTCTATTTTTGTGTGTGCAAGGAGTGTAAAAATGTATGTTCTCCGCCATGTCCATGTACCCAGAAATGTAAAGTGTCATATTAGTGTGAAATAATTGTAAGCAAATCAGCCGGCATATTGAATATAAATATGTCTATATCATGTGTTAGAATCTGTACTTTTTCTTCAGTTTATCCACCAACATAAAACGTATTCATTTGTAATTAGGCTCCCTCTTTATTCCCTATTGGAAGGGAATACAATAGTGTGTGTGCGTGTGTAAGTGTGTGTGTAAGTGTGTAATCTTAAGGGGGAAAATATGCCTGAGATTTGGGAATTTCTGAATGTACACTTCTGCATTGGAGGCTCCATTATGGGGTCTCCATCGCTGATCCGGCAGGGATTACTAGAAACAATAGTGCATCATTTTGAGCTATTGTTTCCGGTAAAATCACGGACACCCCGACGGAACCAATTAAAGTCAATGGGGTCCGTCGGCCGAAAGCATTGCTTCCGTTCTTCCCTTGTTCTGCTCCTCTGTTGGAGCAGAACAATGGAACACACAGACGCAGGTGTGAACATAGCCTAACAAATTAATTCTCTTTACTGTACTAAGCATGTGTAAAGAGATGGCAAGACGCCGGCATGACTCCCACAGCACAATAAATAAGGTTGATGCTGACAAAACTAGATGTTTAAAACTAGATTTTGGGTAGCATGATAATATTGCTTCGCTTTTCCTGGCTCTAAGCCCTTTCTATGTTCCCGGAGCAAGGAAAAAAAGCAGGCATCACTACTATATAGTTATGGGGGACAGTTTCATGAAAGACTGCCCACAGAATTATATATAGAAGAAAATGGGCTACTTGTCTGTGAAAACAATGGCTATGCCATGCATTTGCGTGATGGGAAAACCCCCTATATCTGTTCCTTATCATAGTTGATCACATTAAAGCTACCAGTCATGTGTTTTTTTTTTAGATATTCGCTCTATCTGCTACTATCTGCTAATGCTGCAAAATGAGCTGTTTCTATGTGCAGTACTGGGAGTCTTTGTGTGAGGGGTGATTATTTTAGTCCTTTTTAGTTAATTCTTAAATTTTCTTCTAATACTCCATGTCCATTATTGATTTGTATATTTCTTGTATGGTCATAGACAGACTGTGACTGTGAAGTATGTTTACACTGATGGGTTTTGTATATTTGCCGCTTGTAGCACAGTGCAGCCACTACCATACGATTGTAAGTACATTATGTTGCTCTTTTGCACATTTTCTATTGTGTAGTAAATACAGCTTTAGAGTATTTATAAATGGCACCAGCTGATCTCCACGTTGTATTTCAGTATGATCCTGTGCAATGTCTCTATTTATGACCGGTAAATTGATTAAACTATGTAATACTTACTGTATTATACATATATGTAGTAATTATTTTTTCAGTTTTAATAAAAGTGATTTTAGACTAATAATAAAAATGTATGTTTGAATAATTGTTATTTCGTATACTTAATTTTAATGTAGGGTGTAGTGACCGAACTAATGTGTTTAAGAGGACTAGAGTACATAAACCCATTATTGACCTGAGCACACAGGAATTACATATAGGCAATGACGAAATAACCTTTTAAATATTTTCGTGTATGCAAATACCTGTTAATTTCAAATAGACATCCTGTAATTTTATTGAGTAAACCATTACTGGTACCACACAGAACATTTACCTTGTTTAACCCCTTAATGACCAGCCTATTTTAGACCTTAATGACCAGGCTATTTTTTACATTTTTCCATCGTCGCATTCCAAGAGCTATAACTCTTTTAATTTTGCGTCGACGTAGCTGTATAAGGTCTTGTTTTTTGCGGGACAAGTTGTATTTTTTAATAGCACCATTTTGAGGTACATATTATTTATTGATTAGATTTTATTAACTTTTTTTGAGGGGGGAATAGAAAAAAATCAGACATTTCGCCACTCTTTTTTGCGTCCTAAATCTACGCCGTTTACCGTGTGGTATAAATAACACTAACTTTATTCAGCGGGTTCTTACGATTGCAACGATACCAAATTTGTATAATTTTTGTATGTTTTACTACTTTTACACAGTAAAAACGCTTTTTTTCAAAATAATTTTGTTTTTGTGTCTCCATATTTGAAGAGCCGTAACGTTTTTATTTTTTTGCCGATGCAGTTGTATGAGGGCTTTTTTTTTGCGGGATGATTTGTAGTTTTTATTGGTACCATTTTGGAGTAGATGCGACTTTTTGATCACTTTTTAATCACATTTTTTTCAAGTCAGGATTCACAGAAAATAGCAATTTTTCCGTCGTTCTTTATTTAATTTTTTACGGCGTTCACCGTGTGGGTTAAGTATTGTAATAGCTTTATAGTCGGGGTCGTTACAGACGCGGCGATACCAAATATGTGTAACTTTTTTACTTTATTTTGGTTGTTTAATAGTAAAGCAGTTTGTAAGGGGAAAAAGTGGGTTTTTCATTTTTTTTTTATTAACTTTATTAAACTTTTTTTTAAACTTTTTTACTAGTCCCACTAGGGGACTTTAATATGCGATTCTCCGATCGCTATTATAATACACTGCAATACTTTTGTATTGCAGTGTATTACTGCCTGTCCGTTTAAAATGGACAGGCATCTGCTAGGTCATGCCTGCGGCATGATCTAGCAGGCATTCATTACAGGCAGACCTGGGGACCTTTATTAGGCCCCCGGCTGCCATCGGAGACACAGACACTCGGCGATCTTATCGCCGGGTGTCAGTGGGATGAGAGGGAGCTCCCTCCCACTCTCCAAAACCACTCAGATGCGGTGCACGCTGTTGAGCACCGCATCTGAAGGGTTAAACGGGTGAGATCGATACTAATATCGATCTCACCCGGCAGAGCAGGGACACCCCCAGCCCTCAGCTACCTCTGGTTTCTGAGAGCAGGGAGATTTGACAGCTCCCTGCTCTATTTACTTATTCCGATGCCGCGACGTAAAAAGTCTATGGCATCGGAATAAGGCCCATTAGTGACCGACGGAGAAACACTATGGGCCGGTCACTAACGGGTTAATAATTGTCTATTTCTCATTTCTTCAGCCAACACAATCCATTTTTCTAAAACGCAAAGTGGGGCATAGTCTCTAATACTGGCGTATAACCATATGGTCCATCAGTATGAAATTTTAATCTAGTATGTGCACATTATGACAAAAGGGGGACCCCTGCTAAATTTCAAGACCTATGGTCCCCTTGGTTGGACACCCCAGGTTTGGATCCAGCGATTCTACTGGTGGATAAGCCCTCTATACATTGACAATCTCCTGGTGTGGGGGGAATGGCGGATCATCAGTCGCTGGCGCTTTGATTTCTGTCAATGTACATCTGGGATGTGGGTTAATTTTTGCTTATCACATGTTTGATGTATCTGTGTTCCATGATTGAGTCATATTTGGCATGTTAAGGGATGGGGGTACTTTATTTACTTCCTTGCTGTTGCTACTTTGGAGGACTATCTGGGAACATCCATGGACTGGCGGGTTGGAAGATCTTTAACAATCAATGTAGAACTTTTGTTTGTGAGCGGAAGGATTTGGGTGGGGTTGGGAATTCTAATTTGTTAAATTTGTAATAAACTTTTTTTGATCAAAAAGAAGTAACCACTCCATTAGGCTAAATGGAACAGATTTTCAGTCACATAAATTTGTGCAACAAGTGCATAGTGAAAATTACCTGCCTGTGGGGGAGCTAGATAAAGAACAGTTATGTGTTTACTAATGCCTGTCTTTTCAGAAGGCACAATAATTATTGATTTTGACCCCTTAAAGCGTACCTATCTTTTCAGATGACTTTTCAGAATAAGCTGGTCATATGTGTGTGTACATAGAAATAACACAAATTCTGACCATTATGACTTGTACTCTGCTAAAAAAAAAAAAAAAAAATTGGCGTTTTCTCATCTGCAAACTCTCTCTCTAGCCTAACGACTATAATGTCTTCTATCCACAGCACACAGAGATAGAAGAGCAGGATATAGAAGCTGCAGCAGCATTGAGGACATTATACAGCAGTAATGAGCAGTGTATCTCTGAATACCGCACTGGGATGGGACAGTGAGGCTATGTTCACACTGCTTAGTTTCAGCCATTTTTTGGGCCGTAAAGCCCTGAAAAATTGCTTAAAAAATGGACGTCTCCAAACGTTTGCCCATTGATTTCAATGGGAAAAACTGTTTCGTTCCGACGGGGCGTTTTTTTTACATGGCCGTTTGAAAAAACGGCGTGTAAAAAATACGTCCTGTAAAAAGAAGTGCATGTCACTTGAGCTGTTTTTCATTGTCTTAATAGAAAATCGGCTCTAAAAACGCATCAAAAAACGTTTGCTGCTTAAAAAAACGGCTGAAAATCAGAGGTTGTTCTCCCTTGAAAACAGCTCTGTATTTTATAGCCGTTTTTTGTTTGGCGTGTGAATATACCCTAAAACTTACCAGGAAGCGCCAGCACGTCTGTGTGTATCTTTCGCACTCTGCTCACTGCTCCTCCCTCCCCTCTCCATAGACTTTTATGGCAGCAATGTTTGTGTTTCTCACTTTTCTCCTGCTTCCTCCTCGCCACTCTCCTCTCCATATATTTCTATAGGCAGGCTGTGAAGAGACATGCCCCCACTTGCTGCAGTCCGTACTATCTGCTCTGTAACTATGGACGGGTTTTGCTTGAGGGTGGACAGCAGATTACTGGAAAGGAAACACCTAGTAGCAGTAAATTCATACAGAATTTGCATGGATAAAACAACCAACTTAGTATACCTCATATAGATTAAATTTTAAGAATAAGTAACTTTCAATTAGATTAGCATAGGCAGTTTGAAAAGTTAGTGTCCATTAAGCCTTCAGAATACAGTGATCTTTTTTTACATTGCGAGAGCCCTGACTTTTTTATTTTTCTGTAGAGATAGCTGTATGAAGGCTTGTTTTTTTGCGGGACGAGTTTTATGTTTAAACGCAACCATTTTGGGGCATATATAACTTATATATAACATATTCCCCCATACATAACTTTTTTTTATTTTTTCCGTTCACAGAGCTGTGTGAGGGCTTTGTTTTTTTTGCAGGACCAATTGACTTTTTAATTGGAACAAAAGACAGCGTGGGTATGCTGTGATAATGGCCCAAACGATAAAAGATTTTTTTTTTCTACATAAAGCATTTTTTTCTTAAACGTTTATTTGCCCTTTTTTTTCCCCCCTCCATCTTTCCTTCCTCTCTTCCCAGGGGACTAGACTTTGCAATCTGTTGATCACTGATACTTCTGTATTGTAGTGTATAATTCCGGTCAGCATAACTATAGCAACCCGTCTTTGATTCCGCCTGTTGGAGTGAGTTGTCGGCTGTATTACACATCGACACTCGCTAAGTATGGCGCAACCTCCTACTTCCCCCTTAATGGCTACTACGTACATGGCATGTCGTTAAGGGGTTAAAGATCGTCATATTATATCACTTTATACAGTGTACCATATTCTACATCTCATACAGCTAAAATGAGCTGCTATGGTGTATAGAGGAACATGCACTGCATACAAAAGGATACAGATTAGCACGTTTATCATACTGATGTGTCCTCCTTAACTTCTCTCTAAACCGACGTATCCTGAGATGTATGGCACGAGAAGTTAAACATGTGAAAAAAAAGTATACCTCTGACGAATGTCATCTCTCATCCCTAGGAAATTTTTGTTTAATAAAAAGCATATGGTTAATGTATGTGTGTATAAAAGAGTATCCGGCACACCAATTTTGAAACAAAGGTATTTTTATTTTGTTTTTAATGCCAGCGGCAGAGTGTGACGTTTCGGTCTAAGCGACCTTCATCAGGCACTGCGCCGTGCTGGAAAATTGCATAGACGGGCGCTAGTGGTGCTGATAGCGGCTGGCCGCTGTGTCATGGCGCCCTGTGTTTTGTATGTTTCAGGTTGTTTTTGTTTTACAGGATTGCGTGAGATTGTATTGAATTGGTAACATGACAAATTGTATAACTTAATGCTATTGAAGAAACACGTGTATACAGTATGTGGTCCTTTGTATATTTGTTTTCTTGTAGCATTAAAATTGAGTAAAACGCTATTAAAAGTAAATGAAAAATTAGTATGTATCACCTGTGTACAGGGTACTTCTAATTTTGTTACTATATATCTACAAGTATCCAATTGATCGATATAGAAATTCCCAATTTTACTCGCTGATTTTTTTTGTACATGGATTTCCATTTATGTGCCGTGGCTTTCTGCCCTGTTTTCTGCGTCAAGTCAGGTCACTTGATGCAGATTTTAAATCCGCGCCGGAAAACGGCAATGTGGGTTTTCCATTTAAATCAATGGGAGGTGGTTTGTGGGTGGATTTCAGGCACCCAGTCCACGTGCATATTCTGCCTCGTGAACATGGACTGAAGTGCACTTTTTTTTTTTAACAGAGTTTTATATTGGTAATCATTCAATTGGATGCTTGTAGATTGCCATGTAACAACAAATAAGAGCGATTTGTGAACAGAGGATTTGCACCAATTTTAAATTGTTTTTTAATTGTGTTTTACTTGATAGTACAATAAAAAACAAATATTCATTTAAAAAGGACTACATAGGTGCTGAACAGGCCAAGCTTTTTTTTTTTTTGTTGGTGTCTGTTCTTGAGGAGGAGCAATATTTACCTTGACTGAAAATAGAAGAATGCACCTGTTCTAAAATTGTGCAATATATTATGCACTAAATGCATATTGTGGCTATTTTACCTGTACTCCCCTGTCTTAACTTGTTTTCTTGACTTTTTGATATGTGCTGCATGATGGTTACATTGAAAAGTATTCCATTATGGAGTGTATGACTGTTAGTGGGGAAAGACATAGTCAAGCATTAATGTGGAACGAACCTGACGTGTCTTGTGTTCTACAGTTTATTATCCGTGTGACGTCTGTAACGCAAATCTTCAATGCATTTCTCAAGCAAGTCTTGAAGGTGAACCGAACTCTTAGGCTGGGTTCACACGTGGCGGAATTTCACTTAAATTCCGCTGCGGACACTCCGCAGCGTTAATCCGCAGCGGTGCCGTTTGTCCATTGACTTACACTTTAATTTAGCAGTGTTCGTTTAGACGAGGCGTAAAATTCCGCTGCGGAGCATAGGCTGCGGAGCGGAATTTGGTGTCCGCAGCATGCTCTGTCTGTTGCGGAGCAGTGGCGGACTCATGGCGGAATTTCTCCATTGACTTCAATGGAGAGTCAAAATTCCGCAATGAAGTCCGCAGATCTTATGTGTGCTGCGGAGCGTATTGGTTTTACTACCATGACATTTCTTCATTCTGGCTGGACCTATGTATTTCTAGGTCTACAGCCAGACTGAGGAAGTCAATGGGGCTCCCGTAATGACGGGAGCGTTGCTAGGAGACGTCTGTAAATAGTCACTGTCCAGGGTGCTGAAAGAGTTAAGCGATCGGCAGTAACTGTTTCTGCACCCGGGACAGTGACTACCGATCTCAATATACATGTATCTGTAAAAAAACATATAAGTTCATACTTACCGAGAACTCCCTGCGTCTGTCTCCAGTCCGGCCTCCCAGGATGACGTTTCAGTGTAAGTGACGGCTGCAGCCAATCACAGGCCAAGCACAGGCTGCAGCGGTCACATGGACTGGCGCGTCATCCAGGGAGGTCGGGCTGGATGCCGAAAGAGGGACGCGTCACCAAGACAACGGCCGGTAAGTATGAAATTCTTTTACTTTCACTAGGGAAAGTGCTGTCCCTTCTCTCTATCCTGCACTGATAGGGAGAAGGGAAGCACTTTTCCCGCAGTCCGCAGCAGCTAGTCCGCATCAATTTTCTGCATATTTTGTGCAGATCCGCAGCAGAATCTGCGACGCAGATTCTGTGCGGCATTGATGCGGACAGTTGCGGAGGAAATCCGCCACGTGTGGTCATGCCCTAAGAACATGAATGGATATGATGTCCAAACTGAATCAATGGTTTTTATTTACAGGTTCACAGTAAAAGAGCCAAATAAAGTGTGGACCTGCCCCAAAGCTAGGCCCCAATAATCTCTGCAGGCAGGAACTGTACAATCTACAGGGTAACTGAATAATTGGACACCATCTGGTTTATGCAAGTGAATGGAACCGACCAGACTGATAGGCTGGAACAGACACCTGCAGTTTGTAGTCATCAGCTGTTAGGTTATGGTTACAACAGCAGTCACCCACTTGTGTCAGCTACCGCTGGATTTATCCTATTTACAATTTTTTTCTTCGGCCACCAAAGTTTACTAGCTGCTGATCGTCTGAGTCCTGAAAAAAAAAAAAAAAAGGAAAACATTCTATATAATGTACATTAAATATTAGATTTTCTAGGACTGTAGTAGCAAATGTAATATACTAACCATAATTTTATAAAGTCATGTAAACAAAAAGTACATGATCTTTATGCCCAGCTAAGCAACATATCTGGAATCATATTAAATTGTGATTGGGTTATGTCTACATGCCTTATATCACAGGAACGGGCAAGTATAGAATACATACTATACAAAGCATGGAAATCCACACAGTCGTTTTTCAACTACATCTGATTGATTGAGACAGCAACTATTTATGTAAGCAGTCTGGGCAATAAGTGTAAAATATCATGACCTTAAGAAATTTTTGGTGGGTCCCCTATTTTGCAGTGTGCACAGTGCATGATACAGGAGAGAACATTGTGACTAACTGGCAAGAGTTCTGTATGTACGGGGCACTGAGAACATTCAGTAATTTAATAGGGAACACTTTAAATAGAAACGTATTCTCTCGTCATCAATGCCGACATTGACTTAGTCATCTATGCAAAGCTTCCGTGTGCCAAGAGTAAAATATTTTACTCCTGCTCTTCCATTCAGTCTGAAGCAGGGGCACCTAGTGTCATAGATCACTATGATGCTAGAAGCCCGGCTCCCTACAGTGCGTTCGGTCCGGGAAACGCGGCCGACATACGGACCGTATATCACAGGTCGAACACGCTCATGTGAATCCAGCCTTAGGATGAGACCAAACATGGCAGAGAATTTCCACCGCGGATTTTACCACAAATCCGTGATGAATCCACATGCGGATTTTGCAATGAATTCGCTGCAGATTTGTGGAGATTCTCCACTATTGCCGCTGATTTTTGCTGTGGATTTCACCTTATGAAAGGGTGGTCCATGGCTTTTCCACACAAGAATTTGCAGCATGCTCTGATTTTCATGTGGATGGGGTTTTGAAAACCCTATGCACTTGAATTGAACTGTAAATTTATGCACATTTGCGATGTGGCATTCGCATTGCAAATCTACCACGTTAGTCCACACCCTTAAAGGTCCTAATTAAAAACTATAATTCTACCAAAAAAATAATAATTTTTGTTTTACTTTAATACTTTAAAGGGCCTTTCCGGCTTTATGTATATAATGCCAGTGGCGTAACTATTGGGGTCGCAATTGCGACCGGCCTCTAAGCCCCCCCCCCGCACCACATCAATGAAAAGTTACTATAGTAACTGGGGCCTGTGTAATAAACGACACGGGTCCCCATTACCTATAGCAACTGACAGTACTTACCTTCCTTGTTTCGGAATGCAGCGAAGGTCCTGATATCACAGCGCTGTGCACAGCGCATGACGTCACAACGCTATGCGCTGCGCACAGCGCATGACGTCACAACGCTATGCGCTGCGCACAACATCCTGACCATGGATGGAGTCAGGACCTCCGCTGCAGCTGAAGAGGATGGTAAGTTTAATACCACTGTCTGCTGGAGCTGATAGGTCGGGGTCCGACTCCTGAGACCTCTGCCAAAGAGCTGTTTTGAAGGGGGCGCAGCGCTACTTGCCCTTCATTCCGGTCACTTTCTCACACTGAATCGCCGACACGGACGTGTCAGCGATTCAGTGTGAGCAAGTAAGGGAAATTGAAGGCGAAAGCCGCGTTTGTACGAGCACTGCACCCCCTTCAAAACAGCTGATTGGCGGGGGTCCCGGGAGTCGGACCCCGACCCATCCGCTATTGATGGCCTATCCTGAGGATAGGCCATCAATGTTTAGGGACTGGACAACCACTTTAAACCTACCATGTGGTAGGCTTAGATACAGGGTCCAGCAGAGAGTAATCTTATACTGTATAAGATTACTGTCTGCTGGACCCTGTATCTAAGCCTACCATATGTGTTAGGCTGTGTTCACATCACCGTTGCCCTTCCGTTAAGGGGTTCCGTAGGAGGTTTTTGTTGGGTAACCCCTCAACGGAAAGGCAAACTGAAACCTCAGCTTCCGTTTCCCTCACCATTGATCTCAAAGGTGACGGAAACGTTGCTAAAGTTTTCCGCTTGTCACAGTTATGACAGGGTTCCGTTGTTCTTGACGCCACCAATAGCGCAGTCGACTGCGCTATTGATTCTGTTCTTGACGCAAGCAATAGCGCAGTCGACTGCTCTATTTGCATCCTTATTGAATTCAATGGGGAAAACCCGCAACAGAAAAGCGACGAAAACGCATAAATTGACGTGCTGTGGATTTAAATTCTGCAATGCAGGTCAATTAACGTTTACGCTGCAGGTTTTTTTCCGCAGCGTGGGAACGAGATCTAAAACTCATACACTTTGCTGTTACTCTAAGGCTGGGTTCACACGACCATGTTACGTCCGTAATGTACGGAACGTAATTCGGCCGGAAGACCCGGACCGAACACAGTGCAGGGAGCCGGGCTCCTAGCATCATAGTTATGTACGATGCTAGGAGTCCCTGCCTCTGCGTGGAACTACTGTCCCGTACTGTAATCATGATTACAGTACGGAACAGTTGTCCTGCAGCGAGGCAGGGACTCCTAGCGTCGTACATCACTATGATGCTAGGAGCCCGGCTCCCTGCACTGTGTTCGGTCCGGGTCTTCCGGCCGAATTACGTTCCGTACATTACGGACGTAACATGGTCGTGTGAACCCAGCCCTAGTGCTGCGGAATTTCCTCACAGAATTCTGTTGCGGAAATTCTGCAGTGTTTACACTACGTGGGAATCCGGCCTTAATCTTTAGTTGCATAAAACCAGAAAACGCCTTTACAGTCCCATCAATCAAGGGCAGTGGAAGTTGTAAATACAATTTGGTTATTATATGGTTCACATTTTAACAAACATGAATAATATGTTATAAAAGTATAGAATGTATTGATATAGACTACATGGTCATAAAATTTTTGTATGAGCATACTCTCCTACCCCCTGTATTGTGCAGAAGTCTCCCAAAAAAGGGGAGAGCGACAGAATCTAGTTAAAGGGTCAGGCAAGTGGCCTACAAAGTCAGTTCAGCTGGAGCAGTCATTCACTGACTATGCCACCGAACTGAATATATACGGCAGTAAGTCACATGTTAGTGGCTGCACACATAGCTTTCTGACAGCGCAGAGTGAGGAGGAGTGTGGGTTTTTTGATCATTGAACTTATTAGCTAGGATTGTGTATGAGGTGATTTTTGGCTTGGAACGCGCTAGCTTTGGCACAGTTAGGGCTTGTCCACATGTAATGGAAATGCAATTCCGCAGAAACTAGCAAGATTTCAGCTGCGGAAAAACCACAGTTTCCTGCATTTTTTACTTCAGAAAATAAGGGTATGTGCACACACACTAATTACGTCCGTAGTTGACGGACGTATTTCGGCCGCAAGTACCGGACCGAACACACTGCAGGGACCCGGGCTCCTAGCATCATAGTTATATACGATGCTAGGAGTCCCTGCCTCTCTGCAGGACAACTGTCTCGTACTGTAATCGTGTTTTCAGTACGGGACAGTAGTTCCACGGAGAGGCAGGAACTCCTAGCATCGTACATAAGTATGATGCTAGGAGCCCGGCTCCCTGCACTGAGTTCGGTCCACTACTTGCGGCCGAAATACGTCCGTCAATTACGGACGTAATTAGTGTGTGTGCACATACCCTAAGGGCGGGTTCACACATAGCGGAATTTCACTTAAATTCCGCTGCGGACACTCCGCAGCGTTAATCCGCAGCGGAGCCGTTTCTCCATTGACTTTCACTTTAATTTAGCAGTGTTCGTTTACACGATGCGTACAATTCCGCTGCGGAGCATAGGCTGCGGAGCGGAATTTGGTGTCCGCAGCATGCTCTGTCTGTTGCGGAGCAGTGGCGGACTCATGGCGGAATTTCTCCATTGACTTCAATGGAGATTCAAAGTTCCGCAATGAAGTCCGCAGCTGTCATGCACATGTCATGTGTGCTGCGGATGCGTCTTGCTTTTTTAACTTGACATTTCTTCATTCTGGCTGGACCTATGTATTTCTAGGTCTACAGCCAGACTGAGGAAGTCAATGGGGCTCCCGTAATGACGGGAGCGTTGCTAGGAGACGTCAGTAAATAGTCACTGTCCAGGGTGCTGAAAGAGTTAAGCGATCGGCAGTAACTGTTTCTGCACCCGGGACAGTGACTACCGATCTCAATATACATGTATCTGTAAAAAAATATATAAGTTCATACTTACCGAGAACTCCCTGGGTCTGTCTCCAGTCCGGCCTCCCAGGATGACGATTCAGTGTAAGTGACGGCTGCAGCCAATCACAGGCCAAGCACAGGCTGCAGCGGTCACATGGACTGGCGCGTCATCCAGGGAGGTCGGGCTGGATGCCGAAAGAGGGACGCGTCACCAAGACAACGGCCGGTAAGTATGAAAGTCGTTTACTTTCACTAGGGAAAGTGCTGTCCCTTCTCTCTATCCTGCACTGATAGGGAGAAGGGAAGCACTTTTCCTGCAGTCCGCAGCGGCCAGTCCGCATCAATGTACTGCACATTTTGTGCAGATCCGCAGCAGAATCTGCAACGCAGATTCTGTGCGGCATGGATGCGGACAGTTGCGGAGGAATTCCGCCATGTGTGGTCATGCCCTAATGCAGATTTTGCTGCGTTTTTCTCAATGTTGGGAGATGGTGACATCTCTGAAAAAACGCAGCAATTCAGTCCACTTTCCGCAGCAGGAATTGACATGCTGCGGTACGAAAAATACGCACCGCAGGTCAATATCTGGTCGGAAATTTTACACAGTGTGTGGATGAGATTTGTTAAATCTCACCCACTTTGCTGCTACTGTATTCTGCTGCATATTTTCCGTCTGCAATTTCGCACGGAAAATATGCAGAAATTCCGCTACGTGTAGACAAGCCCTTAGATGGCACTGGCACTGTTAATGGGGCTGCAATGGTAGCGTAGTTAGAATTTGAGGGCTGTGCTCATGTGGACATTTTGCTTTTTTAATCTAGAATTTCCCTGCAATCTTTTTTCAAAAATGGTCACTATGGGTATAACTGAATGAACATGTATAGCATCATATTACATATAACGTTAGTAACACAGCTAGTTATCAAACTTCGCAATCTGAATGACAACAGAGCAGAAAACTTACAGAAAATGGTTGAAACGTTGGCTCTGCTGTAGGTTCCGGAGGGATGTTGGCAGTTTCCACGCTGTCATACATGGGGTTTGCAATGTTTGAGGATGGAACTATGTTGAAATCAGACACTACTTCCTTTTCATCATACTGTATAACATAAAAGACTTCACATGTCAGACTTCATTCTACCAAGACATTACTCGTTACTAATAATACATGTTCACCTTACATTATATAAGAAGCATTTGTGAGTAGAATAGAGTGACTCAGAAGCATTTCTGCAAGGTTTATTTATAAACAGTATATCGCAGTATATCGCAAGACTGATAGATCACATATCTATGTCTTATAATTTACTAAACGGGAAGGGTAATTAATAATGGTAGTTGAATAAAGTGAAAGATAACAGTGAGTGAACCTTCCAGCAAGTGCATTGCTGTGGCCCCAGGTGTTCTTATTCATAATTTTTCCCCTCCTGTCATCTGTGCCTGTTTTCTGTTTCTGCTAAAGGTGGCCATATACATTAGATTAACTTAGACTGAACCCGCCGATTTCTGCGGGATCGGTTGGTTCATCCAACGTTTGTATGGCAGATGTTGAGGGAAAAAACTGGGCATGTTACATTTTAAGATGGCCAATCCTTTGTTTTCAAATGTGATAAGAGGTGTTTAGCAGCGGCTTAGTCCCCTCTCACCATTGAAAATAAGTGCACACTCTTCCGAACCGAGCGTGCATGTGTATGGGGAGGTCGGGAGGAATAGTTGCTTATTCGGCCGATAGCAATTGAAGGTGTATGGCCACCTTAAGACAGATGACAGGGCATGAGGGAAGGATAAAAAATAGGATAGGAAATGGCTTTTTCAATCATTTTCAACTTGAAGCTATAGTGCCCTCGGATCTGCTACTGTTCTATGATGAAGAGCTGGGTAAAGCTCCTTACTGCTCTACTCTTTCCTCTGTCACCGCTACACTTTTAGTCGTGTCTATTTTCTTTAAAACAGGCACAGATGAAGGAACAGAAGTGTATGCAACCTGTGCAAGTATGGATCGGGGGCACAGGCTTAGCCCATTCCATACGCTGACACTTATAGCGGACACCTCACGCTAAAGGGCAGGATCAAAAATAATTCAGATCATGGCATATTAACCACCTAGATGCTGCGATAAATATCAACTGCGGCATCTAAGCCGTTATAAATGGGGGTGCTTACTCTGTTACTCCATCCGCCCCCTGCAAAGCCATTACTGATAGTTGTCATAGCAGCCAGGGGGTCTAACAAAGGGCCACAAGTCTGCCGATCAGCAAGTTATGCAGTGGTCGGTGTCAGAAGCAGATGGCTCTGACCACTGCATAGCGGTCATGGTGCAACACTGCAGCTCTGCTCCTATTACAATCAATAGGAGCATAGCTGCAGCATAGTCGCTATGCAGTGCACGGAGCCATCTGCTTCCGGAAACAACCACTGCATAACTTCCGGTGCTGGAGGCAGCTGGAACAGCTGATCGGTTTCAGGGTCCCGGTGTCAGACCCCCACTGATCATATACTGATGACCTACCCATTGGACAGGTCATCAGTATGAAAAACCGCCCCATGCCCGGACAACCCCTTTTAATAGCAATACGTAAGTATGGCACTGTATTGTACAAGCAATATTTTCCCCTAAAGTAATGTAAAAGAAAAAAATAAACATTATTAGTATGGCCGTGTCCGGAAATGTCTGATCTATTGCAATACAACATTATTTATCTTCTGCAGGGTGAACACTGTAAAAAACAACAGCAGCAAAAAAGTAAAGCCAGAATTGCGGTTTTTTTGGTCGCATTAGCTCCCAAAAATAATGAATAAAAAGTGATTAAAGAGTCGAATGTACCCCAAAATGGCACCAATAAAATCTAAATAAATAACTAAAGCCCTCATCATGCTCTATTAGCAGAAATATAAAATAAAAAGTTATGGCTCTCAGAATTAGACACAAAACTATTTTTTTTAACAAATCGTTTTTTTTGTAAAAGTAGTAAGTCATAAAAAAACAATGTTTTGTATCGCCGTAACCATACTGACCCGCAGAATAAAGTTGGCATGGTTTTTACCGCACAGTGAACGCCTTAAAAACAATGGAGGAATCGCTGTTTTTTCTATTCCACCCACAAGGAATGTCTTTGCAGTTTTTCAGTACATTATATGTGTGATGGATTTGCTTATATTCGCTGTGTTAAATTACATTATGAATTCAGAGATGTAATTTCTATTCCTCATGCAATGACCAAATTCCCCACCTATTTCAAAAATATATCATCTTTGAATGTTTCTTCTGTAAGGCCCCATGCACACGACCGTGCCCGCAATCACGGCCCGTGATTGCGGGCACGGCCGGCCGCTGACTGACAGCCGCATTTTCGGGCCATGCTCCCATACAAAGTATGGGAGCACGGCCCGCAAAATGCGAAAGAACGGACATGTTCCATAATTCCCGGAACATTTCCACGGCACTGACACCCTTCCGTAGTGCTACGGAAAGGTGTCAGTGTTCAATGAAAGAGAATGGCTCCGTTTTTGCGGACCGCAATTGCGGTCCGCAAAAACGGAGGTTTTTTGCTGTCGTGTGCATGGGTCCTAACCTTGTAGATAGTAGTCTGGCTGATTGCCCAGACATACATATGTGAATATAACTCCTACACACTCCCCATTTAGAAGAACAAACTATTGTATTCTTGCCAAATAGAACAGATGCAAGTCGGACGTAAGCATCTAATGAAATTACAATACACTTCAAATGTAATATTATATGTCTGTGATTGGCTCAATATGAAATATTCTCATTATATTCTATAGGCTGAATCAGAGTTATTGTCACATAGTCTCTGATTGGTTAACGTCAAGCCTACACCCCATTTGAATAATATTATTGTAATTTTTTGATCAATAAACCTCAGAGGAGTATTTTTGAGCATACAAGCAATGTCTGTGTCTCTACTTCTCTCCGATATACATAGTTATAATCTTTCATTTGGAGATGGCTAAATTTCTAGAGTGAGTGTCGGTTGAAACACTCATCTAAAATTTCAGTCTAATATATTTTGAGCCATGACTTCCTCAACATATGGTACAAGAAATGGTGCTGTTAAAAACTACAACTAGTACCGCAAAAACAAGCCCTCATATGGCTATGTTGACTCGAAAATAAAACAGTCCTGGCTTTTAGAAGATGAGGGAAAATGAAAAGCGGCTGGGACTGCAACAGGTTAAAAAAAAGAGACTAATTCAAGTATGGGGGCAAAGGTAGGGATTCACAGTGATAAAGGTCATGGACTTGTCAGGTGTCTGACTGAGGTCACAAGGATGTGTATCTGAGGAAATGGTTCTGCTCCTGTTAGTGAACAATACAGATATTTGGTGTATGGCTTCCTCTGCTCTTGGCAGTAAAGCTCAGCCCAGTATTTTAGGAGACCATTACCTCATGAAACTGCTGAAACTGAAAGTCTTTTCTGCTGAACTTCTTGTATGCGAATATGGCAAGTGCCACTAATCCAATGATGAAGACAATGCTAAAGAATATTCCTGCTCCATGCCCGGCATGTAGAACCTAATACAGAGAAAGGGAAGAGTCAATGATGAGAAGTTAGAAAAGTAAGTTGGGCTGTACCATACCTCAGTCTCAAGACTTATTTCCATGGGTGTAAGGGTCCATTCACACAGCAAAGTGGCATGTACAGACCCTGTACGGTGGCACACGGAGTTCCTATGGCACCATATTCTCCCCTACAAATAATGCTTTTAGGGGAGAAACCTCTAACTAATATGACATGCAACTAGTTTGTATAAAATCAGAGGTATGTACAGCAGGGATCTGTAACTTTGCAATGTACATGTGCCTTAACAGCTGTATTTTTCTCTTATTTTTCCAGTCTGCTCAGCCCTTAAATACACTCATATAAATGAGCCCTCAGGTAAATTAATATGTCAAGGTAAGTAAACCTATACTCCACTAGGCTGTATATAGTTACGGTATTACTGAACAGCATCACTTCAGACCTTTACATGGGATCATTTTTATTAAAGGGGTTATCCGGGTCATAAAAATTGATGGCCATCAGTATTAGATCGGTGGGGGGTCCGACTGCTGGCTCCCCCACCGATCCGCTGTTTAAAGGGGTCGCGGCGCTCGTACGAGTGCTGCAGCCTCTTCACTGTTTTCATGGATCTTCTTTCTGTTCGTGCCTGCACGAGGCATTACATTTGCAGCAGCTATTCAGTTCAAGGTTAAGCCATGAATTTTAACAACCTGGATAACGACTAACAATAAGTTAGTTTGTGACTGATTAGGCTCTGTTCACATCTAAGTCAGAGGCTCCATCAGAGGTCTCTCTTGCAGATTCTGTTGCTTTTGCCGGACAAAATAGCGCAGGTGATGTCCTATCAATACTTCAAAATTAAATACTGAGACACATTCACAAAGCTGTATTTTCTTTTCATGCTCCTTTCACACATTTATGACTAAAACTGGTTTGAATCCCAGTAGATTTAGTCTCCCAAAGCTAAGGTTTTTTTTCTTTACACAGGTGAGATCTGGTCCTGTTATAGAAATATGCTGATGGACTGAAAATATAGCTGTGTGAACATGTGAGCTGTATATACACACATTCACTATAGCACCTGCTGTTCCCCCTAGTGGCTACTCTGAGCATTTACAACTGAATATCGTTTTATACTTACTAATGGCTCAGGGGGAGCTTTAAGAGGTTCGGATATCATATGTATCACTCCATTTGAAGCAATGTAGTCTGCCTGTACTATACGTTTGCCACCTACATATCTGATATAGTTCTGAAAATGAATGAACACAAAAAAAATTAAAACCAGTCTGAACACTTTTTCTAATACATAACATCATATACAGTAGTGACAAAATAATACTGTCATTTACAGCCCAAACCATTTAACTAGATAGTGTCCAAATAATAGGCAATATACAATAATATTCAATTAACCAGCCCACATCATACTTAAATTCCGCAAAACCATCATACACCGCTAAGTAGTACTGGGTGGTTGTAGTTTATTCCTAGGCTTCCTGTCCTCGGGGCATTTTAGGGAATGAGGGTTTTGGTAATTGCTCAGTTTTCCATCCCTTGAACATTTATAATCTAATACCACTATCTCTATCAGAAACAGTTGTTGCACGTGCTGTAACTAATGCACAGCCTGACTGTACTAGTACACTAAGACAGGTATAGGATATAACAGAATGAGCAATAAAGATTGTTTTTTTATCTATTAGTTTTACCAGAATTCCTATGATTTTGCTGAATATAGTAATGCTAATATGCCTACGTTATCCTATATCTGACCTAGCTGTAATGCTGAAGAATAAATATGTCTGTTTTACTTCTAGATTTCTCCCTCGGCTCATGCATGGCATTTGCTCGCCATGAATAAAGCACCCACATACAGAAAGTTGGTTGTTGGTGGTTTCAATTTTTTTATTTTATTTTTTTATAATCTGGGCAAACATTGCAGTCTAATTGTAAATAGCATGAAATTCTTGGAATTTTGGGCATACTGCACTAAATGTACAAAGAAAAAACTACAGCCGGCCTTTTATTGTTGTACATGTGTAGATAACATAAATCTCTTACCTTGAATTGTGGGTCTGAGAAGGTTTCGTCGAAAGAAACAAGAAGCTTGCTGCCTATCCTGGTCTGAAGTAATGTTCCATTGGTGAGGTCACTAAAGAATACCATGCTGACATTGGCAATGTGATATTCAATATCACGACCAGAGAGAGTCTACGAAAGTAAAGAAGACAGTGAAAGGTGCAATAATTCTGACATAGTTTCAAGACATTCTAATCTATTTCTGATATAAGAATCTCTGTGTGGTTTTAAAAAGAATTTCCATCCAAAATCTACAATTGGCCATATATTAGTAAATCAAATGTTGCTATAGTTTGGTAATGTTTTATTTACATCGATATTGTTATTTTTGTTTGGGTGCAGCCATATTGTTGTTACTTTTAAATAATCTACTTGGTAAATTATCACTTTGGTATTGATTAAACATGTTCTAAAAAAAATTACAGTTTTACCATCAGTTACTAAGAAGCTCATTCAGAGGTGACAACTAACATGGCTGCACTTCCTGTTGTCACTTTTAAAAAAAATGGCTTCTGCAACCGAATTGAGAATTGCCAATATCTCTGTAAATAAAACAAACATTATTACTAAACTTTGTCTACAGCTCTAACTTCTGATTTACTAATATATGATAATTTTTCCATTTTAGGTGAAAACACTCTTTAATTATTGTTGATTTCATCATCACATAAAACCATCACCTCTGTAATGACACACGAGTTATTAAGATCATGCTTGTAACTGCTCACAAGTAACGGTTACTTACCACATTCTCATTAATGCCATCATTACTCGGTGCAAAAAGTGTAGCTTGTATGGACAAGTCAGTAAGATAACTCATAAATTCTTTGCCTTTGGCTGAAGTATTGGAATACCTAAAGATTTCCTGTGGAAAGAGGATTGAAATTAATAAATCTGCAATTTTGTGCATGTTTATAATTTAGTGTTCAACACATGACATATGAAATGACTAACCCACCTTTATTACTTCTAATTATTTCATTCACCATAAATAAAGGTCTTTGGATATTTTGGTAAATATCATTGCATTTACAGTTAGGAAAAATTGAACAGTTTACAAAATGGCAGCAAACTACTCTTTTGTACCCAGGCACCTCTAGCAACATTTTAAGAATTCTTCTGGGCACCGATATCATCTACAAAGCAGAGTTAAAATAAGGAAATAGGTTTTTTTTCAGCTGAGAGTAAAATGGAAGCCATTGTGCTTCTGTCGCGTTCTGTGATTATTTCTTAACATACCAATATAAAGCTTGAAAATTCAGGGAAAGACATAAGGACTTGGAGCAGGTTCCCATTGCAGGTGTAGCCATCTCCTACATAGCCGGGCTTGCAGGTGCACTGTACGTCTACGGAAAAGCAATAATATATATATTTAATGAAAACCCAAGGGAACACAACAAACATATACATAATACATCAGCTTCATTTATTTCCACCATGCTACCTACAACAGTATTGTTACATTTATGAATACAACAATGTACTCTTTTATGGCCATATCGGACATACTGCGTGCCAAGTGTACCCTGAGGGTATGTGCACACGATGAGAGGCTTTTACGTCTGAAAAGACAGACTGTTTTCAGGAGAAAACAGCTGCCTCGTTTCAGACGTAAATAGCTGCTCCTCGTATTATGCGAGGCGTCTTTGACGCCTGTATTCTTGAGCTGCTCTTCATTGACTTCAATGAAAAACGGCTCAAATTACGTTTCAAAGAAGTGCCCTGCACTTCTTTTCCGAGGCAGTTATTTTACGCGTCGTCGTTTGCCAGCTGTCAAACGACGACGCGTAAATTACAGGTCGTCTGCACAGTACGTCGGCAAACCCATTCAAATAAATGGGCAGATGTTTGCCGACGTATTGGAGCCATATTTTCAGACGTAAAACGAGGCATAATACGCCTCGTTTACGTCTGAAAATAGGTCGTGTGAACCCAGCCTGAGACCAAATCAGTCAACATTGACCTACAACTACTGATCACGTTTTATGCCAAGTATGAGGTATGTTCATATAAAATATGTATTGTATTGATTAACCCCTTCCCCCTGCTTGCATTCTGGGCCCTAATGTCCAAGCCATTTTTTACATTTTTCCATTGTCACATTCGAAGAGCTGTAACTTTTTTATTTTTGCGTCGGCATAGCTGTATAAGGTCTTGTTTTTTGCGGGACGACTTGCAGTTTTTATTGGTACCATTTGAGAGTAGATGCGACTTTTTGATCACTTTTTATCACATTTTTTTTAAGTCAGGATTAACAGAAAACAGCAATTTTTCCATTGTTTTTTATTTTATTTTTTACGGCGTTCACAGTGCGGGTTAAATAATGTAACAGCTTTATAGTCGGGGTTGTTACAGACGCGGCGATACCAAATATGTGTAACTTTTTTGCTTTATTGTAGTTTTTTTTAATAGTAAAGCATTTTGTAAGGGGAAAAAGTGGGTTTTTAATTTTTTTTGTTTCACTTTTTTTTTAAAATTAACTTTATTAAACTTTTTTACTTTTTTACTAGTCCCACTAGGGGACTTCACTATCCTTCGATCGCTATTATAATACACTGCAATACTTTTGTATTGCAGTGTATTACTGCCTGTCCGTTTAAAACGGACAGGCATCTGCTAGGTCATGCCTGCGGCATGATCTAGCAGGCATTCGCTCCAGGCAGACCTGGGGGTCTTTATTAGACCCCCGGCTGCCATAGAAGACACAGACGCTCGGCGATTTTATCGCCGGGTGTCAGCGAGATGAGAGGGAGCTCCCTCCCTCTCTCCAAAACCATTCAGATGCGGTGCTCGCTATTGTGCACCGCATCTGAAGGGTTAAACGGGTGAGATCGATACTAATATCGATCTCACCCGGCAGAGCAGGGACGCCCCCAGCCCTCAGCTGCCTCTGGCAGCTGAGAGCAGGGAGATTTCACGGCTCCCTGCTCTGTTTACTTTATTCTACAGCAGCAACGTAGAATAGCGGCGCTCTAGAATAAAGCCCACTAATGACCGCCGTAAAAAGGCGTATCGGCGGTCATTAAGGGGTTACATTTATTTGTATTGTTTTTAGTATTATTGTTATTATTTTCTATATTATTGTCTTTTATTATTTATCTGAATAATATGCCATGTGTGTGCACAATGAGCCCCTAGGCATGCATTGGGTCTCCTTTTGTACATGCTGGGCACACTTCAAGTTACCTCGTCATAAAATATCCTCCTATAGGATGGGGATCATCTTGAATGGGAAACTAATGATTACATATACACCAATGGGTATTGCGTTATGATTGTACATTTTTACATCTAATGGGGACTCCATATTCCTAATATGTCTGCTTTGTTGGCACTGTGTATTATCGATGCCATCATCCAACATGACCAAAATCGATCTATGGGTGCAGTGCACATGCGGGTGGTGAGGGGCCATTCGTGACGTTGTTCACCGCGCAACATGGATTTGGATTTTCTGTGCAGTTGCACATTACTCACTTCTAGACACCGTGCTCAAGGCTACTGAGGTGCCTCCTCCCCTCTCGCATGCACCAACAGACATCTTTAGAAGTAAATAACAGGGTTGAATTTAATTTTGTTTAGATTGAGATGTGTGCTGACTATTTAAATCCTCCAATTACACTGATCCAGCACCCCCTGATGAAGGCAGGTGCGAAATGCGCATTGGGGTGTTGGACAGTATACCGGCAGTTTAAGCTGGCTTATGGTGGGTGAGGTCTCATGTAGCATAGGGTCTTAGTTTTTTTGATAAATTACTTGTGCGGACAGTTGGTATGTTGTAACTAAGGCTCCGTTGTTGGACTAATCGATGTGCACATATTGGTTACATGTATACAAGGTATGTTCTGACATTTGTTAATACTGACCTGTGTGAAATCTTTATTTATGCCTTGTCGTATGGTATACACTGTCCTTCTTTATGTGTTTTTATGGGTGTGTTCTTTTAAACAGTATGTATAACTGTCTCTGTGTCTTTAAATAAAGATTTTGTACTTTTCTCTATATATTGAAGGATAATTGTTTTATTTTTTGCATTTGGGTAAATTTTGTCGGTTTATATACCCTGTATATAATGCGAAGTCTACATTTACAGATAATTGTTATGAATAATCGACTGGTAGATAAAGTGTACAGTAGTAAAATAATTTGTTGCGGATGGTGTGCATTATAACTCTACATTTTGGAAAATAAACCTTACCTTTAGTCCTATAACAGAAAACATCCCAGGTCTCTGACAAATTGACACGAACTCCATAGTCCACTATCCCTACAAACCCAGATCCACAGTTAGTGCTTGAGTATGCGGTTGGATACCCCAGTCTTAATCCATCCAACCATCCCGCAGAACATAAATGGTAATTGGCCTACATGAAATAAATAAGTACTCCGTTATGGGCAGCAAAGAGACTTTTTTAAGTTAAGAAAGAATGACAATACATGTCTGATCGGATTAGTAAAGAGAATACATGTAAAGTGAAACTTCTTTTAGATGACCACCCAAAATAATGGTGGAAAATGGTCTTTTAGAGTCTGTTACAGAGGAATCTGGTCTGAATCAGGGGTGGTCTTCTCAAAGAAGAGATCTTTTAGTTTAAAAAAAAGTTTCACTGTACAAATAAAATGAATTTACTAAATGATAAGTCATTCCAGTATTACATGGGCAAGTGCAGAAAGGGAGGGGGGTCTACTGAGAAGAAAAGAGTAAGTTCTGAACTGCATTATACATGTGTATCTTGAGTTGCATATAAATGTATTAGTGCTTTTAGGATAACAAGACTGTCAATAAACAAATGGCAGAGGATGAAGTGTCACAAATGTTTTCTTTGGCAAACTGGGTCTCCTATCTGAATATTGATAGCATTAGGGCAAGTGCTTCAGATATGGAATTTATTCTGTAAAGTTTGCATCTCCAATCTATACTATAAGGGTTATTGCAATTTACACTTTATGTAAAATACATATACACATCTAGAAATATATTTAGTAAACAGTTTGGAATAAGAGGCCTTGATTTCTGATAGTTTATTACTAGCATTTTACCTTTTGAGCATAAGATAGTTGGTTATATGTAGCCAGGGTGGCATCTTCATCTTTGCACGCTTGGATGGCCTGGCTGAAGTTGTACTTGTATTGGCCTTTTGGAGAACGTAAGTGAAACACTCCTACTGTCGCATCTAAGGGGAAAAAAGATCTTCAAAATGAGGCATGTATGAGTAGTATAATGTACGGACATATGGTTTGCTCTAATCTGTATTCAGTGGAGCACCCAATTGCCTTGAATAAAGTCCTTCAGTGTAGCCCCATTGTATATAATTTATATATAAGTATGAGTAGTAACATCTGCTGGATTATGTGGACACGCACTGAATAGACTATTGAGAGAACATAGATTATAATACTACATATATTAGAAACTAAATATGAATACTGATAATGCTAATCATTGATTTTGACGGCTTGTCCAGGATTAGAATAAAGAATCTGCTCCCCCCCAGGAACAGAGCTATTCTTCTCCATGGCCTGTGTTTGGTAAAACAGCTCAATACTATTCAAGTGAATGGGGCTGAACTGCAATACCAGATACAGCCCATGAATGCAATGTAAATAATAAAAGGTAATATAACTATGTAATAATGGAAATAATGTGATGAGGAATATAATAAGCCATCTTTTAGTTAAACGTATTTTGGTCCTAAACCAAAAGGTTGCTATCAAAATAGATAAAACGATTTCTTACTGTGCCCATATACACTAGATGACCATCGGCTGAATCCACCAGGAATGGCCGTCTATCTAAAAGTGTATGGGAATGTACCAGCTCTCCCCCAATGGCAGATATCGGGAGAAAAAAGGATTGGGCATATTGGATTACAACATGCCTAGTCTTTTGTTCCTGCAGGAGATAATCTGCTGCTAGAAGGGTCTGGCAGCGGTTTCAGGGGCGGACATACCGCATGTGCAGCCGGTGCAGCTGCACAAGGGCCCCGCGTGGGAAGGGGGCCCGTTCAGTGGCGTAACTACCACAGTAGCAGCCGTAGCAGCTGCTACGGGGCCCGCGGCATGGGGGGGCCCGTGTCGCCCTGACAGGCACATTACATTTTATGTACCAGGCCTGGCGGCACGGGCCCCCTCATGCCTAGTAGCATCACAACACTAGGCATGAGGGGAGGGAGGGGGCGGGGGCCCGGTGATAGCCGCCACACTGCACTACCAATCGGGAGGGAGGGGGCGGGTGCCCGGGCCCGGTGATAGCCGCTACACTGCACTGCCAATCTGGCACAGATGAATAGGACAGGACGGCGATGCTGGTGGTAGGAGGAGCGCTCAGGCAGGGGAGAGGACAGGGGGCGGTGCGACGTAAGACTTCGGGCGGCTGGACAGTACAGTCAGGACTGCCGGAGAACTCATAGGATGAGCGGAGGACAGACACAGGACGAGTGGAGGACGTGCAGACTGCAGAGGACAGGTAGATGAAGTTAAAAAGTTCATGTCAGAAGGGAGAAGTTTTTATGTAGAAAAATCTGCCTCATAATTCCTTCCGGAATTTTGAGGCATATTTTGACCTGCCGGTAGAACACTTCCCGCGTTTTTCATTGCGTTTTTTTGTGGCGTTTTTCGGCCATCGGGCCGTGGGCAGGGAAACGCAGCAAAAAACGCATTTTCTGCCTGCCATTGTTGTCAATGGGAAGTCAGAGACAGAAACGCCCGAAGAAAGGGCATTGCGCTTCTTTTTCCCGCATGCGGTTTTTACTGCTCGCAGGAAAAATTTCATGGATTTCAATGGGAGGCACTTTCTGACGTTTTTCGCGAAAAAAACCTCAGTGTGAACTCCCCCTAACACAGGGGCGTAACTACTGCTATAGCAGCCGTAGCGGCTGCTACGGGGCCGCGGCATGAGGGGGCCCGCGTCACCTGCCGGCACGGGCCCCCACCTTGGCCGGAATCTCCGCTAGCTGCCGCTATGGCTGCTACAGCGCGATGCCACGGAACACTACGGCAGAGCAGGGAGTATCTCCCCGCTCTGCCATTAAACATAAGACATGTATCCCCTATCCACAGGATAGGGGATACGTGTGTGATCGCTGGCATTGATAGGGAGAACGGGGGACCGAAAGTCCCCTGAAGTTCTCCATCACAAACCTCGGACTTCCGGGGTCTGTGTCGGCAGCTCCGTAGAAATGAATGGAGCGCCGGTCACACTTGAGCTGCGCAGACACCGGAAGTCAGAGGTGAGTGATGGAGAACTTCGGGGGACTTTCGGTCCCCCGCTCTCCCTATCAATGCCAGCGATCACACATGTATCCCCTATCCTGTGGATAGGGGATACATGTCTTTTGTCTTTTCACACTGTAGGTCGCATTTTTTTGAGTGATTGGGGGTGTATGGCGTTCCCTACAGGGGGGGGGGGCTGTATAGCGTTCCCTACAGGGGGGGGCTGTATAGCGTTCCCTACAGGGGGGGCTGTATAGCGTTCCCTACAGGGGGGTCTGTATGGCGTTCCCTAAAGGGGGGTCTGTATGGCGTTCCCTACAGGGGGGGGCTGTATGACTTTCCCTACAGACCCCCCCTGTAGGGAACGCCATACAGAACCCCTGTAGATAACGCCATACAGACCCCACTGTAGATAACGCCATAAAGTCCCCCCTGTAGATAACACCATACAGCCCCCTGTAGATAACGCCATACAGCCCCCCTGTAGATAACGCCATACAGCCCCCTCTGTAGATAGCGCCATACAGTCCCCCCTGTAGATAGCGCCATACAGTCCCCCCTGTAGATAGCGCCATACAGTCCCCCCTGTAGATAGCGCCATACAGTCCCCCCTGTAGATAGCGCCATACAGTCCCCCCTGTAGATAGCGCCATACAGTCCCCCCTGTAGATAGCGCCATACAGTCCCCCCTGTAGATAGCGCCATACAGACCCCCCTGTAGATAGCGCCATACAGACCCCTCTGTAGATAGCGCCATACAGTCCCCCCTGTAGATAACGCCATACAGCCCCCTCTGTTGATAGCGCCATACAGTCCCCCCTGTAGATAACGCCATACAGCCGGAGGAGGTGAGTATAGGTTTTTCATTTTCTTTGCCCACATTTAGGGACTTAGTTTAGATAAGAATTTAACCCGGAAAAAAATGTGTTACTTGTGTTCTAAACTGGTAATAAAATGTACAATATAAATCTTCCTTCATAATTTTTATTAGTAAGGTTTATTTTTATATGCATATATATGTTTAGGTAACTTTGTCGGTATTGGGGGGGGGGCGGGGGGGCCCTGGCACATTATCTGCACAGGGGCCTTTTGCAGTCTGTGTCCGCCACTGAGCGGTTTATTCCCCTTTCCCCATTGAAAACACATGGGGGAGTTGGGGGAAATAGCTGTTGGTCAACCGCTATCTGAATTGTATGGCTACCTTCAAACTTTGCTGTGTAGGAGATTTTGGTCTGTTGGAACTATGTGTATGATAATTTATGGCTGGAGAGAAAAATGTAAACAACTAAAACAATACCCCAGCTACCTCATTTTTTTTAACCTCCCTGTTGATCTATAAATTACTCTTTCTTGCAATGTGATCGATATAACCGCTATATAAAAGTTGTAATTAGACTGGTGGGGAGGCAGTGGTTTTACATGGGCAGATATATTCCCATGTTTATTACCTTAAAGAGCGCCGATCGACACTACAGCTTGTCAATCAGCGCTCATTTGCTCCATCGAAATGGAGCAGGTCGATCGATACGTATGGGGATGAACAATCGTTGCTACAAATCCTGTTGTCCCGTTGCATTTGCATTATGTCAGCACCACATCTCTGTCCTTACACAGGTCGATGTACTGCCGACTAGCAACCATTTTTCTAGCTGCATAATAGATGCAATCAGCCATTGAACAATGAACGTTCATCTGCTAATCTTTGCCCTGTTTAAACAGGGAAGTGATTGGGAACAAGCATTTGCTTAATAGCTTGTTTACCTGATGATTCGCTCGTGTAGAAGTGCCTTTACCCATTGACTTGCTCTACTAGGATAACTGCATTATTTTAGGCTACGCTCTCGCTCATTCATGAAGTAAACAAAAATCCACGACAAGTGGGATATACCCTACATAAGCCAGTTAAATGTGACTGCTTTCCCTTCAGGTTAGAGCAATGACTCACCTAGAAAGTGTAAATCAGCACATATTGCATCTGAGTGACACTGCCCATTATCCTGCAGGCATCGGTCAATGGACAGCTTCTTTAATTCACAGTCCTCACCATCACCTATGTATTGGTCCTTACAGTCACATTTCCGTTTATTCTATAAAAGAAGGTAAAACATGATGTAGATGGATTGAATCACACTAAAGCATTTAACGAAAAAAACTAAAAATATGCATTTCAGTACATGACAGAACCCAACCAAGAGCCCATCATCTCCCAGTCAACATCAAATGATGGTTTCTAGCAAAGCATTTATGTAAGAGTCAGACAGAAATAGATTTTAAATTGCTTTGTTACATTTTACCAGAACATTAGACTTACTGGTCCAGTCATGGTACAGATGGCATGTTCGTTGCAACCACCATTCAGTCCATCAACACATGGGTTTATGGCTGTACAGACTTTTCCATCTCCACTGTATCCCTTCAGACAGCTGCAGGTGACTTTAACACCGTTTTGTGAGCACTTAGCATTCGTGTCGCACCCACCATTATTTGTCTGGCAAAGTTTCACCACTAGAGGATAGGAAGGAGCTCCGATTATTGAAGAGTAATGACATACTTTCAGTAAATATAAGGGTATTAATTCTGTAAGAACATCACATGACCTATCATCATCACCAGTGCCATCTAAAAAGTTAATTGACTCAAATTTTTATTTGTGTTTTGGTGTTGTCCTCTTATGCACATATCAGTGTATGTGAGCTGTTACCTGTGCATGTTCTTCCATCCCCTTCATAAAACTTTTTGCATTCACAAGAATTCTCTTTCTTGCACACAGCGAAACTAGAACATGGAGGCGTGCAGATGGGTGGCAGCACTGTAATAATAAAATATTGTATTAAATATAGGTTATAGTTCTAAATAAGTTCCAACATGCTTCAGAACACTGTAAAGTGGCAATTCCTATTTCGGAATGGCTTCTCTTGCAATGCCTCTTCATGCCATGCAATCCAAAAAAAGCAAGGTACAGGCTAATCTCATACAGTGTGGATTTAGTCAGTATTTTGTATCTGTTTTCTTTAAAGCCAAAAGCAGGAGTGCAAAAAAACGTCTTTCCATTCATTACACCTTTTCTAGCTTCCACTGCTGGTTTTGGCTTAAAAGTAAGGGCGCAAAATACTGCACTGTGTGAAAGTGGCCTACATTTGTATGTACAGATGGCCAAAAACAAGATGCATATAAACATTGTGAGATGTTCCCCTTCTCTCAGGGGCAGACACAGAATTAATAGGGCCCTTGTGCAATAACAGTTTATGGGCCGCCTGCTCTCAAATCATAGTGCATCCCCTTATCATAGAGAATGTCTCCAAAAATTCACCAGTAACTGTTAACTGTGAAATTCATTAGCTCATTCCCTCACATGCAATCTAATAGACAGTAGGATTCTGCTTTCTGATTTTGTGGTAGCAGAGTGCCCCCTTAACTGCTGGGCCCCTGTGCGACTACACAGGTCGCACATATGTTATATCCACTCCTGCCTACTCTGGCTAATTCTGGCAAGATGGGGCAACAACCTTGCAAGTCATTCCGAAGGTGGACTTGTGATGCCTATCAGAGAAAAACCTGTTCTATGTTCTATTACTAATAAAGTGCTTCTTATCTGGCATATTGCAAAAAATATTGTCTGTCTATACAAATCTGAGAGTTTTTTGCTCTTGGGCTTATGAAACACTTTTTTGTTTCTACCAATGCTAAACTGCAAAAACGGTTCTTGTTGTTGTGCAGGTTAATCTGTGAAAATTACGTATAAAGGTGGCCACTATGTCAAAATGTATACTTCATATCTATTCCAATGAACGGAATGTCTCATAGAAGGTAATAAAATGTAAATCTGAGTGATAATTCATACAATATATAAAACCCTGCTGATCATTTTCAAATGTAAGCTTTGCATGTATCTGGTTTAACCCCTTTCCAACATTTGACGTAACTATACGTCATGGCCAGGAAAGGGTAGTATAGAGCGGGATCACGGATACTCAGCGGGTGTCGGCTAAATGTTACTAGGAACAGAAAAACTCTGATCCTGGACATTTAACCACTTAGATGCCACGGTCAATAATAGCCACAGCATCTAAGCGTTAGAAAGAGGGAGGACCCACTCCATCAACTCCCCGCGACGTGATTGGGTTTAATAAAGGCCCCTAGGTCTACTATCTTTGTGCTCCTATTAAGGCTTAATAGGAGTTGGTAAAAAGCACAATACATAAGTATAGCAGTGTATCGTATCAGCGATCCTATGATCACTTGTTCAAATCGCTCAGGGGTACTAAAATAAAAATGTAAAAAAGTTAAATAAAGTTTTTTCTAATATGCAAAAAATAAATAAAAAAAAAACCCTTTCCCTATTTTTGTCCTTAGAAAATATTAAAAAAATAAACATAATTGGTATCGCCACATTTGTAAAAGTACAACCTATTACAATATAACATTATTTATCCCACATGGTGAACACTGTAAACAAAAAGATAAAAATAAATGCCGGAATTGCTGTTTTATGGTAATCTTAAAATCTAAAACAGGTGATCAAAAAGTCGTATGTACCCCAAAATGGTACCAACAAAAAACTACAGCTCACCTCGTAAAAAAATAATCTCTCACACCGGTCCATTGACGGAAAGATAAACAAGTTATGGCGTTCAGAATATGGTGACACAAAACAAAAACTTTTTTAACAAAGTTTTTTCTTTGAAAACATCATTAAAAAAAACACATAAATTTGGTATCTATGTGTTTGTATTGACTCGCAGAACAAAGTTAACATGTCTTTTTTTACCGCTTGGTGAATGCCGGAATCATAGTTTATTTACGATTCCACCCAATAATGATTTTTTGTTTGCAGTTTTCCAGTACATTATATAGTACATTAAATGGTGTCATTAAAAATTACAAGCCCTTATGCGGTTATGTTGATGAAAAAATAAAGTTATGGCGGGGAAAAAACCCTAAATTGAAGACAAACGATATGATATCTGAGCTCTCATCTTGTTAGCTTTCTCCTTCCCCAAAACATCTGTTAATATCACATTCAACTGATCGACTCCTGTTCTATTGTGATCCTCTTTTATCTTTTTTTTGTTGAAATCAGTCTAGGTAGTTTGGCTCATGCATACAAAAATAATAAAACTAGTCCCAAAAAAATATTGGAAACCTAATTTTGTTTCACAACGTTTTCCAGTCCATTCTTTTTCACAGGTACATTGTCCGGTTCCACTGATGCCTTCATCACATTGACCATTTTCTGTGCAGTCACAGGCTGAAAGACAAAAACCACTAAATCGGTGAAAATTACCCATGATATGACTGTAACTAGTCACATGGAAAAATACATTTCATCAACATTGCTGTTGATAATTTGTTGGTATCTGCTGGTATATATAAACTGCAACAAAATAACAGACAAAAAAATTACAGCAAATATTCATAGTCCCGCAGCCACACTCAAGGCAGAGACAAGGAATAGAAGTTTTAGGCACCACCATATGGCTTAGGCCCTGCTCTAAACCTGTCCATAGGGCTCCATTAGACCGAAATCTTTCTTTTCCTCTGTCGGACTGTTATACATCAGTATACCTTATTTTTAGAGGATGGAATAGCATTGTAGTACCCGACAGACCCCATTGATTTATTGCGGGGACCGTCAGGGTTCTGTTGAGGTTTACGGCAATTTAACAGCATGACTAATGCTGCAATTTAGTTGAATCTATTGAAACTGCCGACGGAAATGGAGCGTCCAACACATATGTGAACAGTGCCTTAATGCAACTAAATGGAGACGGCTCAATTTTAAATATCTTGTCAGACGATTGGACTCCCATAAGATCTCCTACTGGAGAGTTACTGCATCACGTGTTATCAGTCTGGCTCACTTATTGAAGGTGCTAATGGGTTTAGAATCGTATGTATGCCCCAAACGTTCTCCCACAAGAGCACCTTATGTAGAGAATAAGAAATATGTGCTAGGCATTATGCTTATGATCAATCCTCTTTTAGTTGCTGTAACAAGTAATGTATGAGTAAGTAAAATGAAAAAAAAGTGTACCTGGAGAAGAGTGAATATAGATGGGGGTGGGGAACTGGATTATTGGACATACAGATATGTGAGTTCTAACAATCCAAAAAATCCAGTCTTCTTCTGTCAGGCAACAGAGGTTCAATACTGCACATTCAGTTACACGTAAGGCCCAATTCACACGAGCATGTTTGGTCCGTGATATACGGTTCGTATGTCGGCAGTATTTCCCAGACCGAACACACTGCAGGGAGCCGGGCTCCTAGTGTCATAGTTATCTATAACACTAGGAGCCCGGCTCCCTCAAGCGTGTTCGGTCCGGGAAATACTGCCAACATATACGGTCCGTATATCACGGACAGAACATGCTCGTGTGAATTAGGCCTAAGAGTGAATGCTAAACCAATGGTAGTGGTGAACTATCTGGTGGATGAGCATATGACCTGTACAGATGGAGGTGGTTTCATCAGGATAATTTCCTCTGACCCCAAGGAAGAAATGTCCAGCACTGCCTACATTACTTGAGTGATAAACCTGTAAAATATTTCTTCATTCATCCAACTACAATAACAAGCTTTGTAAGAAACATCTTAGTTACATACATTTGCAGTCTAGTCCATATCTTCCAGGAATACAGGACTCACAAGCCGTTCCATTAAATCCTTCTGTGCATGTGCACTCTCCAGTGCCTGAATAGCCATCATTACACTTTCCATGTTTATTACAAGGTGTTTCTGGACTCCCAGGACAGGCTGCCAATACATAAGTTTTTATCACATCAGAATAGATAGGCATTGACGCTGAAGATGGGGGGAGGCTTCAAATAGAATGTCCATAAGGATGATCAGGTAACGTTCACCATAACTTCTTTAGGGTATATTTGCTCATAGGTCTGTCAGTAGCAGCTATTATTACAATGCTAAGGGAAATTTACATAAATCTTGTAAGTGGATAATAAGGAAAAGAAATAGTGATTATTAAGGTGGTACAAAACTGACCTTGGCAATCCTTCCCAAAGTACCCTTTGCAACATTGGGACATCCAAAGTACCATGGTGCACTGCTGGCGACAACCCTCGATACGTCTCCAGGAGCTAACGTCATATGTACACTTTGTCTTTTGGCCCTGTGAGATAGATTGTTGTTATATATGGAAGGTTGAATTTAAAGGGGTATTCCGGTTACAACAAGTTACCCCCTATCCGTAGGGTAAGGGATAACTTGCTGATCGGTGCTGTGTCCGACAGCTCGGACCCCCACCGTTTACGAGAACAGGGGTCCCAAACCACTCATTTGAACCGAGCGACAGGTCGCTCGAGCGCACTACCGCACCATTCATTCTCTATGGCAGCGCCGGAAAAAGCCGACCACTGCACTTGGCTATCTCCGGTGCTCCCATAGAGAATGAATGGAGAGGCAGTGTGCATTAGCGACCTGCCACTTGGTTCAAACTAGGGGCTCGGGTCCCCATCTCGTAAACGGTGGGGGAGTTACCCCTTACCCTACGGATAGGGAGTAACTTGTTTTAACCTGAATAGCCCTCTAAGCTATGTGCTTGTTATTTAATTAGTTTGCAGTGTTTTGGGAGCTTTTTGTGTACTCCTGTTTCCACTTTCTCTGTGATTTTCCACTTGTGACTGTGTTAGCAAGAACAATTCATGTTATCAAGCACACCTCCAAAAACATTACTGCATCAATCTTGTGGCATACTCTCTACACCTTTGAAAATTCCAGCCTATAGGCTGTTCTCTTCCTACCACATTTACCTCACATGGAGAAACGGGAAACGTAGCAGAATATTTAAAGGTTTATTGTATGATAGTTTACCTTCGGTTTGCTTCCTGCAGGACACTTTGGAACATTAAAGCACAGGGCACATTCTCCCTGTTGAAAGTCAATAAAAAAAGCTCTTATTATGCATCATTCAACATGCAGCCTAGTTGTTATATTATCACTGTAACACATATATCACTGCCAGCGGCGTAACTAACGCGGTAGCAGCCGTAGCCGCTGCTACGGGGCCCGCGGCTTGAGGGGGCCTGTGCCGCCAGCTGACACACCCCTCCCATATGCCTGGCGCAGCCGTTACGGCTGATACGGCGGTAGCACTGCTACTACGGGGCCCTCTCCGCCGAGCCTCCAATAAGTATGGGCCGGGCGACACAGGCCCTCTCATGCCCGTAGGCGTCGCTAGCACCGGAGGAGGCCCCAGTGCTAGCGACAGACAAATACATGCATTAGCGCTGAATGGCCGGGCATGTTCCATGCCCGACCATTCAGCGCCTTACAGTGATGCTGATTGGCGGGGCAAAATTACTTGCTCCGCCAATCAACGCCTTTCAACTACGCTAGCGGCGCGATTATGTTATTGCGCCGCTTCCGTGCTTGAAAGGTGCTGATTGACGGGACAAGTCATTCTGTCCCGCCAAACAGCATCATTGAACGACGACGTGTCGTTCAGCTCCAGCCGACCTGCTCAGAAGAGAGCAGATCTGCATTGCCATCGGACGGTGCGGGAACGGGATCATGTGAGTACGTAAAGTTTTTCGTTTTTTTGTAATCAAACTGTAAGTGGCATTATGTATAGTGGGGGCTCTATCTACAGGTGGTGGGGGTCGTCTATATGTGGGGATGTGGGCCACTGTATATAGGGGGTCTATATGTGGGCCACTGTATATAGGGGGTCTATATGTGGGGATGTGGGGCACTATCTACAGGGGGTCTATATGTGGGGATGTGGGACACTATCTACAGGGGGGTTATATGTGGGGATGTGGGACAATATCTACAGGTGGGTCTATATGTAGGGCACTATATACAGGGGGAGCTATATGTGATACACTATACAGGGGTGGGCACTATCTATAGGGGAGCTATTTTTAGGGCACTTTCTATAGGGGTGGGCAAAATGTGGGTCACTATATACAGGGGTGGGTTACCTGTGGGGCAGTAGCTACAGGGTGGCTATATGTGGGACACTATATACAGTGGGAGCTATATGTGAGACACTATCTACAGAGGTGGGCTATATGTGGAGCACTATCTATAGGGGAAGCTATATGTAGGGCAGCATGGTGGCACAGTGGTTAGCACTATTGCCTTGCAGCTCTGGAGTCCATATGTGGGCACTATCTATGGAGGGTTGTATGTAGGGCACTATCTACAGAGGTTTCTATGCAGGGCACTATCTACAGAGTCTCCATGGGGATCACTTTCTACAGGGGGCTATGGGGGCACTATCTACAGGGGGCACGGTGTGTGTGTGTGTGTGTGTGTATGTGTGTGACAGTGTATGGTACTATTATAATAAGGGACACAGTGTATGGTACTATTATAGTAAGAGGTGCAGTGTATTGCGCTTTATTATATTTAGAGGTGTATAAAATTTTAACTTCGTTTATATGTGCAGAAATGTTTTAAAAGTGAGAAGCTGAAGACATCAGAGCGGAAAACTACAGAAATGGGTCATGGCCAATAGAAATCCATCATAGAGGTCTGGACCGGAGGGAGAAGAAAAGAACTAGAATCTGAGACGTCACCGGTCAGTCACTTAAAGAGGCTCTGTCACCAGATTTTGCAACCCCTATCTGCTATTGCAGCAGATAGGCGCTGCAATGTAGATTACAGTAACGTTTTTATTTTTAAAAAACGAGCATTTTTGGCCAAGTTATGACCATTTTCGTATTTATGCAAATGAGGCTTGCAAAAGTACAACTGGGCGTGTTGAAAAGTAAAAGTACAACTGGGCGTGTATTATGTGCGTACATCGGGGCGTGTTTACTACTTTTACTAGCTGGGCGTTGTGTATAGAAGTGTCATCCACTTCTCTTCACAACGCCCAGCTTCTGGCAGTGCAGCACTGTGACGTCACTCACAGGTCCTGCATCGTGTCGGCACCAGAGGCTACAGATGATTCTGCAGCAGCATCGGCGTTTGCAGGTAAGTCGATGTAGCTACTTACCTGCAAATGCTGATGCTGCTGCAGAATCAAGTGTAGCCTCTGGTGCCGACACGATGCAGGACCTGTGAGTGACGTCACAGTGCTGCACTGCCAGAAGCTGGGCGTTGTGAAGAGAAGTGGATGACACTTCTATACACAACGCCCAGCTAGTAATAGTAGTAAACACGCCCCGATGTACGCACATAATACACGCCCAGTTGTACTTTTACTTTTCAACACGCCCAGTTGTACTTTTGCAAGCCTCATTTGCATAAATACGAAAATGGTCATAACTTGGCCAAAAATGCTCGTTTTTAAAAATAAAAACGTTACTGTAATCTACATTGCAGCGCCTATCTGCTGCAATAGCAGATAGGGGCTGCAAAATCTGGTGACAGAGCCTCTTTAATGTAAATGTTTATTCTGCCTCTAATCAGTACTGTAGTCACTGTATGATCTGCAGCATGATAATAGTTGGTATGTATTTTTTGTGAAACAGCATCTCCCAGCATATCCTCACCATTGTTCAAGCCATGCTGGGAGCTGTAGTTTTAACCGGTACAAACCTATACGGCAGGGGTTACATGAAATTGAGCTGTATTTGTTCTGGTGTTGTATATATGTACTGATCTTGGTTCTGATGCTGTATGTAAGTACTGAGCTTTGTTCTGGTGCTCTATATACGTATTAGATTGGTTTTCGTGCTGTATATATGTAATGAGCTTTGTTCTGGGGCTGTATATATGTACTGAGCCTGGTTATGGTGCTGTATATATGTACTGAGCTTGGTTCTAGTGCTATATGTAAGTACTGAGCTTTGTTCTGGTGCTCTATATACGTATTCGATTGGTTTTGGTGCTGTATACATGTAATGAGCTTTGTTCTGGGGCTGTATATATGTACTGAGCTTGGTTCTGGTGTTGTATATATGTACTGAGCTTGGTTATAGTGCTGTATTTATGTACTGAGGTTGGTTCTGGTGCTGTATTTATGTACTGAGGTTGTTCTGGTGTTGTATATATGTACTGCACTTGGTTCTGGTGCTGTATATATGTACTGAGCTTGGTTCTAGTGCTGTAAATATGTACTGAGCTTTGTTCTGGTGCTGTATATATGTCAGAGCTTGGTTCTAATGCTGTATTTATGTACTGAGCTTGGTTGTGGTACTGTATATATGTCAAAGCTTGGTTCTGGATCTGTAATTATATAGGATATATTTATAATAACAAAATTGCAGGGCAGATGGAATTGTTCTCAACTCATTGTATATTTAATGGGAACCTGTCTGGTAGTTTTAACCCCTTGAACCTCCACTATGCGGTAAAACATGAACTGACAATATTTCGAAACATTCCCTTGCAGCAAAATCTTTAAAATCCACTTTTAAAACGGCACACACTATATGCTAATTACTCATTAGAGGGTCATGGGGCGGTGCCACTATCCTGAAGAGTCACATAGTCCTGCCTCCAAACCCACCTTTCCATGTTTAAGTGACATCTCCCTGGCTGATACAACTTTCTCGGATGCGCCATCGCCTTGTGGCACTATGCACAAGGGGGGCTGTGTGGCACTATACACAAGGGGGATCTGTGTGGCACTATACACATGGGGGAACTGTATGGCACTATTTACAAGGGGGGGGGGCTGTGGCTCCATCTACAGGGGGCTGTGTGGCACTATACACAAGGGGGAGCTGTGTGCCACTATATACAAGGGAGGAGGGCTGTGTGGCACTATATACAGTGGGAGCTGTATAGCACTATATACGGTGGGGGCTTTATGGCAATATCTACAGGGGGCTGTATGGCACTATCTACTCGGGGGAGGTGGGGGCGCTATCTACAAATGGGGTTTGACACTGTCGGGGCTGTATAGCACTGTCTACAGGGGGGCTATATGGCACATTCTACAGGGGGCACTATTTATAAGGGGGGCGACATGTGGCACCCGGGGGGCACCGGTCAAGTTTGCTATGGGGCCCAGTCTTTCCTAGTTACGCCCGTGATCACTGCCACAATAAGACAGAACTTACCATTATGTCAAAAGTAACCAAACTGTCACATCGACCCCCTAAAGTAGGTGGAGCAAGCAGGCAGTCAATACCGTATGCTATTCCTCCATTAAAGGCAAGCTGACGTTGGATAATCTTGCACTGTCTATTGTCTAGAAGAATGTCTCCCTAGAAAAGAAAAAAAAGTGTATTACTATCTAAATTTCTTGTAGGTGTTAGGAGAATGAAGGGCTTTCATTAATTACCTGGACACACACACACACACACACACACACACACACACATACAGGTGGGGCGGATACACTACGTAATAGCACTCAGCGTATCCGTCCTGTCTGCCGTAGGGAATTCCGGACGAAAAAGCGCACCAAATTGTGGTGCAGTTTTTCACCCGGAATGTCAGCTGCGAGAAACTGCAGCATTAAAGCCGGCCTGTGATTGGCTGCGGTCACATGGGATGAAGCGTCATCCCAGGAGAATGACACACAGACTCCTAGGTAAGTAAAAAAAATTTTTTGTTTTCTGAGTTCTGTTTTTTGCGGCGGGATCGCTGCAAAAACGCTGCAAAAAAATAAACTGCTATTTGATGCAGGATTTACATCCCCATTGAATTCAATTGGGAAATCCTGCAACATATAAGCAACGTTTACGTAAAGACAAATGACATGCTGCGGAATGAATGAATTTCCGCACCGCAGGTCAATTTCTGGGCGGTATTTCCACTCAGTGTTTACGCAGCGTGTGGATGAGATGTGTTTTACCTCATCCACTTTGCTGCTACTGTATTTGCTGCGGATTTTCCGCAACGACTTCCGTTGCGGATGTCCGCAGTATTTACGCAACATGTGAACTGGCCTTTACAGTATGTGTATCAGAGATGTGTCTTCTAACGAGCTGTGCACCTGTGTGTCTATCACGTGACCATGGACAGAATTTTATCCACTGGAAGTAAACAATGAATGTTCCTACTGAATAACAACAAGCAGAGATCTTGAAAAGCTTAAGAATTAATACAGAAATCATATTGAAAAATTGTATAACATTTTTGATTTGACAAAAAATTACATTAATTTTCTGAAACTGGACAACCCCTTTAAGCTAGGGTTACACTGCCTCCTTTGTGATTGGCTGGGACCTTGTGGACATGTTAGCTCATGACTGATCTTACAGGCGACCTGTATTAAGCCGCATAAAATGTGTGACTGGGTGCATTTGTACAGCTTGTGATGTCGTCCTTTCAGCCAGAATGTGCATCTGTAGTGGTCATCTTTCCCTAGCCTTAAAGAGGCTCTGTCACCAGTTTATAACTGCTCTATCTCCTACCTAATCTAATAGGCGCTTTAATGTAGATAACAACAGTTGTTTGTTTGTTTGTTTGTTTGTTTGTTTGTTTTGAATGATTTTTTTTTATTTTTGAGCAAGTTATGATCATTTTTAGTTTGATGCTAATTTGTTATAAATGCCCAACTGGGCGTTTTTTTACTTTTCACCAAGTGGTTGTAAGGAAATGTGTATGACGCTGACCAATCAGCGTCATACACTTCTCTTCATTCATGCCCAGCTTGTTTAACAGCACAGCGTGATCTCACGAGATCACGCTGTGACGGAACTTCCTCCTGCAGGTCCTTCACCGGAGCGACGGGGGAGTCAACAGACATCACCTCCAGCCGTGCCAGGACGTTTATCCGAATCTGCAGCGGCTGGAGGCGATGTCTGTTCAGTCTTCCATGGCTCCGGTGAGGGACCTGCGGGAGGAAGTCCCGTCACAGCATGATCTTGCGAGATCACGCTGTACAGTGAAACAAGTTGGGCATGAATGAGGAGAAGTGTATGATGCTGTTGGGCATTTTAAACACATTAGCATAAAACTAAAAATAATCATAACTTGGTTAAAAATAAACGTTTTGAAAAAACAAAAAAAAACTGTTATCTACATTATTAGGTTAGGTAGAAGGTAGGACAGTTATAAACTGGTGACAGAGCCTCTTTAAGTAGGTAAAGCTAAAGAGACTAGAAATAGAAAAAGGTACTGGACTATGAAATGATAATCTATAGCACAACTACAAGCTTTACATCCAATGGCGGATTAAGTGTACCATGGGCCCTGGGCTGTTGACACAACTTGGGCCCCCTCCTTCCCCCCTCACACGCAATCCAACCCCCACAACCTGCTGACACTGTACCAGTCAGTGCCACTGACCTGACGGATACAGGTTTTTGCACTAGATACAGCTGCTCTGTATTCAGGATATAAAGCAGCTGTATCTCAAAAAGTAAAAATAATTTTTAATAAAAAGTATTTAGAAAGTTGCACCAGACACTGATACACTGTTTTATTAAAGAAAAAGTAATACATAATAACAATAATAATAATTTAAAACAATTAACACCTCTCTTTAAAGTGTAACTAAACTTTTAAAATTTTTTTGACATGTCATACTGATATGTCAGAATTTTTAATGGGATGGGGGTCCGAGCACTGAGAACCCCACCGATCGCTAAAGTGAAGCGGCAGAAGCGCACGATTGAATGCTGCGCCACTGATTGGCATTCCTAGGAGTGGTGTACGTCCGTACACCGCTTGCTCGGCTTTCCGAGAAAAGCAGATCAGAAAGGAAGCGGCACAGCAGTCATCTGAGTGCTTCTGCGACTTTGTTTTAGCGATCCATGGGGGTCTCAGTGCTCGGACCCCCACCGATCAAAACTTCTGACATTTCACTATGACCTGTCAGAAGTTTTTTTAGAAGTTTAGTTTCACTTTAAAGGGATTTTCCCGTGAGGGAAATGTATGACATATCCTGTGGATCCTGTCAGATAGATGTGAGTGCCACCTCTGGGACCCGCACCTATCTCTAGAACCGGGTCCCCTAAACCCTGTTCTACCTCTTTCTGCTATCGCTGCCTCCCGGCCACTTCCTGACTTCATGGACTTTCTGTAACTTTCATTCAGTTCTTTGGAACTTACGGAAACAGCGTAGCTCAGCAAGCTACGCTGTTTTCGTAACTCACGACCATGTAATCAGGATGGGGCCGGGAGGCAGCGAGAGCAGAAACAGGTAGTAAGGGGATTAGGGGGCCCCGTTCTAGAGATAGGTGCGGATCCCAGAGGTGGGGCCTACATCTAGCTGACATTTATGACAAATTATGTGGTCCTGTGGATATGTCATAAATTTCTCTCATGGGAAAACTGAGGGCTGTATGGGGGGATTATATTGCAAGGGGAGGTGATGTTGTCTGACTGCTGGGGTCTCTATAGGGAGGTCTTTGTGTCTGATTCTGACATCTCTGTGGGGGGTAGCCCCCCCATAGAGCCCATCGCTCAGACCCCCCTATACAGCCCCCAGAAGTTAGTCGCTCAGACCCCCCAGCAGTCAGACAATTTGACTTACCCTTGTAATATATTCGGAACTAGTGAGGGCTTTATGGGAAGGGATTATACTAAATGGGGGAGGGGGGGGGGTCTAACCATCTAAGTGACTCCAGAGGACTCCATGAAGGGGGGAATGACCCCCCATCCCATCCCCCATAGAGCCCTCAGTATTTCAGTATTTATTATACATCAGGGGGGGTTGAGCGTGTAACTGACTGCTGAGTGTCTATGGGGGGAAATTACATAGAGTTACAGGCTCAACCCCCCTGCTGTATAATAAATACTGAAATGCTGAGGGCTCTATGGGGTGAGTATTCCCCCCTTCATAGAGTCTTCTGCAGTGACTTAGATGGAAATCTCTCAACCCCCCCCTTGCTGTATAATCTATCCCCCTTTAGCGTCTACCGTTGGTGCTTGTGGCAGGCTGGCAGGAGACGAACATGAAGACTTACCTTCTTCCTCGTCGCTCGATCACCGCCCTTCTCGTCCGTTCCTCACTGGCAGCGTCAAAGAGGGGCGTGTTCTACCACGACTAGCAGACGCACGTCTGCTAGTCCTATCCAGCTATTGCTATCCATCCTCTCCTCCTCATCAGCACTGCGCTGGCGGCTCCATTCTGTTGCAGTCCGCCCACCCGCCCCTCCCTCTCTCTCTCCCCCTCCCTCTCAACGGCCATTATCGGCGCTACCACGCCGTGAGTCTTTAAGTGATTTTTACAATGATGTGCGGTTCGGGCTGCCATGGGCCCCCTCAGAGCCTTGGGCCCCGGGCGGCCGCCCGAACCTCCCATATGATAATCCGCCACTGTTTACATCACAGTAAAGCACTTGTGCCCCATCCCTTTACCAGCTCCCCTCCTATCTCCACATAAATCTGTGACCATCTGACCTTTCTATTCTTCTCACTTTTCTTTATTGTGATTTTTAGTATTTTATGTCAATTTACATTATGTTGATAGAATTATATGAAAATAAAATGTCATCTACTTACAATAGAAGAATCATCTGCACATTTTGCACTAAGGTCAGAGCCCTGTAGTGTCTTTATCGATCCTCTAATGAGAAGATCATAAGCTTCAATCTGTAATTAGAAAAAATACATCTTAAATGCAACTGACGGGAAAACAGAACAGTGTCTAAAGCATTGAGTTTGTCTTTTAGTGTCAAGGTTCGTAGAATGAGTCTGCTGATTTTGAGCCTTTTATCAGAGGGTCATGTACTGTATCATAAGGTTTTCGTTTAATTACTGTACAGAGGAATTTAAGTTACCTGAACTAAATAGCTATTTTCATGACAAAAATTTATGATATATCTCAAGGATATATCATCACTTCATGGTTGGCAAAGTTGGGAACCCTATCATAAGCTAAACGAAGAGTCAGAATTTCCCTCAGCTTTTTCCGAGCACAGCAACGCTCCTGTTCACCCACTTTGTAAAACTGTAATGGCTTCCTCTTTCTGAGGATTGGTAGGGGTCCTGGCAGTCTCACCCCAACTGATCAGGAAGTGATACTGTGACTTCTTATCATGGGAATACCACATAAAGTGTTTTACACAGCAGAAAAATTCTTGCTGTGGTATTCTCAGAATTTATAGTTTAGGTTTAACTAATAGCTGCAGATGGTGACGACTGAATATGTGATAACAATATATATCTATATTAGAGTATACTTAAAAGGGTATTACCCTCTTAGAGCTCTATGACATATCCACCAGGAATATATCATAAATGTCTGAAAGATGCGGGTCCCAGCTCTGAGTATAGATGGAGCGCGGCTATCTACATTTTGTTCTATGGGAGTTAGCAAAACAGCCTAGCAAGTGTGCCTCACCAGGTGGGATGAGTGTCGGGGGACTATACTGGTCAGCCATAACATTAAAACCACCTGCCTAATTTAGTCTACTACTGTACATGACTACACAGTCCCATACACAGAAAACACAGAAGACTGCAAAAACTGGCACCTTCATATCATAGTCAGCATCAACTTTTTCAGCAATTTGTCATACAGTAGCTCTTTTGTGTGACTGGACCAGACAAGCTAGCCTTCGAGCCCCACGCCCATCAATGAGCCTTGGGCACTCCTGACTCTGTCCTTTTTTGACCACTTTTGGTAGGTACTAACCACTGCATACCAGGAACACCCCACAAAACCTACCGTTTTGGGTTGTTCTGACCAAGTCATCTAGCCATAACAATTTGGCCCTTTGGTAAAGTCTCAGATCCTTAATATTGTCTGTCTGTATGTCTGTCTGTCTGTCTGTCTGTCTGTCTGTCTGTCTGTCTGTCTGTCTGTCTGTCTGTCTGTCTATCTATCTATCTATCTATCTATCTATCTATCTATCTATCTATCTATCTATCTATCTGTGTTGTTAAACATGCTCGATGGTCTTGCAATTAAAAATGGTGTTGCCATGTAAACTGTCTAGTAGCATGCATAATGATGACTGTAACGATAATTTCGACTTCATCGCAATTTCGAATAATCGCCACAAGTAAAGACTGGTTGTTTATATCTCCTATCATGAATTAGTCGAACAAGCGGTCGAATCGCTGAGTTGTATGTATTATCAAAGCAGGTTTGCCCACCGTTAAACTATGTCCATTCTTCTACCTATTTGTGTGTGAATAGCATTTATTTTATGGTCACAATTATTTCTCTCCTCTGACAGTGTACTCAATGTGTAACTCCACTATTTCATACCTGACATTGTTTTTGATATATCCATTTTAAAGAGGACCTGTCACCTTTCCTGACATTTCTATTTTAGTTTATACTTGTATTTTCCATGCAATAACAATTCAGGAACATATTTGCTTAGAACTGTGCCATTCCTCTGTTATTACTCCTAGAAAGAGATGGACACACCCCTTTGTCAAGTGAGATGGTAACACCCAGTTGACAATTTATTCATACATTTCTAGGAGTAATAATAGAGGAACCGCACAATGTAGAGTACTAAGAAAAGATGCCCCAGAATTATAATTTCATGGGGAATACAATCATTTTCCAAAACAGACTTGTCAGGAGAGGTGGCAGGTCATTTTTAAAAAGTCTATAGCTTCTATATATTTTAATTAAAAGCAGAGTCTGTACCGATGCATTTAAAATGGTGAAGACACATTAATATATTTACATAATGAATGTGTGTCTTACCTTGGCATCTCTAATAATGTGATACTTTAAATATTGTGTAAGTTTGTCTTTGTTCTGAATATTATATAGAAAATCACTTTGCTCCGTGGGTAACATTTTAATAGCTTGGTCCGATGGCAGTAACACAGTGATCGGTTGATGTATTGGATCATCTATGAATTTCAAAAGATCTGCATCCTGCCAGTTAAATCAGAAAAAAGACCAGAAAAAAATCTTTAGAATTGCATGGGCTTGCAAAGCTATAAATATTGAGACAATATGCAATTAAACATTTATCTATACAGTTTTCACATTTTCTGAATATTAAAGGGGTTTTCCCATCAGGGACATTTATGACATATCCATAGGATATGTCATAAATGTCAAATAGACGTGGGTCCCACCTCTGGGACATGCACCTAATATCTCGGACGGGGCCCCCTAAACCCAGCGTGTGATTTCCAACCATAAGGAAGAAAACAGCGTAGTTCGCTGAGCTGCGCTGTTTCCATAACTCCCATAGTAGTAAATGGCAGTTACGGAAGCAGCGTAGCATGCGAGCGATGATCTTTCCGTAACTACCATTCAGTTCTACGGGACTTACGGAAACAACGTAGCTCAGCTGTTTTCTTCTTCATGGTCGGGAATCAAATGCGTCAGCCAAAACGCTGAGAGGTAGAACAGGGTTTACGGGGCCCCGTTCTAGAGACAGGTGCGGGTCCCGCATCTATCTGACATTTATGACATATCCTGTGGATATGTCATAAATGTCTCTGATGGGAAAATTCCTTTAAACATGGAACCTTTACTTGCAAAATGAAAATCATATTCCAATTCTAAATCTAGCTCACAAACATTTTAGTGAACCATAAAGAGTCAAACCTTTTAAAGGTGCTTGTCCACTTTAATAATAAAATGTAAATGTGCTTATTAATGTTCCTGAATTTGATAGAGCACCAGCTTTTGCTGCAGTGATGTTCTTTTTACTGTAACATGGGACAGGAGTCACAATTATAGTCTGCCATTTTGGAGATTATGGAGAACTGCCTTTGGTCACTGTCACCCACCAGTATACAATTATACACATATTTCCCTGCTTGCTCCTGCTCTTCTCCTCATATCTGTCAATCTATTGTATTTTAAACTGGCTATATGCATTACATTTTGGTGGGATTGGCCGATGTTGTAATCTGTATGAGGACAGTTGACACAATGTAACATGTCTGATCCGATCATTAATATAAATATAGTAAGACTTGGAGTTTTTAAATAAAAGTTAGCATCTTAATAGTGCACCTGAAAGTGCATCTCTACAATATATATTATGATAGCTCAATATAGTGTTTCTGTTGGTAGCCAACCTTCTCTTCAGTGTGCAGTAGAAATAAAGGACAGTAGTTTGTTATATTGTCTATTTTCTAATTAATAAAATATGTAAATTCCAAAAATTAAATCTTGTTATAATTATATGTTTACACACCATAGAGATGTAGCAATCTTTAACTTAGGCCCCATGCACACAAACTTATTTTTTTCCTCCCGTAAATACGGGTCCTTTGTCACACGTATTCGACCCGTATTTACGTACCCGTTTTCTCTGCACTAATCGGCAGCTCCTTCTCTCTATCAGTGCTGGATAGAGAGAAGGGGCAGCCCTTTCGGGCAGAGTTTCCGCAGCGACTGAAAGTAAAAGAAGTTCATACGTACCCCGGCCGTTGTCTTGGTGACGCGTCCCTCTTTTGACATCCAGGCCGACCTCCCTGGATGACGCGGCAGTCCATGTGACCACTGCAGCCTGTGATTGGCCTGTGATTGGCTGCAGCGTCATCCCGGGAGGCCGGACTGGAGGAAGAAGCAGGTTGTTCTGGGTAAGTTAACTTTTAATACTATTAACTCCAGCAGTAGTCACTGTCCTGGGTGCTGAAAGAGTTACTGCCGGTCAGTTAACTCTTTCAGCACCCTGGACAGTGACTATCCCCTGACGTTGCCTAGCAACGCTCCCGTAATTACGGGTGCACACACGTAGCCACCCATAATTACGGGAGCCCCATAGACTTCTATGGGCCTGCTCGTGCCGTAATTACGGCCTGAAATAGAAGATGTTCCATATTTTTCAACGGCCCAGGCACCTTCCCGTAAGCAAACGGGAAGGTACCCGTGACCAATAGAAGTCTATGGGCCTGTAATTACGGGCCGTAATTATGGGCGTTTTTACATTCGTGTGCATGGGGCCTTAGAGTGTTAAATACACTGTGACAAGAAACTTTGAGTTTTTCAATGACTATTGCTGAGTTAAGTGATAAGTTATCACACTGCAGCGAGTTATCAGGGTAAAGTTAAAGATTGCTATATCTATATGGTTATGTATTCAGCTCAAAAGTTTATTTACCTGAACTTATGACATTATATGTATGGACAGTATCTGGTTAGTAATCTGTTACACTGCAGGTGGTGGAGATATTATTACTATAAAACACATTTTTGACATGTTCTGTTTCGTCATCAGAAAATACGATTTTGTTTTGCTCAAACCATTATAAAGGATATTTTAAAGGGACAATAGTATTTTTACAATTTAATTGGGATCTGAGTCTGTTAGGGATTACGGAGAATAACAAAGCAGAAATGTATTCAGTAGTTTACCTGTAGTAATTTATACATTGTACTGTATCCATTTGTATCTGCAATATTTTTTAAATTATCCTGAGGAAAAACAAACAGAATTATTAAAAATAAGTAGAATGTAAGGAAAAGTATAACTGGTGGAACAGTTTTGTTTGTTTTGTTGGCATTGGCCACATACTGCCCTACATATATAATTTAAGAACATTCTGTATACCTTAAAGGGGTTGTCTCATGAAGACAACCTCTTTCCATGTGCACTATTAGGACCGCCCTCTATCATCCTGAGTGGAGAACTGCTCACAAAGAGATTGTGACGGTTTAGACAGCACCAGGTAATGGTGGGTGCACGAGTAGGGACCCAATCCAACAATACTATCAACAAAGTACTCAGCACACCAATCTGGAGTGAAATTCTTATTTTTTTATTTTAATTTTGCCAGTGTATATGTGCTCACAAAGACATGCTCTTGCTCTGGCGGACCCAGCCTATTCAAATATTACATAATGGGCCATCTATTTCAATTTCCGGCATGTAGTATTATATTTCTCCTGCAGAGGTCCAGCATGTAGAAGACAAATTTAGATAAATAACCCATGGGTGTACATAGAGTACAAGTAGCACCATAGCAACATAAGAAAGGGCCCTCTCTTTGCTTGCTTATGTCATCACACCCCACCATCCCGGGACTGGAGTTTTCAGAACTTGTCATCTCCTCCTCCATCCTTATTCCATATATTGTAAGAGAGAATGGTGACATGACAGCTATTTGTATAAAAACCACAGTTCTGACCCCTATAAAGATATATTATGACATTATAGTAGAAATTCATTTTAGTAAAGGTGTAGTACACTTGATGGGGCTAACAATGGAGGATTAGGCCCATCCAGAGTTTTGCTCTGGGGCCCTATGTTGTAGTCCTCCTGTCTGAAACATCTCCTGGTAGAATATTATTTAACCACATACAGTAGCATCTGGAGAAAAAATAATAACCATTCCCATGTCTATAAAGCTATGGGTGCTCTTTACATGTAAATATTTGTGAATACTATAATTAGCTATTCTATACATCCTAGGTAAGGATTAAAGCTTACCTAACTTTTCAGGTTACTTTTCAGAATAAGCTGTCATATGTGTGTACATGAGGAATAACACTATTTCTGGCCATTATATGACTTGTTTATGCCATATTTAGAAAGCTATCCCCTCTGCAGGCTCTAATTCTCAGTAGTATCTGAGCTAGTAAGTGATGCCTAACTGCTATGACGTCTTCTATACACTGCACACAGTAATAGGAGAGCAGGTTTCTCCTTTTCTCTATCTATCACACATATATTGAAGCTGCAGCAGCATGGAGAACATTATACAGCAGTACAGACCAGTGTAGCTGAGAATTCAGCACTGGGGTGACATAGAAATCTTACCAGCAGCGTGTCTATGTGTTTCTCTCTGCTCCTACTTTCTCCCCCTGCTCACCCCTCCCCTGATAGACTTGTATGTAGCGTGTCTCTCTCTGCTATCTCCACCTGCTCCCCCCTTCCATCTCCATAGATTTGTATGGACAGGCAGTAAAGAGACACACCCCCACTTTATGCAGTTTGTTAATTCCGCCCTGTAACTAGGGACGAATTTTGCCTAACAGGAGGTGGTCAGCAGATTACAGGAAGGGAGATACCTAGTGGCAGTAACTTCATACAGAATTTGAATGGATAAAACAACTGAATTTTGACAGTAAGTAAATTATAAAGTTGTTTTATATCAGGTATACTATTAGATTAGCATAAGTTGTTTGAAAAGTTAGTGTCCATTTAATGTCCAACTTTGCTGATATTTCCCACATATTTACAATGGTCTGAAATACTAAGGCCAACATAATATTTAAAAACTTGCCACTTTTCCGTGAAGGTAACTGGAAGTTCAGCTACGTATTCCACATCTCTATACTTATGCACACAACATAAATACTTACCAGTGTTTTTTCAGATTTGTCTTGCATTTTCTTAGGAACAAGAACTTTATCAATGAAGTGTACAACACCATTTGTGAGGGCTAACATCGGCTCATCTGAGATTATTTTTACTTCTTCATTCAAAACAATAGTGTTCTAAAATAAAAATAAAAAGCATAACATAAAATGAAGGCGTTTTAAATTGCTACTTGAATTCCATCAACAAAGTCACTTATTATTTATTACTTGCAATTTGCAAACGTTTTAGGCCAAGGTTATGCTTTTATTTGATATCTATCTATTTTATTTAAGAGAGTTTTTTTTTATTGCTGTTAGAGACTTTTAATCTGGAAAACCTATAAAAGTTGTTCCCTGAAACATAAACCAATAGAGTTAATAATAATAAGCACAAGACTAAACCTACACTAAACCACGTGTTCAATAGGAAATATCTTTATTATAAAACAATATGTCTATATGTCGCGATGTCTATTCACAGTCCCGACACTTCGGTAAAGTTTTTGTGGGACTTAATGTGCTGTGCTGTGCTGTCATTCACAGCGTGATCTCGCGAGGTCACGCAGTGCCGTGATTAAGTCCCACACAAACTTTACCGAAGTGTCGGGAGTGTGAATAGACATCGCGTCCTGGTTGGAGGTGATGTCTATTCACGCTCAAGACACTTCAGTAAAGTTAATGTGGGAGTATGTGACAGCACAGCGTGATCTCGTGTGATCACCCTGTGCAGTGAATACAAATGGACATGAATGGAGAGAAGTGCATGACGCTGATTGGTCAGCGTCATACACTCCTCTGTACAATGCCCGCTTGGTGAAAAGTTAAAAAACGCCCAGTTGGGCATTAGGAAACTAATTAGCATAAATCTAAAATTGCTCATAAATTGCTCAAAAATTATCGTTTTTCAAAATAAAAAACACTGTTGTTATCTACATTACAGTGCAGATCAGATTATGTAGGAGATAGGGCACTTATAATATGGTGACAGAGCCTCTTTAAGAGAGTTGAGTTAGCCTCACTAAGGCCTTATTTACACGAACGTGTGCATTTTGCGCACGTTGCAGTTACGTGTGTCAACAGTGTTTGGTGCGAGTCTGCGTTATTTTTGCGCGTATGGCACCCTTATGTCACATGTTTTTGATGTTTGTAAAATGAAATGAAGGACGTGGTTTTCTCTTAATTTCTTGAGCAACTTTTACGCGAATCACGCACAGCACACGGATGTGACTTCAATGGGCGCGTGATGCGCAAAAAACGCTCAAGTATAGTACATGCAGTGAGTTTCACGCAGCGGATACAAGGCAGCGTGAAAAACACGTAATGTCTGAATGGCCCCATTGACTTACATAGGTCCGTGCAACGTGCATGATTTTCACGCGCGTATCTCGGACGTGAAATACGCTCGTGTAAATAAGGTCTAAGACTTCTTACCAATAGTCATCTTCAATAGGATCTATTTTCGCCTCCCACTTCTCTTTATTACATAATGGATGATTGATCAATATAGCATCCAGCAAGGATTTACAGAGCACAGATACAACTCCAGCTGAAAAGTCTGTGGCAGCAATCAAATCTAATTGTTCCGTCAACCAATATGTGTGTCAATTTCCTGATACCCCTTTGTTTCTACACTCTAAATAAACTGTTTGGAATTCATGTGCATCATTGCTAGCTATATAATTGGTTACCCGCTACCGTAGCTTTTAGGGTATTTGTTTTTATTAAAACTGTTGTATAATATGTATTTGTAATAATATTTCCTACTGAACATGTGAATGTGGTTTATGTTTAAGTTGGGATTTGTAGATTTAGTTTTGATCTATTTCAAGAAGGAAACAGAATGAAGTATACATTTTGATAAAGTCTATGTCCCTAAAACACATTTATGGGGTCAAAATGATGTTAAAAAGGAGTAGGCAAGTAATGGTTATAATAAAACAGGCTCCTCCCAGCAGTCATACACAGCACTTATGGGTTAGCAGACATTGCCACTGAGCCCTATTTCAGTATAACCATTATTTACCCATCAGATCCTACTCCTTTTTAACATCATTTGCCTCCTGTAGATGTGTTTTAGGGACATAGACTTTATCGAAATATATACCATATTCCCTTCATTATTGCACATCTAAATCAATGAGTGGCATGGTTTCACGTTTATATGGTCCTTGTTTTTGCATTTAATAGCTGTGCTAGAACAAATATTTGTTTAGTTGCAGAGGACATTATTCTGTAATAATAATCGCACTCATCTACATTTACATAGTTGGCTGTAATTGGGTCTGGTCAGTAACTGTGACATACATATTTTTTGTGCGCTTTTATTTTTAAACAAATTCAATAAAATAGTATTTTTATACATTATTCCATTAACTTCTTGTATGATGTTTACTCTATCTGTATGTAGAAGAAAAAAAAGTATCCGGCACACCAATTGGAGTAAAGATAATTTATTATTATTTATCTTAGATGCCAGTGGCAGAGTGCAACGTTTCGGTCTTAACGACCTTCTTCAGGCCCTAAATAATCAGAAAAGAGCAATCAAAGTAAATACATGTAACAGAAAGGGGGAGGGGATTTCTCCATATATACTTGTCATAACAATCAAGGGTAAATTTTTAATGGACTATATACGGAATACTCAAAAGAGTAACAATGGCAGGAGAAATGTAAAGCCATACAAAAGCAGGGGCAGGTAGAAACATCAAGTCACAGACTCAACATCAAGGTAATATATAGTTATTATGTATTTTTAAAGATAATGGTGGCAGTATCGTTATATAGATAACAGTGTCTGCAGATATACAGTGAAGGAAATAAGTATTTGATCCCTTGCTGATTTTGTAAGTTTGCCCACTGTCAAAGACATGAACAGTCTAGAATTTTTAGGCTAGGTTAATTTTACCAGTGAGAGATAGATTATATTTAAAAAAAAAAACAGAAAATCACATAGTCAAAATTATATATATTTATTTGCATTGTGCACAGAGAAATAAGTATTTGAACCCCTACCAACCATTAAGAGTTCAGCCTCCTCCAGACCAGTTACACGCTCCAAATCAACTTGGTGCCTGCATTAAAGACAGCTGTCTTAAATGGTCACCTGTATAAAAGACTCCTGTCCACAGACTCAATTAATCAGTCTGACTCTAACCTCTACAACATGGGCAAGACCAAAGAGCTTTCTAAGGATGTCAGGGACAAGATCATAGACCTGCGAAAGGCTGGAATGGGCTACAAAACCATAAGTAAGACGCTGGGTCAGAAGGAGACAACTGTTGGTGCAATAGTAAGAAAATGGAAGACATACAAAATGACTGTCAATCGACATCGATCTGGGGCTCCATGCAAAATCTCACCTCGTGGGGTATCCTTGATCCTTGATCCTGAGGAAGGTGAGAGCTCAGCCGAAAACTACACGGGGGGAACTTGTTAATGATCTCAAGGCAGCTGGGACCACAGTCACCAAGAAAACCATTGGTAACACATTACGCTGTAATGGATTAAAATCCTGCAGTGCCCACAAGGTCCCCCTGCTCAAGAAGGCACATGTACAGGCCCGTCTGAAGTTTGAAAATGAACATCTGGATGATTCTGAGAGTGATTGGGAGAAGGTGCTGTGGTCAGATGAGACTAAAATTGAGCTCATTGGCATTAACTCAACTCGCCGTGTTTGGAGGAAGAGAAATGCTGCCTATGACCCAAAGAACACCGTCCCCACTGTCAAGCATGGAGGTGGAAACATTATGTTTTGGGGGTGTTTCTCTGCTAAGGGCACAGGACTACTTCACTGCATCAATGGGAGAATGGATGGAGCCATGTACCGTCAAATCCTGAGTGACAACCTCCTTCCCTCCACCAGGACATTAAACATGGCTCGTGGCTGGGTCTTCCAGCATGACAATGACCCGAAACATACAGCCAAGGCAACAAAGGAGTGGCTCAAAAAGAAGCACATTAAGGTCATGGAGTGGCCTAGCCAGTCTCCAGACCTTAATCCCATCGAAAACTTATGGAGGGAGCTGAAGATCCGAGTTGCCAAGCGACAGCCTCGAAATCTTAATGATTTACAGATGATCTGCAAAGAGGAGTGGGCCAAAATTCCATCTAACATGTGTGCAAACCTCATCATCAACTACAAAAAACATCTGACTGCTGTGCTTGCCAACAAGGGTTTTGCCACCAAGTATTAAGTCTTGTTTGCCAAAGGGATCAAATACTTATTTCTCTGTGCACAATGCAAATAAATATATATAATTTTGACAATGTGATTTTCTTTTTTTTTTTTTTAGATAATCTATCTCTCACTGGTAAAATTAACCTAGCCTAAAAAATCTAGACTGTTCATGTCTTTGACAGTGGGCAAACTTACAAAATCAGCAAGGGATCAAATGCTTATTTCCTTCACTGTAGTTTAAGGAAAAAATGCAAAAATGGTAAATCATCCAGTTAATATCGGCAGCAATATCTCTATCTAATATAAGCATCCAGGTATATTTTATTCATAAGTATCATAAAGTCTGGTTATATCACACAAAGTTTTCTGACTGAACCAAACAGCACACAATCCCAACATAGTGTTTTAAAGCAGAAAAAAGCAGAAAACAAAAAGGCAGAAAAAATGACGTGTGGTGACTCCTACTGTTGAATAATACCTGAGCCGTGCTGGGGATAGTAGTACGAGCGCTTTGCTTAATAGAAGCGGCTGGCCGCTGGTAGTGGCGCTGTCTGAGAGCGTTCCATGCTCTCATTATACAGGGTTGGCCATTTATATGGATACACCTAAATAAAATGGGAATGGTTGGTGATATTAACTTCCTGTTTGTGGCACATTAGTATATGGGAGGGGGGAAACTTTTCAAGCTGGGTGTTGACCATGGCGGCCATTTTGAAGTCGGCCATTTTGTATCCAACTTTAGTTTTTTCAATGGGAAGAGGGTCATGTGACACATCAAACTTATCGAGAATTTCACAAGAAAAACAATGGTGTGCTTGGTTTTAACGTTACTTTATTCTTTCATGAGTTATTTACAAGCTTCTCTTTGTTTACAGCCATTGACATGTCGCGGAGGTTAACACGTGAGGAGCGGATAGAAATTGTGTTGATGTCTGGTGAACGCAGTACCCGGGTCATTGCAGCAGATTTCAATGCAAGACACCCTACGAGACCACCCATCTCCCATGCTACAGTTTGCAAACTGCTTGCCAAGTTTCGTGAAACTGGTTCAGTGTTGGATTTGCCCAAATGTGGACGCATGAAAACTGTCACTAATGAAGAAACATCAGTGGCTGTCCTAGCTTCATTCAGCAAGAGCCCACAGCGTAGCACTCGCCGCATGTCACTGGAGAGTGGCATCAGTCGAACATCCCTTCGGCGGATATTAGCTACTCACAAATGGCACCCTTACAAACTCCAGCTGCTGCAGCATCTCAGCGAGGATGACCCAGATCGGTGCACTGAATTTGCAGAATGGGCAAAACAAAAATTGGAACAGGATGCTCAGTTTACATAGAACATTTTGTTCAGTGATGAGGCAAACTTTTATGTGAATGGTGAAGTTAACAAACAAAACCACCGCTATTGGTCTGACACTAACCCACATTGGATAGATCCCTCCAAGACTGTTGTAACACAAAAATTGATGGTATGGTGTGGTATATGGGGTACAAAGATAGTGGGGCCATTCTTCATCAATGGAAACCTCAAGGCCACGGGATATCTGAAATTGCTACATGATGATGTGTTTCCCTCTTTATGCACTGAGGCTGGCACGTTCCCTGAGTTTTTCCAGCAAGATGGTGTACCACCACATTATGGGTGTCAGGTCCGAGCATTCCTAGATGAACAGTTTCCTGGAAAGTGGATTGGTCGTCGTGGGCCAGTTGAATGGCCCCCTAGGTCTCCCGATCTGACCCCCTTAGACTTTTATCTTTGGGGTCATCTGAAGGCAATTGTCTATGCTGTGAAGATACGAGATGTGCAGCAACTGAAACTACAGATACTGGAAGCCTGTGCTAGCATTTCTTCTGCGGTGTTGCTATCAGTGTGTGAAGAGTGGGAGAAGAGGGTTGCATTGACAATCCAACACAATGGGCAGCACTTTGAACACATTTTATAAGTGGTCAGAAACTTGTAAATAACTCATGAAAGAATAAAGTAACGTTAAAACCAAGCACACCGTTGTTTTTCTTGTGAAATTCTCGATAAGTTTGATGTGTCACATGACCCTCTTCCCATTGAAAAAACTAAAGTTGGATACAAAATGGCCGACTTCAAAATGGCCACCATGGTCAACACCCAGCTTGAAAAGTTTCCCCCTCCCATATACTAATGTGCCACAAACTGGAAGTTAATATCACCAACCATTCCTATTTTTTTTAGGTGTATCCATATAAATGGCCCACCCTGTATAATGCGGCCACAAGTCTGACGTTGGTCAGGTGTGGGTTGTGATGACGTCAATCCTGACGTCTGAGTGTCCTACAGGCAGGCGTATCTATGTTGATCGCAAGTAGGGGGCGTTGCCGGCAGAGGATATGTTCATAGATTTTGGAGAAACCGTAAGTGGGCCGGTATTATGACTACTGCGATATTTACTCAGGGTCAAAAAATGGTGGAAGAGATATGGAGTAATTCTGTAGCGTATTAAGCTTAATACAGCGGGATGGGTTGGACCGGGTATATAGCGGGGGCGTGTCCAGTACCGCACTATATACTGTAGGATGTTTGTGAAGGCCTTTTGTTTTCTGCTTTTTTTCTGCTTTAAAACACTATGTTGGGATTGTGTGCACTTTGGTTCAGTCAGAAAACTTTGTGTGATATAACCAGAGTTTATGATACTTAAAATGTACCTGGATGCTTATATTAGATAGACATCTTGCTGCCGATATTAACTGGATGAGTTACCATTTTTGCATTTTTTCCTTAACCTGTATCTGCAGACACCATTATCTATATAACGATACTGCCACCATCATCTTTAATAAATACATAATAACTATATATTACCTTGATGTTGAGTCTGTGACTATCTACCTGCCCCTGCTTTTGTATGGCTTTACTTTTCTCCTGCCATTGTTACTCTTTTGAGTATTCTGTATATAGTCCATTAAAAATGTACACTTGATCGTTATGACAAGTATATATGGAGAAATCCCCTCCCCCTTTCTGTTATATGTATTTACTTAGATTGCTCTTTTCTCATTATTTTAGTGCCTGAAGAAGGTCGTTAAGACCAAAACGTTGCACTCTGCCACTGGCATCTAAGATAAATAATAATAAATAATCTTTACTCCAATTGGTGTGCCGGATACTGTTTTCTTATTCAGAATTGGGTTGGGCCCCCATCCGTGCACCCCCTCCTCCAGAGCTGGTGCTATCTGAACCTTCACACATCTATCTGTATGTATGTTTGTTGCTTTGATTTCCGAGTGAAATTTAATACTAATCGTAACCCATGCAATTGGTCCTATTAACTGTGTGTATAATTTATAGGGTAAAATAGTTGTTTTACATTATTGGAATATTATATAGCATTAAGTCTGGGGCTAGACATATACTAGAACCCAATGCACCTAAAAATTGTCTTAAGTCTTTACTAACATTATGGGTTGTTTCCAATTGATGATGAACCAGACCAATAAAAAATCATAGAGTGGTCTTCAGCTGGCCATAGACATGATATTTTTACCAGTTGGCACACGCACAAACAATTGGTTATTAGACCACATTATAAATATTTACATCTATTAATCTAAGATCATCAAATGCAGTAGGCAGAAGAAAAAAAAAGAAACTACGATATGACGTCCATGTGAGGCGTGCTGCTTTTATTGTTATGAAAAATCACTGCTTTTATTTTAACTGTTCATCTGAAGTTGCGGAGTTACACTATGTTTGGGCCATTTAAACTTTGTGGCAGCGAGAGGCTATATTGCAGAACGGAAGCATTCGGGGAGATTTAGTTGTCTTTTGTTCTGAACAGAACAAATACACGTGGCAGGTTTGGCCTGAAAAACATATTTCTCTGCACTGCCAGAATAAGTAAGATCACTTATACCTTTACTACAAGCTGGAGTTGAAGGGAGGACAGTCCCTAAGGTGGATTGTTTTGCGGTGTATTAGTGGACTGGGATCAGAGGACCTCTTTTGCTTTTGAGAAAAAAAAAGAAAAACCTGTATAGCATCTAATACCCATCTTAATTCGCCAATTGTAGCTTATATTTCTGGTTATGGCGGATTACCAACCAAAAACATTCATCATGATTGATGACAATTTGTTCAGATTGTTCAGTCATTTGTATGAAAGAACTTGGCTGATAATTGGGAAAAAAACATCTGATCTGCCTATCATTTTTGTCTTGTCTATGGCCAGTTTTACTGTCTGCCGGTCTACATTATTTTTCCCATCATTAACCTTGGAAGTCTCACTTTTGGAAACAGTAGCATTATACAATTTGTAAATGTTCATACATATAAACATCTATACTTAAAACGTACGTAAGCAGTACCTTGGAGACTGATATTTTCACTGTGTCACCCTGTAGTGAGGTCAGCGATGTAATTGATGAGAGGTCATCTCCAGTGAGTTGTGTGCAGGTTACAATGTGATACAAGAGAACCTGCTCCATCATACCTTTAGTTGTCCATTCTTTAGTCTGCACAAAAGGACAATATTTGTAATTTGTCTGGGTGTTAGAGAACTGTAAGGCCTCATGCCCACTTCAGTTTTTTCCTTCAGGGCGCTATCCGTTGTCACGGATAGCACCCTGAACCCATTAATTTCAATGTGGCCATGCACACTTCCATTGTTTTAACGGAGCTGTGCGGCCGTTCCATCAAAACTAGTGTAGGTCCTACTCCTGCCCGTTTTTGACGGAACAGTCTCGACCGTTGCATTGAATTTGGTCCATGAAACAACGGGCTGCACATCCGTGTGCAGCCTGTGTGTGACGGGACCATTATTAACGGCCATACAACGGCCGATGGAAGTGTGCATGAGGCCTAAAGCTGTAAAAAAAAACAAAAAAAAAACATAGATCACCCTTCCCTTACCCGAGGATCATTTTTCAGGGCATCATTGCTTGGCACAAAAACTGTAAATGGGCCAGATCCAGACAGCTCATCAATAAGATTTGACTACAAAAAAACACAACAATATGATAAGATCTCTACGATTGTTATTATATAAAGTTCGGTAAACAAATGGTCAAAGGGGTTTTCCCATGAGAGACATTTATGACATATCCACAGGATATGTCATAAATGTCAGATAGATGAAGCTCCCACCTCTGGGACCCGCACCTATCTCTAGAACAGGGCCCCCTAAACCCTGTTATGCCACTCTGTGTTGCGGCTGAATCAGGTGAATTCCGACCATGACTTAGAAAACAGCGTAGGTCACTGAGCTACGCTGTTTCCGTAAGTCCCATACAACTGAATGGTAGTTACGGAAACAGCGTAGCTCAGCGAGGTCTGTTGTTTTCGTAACTCACCCGACCATATAGTCAGTAAGTGGACGGGAAGGTAGAGGGAGCAGAAAAAGTTAGAATGGTGTTTTGGGGTGCCCCGTTCTAGAGATAGGTGCAGGTCCCAGAGGTGGGACCCGCATCTATCTGACATTTATGACATATCCTGTGGATATCTCATAAATGTCTCTGATGGAAAAACCAGTTTAATGTAAGAAGGGTTATTGGAAACTGTGTAACAAATAAACTTTTTTTTCCCCAAAATAGCGGCACTCTGATTCATAGGCTGTGTGGCTGTGTCTGCTATTGCAGCTCAACACATTTCACTTAAATAAAGAACAGCTGCTGTACCAGACTCAGCCAATTGACAAGAGTGATGCTGTTTTTGGAAAATAATGCAGACTTTTTTTTTCATCTCTAATAACCCCCTTTAAATTCAACTTAATAGCAGAATATAATGTCATATAGAAGTACAAACATACGTAAACCTTCTAAATAACGTTTAATATTTTTTTTCACCCGGTAATTAGCAATTAGAAATATATTTATCCAAGGAAAATGTCAGGTTCAGAACGATGGGTTACCTTTTTAATGAATTTGAGACTATATGCATTTATTTATAAATGTTCTTTATACAGTACTTGTTTAAATAGTTTGGTTCACATACAATACCTGTAATAGATAATAGAAATTTGATGTCTTCGGGTTTTTCCGTAATTCCTAAGCAGAAAAAAGGAAAGTAATAGACATTTATTATAATACTTTTTTGGGGGAATATAATTTTATGTCATATATAAGTAGGAAAATATTGTATTTAGAAAATTGCTGCAGTGTTATAGTAGTTTCACTTGATTTAGATAAAAGCAAATAAACATAGGACAGGATAACGTATTTGGGTGGCTGAATTATATCATGACCAGACAGTGATGTGTGATGTGTATGCTCACACAGGGTACATCATCTGTCATTACTGAAGGTAGGGCCACTGGTCGTGATTGCCAGGCCACCCGAAGCTGGATCCCCTGATTCCGTACTTGGTGCCCCAACTAAAGGAATGGCAGCTGAGAAGGATGCAGCTTCATTTCTTAGTTTATTGATTGGGCAATATTTTGTACCCCGTATCATTGTAATATTTGGGGACAACATGGTACACCGTGTCAATAGACAATGGAAGTGGTGTCAATAGAAGTTACTGCACAATGCGCCATCCAACCTAAGTCTTGTGTAATGATCTAATAAGTAAATAAAATCTCGAAAACCATACTACATTGCTGCGTTACCTGACCGTGTCTTTGTGCTATGATTACTACCTATCAACTCCAATCACAAGTCAGTTTATGTAATGCCACTCCCTATATAGTTAATATTTCCCCACTTGTGGTAATATGTAAGTAGAATTCTACTCTCTGGAACCACATACTCCAATAATACACTCTTTTCGGTTATTGTTTTTTTAGTCTGCTCTGTAGGCATGAGATACTGCGTTCAAGGGTGGGAAAAGCTCTTTTGGTGTCCAAGGCAGGGGTTTCAAAATGCACCTCTCTCCCCCCACTAAAACCTCGGCTGCTGAAATTCAGCATGATAGTTGTCAGATCTTCTTTCAGTTCTTATTTACAATACAGACCCTCTCTCCTCCCCATGGTACATGTGCATTTCTCAATGATGCTTTGGCTGGACCCCCAACCACATATATTACAGACGTCATTTCCCCGTCAATGTACTCAAGGGTACAATGTATCGGATCTCAGCACCTAGAGCATTAGCAGCAGTTAGCTGAATGTTTTTTAACTAGAATTTGCGCACCATCCCTCAAGAGTACCCTAGACTTCTGCCTACACCTTGTTCTTCCCCTTACTGAATTTAAAGCTAGTAGGATAAATTGGCTTGTCTATATAATAGTACCTCAAAGATGTTGCCTCTACAAGTGATTCCATCTCCGATATAAGTAGACTTGCAAGTACAGGTTCGTTCTGCTGGACCAGTATGATTGCATGTGGCATATTCACTACAACCACCATTTTTCTAAAAAAAAAAAAGAAATAAAGCATGGATTCAGGCCTCATGCACACAAACTTATTTTTGTCCTCTCGTAAATACTGGCGTAAATACGGGTCCTTGGTCACACGTATTCGACCCGTATTGCACCAGTATTTACGGACCCGTGCCCGTAAATACGGGTCCGGTGTCACCAGTATTCCAACCGTATTTACAAACCCGTTTTCCATGCAAAATTGCATTGCACTAATCGGCAGCCCCTTCTCTCTATCAGTGGTGGATAGAGAGAAGGGGCAGCCATTTCGGGCAGAGTTTCCGCAGCGGAACGCAGCGATTGTAAGTGAAAGAAGTTCAGATGTACCCCGGTCGTTGTCTTGGTGACGCTTCCCTCTTTTGACATCCAGTCCGACCTCCCTGGATGACGCGGCAGTCAGTGTGACCGCTGTAGCCTGTGATTTGCCTGTGATTGGCTGCAGCGGTCACATGGGATGAAACGTCATCCCGGGAGGCCGGACTGGAGGAAGAAGCAGGTAAGTTAACTTTTAATACTATTAACTCCAGCGGTAGTCACTGTCCCGGGTGCTGAAAGAGTTACTGCTGATCAGTTAACTCTTTCAGCACCCTGGACAGTGACTATCCCATGACATCGCCTAGCAACGCTCCCGTAATTACGGGTGCACACACGTATCCACCCGTAATTACGGGAGCCCCATAGACTTCTATGGGCCTTCCCGTGCCGTAATTACGGCCTGAAATAGGACATGTTCCATATTTTTCAACGGCCCAGGCACCTTCCCGTAAGCAAACGGGAAGGTATCCGTGGCCAATAGAAGTCTATGGGCCCGTGATTACAGGCGTTTTTACGTTCGTGTGCATGAGGCTACTGTGACATCAATATGTATTATCTCTGTTCTCTGAAATTATTGCATGCAGTATCTAGTTTTATGACTGTGTTTATTATCCATGTTCTGTGACTTCACTGCATTAATTAACGCTACACTATGATATTCATTACATCTGTACTGTGACATCACTCTGTATATTATCCCTGTACTGTGACATCAATGGGTATATTATTCTTGTATAATGATGCTGTGTTTATTATCCCTGCACTGTGACATCACTGTGTTTATTATATCTGTACAGTGACATCACGGTCTTTGTTATCCCTGTACTGTGAATTTACAGTGTGTATTATTCCGATATCTTTGTGTGCCTCATCCATGTTCCTGTGACATAACTGTAGAGGCATTCCTGTGTAGTGACATCACTGGGTGCATATCAGGGGTTTAAAGGGGTTTTCCTGGGATGTGAATTTGTTTTTGTTAAGGGCTGGAAATGAAATAAATAAACCAAAGAAGCAATACTTACATATCCTTGCCCCTGGCAATCCATCGCTGTCGCTCAGGCGGTGGTTGTTTGCATACACATAGCATGTAACCGCTGCAGCCAATTCGAGGGCTCAGCGGGACTCACTGGTGCCAAATATTATTTCTGCCATAATGTCAGAAATACAACATACGGTGGCTGAGCCCTCTGATTGGCTGCAGAGGCTACATTCTACGTGCATGTAAATGACCACTAGGAGTGCCGCCGGAGCGACAGCTGGGGCAAGGATAGGCACGTATTACTTTTTTGGTTTATTTAATTAAATTTTCCAGTCCCTAATAAAACATTTTCACATCCCGGATAACCCCTTCAAGTATATGTGTAGTTGCATTTGGGAATTAATGCCTGAAGTGGCCCAATGAAACCCTGCCACATAAGAGAATACTAGTAGTATATACTATAAATTGCAACAGATTTTGCATCAGGGCCGAGAAACTTATACCACTGTTTCCATTAATACATGGAAGCAGAAGCAATTCTAGAAAATGTTGTGGTAACACAAGTAAACAACATGATTATGGATTTTTCATACATTGCCACACAAATAGCAGAACAAGAACATGTTGCATTTTGAAAAAACTACTGCATTTCAGGGGATATTTATCAAAACTAGTGTAATGGAAAAGTGAAGCAGTCGACCATTGCAACCAATCGACCATAGCGGCTGTAGTTTTCTAATGGGCCTTCATATTTTTCAACGGCACGGGCACCTTCCCGTAAGCAAACCGGAAGGTACCCATGGCCAATAGAAGTCTATGGGCCCGTAATTGGGGCTGAATAAATTGGGGCTGAAATCTGATTGGTTGCTTTGGACACTTGCTGTACTTTTGCTGTGTACCAGTTTTGTTAAAGCTTCTATGTTTTAGAAAACAAACAGCTCTGGGCCACAGTGTGAAAATAGGATTTTGAAAAATCCCATTCACTAACATACAGTACATCATCTCACCAGAAAACAGGAGAACCATGATGTCTGAAAGGTCCTTACAAGTCTATCTGAATTAGTGTTGTGTAAGTAAAGTTTAGTCATAGTAAGTACACCTTGGCTATGTTTCTCAAGGGGACCTCAAAATAAACGTATATCAGAGTTGTTGTTATTTTCCTACATCAGATCAGTGGCTGGAGTAAAGATTATACTCCCCAGAATGTAAATCACCAGATCAAGCTCTATGCAGATGCTGAACCAGCAGATAGGTTGGGAGATTTAAGCTCTAAAGCTTGCAGTATTGTGAATGCAGCTGTGAACTGAGACAGACTGTAAAGCAAGAGCAGTACAAGATAAGTAAAAATGTTTTTACGTTACTCAACCTTTTATGTAGACTAGATCTATATGTAAACTGTAAAAGGAGAATCTATGCTTTAATACCTCAAAACAGGTCATTAAATAAATCAAGCATTATACTCACAGATAAGCATGGGTTAATAGGACTGCATTTTTTACCATCTCCACTATATCCTTCCAAACAATTACAGACAGACTATAAACAAAGAATATAAATATGGTAGACATTAGATATAATTCGACATGGGTGCACCCAATAAGTTTACAACCTTATTTCCCATGTCTTTTCCTTCATTTTACCTCCAGGAAGTATACAATCCAAAATGATTATGTAAAATTGATATGTCCATAGAGATCTACAGATTTATGCAAGAAGAATAGAGAATTTCCAAACTAGAAGAATGGGGGTAATAATAAAGCAAGAATACAAAAAACAATTGGAGGCTGTAATTAGTTTTACTAAGTATTGACTGACAGGATGCCCAAACATTTGCACATGACAAAATGTTATATTTTATTTTTCTCCACTAAATATTCTACATATGCTAAAGAAATAAACAGACAACACTTGGGTATACCTTACCTTGTCTGGACCAGTTTTAGTACACTCCGCAAATTGATCACAACCGCCATTATTCACAATGCACGGATCAATCTCTGTAGAAAAACAACACCATAGGCGCTAAAACAGCCTGGCAAAAAATTCCATCTACATGTGTATATGTAAGTGTTATGGAAATATAAACATGTATTAATATATATATATATATATATATATATATATATACACACACACACACACAGTAAATACATGTTTACATTTCCATAAAGAGCACCTTAGTATATTCTGATGAAAATGAATACATACCCATACAAACTATCCCATCTCCAGTGTAACCTGCTTTACAAACACATATCCGGTTTCCAGGAGTAGTTTTTCGACATTCTGCATTGGCTGAACATCCTCCATTGCTTACTGCACAGGCATCAATAGCTGAAATATTACACAATAAATCAACAAAGTTACACAAATGATGACATTAAGTTATAACTCATGCTTTTTTTATAAATTGCATGGGGTAAGTGAGGAATATACTGACGACAGTCATATGTGAGGATATTCCATTAGACGCTATGTTTACCTGCGCATGTGGTGCCATTTCCCTCAAATCCAGAAGAGCACTGACAGTAAGCGGTGCCATCCTCTTTCTGAAGACAGCTGAAGAAAACGATAACAATATAAGTGTCCTAGCACATCTACATGACCGTAACTTGTTGCTGATATTTTCTTTGGTATGTAATAATCTGTGATTGAATAGATAGCGACTGAAAGCCTAAAGCTCCCTGGGCTTGTAGCCTAAAACATTTATCTGCAAATTTCTGACATTTTATGTCTAATTAATATGTCTCTACTCCATTTCAGGATTGAATGTGGCTCCCGACCAGAAGTTAGATTTGAAGGTGTCTCACAAGGTACAAAAAGGGTCGGGGACTTATACTTTACAGCTAATACCTACTTCAATTCAGTGCCAACATTATAGAATTCCGTACAAATGGAAAAATTACATACATGTTACCTAGTTTTTTTATTTTATCATATTGCATTTTATCTTAAAGATCTGTGTTTATGTTATATATAATATTATAGCTGATTATAAGCCTTTCCATCATAGTTCATGTGTTTATGGTGGCAAGAATAGCATAGTCTGCAGTGCTATTCTTGTCATCAAAAGCACTGGAACCCCGACAGAAACCTGACAGGATTTGTTGGGATCTGCTTGAAGACCAATCTGGCATAGCTGTCTTGGCTCCATTAAGAACACAAACCATGACGGTCGTGTAAACGAAGCCTAACAGAGATGATCTGTAAAACAGGAGCTTTCATATACAGCTGCCCGGTGTATAACAGTGACCCAAATCATTAATTGCATCCATTTATTAATTTACTTTTCACAATAGGCAGGCAAGGCATACATACTTTGCACTAGTGTGGCAGATTTTATTGCATTTATCTTCTGTGATTGCTGAAAAGAAAATATCAAGAATTAGATAATATACATGGACTACAAGTTTTAAATGTAAAGAGTATGTTCTTCATTGAGCGCCATTTTACATTTTATATATAGATATACTCTATATATAACTGGTAATTACATTGAATTTCATATTTTGTACTCATCCTGAGTTGTACCCTATATTATAGTTCTTTCAGTTATGGGAAGCAGTCAACAAGCTTGTTGACAGACACCCCTGACAGCTTCGCTGAGATTTCATACTGCACTGGAACGGTTAATTTTCCTAAATCAAATTATTGTGGCTGTTGTAAAGAGGGCACTTTTTTTCCAGACATAACAGTGGACCCTTTGGGTTGTTATAGGATTTGGCTTAGAGCATATCTCAGGTGTTGAGTCTAAAGCTGGCCATACAGTTCAGATAGCTGTCAGCTGAATTCTCATTCAGCCAACAGCTATTCCTCCCGACCCCCATTCACGTGCAGACACGGCGTACATGTGTTCTTAATAGGGAGAAGGAGTAAAGCCACTGCTCCTCTGGCAAACAAAAGAATTGGGCATGTTGAAATCCAACACGCCCGACCCGTCTTTCCCCGACATCTGCTATCAGAGGAGAGTTTGGATAACACTATACATATTAGATGGTTGGCCAGTCAGGCCAAAATCAGCGGGTTCGGCCAACATATATCTAATGTGTATGAGCCCTTGTGATCTTTACTTTGCTTCAGGATTTTCTTCAGGTCACTGTCCCCAGAGTAATTCCCTAAAGCAGCAGCTGATTAAACCATTGTGAACTTCGGAATTGTGGACAGTCTCTGAGTTGTATGTGGCAGACAGGGCAGGCAGACTTAAATGCAAGGCAATTGCTCAGTTGCAGGAGGGGAGAACGAGGAGGGTCGTGAGAACAAGCGGAGGCACAAGGTAACACTAGCAGATGCATACACCGAGGCAGGTCACAGATAGTTAGATACCTAATTGATCAGGCAACTTCATGATGAGCTGAGCTAGAATACATAGCCAATGGTGCCTGTGACATGACCAATAGGAAATCTTTGCCCGTTAAATCTAAGTGAGTGCACCCATGCCAGCCATGACCATATGATGGCATCAGAGAGGAACAGCAGGACAAAGCATAAAAAGCAGTCATGAATCATGTGGTTATCAAAGATTACAGCTCTGAAACCTCAAGACTTGTGAATGCAGCTCTGGACAATATGTACTGGACTAAATGTATTTACAAGTTTACTTAACTTTTTGTGTAGATTATATCAGTATGTAAACTGTGAAATGTTGTTCTAAGGTATGCTTTAACAAATTAATTGCATTTAATTTCCCACATAGGTTTCTCTCAGTTATGTGTTTGTAGTAGATCTCAGATAAATATCCCATACATCACGTCTAGGTATAGACATTTTCTTGAGTTCTAAACATACAATACTTTGTGAACCAGTGTAAAAAAAGGATGAATTCAAAACATGATACAATATCCCAACATACCTTGCTAATACATTAATAACATTAGCTGTGTAATTTAATTCATATGAATCTGTTTTAGACACACAAAGCCTGGCCACTTACTAATACAGGAGCAGGTTGAAACACCACTTCTCAGCAGGATGCAGACAGACCGCCATTGCAGCATAGAGGGAGATTGCACAGGAGCATATACTGATAAAACAACCACTCACACGAATCATATTTATGGGGTGGGTGGCAGCTTAATATAGACATTGCCCAAAGATAAGTGTTCCAGTCGCAAGGTTGTGTATAATGCGCCATGCTGGCTTACAGCCTATTAGTTACGCCAATCATATTCCAACAGACGGGCTGCCCAGCACATATCAGGTGCGCTATACCAAGCACTGATACACTATTCTCCCCCAGAATTAACAAGGCCTGTCTGCATCCTGAAAAAAATGTCCATGATAAACATGAGGTATTAGTTTATATTTTGGCCAAAATACGCAAGCCCGCAACCCACGTCAAGGGTCCTCACCGACTTGCAAGTCCCTACACTGAACCGCTTCACTACCACATAAAAAATCGTCACAACAAAAAAGGGACATAAATTAATTTATGTCCCTTTTTTATTGTGAATCTGTTTTAGACATAAAAAAATTAAATAACTGAGCATAGGTAGCTAATATTGTAAAATACGTGGCACATCAGACATAAAGAATGGAATAGTGTATACAATATACTACAATACTTTTCTAGAAATGCAATATGCTGAAAGGAAGAACACTCTGAGCCCACTAGTGGACCTGTTTATCATGGTCTTTTATTGGTCAGTCATTCAATGGACCGGTAAACATGATACTGATGTTGATATGAAAACCTAGAAACATCTGTAAGCAGCAACAAGCAACTACATTTTGGACAAATAGTGTCATTCCTTAATCAGCTGCAAGTATAATATAAGATATTCTACGTACAATAATTCCATAATGAGATATATAGGAGATACAGATGTAGCCAACTTTATCTTGACTTTTAACGCATTATATACACAGTGGCAAGAAACTTTAACTTGACTTTTTCAATGATTTTCAATGGCTTTTGTTGTGTGATATCACGCTGCAGCAAGTTCTCAGTCAAGATAAACTTGGCCACATCTGTAGCTAGATAGATAGATAGATAGATAGATAGATAGATAGATAGATAGATAGATAGATAGATAGATAGATAGTGTAAAGGATCTGCCAGGCACAGCTTCGGGGTTAACGCCCATAGATAATCAGTCTGCACCTGCTTCTATGTCTGTGAGACTGACTCCATCTTCCACCACTCAGGGTGGCAGGCTTAGGAGTGGGAGAGCCTATCACAGCCTGGCCAGACGGAGCTAGCTCCCGCCCTCTGTCTATTTATACCTGCCTTTCCTGTTCCTCCTTGCTTGTGATTCTTCTTGTTTGGTTTCCTGGCCCTGCTGCAGCTTCTGAACTATTTGACCCTGCTTCATATTGACCCTGGCTTACTGACTACTCTCCTGCTCTGCGTTTGGTACCTCGTGCACTCCAGGTTTCACTCGGCTTGTTCACTACTCTCCTGCTCTGCGTTTGGTACCTCGTACACTCCTGGTTTGACTCGGCTCGTTCACCACTCTTGTTGCTCACGGTGTTGCCGTGGGCAACTGCCCCATTTCCCTTAGCTTCTGTGTACCCTTGTCTGTTTGTCTGTCGTGCACTTATTGAGCGTAGGGACCGTCGCCCAGTTGTACCCCGTCGCCTAGGGTGGGTCGTTGCAAGTAGGCAGGGACTGAGTGGCGTGTAGATTAGGGCTCACTTGTCTGTTTCCCTACCCCCATCATTATAGATAGATAGATAGATAGATAGATAGATAGATAGATAGATAGATAGATAGATAGATAGATAGATAGATAGATAGATAGATAGATAGATAGATATGTTGAGCAAGTAAGATAGAAAGAAAAGAATAAAGATATGAGATAGATAGATTAGATTACAAGAACACGAGGGAAGTATATCAATTGTAGCTGAGAAACTATATTCCCAACCTTAATACAACAGGTTTGTTGGTTCGGAGCCTGAAATACATTGGCACACAACGTGTGCTGCAATTTTTAAACTGAAATATTTCTCGATAGGAACATAAATAATATAATATTAATGGAAGTTAGTCAGTTGAACTATTTTTGTCAGCGGAAAATCATTGCCGTGTGTCTGTATTTGGCTAACAAGACTAAATGGATTTATCTGACTGAAGATGCCAGTGTGACATGATAGTCGCCAGGCTAATTCTGTTTGATCAAAGTCAACTATGCTTACTGTGTGGCTCAGCCAAGATACTCATTAAATCACCATTTCTTTGATGTTCCCTGATTCATGGAAGCAAAGGGGGAAATATTGTGCCATGTGTCTCATTCATATTAGGGAATCATTCATCATATTATACTATTCAAATAAAACATGTATCCTACACACACACGCACACACACACACACACACACACACACACACACACACACACACACACACACACACACACACACACAGGCAAACACATACACATGCAAACACAGCACATACATTCATGAATGCACCCACACACACACAGCATGCTTGGGACAAACACACACACTGCACACACACATACACACGCATTGACGCACCAACACGCTTAGATGCACCCACCCACAAAACGTACACACACACACAGACACACAGAGCATTCATGCACGCATGCGCACATCCTACTATAATATAGGGTCTTCAGATGCAGCCCTTAAATCCAGCTGAAGGCTGCACATATTATTTAAACACCATTAGTAGTAATAATGAAGCTCTCACCCCCCAAAAAACATTCCAGTACATAGATGTAAGAGGGAAGTCAGGGGCCACAGGGTGAGCACCTGGGGCTCCATGTTGCCCACGGGCCATTATTACCCTACCACTAATGTAAACAGTCCTCCAACTGGTAAACTGCAAACTGACCGATCTAAACCAATATATTGTATTTATCTCATTTGATCTTTCAGACATGTTTTGGTTATAAGTAAAACCTGAAGAAATCAGAATCTACTCCTGAGCATCTCATATTCTAATAAGGGAAATGATTTACTGGAACACACCCTAGGACCAATTTCAATAAGTGGTCCCATTCTCAATACATGGTCTGCACATCTTGAAGACCCAGCAGACCATCAAAGGATGAGACCTGAACTTACCTGTGTCACATTTAATACCTCTCCAGCCAACGTTACATTGACATGTCCCATCTCCAGGTATCCCTTCATTGCATTTTCCATTGACACAAGTACATTCTGAACACAAAAGCAAATGTGGTATTAGCATAAGAAATAGTAATGTTTGTAAGATACTACTTATTAATACTACCATATGAGTAGGACTTTAATTGTTAGAGCTATAAATTATGGAAGCCGTGATTGCTAACGTGAAAGCTAAAACGTCTTAAAGGGATTCTGCATTAAATACAAAGGTGTGTGAATACATGCAGTTTGTAGTAAATCCAATTTTTTGTGGGTATCACACACTCCCAGTTAATATACACTCTAGAGCAGGGAAAAGAGGATGAGCAGCACGATCATGCATGCAGAAGGCATTGCTGAGGAGCAAGTGCAACAAGTAACTAACTTTGGCTACACTAATATGGGGAAACTGGGGCATCTGAAATAGGAGCATGCAAAAAATTTGGAGCGGTTTCCTCTGCTCACCATATGTAACATGGTTGCAAAGAGGAATTGTGAGGCAAGTGCATGCTGATGACAGTAAGAAGCAAATTCCAAAGGGGTAAAATGAGGTCTATGGTTAATTTGTACAATTACAATGATGGTTTAGGCAGGAGCTTTGTATTATATCATACTACCAATATTAACAGGATGTATTTAGCAAAAAATGATCCATAGCATCCATGAAGAATGGTAAGCTTTGTATGGTTTCTGTTCATAAAATAGAAAAGTTTTTTTCTTTCATATAACTTTTTTCAAATTTTTCCCCATATATATCCAAATCCACAAAACAATGCGTACCTTGATCACAGCGTGTCCCATATTTTCCTTTAACACAGGTTTCACATGCTGTTCCAGTATATCCGTCTTCACACTGGCACACTCCAGTGCCATTAACACCATCCATGCATATTCCATTTCCAAAACATGGGTTTCCAGCTTTTCCAGGGCAGGATAGACACTGCTGACCAAAGAATCCTGAGCAACACTCTTTGGTCTGCACAGAAAAATAACAATAAGATTATTAATTCCTATAATACATTTCTGATGATTGTTACATAAAATTATGCCCAAAAATATGTTACCAGATCTATCTATTACATCTAATATCTATCTATCTATCTATCTATCTATCTATCTATCTATCTATCTATCTATCTATCTATCTATCTATCTATCTATCTATCTATCTATCTATCTATCTATCTATCTATCTCATATCTATCTATCTCATATCTATCTATCTCATATCTATCTATCTCATATCTATCTATCTGTCTATCTATCTATCTATCTATCTATCTATCTATCTATCTATCTATCTATCTATCTATCTATCTATCTATCTATCTATCTATCTATCTATCTATCTATCTATCATCTATCTATCTATCTCATATCTATCTATCTATCTATCTATCTATCTATCTATCTATCTATCTATCTATCTATCTATCTATCTATCTATCTATCTATCTATCTATCTATCTATCTATCTATCTATCTTTTTTTGTATCTATCTATTTATTATATTTCTTGTTCAACAGATATATATCTTGTATTTATCTATCTATCTTTTTTGTATCTATCTATTTATGATATTTCTTGCTTTACAGATATATATATATATATATATATATATATATATATATATATATATATATATATATATCTTGTATCTATCTCTCTTGTATCTATCTATTGTTTGAGGATAACACGGTACTACACAATTTTTTTTTACTGTACTTTGTATCTATCTAGTTATTATCTTTCTATGTTACTTTCTCAACTATCTATCTATCTTGTATCTATCTATTATCTTTCTATTGTACTTGCTCAACAGATCTATCCATTATCTTTTTCATTATGTAAAATATTTATAAGATATAGTATGCAGTCACAAGGTTAATTCCATACATAAAATGCTTTACTTACAACTACAGTTTTAACACAGTTGAATTGACATCCAATAAAGATGAATCTCTTCCCCAAGTTATATCTTGTGTATATACATGCCTTCTTCACACTAACCTGAAAATATAAAAGGGGTGAAAAGGTTGCAACATACTGAAAATACATTAATAATCATAAAGAAACAGGACTCACACATATGTATGTGTACTGCAATGTTCTGCCGGTGAGTTAGCATTGACATTTTTTGTATCCTTACCGTAGGTTGCATGTTTTTGTCACAGACAGGGGATAATGTGCAGTCACCACATTTGCTCTACAAAAAATATATAACAACGATTAATGCTATTTATTCATTTTACATTGTTTAAATATATATCCACTTCTGTAGAGACTTAGAAAAATAAAGTTTTTAATTTCAATCGTAAATGTTTATTTCTACTGAGATCTCTAGAGTTTTTACAGTGCTTGTCAGGTGGCACAATTTAAAGGAACACACCAGTAAAAATGATACTTTGTGTTATACCTAGTACAGGTCCTGAGGGGGTGGTACATGACACAGGGATTTAAAGATCACCAAAGAAAGAATCCGTGTGTCATGCGCTGCCCCCTCTGGTCTTTCTCTAGACATAACATCAGGTTTTCTTGGAGTGTTCCTTTAAAGTCCTTTCCAGTTTTATGTAGTTAAAGCTTAAATTTTGCATAATGAAAACTCATCCAACTTTCTAAAGGCCTGTTGACATCAGCATTGGCTTTCCGTTCCAGGGTTCCGTCGGAGGTTTCCGTCGGGTGAACCCCGCAACGGAAAGTCAAACTGAAACCACAGCTTCCGTTTCCGTCACCATTGATATCAATGGTGACGGAAACATTGCTAATGGTTTCCGTTCGTCACCATTCTGGCAGATTTCTGTTATTCTGATGGAATCAATAGCGCAGTCGACTGCGCTATTGATTCCGTCATTAGAATGGAAACCTTCCGGAATGGTGACGAACGGAAACCATTAGCAATGTTTCCGTCACCATTGATATCAATGGTGACGGAAACGGAAGCTGTGGTTTCAGTTTGACTTTCCGTTGCGGGGTTCACTCGACGGAAACCTCAGACTGAACCCCGGAACGGAAAGCCAACACTAATGTGAACAGGCCCTAATTCACTTTCCTCCCCATTTCCAAGATGTTTGTTTTAACAGGTACACGGCTCGTCACAGTGTATCAGAGCTTTCCCTTGTATTGGGCCTTGCACCTCTGGAAGGTTTTCAGCCACTAAATACACCGTAAGCAATTACTGTTTCTATTCAAACAGAGACCTTGAAAATAGTGAGGAATTAAAATACAAAGTTAAATTTATTATACAATGAATATATTTACATAAAACCAGAAAACCCTTTAATAATGAGTTAGGCACAAATGTGCATGGAGCATAAAATAAAAATAGCTCTGTTGTATGTTTTGGCACTTAGTTTGCCATTTTCATGGTGACAACGTAGCTGTTGGCATGAAATAAAGAACCCATTTTTATTTATATCAGGACCAGACAGTTATTGAGGTGACAATGAGAAAGCCCAGCTATATACATGATTCCTTTCCTTAAAATTTAGGATTAAAGAAGTTCTTTAATAGCTCATCCGTTAGTTACAAAGTAAAGTATGTTCACATTACAGAGTACAAAGAAGATTACTAATGGACAAGAACTGTATCTGGATTATATCTTCAGAGACATAAAGCGAATGACAAATACTTCCTAATATATATAAAATCAGCAAGCACGTTGCATGGTATCTTTCAACAACGTTGGCAGCCACGCCACCAGCCAAAAGTATAAAATTGACGACGAGAAAAGCAGACAGTCTGGTTGCCTAGGCAAGAGTATGGCGCCAGAATCCTCTCCTGCGAAGCAGGAGCACAGCGCAGTGCAGGAATGGACATATCATTTGTGCTACCTGTGCAGCTGCATAAGGGCCCTGCACACTAAGGTGCCCACTACTACTTCACAAGAAAACAAAAATAGTACTTTCCATTGAAAATTACATTGCACATGAGTGACTCTTACTCAGTAATGATTCTTACCCATGACTCATATTAAACTAATGGATTGGCAGATTAGTGAAGGATTTTCTGCAGAACAATGAAGTAGGTTGTCCATAACTAGCACCCCACACTCTTCAAACTTGGTGACGGAAACTGAGGGGCCCATACATTGTTCTAGCATAGGGGCCCTCTGCTGTCTCTGTTTAACCCGGGTTACAGTGTTAACATTTGTATTTCATTGATAGCAAAATGATACCACATTCAGATATGAATTATATAACAAGACCTTATATATCTTGTAGATCTCAAGTTATCATTACCATAGCAACAGTTGTATCATTCATGTCACATCTGTTCTTCTGAATTTCCAAAACTTTCCCTAATCCATGGATAACTCCTTTGTCAGTTGCCGCATTAGTGTAATTTACTGGTGCATCATTAACAAAGAGCTGGAAGACAAAAAAAAAAAGGTTTCATTTGACGTAACATTATTCGACAATGACGCAACAACACTTCACGTGTCCTGACTGTGCCTGTTTTAGTTTATACTTGTATTCTCTATGAAACAACAAATCTGGAGCATCCTCGTTGTGCCGTTCCTCTGTTAATCTTTATTATCTAACTCTGAATAAAATTAGGAATAATTTACCTTATATATTATTTAGTTTATTTAATTTATTTTTTTCTATATTCATTTAAAACATATACAGTAATTACAAAATTAGACTCTGTTCACATTTGCATAGGAGGCTCCATTAGTGGCCTCCTTCGCAGATCCGGCAGAGCTATTGTTTCCGGTAAAATCACGGACACCCTGATGGAAAGCCGATGGAACCCATTAAAGTCGGGTTCCGTTGGTCACCGGTGGTGTCCATGATGCAATGAAATCATCCTCTGATGGAGCAGAACAACTGAATGACCTATGCAGGTGTGAACCCTATTATTGAGAAAACTTTGACAATACTGACTTTATGATGCAATCCCTGACCCTGTAAGTTATGCATGTACTATATAAATTCAATGTTTGAAATGTTATCTTTTGTTTAAAATAGTTCTTTTGAACAAAAAAGTCATCTCTGACTTTACCTGGCCATTATGCATAAAAAATCCGACTTGAAATGAGGTCCCCAGCATTGTTTTCCGATGCAAGCCTTCCAGCATATCATTCTTCATTAGCTGTTGTCCTAGTATGATATGATATTTTATTGTATCTTCATCCTGAAATTGATTAGAAAACCTGTTTCAATGTTTTTATTTCTGGTCTATTGACAGTACATGGTGTACCTCCAGCCAAACATAACAAAATTGGCCTGTACTCTGAGTCCTATGGAGTAACTGTGTGCAGTCTCTCTCTTCTCCTGCCTTTAATATCTGACACAGGAAGAAGTTACTTCCTGTCACTCATATTAGTTTCTTTGGGGCTAATATCTCTGTCACCTGGTCATCAGCAGAGCCTACAAACTGTGTCTAAAAATAATCACTTCTGGATTCTTCTCCCCCCTCTGTCAACTTCTCCTGGCAATGACAACACTTCCACGGCTGTTCCACTCCCTGTGCCAGAGACATGCCTACGTTAAACGATGTGCTGTTTCATATAGTCACTACCAATAAATACACAGGTAAGCGCTTGCAAAATTTAATTCATGTAGTGTTTTAAACAAAGTGTTTGCCAATTCAAGATATGGGAATGCATAAACTTTATTCATGTACATAAGTGGTCTGGAAACTGTGGCTCTTTAGCTGTTGTGAAATAATTCCCAGTCAGAATATAAATGGGCAGCCCATTGGATTAGGGGTAAAACATTAATTTGTTTATGGAAAAAAAAATTTGTAGACCCTATGAAATTGAATGTTTTTGTTTTTTTTAGACTACTGGAAATGTGCTTTAAGTTTCTTTATACAAATGACTCTTTCTGGAATTGTAGATGAGAGATGAGGGCCTGTAAACAACTTCAAAGTGTGCCGGCTCTACTCTAGTCAAAGAATACAGACTGCCATAAACAGCACCTGTGTTCTATTGACAGCACCAGGAGGATAGCTGGAAGGTATTTAGCCTTGTCAGGGAAATTCTATGGGCTGCCCTGATTTATTTGGACACGGTATAAAGCTGTTTATCTGGACACTTGTATTCAATATTTATATGGACTCTGTATAAAACTGTTTATCTGGCTGCTATGTATTTTTCCAATGCAAGGCAAATTTTTGGGGCTCCCTATGGTAATATGTATCTGGTGCTGTTTCAGATGAAGTAGCTTAGAGGGAACAATGATCAGGCCTCTAACTGTAAAAGTTTACTCACCACAGTGGCTGGACTTTTATTACGGATAAAACTGTTGAAAGCATCATTGTGTGGTGCAAACACTGTGTACGCATCTGCAGATTCAATAAGTTTTGACAGCCGATATTCCTATGGGAAATAAAATATCTGTCATCTACAATATCCTTGCATATATTTACTTAAAAATAGTCAAGTTACTATAAAAAATTATAACAAGTATATGGATAGACAAAATATACACTCATGTTGTATATTACCCACAATTATATAGCCACGGAAGATGGAGTAGTCCGGCATCTGATCAAGCCTGGTCATCAAGTCTGGCAATTGCCCAGCAGTGAATGGATCAGGGGTTAAAACCTACAAAACAGATCGATCCCATCATGAGCTATGTTAACTTTGTTTTAAATAATCAAAAAATAGCATTAAAGTGTACACCCAGCCAACAATGAAAAATTCACCATACTTCTGACTCTTTATGTTCAATAACTGTACTCTAAAATTAAAGTACCTTGTGTTTCCGACACAGGAAGAAGTTACTTCCTGACAGTTTTATTAAAATCTTTCATCTGGTCACGTACAGTGCACACAACACATCTACCAATTTTCAGAAAGACAAAAGAGGAACAGTCCTGCAGATTCAGGGTGCAAATAAAGTGACTATCATTAACCCCTAAACCAACCCTAGGTAAACATGTGTGATGTCATTTTTGTAGAAAGTTGGCAAAGTCGGTATAATTGGGAGAATTTTGTTGTCTACCTGTGGGCACATTTAGAAACCCCCTGTTTAAAAATCCTTTTGCCCCTGATATTAATAGGCCTCATTTCTTTTTTAGCCTAAAGGTCCATGTACACGGATGTATTACAAAGCTGTTTAGACGGCTTTGTGGCTATATTGTGGCCAGTTGTAGTAATCCTTATCTTGACTCTGATAACTTAGCACACTGCAGCAAGTTACCACTTAAAGAGGCTCTGTCACCAGATTTTGCAACCCCTATCTGCTATTGCAGCAGATAGGCGCTGCAATGTAGATTACAGTAACGTTTTTATTTTTAAAAAACGAGCATTTTTGGCCAAGTTATGACCATTTTTGTAATTATGCAAATGAGGCTTGCAAAAGTCCAAGTGGGTGTGTTTAAAAGTACAAGTCCAAGTGGGTGTGTATTAGGTGCGTACATCGGGGCGTTTTTAATACTTTTACTAGCTGGGCGCTCTGATGAGAAGTAACATCCTCTTCTCTTCAGAACGCCCAGCTTGTGACAGTGCAGATCTGTGACGTCACTCACAGGTCCTGCATCGTGACGGCCACATCGGCACCAGAGGCTACAGCTGATTCTGCAGCAGCATCAGCGTTTGCAGGTAAGTCGATCTTACCTGCAAACGCTGATGCTGCTGCAGAATCAACTGTAGCCTCTGCTGCCGATGTGGCCGTCACGATGCAGGACCTGTGAGTGACGTCACAGATCTGCACTGTCACAAGCTGGGCGTTCTGAAGAGAAGAGGATGTTACTTCTCTTCACAGCGCCCAGCTAGTAAAAGTATTAAAAACGCCCCGATGTACGCACCTAATACACGCCCACTTGGACTTGTACTTTTAAACACACCCACTTGGACTTTTGCAAGCCTCATTTGCATAATTACAAAAATGGTCATAACTTGGCCAAAAATGCTCGTTTTTTAAAAATAAAAACGTTACTGTAATCTACATTGCAGCGCCTATCTGATGCAATAGCAGATAGGGGTTGCAAAATCTGGTGACAGAGCCTCTTTAAGCCATTGAAAACCATTGAAAAAATTAAAGTTTCTTGCCACTGTGAATGTAACACGTTAAAAGTCAAGTTAAAGATCGCTACATCTGTATGTGTCCCTATGATTTTCTATGTAGGCACAAGGAGTTTTTTTTTCACAGATTCATATGGAATCCATGAGAAAAAAAATTATCACATGTTCCATGCCATATTATGTCAATGCTGCTAAGAGAGAGCATGCATACGGGCCCATAGGGACTCTGTGTGCTGCTGTATTTAAAATGTACATGTATATCCTATTATATTTCATACTGTACATATAAGAGCAAGACAAACACTAGACAGTAATTCTAGTAACATTCTGTGGCAACATCATGACACGGATTTATTATCACAATTAATAGATGGAATAACATCAGGCAAATTCTGAGTTATAGGGAAATTATGTCTTGACATTGGAGTTACTCTTTAAAAGAAGGTATTTTAAGGCTTCAGTAAATGTTGTCTTATCTAAGTGTGCTAAGAAACTGGACATTTTAAAGGATTTAAGTTTGACATATATGCAGAACTGATTGGTGTTCATGGCTTTCGAAACATTCATTTACCTTGTCAATAAGATGCACCACTCCATTTGTAGCTACTATGTCACCGACAACAAAGTTAGCACCTCCGATAGTAATATTCTAAAATAAAAGAAATTATTTCCATGAAAGCTATATGGATAATAGGGAAATTTAAGGAATAAGTAAGAAATGTACCCAAATTGTACCCTTCATGGGTCAGGTTGCAAAACACATAATATGTAATCTGCGATTGTATTCTGGTGTCGCTACCAGAAGACCAGCTGTGGGTAAAAGGAGCTAAAAGCAGTGATTCATGTTGTTCACCTCAAATTTTTTGGCCTACGTTTGACGTTTACATCAGGAAAAGCTCCCCATTTAACTCAGGCTGCGATGAATGCCTAGCAGTAGCATCCGTCATCCATAGGCAAAAATGGTATCCACTTAACGAATACGTCATGAACTCTCAAAAAGGTTTTTTATTAGGTATCGGATTAACAGACAGCATTGTAGCCTATGGGTGACACATAGATCCGTCATCCATAGGCTATAATGGAATCCATTTATTTGAGAAGTCATAAAAAGCTATTAGAAAGCTCATGATGTATCCGCTTAACGGATGCATGTAACGGATGTATTCGTTTTTTTTACTGGACTGGAGTGTTATTGCATATTCTTTTTTTTTAAGCAATATTCCGTACTGACAAAGGCCATAGTAGACCCGAACTAGCTATCCATATATCTGTCGAACTGTCTATCTTCTTATAGAGTCTTGTAACTTACCCCATTTTCTTTATAAAGTTGAAGAAAATTTCTGTTAAGAGAAGTAGCTAATAAATCAGATGAGGATAAGTTCTTGATATCTTCATATCTGTAGATACCGGACAATATATGATGTCTAGAAGTAAAAACATTAAATTTAGGTAAACGAACTCTGACATAATTTGTATAAATCACAGTAGACCGTGAGATATATATATATATATATATATATATATATATATATATATTGTAAAGGGTTTGCCAGACACAGGTTCTGTGTCGACGCCCGGGGTTAATCAGCCCTCATCAGCTCCAAGGTCTCCTAGAGTGACGCAATAAGCTATCACTCAGGCTTGCAGGCTGAGGAGAGGGAGAACCTATCACAGCCTGGCCTGACGGTTCTAGCTCCCGCCCTTGGTCTATTTATACCCTCACTTGCAGCATGTTCCTTGCCTGTGGTTGTCTGGTTTCCTGGCTTTGCGATTCCTGCTATTCACCTGATTTACTGATGTTACTTATTGACCCTGACTTGCCTGACCATTCTCCTGCTCTGATTTTGCTACTACGTACTCCCCTGGTTTGATTCGGCTCGTTCACCACTGCCTTTTGCTCACGGTGTTTCCGTGGTAAACTGCCCCTACTTCCCCCTTTGCTTATGTGTGCCCTTGTCTTGTGTTGTCTGTCTTGCACTTACTGAGCGCAGGGACCGTCGACCAGTTGTACGCCGTCACTTAGGACGGGCCGTGCAAGTAGGCAGGTACTGAGTTTTGGGGAGATTAGGGCTCACCTGTCCGTCTCCCTACCCCGATTCATTACATATATAGTATCAAATTTATATGTGTTGTTAATGAACAGGTTTTTTTTTTAGAGAATTATAAATAAAAAAAAACACCCTTGCTTTCCAGACTTTGTGGGACTGTCGTTTACTAGTGCATCTTTTGTATGTATTCTTTGGTGTATCATTTTGCCACATTTTGGATTTAACTTTACACATGTTACTATTTAACATGCGTCTTATTACTAGTACCTCTGATGAAGCCAGTAACATGGCAATACACGTTGGGTCCTCGCATCCTCATTGAGCCATAGGCATAAAAACTCGATTCTTCCGGTTATCGTCAGATCTTATATTTTCTACTAACATGCTAATTTGATATTGTATTGTTATTTATACATGTTGAGCTTGCATACATGTATGTAATGTGGACATTTTGTGACATTTTATATTGCTTGTGACCTGTGGTTTGTTACTTATTTTTTCTTCCAAGATTTGTCCTTTAGCCCAACCAGGGGTTAGGACTTGGGTCATGTTTGTGCATTTTTTAATGTTTTTAATTTTTGTCTGTTTTCCGCGAAATTTTTTTTTATGCTATAATAAAGAGACTTTACTTGTATGAGTGGGGCAGTCCAGTATACGTGTGTTCTTCTTCACTTCTTATAAATAAAATAAATACGCATGACAAAAATACTGACAAGAAGAACTGATAAAAATAATTATCTACTTACTTTAGTAAGGTTGGTGCATTCTCTTTTTTCAACCAGTAAGTCTTATCCTCCTTCTTCATATTGTCAAATGCCCGTCGAGATGGGATAAACAAAGTGACATTTGAAGTTTCAGAAATTAAGGATTTTATATCGGGATCCTGAAATGGAAGCCACAGAGTCAGATTGTGTGACTGAATATGACTTTCTTCAAACATGTGGCAGTTTATCATCTTCTCTAATAAACCTTTATATTATTGTATACTCTCATCCGTTATGGTTACGGTTCTGTGCAAGCTGCGTTATATTGAAAATAAACATGGATGGTAATGAGAAATGTATAAAGTTGTTCTGAAGCTTTATTATTAATATAAACAGATAATATTATCCAATTAAAGGGGTAATATGCGGCAGACTGCTGGAAATGTTTAACAAAAAAAATTAGAGAAAACTATGAGCAGACTGGAACACTGCAAAAGTAGAGTGGTAGGCTCAGCACCCATAAAACTAAGTGTCCCTGAGATCCAAAGTTCTCTTAAGGGTCCATGCACGCAGAATTGACGCATGCACAGGCCCTGTATGGCGGTTAAACAAGGACCCTTTGGGTCTTTTTTGCAAACTCATAGACCCTCCAGGTGACGCTGTATGGTTCCTCTGTGAGGCACTATACTTTCCACTAGAAGCAATGCTTCTAGGGGAGAATACCTCCGTAATACAACATAAAAAAGGCTGTTTTTTTCTGACGGATTTATGTGTTCTCCACATACCTCCAAATTAAATTGGAGGCACATGGAGGTAAATTATGGGCCCATAGTAGGCTGTGTTGTACAGATCCGTAATAAATTTGTCAGGCCTTACAATAATGTTAACTTACGTTAATCCACTTATAAAATTCCGAAGCTTCTGGAAGCGATGCAACCACCTTAGACCAAATAAAAGATAAATATGTTATAATAAGTATGTGTCAAAAAGTCTTAAAAAAAAGAGGATACATTAAAAAAAGTAAATGGAATATAGAACGGCTATAAATGGCATTTTAAGTGAAGATCTACTTTTAGATTTGGTTTTATCATCTCTAGATATCAGTAATAACAATAATAACTACAGATATTTTGTTTTTCAGATGTTTCAGATTAATGAATACTTACATCTGCTACACTTCCATAGCATATTTTTCCATCGCCTTGATAGCCTTCTTTACAAACACAGTCCCAGAAACCAGATGCTACTTTTTGACATGTTGCCTAAAGAAAAAAAAAATATTTAGCCAATATTTCTCTATCTAGCTGATCTGCCCCATACAGTATTTGCTGGGTAATACTTATGAGAGCTGCAGTACTCAGAATTGCCATGACTGTCTTCATCTACCTAATACACCTATAATATAATTATATATGTACATTTAGCTGTTGGGGCTGCCTGTATAGTGCGAGGAACTGAACCTGAGGACCATTTGTAATGCAAGGTTACTACACTAATAAATCCAAATGATAAAAATACTTAAACAAACAATTTTAGCGTATGAAACCTACCAGAAAATGACACTTTTCAATATCTCCTAGACAAGTGTTCACCGGCTCACACTGAATCCCATCACCTCGGAACCCTTTCTTGCACTCACAGTCACTCTGTATGAAGTGCAAAAACAAGAGTGGCAAAATACAGCAGTTAGGGGATTGTCTAGTTATTAATTTTCTTCTTCACGATCAGATCTTAATACATTACCTTTCTTTATATGTATGCAGACAGGTAGATATATAACCAACATTTGGACAAAACATTTTTCCATCCGAACCCTGAATTCTCAGTTCTACCTGGACTAAAGTTTGTCATAGAAGATGTTGGCAGATCTGGTACATTTTGGTGGGATGTGCAGCAATCTAAAATTTGCCATATGCATTAAATAACTTATCCTTTTTCCCCATGAGCAAAACAATGCACATGTTGTCGAGTTTATGGCCAGCTTAGGTTTTATACAAATTAGTAATACAGGTACATTTTTGTGCCCAAATAACGAACGCAAATCTTGGCCTGAACGCAGGTCTAATGACCCGAACTAACTTATTTCAGGTCAATAGACCAGCTCTCGGACCAGGATTTGCAGTCATGTGCCTATATTACATTCGTGTGAAACTGGCCTTGAACGGGTTTTGTGGGATTCATGTATAGGGATTTATTTTTTATCTTAAAATGTGGTGAAACATTAATATTCTTACCTTTTTAATTTTGCTTTGATCCTGCGTTGCTGTTTCCTGACAGTTTCTGGTCATTGCTGTTTACAAATTGTATGTAATGACGTGACATCTATGGGACACATTATGTCCTCACATCACGTGACCATGGTGGCCAATTGCCAACCATCTGGTCCATGCTGAAGTTACATCACATAGCAGTTTTCTGGCACAATTGCACTGAAAAAAATGGTGTTCAGACTGAACACAATATTTATCAAGCTTCCCCACACACTTTTTCTGACACTTGCAAAGTATAAGAAAAAAGGGGAATGGATTCAAAGTCACATGCTGTGCAATTGATTTGCCAAAAACAGCTACTGCGATAACTTTGTACTGGCGAACTGCTTGGTGATATGCCAGTGTGAATGCATATGCCCCATTAAAACCCTGCTAGCGGTTAAGGAAGCACTAAAAATTTAAACTAGAATTATTATACTAAGAAGTATAATATATATTTAATACTGCCATGAGATACAGTATATCATGGTAGAACATCAGTAAATTACCTGGCCAGGACCAATATATAAACAAGCAGCATTTTGGTGGCAACCTCCGCTGTCTGCAAGGAGACAGTTATTAATCTCTGAGCAGTCTATTCCATCGCCTGTCCATCCTGCTCGACACACACACTTGAACTTTCCTGGTCCTGTTGGAATGCACTCCGCCTGCATAAACATATCAATATCCATGTCAGTGCACACATAAGAAGCTTACTAGAATTATTAGCAGGTTACATAGTAATGGAATGCTACTAACACACAACAGGTCAATAATACAATGCCAACAATATAGACTCACATAATAAAATCATACATAACCAAAAATATATGAGCGGTTGGTAAAAGTAAGTAAAACCTAAAAAATTAGAATAAATCGAAATCACAAATAACATATGATGAAGGCGGCTGCATCATTTTAGGAGTATGTTCACACGCTAAAGTAAAAACGGCTGTAAAATACGGAACTGCTTTCAAGGGAAAACAGCCTCTGATTTTCAGCCATTTTTAAAGCATCAAATGTTTTTTTGATGCGTTTTTTGGAGCTGTTTTTGGAGCTGTTTTTCTATTGACAGATTGAAAAACAGCTCCAAAAATGGCTCAAGAAGTGACATGCTACTTCTTTTTATAGAAAGTTTTTTTACGCGCCGTTTTTTCAAACTGCCGCTTAAAGAAATACCCCGTCTGAGCGAAATGCCGTTTTTTCCCATTGAAATCAATGGGCAGATGTTTGTAGGCGTTCAGCTTCTGTCTATTCAGGCATTTTTCAAGGCGTTTACGCCCCGAAAAACGCCTGAAAACACTGCGTGCGAACATACCCTTCTACTGCATGTAGAAAACAATGCATATATTTATTTGGGAGAAATACCAACTCACATTAACACTGCAGGGTGATCTGCCAGAAATCATACAGGCATTTGTTTCTATGCAATTTATACCATCGCCTTCATATCCTAATTTACAGACACAGCTGAAAGACAAGCAGATTTATTATATAAATAACCAGCCATAGCTAATATGTATAATAAAAAATTATGCCATTTTCTAATATACCATGCATTTCAATCCCTCGCCATATACCGTCTTTTTTAGACTATAAGACACACCTGACCATAAGACGCACCCAGGTTTTAGACAACAGAAAATAGGAAAAAAATAATTTGTTAAAACATAATTTATTCTGTTTCACCACATTCTGAGAGGCAACACTTTTTTATATTTTCGTCATCGATTGAGGGCTTATTTTTTGCGGGACGAGCTGCAGTTTTATTGACACCATTTTTCTGGGGATATGTCATAAATGTCCTTCATAGAAAAACCCCTATAAATGCCACGGTCACTATTGACCGTGGCATTTAACTAGTTAAAGGGGTTTGCCATAAAACACATTTATCCCCTATCCACAGAATAGGGGCTACATGTGAGATCGCTGGGGGTACGACTGCTGGGACCCCCAGCGATAAGGAGAACAGGGGACTGAAAGTCACCCAGAGCGCTACATCTTATCTGTTCTGCAGCTCCATCGAGATCAATGGAGAGCCTCTTGTGCATGCGCAGAAGAATCCCATTGATCTATATGAAGCTGCCGGACACAGAATGCGGAAGTCACAGCTTCTCATGCAGTGCTCTTGGTAACCTTCAGTCCCTGTTCTCCTTATCGATCACACATGTATCTCCTATCCTGTGGATAGGGGATACATGTGTTTTATGGCACAAGCCCTTTAAACTGCCAGGAACGGCGAAATTGCTGTTCCTGGCCGTTAGAGCAGCGTGTCAAAAGCTGACATCTGCAGTGTATGGAGCGGGCTCAGCACGTGAGCCCGCTCCATACATCAACCCCCTCCAGCTCCATGATGTGCCGGCACGTCATGGGTCGGGAAGGGGTTAAGTAATGAAGCGGTCATGGGGCCTGGCGACGCCGGGTACCTTGACTGCGGACTATAAGACGCAGGGACTTTTTTAGCAAGATTTATTCTTGCTAAAAACTGCGTCTTATAGTCCGAAAAATACGGTAAAGGTATTTTCTTGCTTTCAGTGAAAGAAAACATTATTGTTTACATTTTAAGGCTGAAAACCCTTCATGAGCTGGTCCTGCTTACATAGCTGCTGGGATTGTTACAAGGTGTCAGTATATCTGACAGATTTGGAGCGCATGGAAGAGTGGGCAACAATTGCCAAGTCAAGATGGTCCATGCTGATAGACTTCTACCCAAAGTATTAGTTTAAGGGTGTGCATATTTATGCAAACACATTATTTTTGTTCTTTATTTTTATTTTTTCACTCTAAAAGATTTCAGTTTGTTTTTCAATACAATTGTAGAGATTATAGATGACATTAAAGGTGGAAAAAGTTCTGAAATTACTCATCTTGGACTGATTTTGTAACATAACAAAAACCTGGCATTTTAACAGGGGTGTGTAGAATTATATCCACTGTATATAAGAATATATGTAGCAATAAATATCTTTGCTATAAATCTGCTGACACACATTAGGACCACAAGAAATAAATTAGGACCACCTTTTTTTAGATTTTGTAGCTCGGATCCTCCAGACTGTCTGAATAGTTAGCTGTAAATATAGTATTAAAATACCGAAGAGTACCTGGGCGAGCCGTTGCTGTATTCACAGTCTGCATGAGCATGACAGAAGGTGACAAGTTGTCCACAAGAAGAAGTCATCCGATCACAGAATTGTCCTGTAAATTCAGGTTTACAAGATCCACTCAGGCAGCTGCCGTCACTGTCTATATGGTTATTGCATCTCCCATGGATGCATCCACATTCTAAGTCAAAGTAACATTAAATTAGAAGTCTGATCCTTCTTTTTTACAACTTTAGCCTATACATAGTCACTTGCAGACTTAAAACTATTTAGAAGACCAATACTGATGTTTAACACAACTCTCAATCAGAAATACGACAACAACATAGTCCAAAATCGCCACAATTTCTGATGTTTAAAAAAAATAAAAAAATAAAATAAATATATATATATATATATATATATATATATATATATATATATCAAAATATTTAAAAAAAAACAATACAATTGGATGCAGAAAGGATGAATATGTTTCCACTTATTTAAAGACCATTGGGTTGTGCAGATTCTAAGTGTTCAGATTAAATCAGCACTCTATCTATCTATCTATCTATCTATCTATCTATCTATCTATCTATCTATCTATCTATCTATCTATCTATCTATCTATCTATCTATCTATCTATCTATCTATCATCTATCTATCTATCTATCTATCTATCTATCTATCTATCTATCCATCCATCCATCCATCCATCCATCCATCCATCCATCATCTATCTATCTATCTATCTATCTATCTATCTATCTATCCATCCATCCATCCATCCATCCATCCATCCATCCATCCATCCATCCATCCATCCATCCATCCATCCATCTATCTATCTATCTATCTATCTATCTATCTATCTATCTATCTATCTATCTATCTATCTATCTATCTATCTATCTATCTATCTATCTATCTATCTATCGTATAGTGTAGAAAATCGGTTAGTTGCCTTATAGGCAAATTGTGTTTTGTCATAAAATTACCCGTCACCTACTAGGGCAAATATTTTTGTTTGTCTTTCTTTTTTTTTTTTGTATTAGTGGCGTATGAAATCTGGGCTACAGACTGTAGAGTGCAATACATGAAGAGTGAATTTGATTGCAAGGAGTGTCTTGAGATAGAAAGAAGCTCTCCAACTTGTTAGTGTCTTATGGTATTAACTCACAATTGCATATGCCTTCAAGCTGCCCTATTTCATAAGCTTAGGATAATACAGTTATTGGTTACCAAACTACACTTACTTTTGTCACAGCGTAGCCCATACTTGTCTGTATCCAAACAACGCTGACAGTTAGAGCCAGTATATGCCTCATCACAGACACAAGTCCCATTCCCTGTCATTCCATCCATACACTGAAGAAAGAGGAATAATACATAATTAGTAAAGATGACAAAGAACAAAGTTTTCCAGCATTTTTACATACTGCTGAAAAGCAATGCCAACTGTCACTGACCATCTGCCAACAAATACACTAGTATGACATGTATAGATAGATATATTTCCCTTACAGGTATCCGTGAAACCTGCGGGTACCTTGGAAATGGGTTAGGGGTTCCGGTTACGCAGAAGACAGCAGTGACAAGAGCTATTACTTTTACAGTAAGCATGGCTTACAGTACACTGCATAATTGAGTATGCCGCCTCTGAACATAAAGATATGTTTCTTTTTCTAATTAATACTAAACATATACTTAATAACAACATAGAATGATATGTCAATAATATCTGTAAAATAAAGAAATTCTGCAACTTTGCTTGTTGACAGACACAGTCTCTAAGGGGGGAATTTATTAAGACTAGTGTTTCATACGCCAGTCTTAATCTCAAGATTGTTGGAGTACAATGTGCCTAATTTATTAAGAGGCACATGCCTTTTAATAAAATAGGCGCATAACTGGCCGTTTGTGCGCTTGCAAGTCAAATCTACGCCAATGGTGAGCTGTCAAAGATTTATGCTACAATTTACACCAGTTTCTGGTGTAAATTATCATAAATTTGTCAGGCCATGGTTTGGACTGCCCCTTTTGCTAAGCGAAACATTTTTAAAAAAGTGGTGGCAGTGGCGTAAAAGTGAAGGACACATTTGCGCAAAACGAGCATATGGCAAAATTTGCCTCTGTTTTTATGCCACTAAACTGTCATACATATGATAAAAGATTCCCCTAAAAGCATTTCATTACGTTCCTAAAATTAAGTGAATGAGTTCATATTTTTTTTTTAATCAGATTACTGTACAGTGCCTGTGTAATGATGAATAATTCCCAGAATAAAATTCATCATCTCAAGCAATACTGTGAGATTTAAACTCTGAAGCATGCAGAAACATCACTGTAGTTCTGAAGTAGGCTATAAGTCAGGATCAGTACAAGATAAGTAATGCATTGTATTAGTAAAGTTGTTACATTTAATGTCTACTAGGCTTTGTTCACACCTGCATCAGTGTGTTTCGTTGCTCAGCTCCGTCAAAAGAGCAGATCAAGGGAATAACGGAGGCAATGGCTCCGTTACATGATGGATACCATCGGCGGCCGACATAACCTATTGACTTTAATGGGTCCGTCAGCAGTGGCGTAGCTATAGGGGTCGCAGCGGTCGCAATTGCGACCGGGCCCCCGAAACCAGGGGTGCCCGTGGCCCCCTGCACCACATCAATAAAAAGTTACTATAGTAACTGGGGCCGCGGGCCCCTGTTACTATAGTAACTGACAGTAATTACCCGCCTGGTTCCAGAGTGCAGCGAAGGTCCTGACGTCACAGTGATGTGCGCAGCACATCCCGACCCTGGATAGAGTCAGGACCTCCGCTGCGTCTGAAGAGTAGGGTAAGATTAATATCCCTGTCTGCTGAAGCTGATAGGTCGGGACCCCGCGAATCAGCTGTTTTGAAGGGGCCGCAGCGTTCATATGCTCACACTGTGAATCCATGTCGGCGACTCACAGTATGAGCAAGTGAGGGAAATGAAGGGGAAGCCATCAATGTTTAGGGACTGGACAACCCCTTTAAGCCTACGATGTAGCAGGCTTAGAGGGTCCATGAGACAGGATCACAGATTGTGTGATGCTGTCTGCTGGGCCGTGTATCTAAGCCAATCACATGGTAGGCTTAGGAGGGCCCAATAAGAACTTTTGCATCGGGGCCAATGAGTCTTTAGCAACACCCCTGTCCGTCAGCTTTCCGTCGGTGTGTTCGTCGTTTTACCGGAGACAATAATGCAGCATGCTGCGCTATTTTTTTTTGTAATCTCTGCTGGATCTGCGACTGATGCCCCTAACGGAGCCTCCAATGCAGATGTGAACAAAGCCAAAGTTTTATATGTTAAATGCAAAATAGTGTTCACAGGTGAACCTACAAATTGCTGACTTCACTCAACCATTTTATCCAGTAAACCTACCTCTCCATTTCCTGAGCAGGGGTTAGTAAAGCCACCGGGACAAGGTCTGCATTCAGGGCCATAAAATCCTTTGCAACACTTGGGCACCTTAAAAAGGTTATAAGCCACATGAGTTAAACTGGCTCAAAGTCACACTTTCACCACATTGGTTTTGCTTTTGTTTTTTTTATTCACATTAAAAGTACATACAGTATATGGGGGACACACAGTGGCGTAACTACCGCTATAGCAGCCGTAGCGGCTGCTACGGGGCCCGCAGCGTGAGGGGGGCCATGCCAACCGCCGCCATGGCCCCCCCCATTGCTGGAGGCTCCGCTAGCAGCTGCTATGGCGGCTACAGCGCGACGCCACTGAAGGGGTTGTTCCTACAAAAGACATGCATCCCCTATCCACAGGATAGGGGATACATGTGTGATCGCTGGGACGCCCAGCGATAAGGAGAACGGGGGACCGAAAGTCCCCCGAAGTTCTCCATGACAAACCTCGGACTTCCGGGGTCTGTCTGCAGCTCTATAGAAATGACTTGCGCACCGGTCGCGCTTGTGCGCATGAGTGGCCATTTTCATTTTTATTGAACTGCGCAGACGCCGGAAGTCCAAGGTTTGTCATGGAGAACTTCGGGGGACTTTCGGTCCCCCGTTCTCCTTATCGCTGCCAGCAATCGCACATGTATCCCCTATCCTGTGGATAGGGGATGCATGTCTTTTGTAGGACAAGCTATAGGCGTTTTTTTGGGGAGGGGGGCTATATGGCGTTATCTACAGGGGGGGTCTGTATGGCGTGATCTATAGGGGGGTTCTGTATGGTGTTATCTACAGGGGGGGTCTGTATGGCGTTATCTACAGGGGGGGTTCTTTATGGTGTTATCTACAGGGGGGTCTGTATGGCGTTATCTACAGGGGGGTTGTATGGTGTTATCTACAGGGGGGACTCTGTATGGTGTTATCTACAGGGGGGACTCTGTATGGCGTTATCTACAGGGGGGACTCTGTAGGGTGTTATCTACAGGGGGACTCTGTATGGCGTTATCTACAGGGGGGACTCTGTATGGCGTCATCTACAGGGGGTGTCTGTATGGCGTTATCTACAGGGGGGTGTCTGTATGGCGTTATCTACAGGGGGGACTCTGTGTGGCGTTATCTACAGGGGGTGTCTGTATGGCGTTATCTACAGGGGGGCTGTATGTTTTTATATACAGGGGGGATTTGGGGCTGTAAGATGTTATCTACAGGGGGGCTGTATGGCGTTATCTACAGGGGGGCTGTAAGGCGTTATCTACAGGGGGCTGTATGGCGTTATCTGCAGGGGGCTGTATGGCCTTATCTACAGGGGGGATTTGGGTCTGTAAGACGTTATCTACAGGGGGCTGTAAGGTGTTATATACAGGGGGTTGTGTATGGCGCTATCTACAGGGGGCTGTGTATGGTGCTATCTATAGGGGGCGCTGTGGGGTGGAATCTATAGGGAGGCACTATCTACAAGGGGGGGTTGTGTGATACCCAGCGGAGGGGGGGGGCCCAGTCAAAAGTTTGCTATGGGGACCAGTCTTTCCTAGTTACGCCTCTGGGGACACCCAAGTATTAATTATTAACATAAGTAAATTCCTGTAATGTTCCTAATGAACGAAGAAGCAGGCTTACCGGTACAGTTACGTTGCAGTATCTTGAGCAACCGCCCACTGAAAATTCACTATCCATAACAGATCTTCGGTAGATACATTTGTGTGTAAAGAGAGACTAACAGAAAATGAAAGATATGTTATACCCATTCACAAGTTCTAGAATTTCCAATATATTGATAATAAGATCCTAGTTCTTACTGTTTCTGCAGTTCCTAGTGGACATCTACTGAAGAGGACCATAGTACACGAAACACAAGAGCCCTAATGTAAAAGTATAATTGTAACTTGTATGCAGTGCATAGCTGAAAAACCATATGCATAAAAAGATGCATAAATTAGTGAAATTGAGGAAAGCATAATACAGTAAGATTTCATTAATTCGATATTCGATAATTCAGAGTTCTATAATCCAGCAATGGTATCCAGCCCAATACTGAAATTTAGTGCAAAATTTTACAAGCCAAAAAGCAGAAAACTGATTCGAAAAACACAATTAGGAAATTCCTCTGATTCAAAAATATACTGTAGAAATATTAGTAGATTTTGTTATAACATTTTACTTTGAATTGCCTACCTAAAGGGTCACAATTTTTACAAGTGAGTTTTATATATTTTTCTATTACCATTCAAAATATCTTATGATCTGGCACCTCGGGTCCTATCAATGCTGGATTAATGGAATTTTACCATATTCTTGAATAAAATTTATACCACAATAAAATCTCTGTAAGATATATGTTGTTATAGGAATTTCCTATTAATGATGGAGCATTGCTTTTCTCTTTACTTATAGGCAATACTGGTTCTATAGACTCATTGTTTAAAGTGTAGCCACCACATTATGGCCACCCACCATCCTAACACATCAGGAATGTCCCTCCATTATTCACAATAGCCCGCTAATTATTAATATAATTAAATTATAATGAAAAATACACTCACAGGTTTTATCTCATGCTTAGTCTCATCACATCTATGTGGTAGTATGGGAAGTATAGAAGGCGGAATGAGAACACCATCCAGAGTATAAATCCGTCCATTCTTCGCTGCGACATCAGCTTCTTCAACCTCTTCCCCATTGACTAGAATTTGTCCCTTTTAAATAAAACAAATGTGTGTGTTGACAAATACTGTACCGTATTCACATATGTAAAACATTCATTAACGCAAGCATAGCATTTGGTATCTGTAAAGTCATCTGTTTAAACATTTTCCATATACTATGTGTTGTAGACTTTTTTGTATATGTATATTTTACAGTGTTTCATTTTGCGCTTTTATTTCTGTGCCTGAATAATAAAACTCAATGTGTCAGAATGGGCCCTTTAAATGAGCTGGTATTGATATAATGAGACACAGGGGGGCTCATGTATAAAAAGAACTAGTATAACCAATAATATTCTGTCCATAAGGCCCAGTTCACACAGTTTTTTTTACGTGCAAACAGAGTCGGAATCAGCTCCAAAAAATTTGTCGAAACTTCCTCCCATTAATATAAATTGGAGGCAGAGTTTTTTTTGTTCCCGGGCGGATTTTAGACGCTCACGGGGAAAAAAAGCAAAATGTCCTTTCTTGCCGCAGTTCCGCCTCTGACCTCCCATTGAAATCAATGGGATGCAAAAATAGCATTTTTTGCTGCGTTTTTTGCCTGTGGTGCTGAATGGCTGCTGGCGAAAAACGCTGAATTCCTGAAAATTTTTTGAGGCAGATTTATTTGCTTGCAAAATACTTTGTGTGAACTAGGCCTAACTGTGATTATGTTAAAGAAATAAGCATGTATCTAACTGCTTTCCAAAGTAACAACATTGTTTTTGATTGTTCTAGACTTTGTTTGTAACCCCACAGTCTCGTACTCTGCGCTTCCAGAAAACATCTCAATCATTATCAATGTTTCTAACAACTACCAAAAATATGTCAGGCAGCACTAGATATAAAAGTTTCGTATATATTCTGAATGCAAATTAATTTATTGAGAACTGATCTGAAAGCAAAATCAAAGAACCAAAACATCTGCTTTATGGCATCACTAACAGGATAAAGTGAAAACGCCTCTCATCGACAAAGTGGCCAATTTGTTTTGTCCCTTTACCTCAACATGCTCCAAATACTTCAAAGTGTCATTGCTTGCAATAGCGGATCATCATAGGGCGTTGTAGTTTTGTTGCGTTTTTGCCGCGAATCGCGGCAATCCCGAGATGAAACAGCATTGTATATGTCTTGCAAAAGGACCTTTAGACATAAGGTCACATGACCTCATCTCTGAAGTTCTTGCTACTGATTAGAGACCTGCTGGTCACATGACCGCAGGTCCATGAGCAGCAGCAAGACCACAGAGAAGACTGAGATGAGCTGCTATGTAAGTATAAGGCTGGATTCACACGAGCATGTTCGGTCTGTAAACGACGGAACGTATTTCGGCCGCAAGTCCCAGACCGAAGACACTGCAGGGAACCGGGCTGCTAGCATCATAGTTATTTACGACGCTAGGAGTCCCTACCTCTCTGTGGAACAACTGTCCCGTACTGAAAACATGATTACAGTACGGGACAGTTGTCCCGCAGCGAGGCAGGGACTTCTACCGTCGTACATAACTATGATGCTAGGAGCCCGGCTCCCTGCAGTGTGTTCGGTCCAGGGTGAAAAAGCCGCAAAAATAAGCGTGCAGGCAGAGGAAAATCTGCCTCAAAATTCCAAACTGAATTTTGAGGCACATTTTCCTCCTGCAAAAAACTCTGTGTCAACCCAGCCTCAGGGGATGGATTTGTTTAAGGGGTCTGTATTTAGGGGGTCTGGTGTGGGGACTGTATTTAGGGGGTCTGTTCTAGGGTCTGTATTAGTTTAGCGGTCTTTATTTAGGGGTCTGAATTTAGGGGTTTGGGGTCTGTATTAGTTTATGGAGTCAGTATTTAGGGGGCCTGGTCTAGGGTCTATTAGTTTAGGGGTCTTTATTTAGGGGTTTGTATTTAGGGGTCTGGTCTGGGGTCTGTATTAGATTAGGGGGTCTGGGGTCTGTATTACTTAAGGGAGTCAGTTCTGCGGTCATTATTAGTTTAGGGAGTCAGGTCTGGGGTATGTATTTAGGGGGTCTGTATTAGTTTGAGGTCTGGGGTCTGTATTTAGGGGGTCTGTATTTAGGGGTCTGGGGTCTGTATTTAGGGGGCCTGGTCGAGGGTCTGTATTAGTTTAAGGGTCTTTATTCAGGGGTCTGTATTAGTTTAGGGGGTCTGGTCTGGTATCTGTATTAAGGGAGTAAGGTTTGGGGTAATTATTAGAGTAAGGGGTCTGTATTTGGGGGTCCTGTCAAAGGTCTGTATTTATTTAGGGTGCTTGTTCTGGGGTCTGTATTTGTTTAGGGGGGTCTGGTCTGGGGACTGCAATAGTTTAGAAGGTCCGGGTCTGTATGTATTCTATGATCTAGTTTGGGGTCCAAATTTATTAGTCTGAGTAAAAGGGGTTGTCCGGGCACATCGATAGGTCAGCAGTATAAAAAACGTTCTGTTCCCGGACAACTCCTTTAATGTATGGGGCTGGGCCTTGGTGTCTATATTTGTGTATTTCTATGGAGGCTGGAAATGGCTGCAGAAGTGATGGGCAAAGATGTCTCATCAGGAGAAGTCGCCATAACGGTCTGCGTCAGATGGAGAAGAAAAAAAAATGACCCCCATCAGAGAAGAAGTCACTTGTGAGTCACTGGATCTATGGGGGATCTGTTCTGTGGTAGGAAATCCTTGTATTCTACATATCTTTGTGTACCCAGGACTAATAGACAAATGTGTGTTACCATTCCCATTGTCAAGAGGAAGTGTCCCTGAACAGTGTGATACTGTCAGCGATGGTTGGAGACTGTCAGTATGTAGGGACACAGCCCTTTGACAAGGGGAATCGTAACACCCATTTGTCAATGCTCACCCAAAAAGGAGGTGTTCACTATAGACACAGCAGAGCGGCTTTGGGGAAGGGGGGCCCAAGTTTGTGGAACAGCCCAGGGACTATGATAAACTTTATCTGCCACTGATTGCTTGGTCAGCACGGGGATAGCTACCACTTTGAGAGATTTTTAGTGATCATAGTGGCTGATAGAGGGAGAGACTGAAATTCAGACACATAGGGCAGTAAATATCATCATCATATCTATTCCATTGTCTGAAATAGTTATGTACTCATCTGAGAATGGGGCCCCATTTCAACTTTTGCTGTGGAGAACCATGGTTAGTTGGTACACTTGGTCGGTTATAACCTCTTGAAATTGCTTAAAATTTCATTTGCTTGAAATTGAGATAATCTCCATAGATCCTAAAAAGTATCAGTTTTAGCATGTAAAATATTTCTATTATGTGTGATTATCACTAATATTCAAAATTTTGCAGCCACTGTACTTATTTTCTTTTTCTGTCAGGTCTCAATACTATTGAGTTGAAATTTGAAAGAGAATAATGCTAAAAATAAAAAAAATTCCATTTCATCATATACACCACAACATGCTACAGGTGAGTAACATATCTCCAATACTTACATTGCTTGTTGTTTGAAACTGGATTAACTGATTTGCCATACTCATAATTTGAGTCGAAGAGATGATGTTTGCAACATCCAACTGACGAAAACATAGTGAACTTTTATTAATAAACAACAAATATTTATAGCAAAATGTATGATAATGGTAAGATCACACTGACTACAGAACAGAACAGTCTGACCCGACTTCTTCACATGTTCAACCCCACAATGTGATGCCCAGAGTAACAACCAGTGACCACAGCTATTGTGTCTATTGCATGAGAACGTGGTCACCAATACAATAAGTTAATGACAGATGATTAGAAGGACAAGAGGAAATGCAGGAGGGTGGACGGCAGCATGTTAAAATATATAAAAAGAAGTGCCACTAACCTGAGCAGATGAAACAATGTGGTACCTCAACAGCTCCAGGAGTTTCCTAGAGCCCTATGTACATATAAAATGCAAACAATTAAACACAATACCATACACTATTTTGACAAGGTTAGTTGTCAGTTGATTAAATTACTAATAAAGCAGATGTTATGTAACGTCATAATATCATAATGACTTGCTAGGGCAATGTAAAAAAGCTTCTATACCTCTTTGGATAACAGGTAATCTAATGTTCCATTTTCCATTTCAGACAGTGCAGCATTGTTGGGTACAAAGACTGTGTAGGGTCCATCCTTTTCTAGATCTGGCCCAAGGTTAGATTTCTGTTAAACATAATGTACAAGATTGTAATATTGCAAATCTATAGTTAACAAGAAAACTTGAAAAGATCTAAGAAAAAAAAAATTACCTCCAGCAGAAACCTGAAACGATTGTATCTACCATTTTCCTGAAGTATTTCCATGATTGTCTCCTAAAAATAAAATTAACACATTTTGACGCTGCTGATGTAAGAATGAAACAGGGTTCACAGTACCAATTCAACCTTCAGTACTCATTAGCCAATACAGTGAGATAACCTGTGCTTTATCCCCCTTTGATCTGCTACACACTGAAAATAAAATAATCATTTTAGGTTTACTTACATATGAACACTGTCTTTTTCTATATTAATCTGATTAGATAGCTGAATGGATGTTAGTAACCATAAGCAACAATGTCCATAACATAGAGGCAGATCAAGCGGCTGCTATGGGGCCCCAGAAGAGAGGGTCCTGCCCAGGATGGCCTTATCACTTTTTAATAGGTTGTGAGAACCTGTACAGGGATCCCCTTTCCATAGGTGCTACAACATTAGCCATCAATGGTGTGTTAAATTAACCCAGGGATCATGGAAAACAAGCATCAGGTAATCCTGTTTTGGGTGTTTAGGGGTGTGGTGGTGTCAAGCGAGACACAATGAAAACTATGCTATGGGACCATTGACGTGTGCCCCTGACCATGAGGATCAAATAAGTGATCACAGGGGCATAGCTAGGGGGGCAAGTGGGGGATGTGCCCCGGGCGCAACTAGGAGGGAGGGAAGTGGTGCGCCAGGCAGCACAGGCCCCCTCATTCCTGATGGACCCTGGGTGACTGTCACATTCATTTGTTTCTACATCCTATGACGCAAATACAATTGAATACTATGGCAGAGCAAGGAGCTAGCTCCCTGCTATGTCATTCACTAAGGCACTGGGACAGAATCCCTGTGCAGGCCGGCACGATGACATATATGGATCACGAGAAGAGGCTGTGTGTCACTATTTACAGGAGGTGTGTGGCACTATCTACAAGGGGGGGGGGCTGTGTGGCTTTATCTACAAAGAGGGATGTGGCTTTATCTACAAGGGGGGTGTGTGGCACTATCTACTAGGGGGGAGTGTGGCAATATCTATAGAGGATCTGTGTGGCACAATTTACAAGTGGGGGCTGTGTGGCACTATCTACAGTGGGGTGTGTGGCATTATCTACAAGGGTGTGTGTGGCACTATCTACAAGGGAGGCTGTGTGGCACTATTTATAAGGGGGGGCTGTGTGGCAGTATCTACAAGAGGGGTGTGGCACTATCTACAGGGGGGCCTGCGTGGCACTATCTACAAGAGAGGGGGTTGTGGCATTATCTACAGGGGGGGCTGTGTGGCACTATCTACAAGGGGGCAGTGTCGCACTATCTTCAAGAGGAGGCTGCTCATTGTGTCACCATATAGTCTCATTAGCCTCAGTTCTACAATCTGTTTTAGCCAGGCACACTGGCCTCTTTAATTTATGTTCTTTTAATTTATTGTTATGTTAACTACGTTATATAACTATATTGCTTGTAAAATGTATAAATGGTTTTATGCTCGAGTTACATTAAAAAAAAAATTGCCCCTCATTGATTGGTAGAGAAAGCAAACATGGCGAGGGGGAAGGAAATGTCGGCAAAGAAGTTGGAGGTGGGGGGCGGGGCGCCCCGGGTGCAGGAGATCCTAGCTACGTCTCTGAGTGATCATGTATGTCAAGAAGAACTGCAACCTACACTTAACCCCTTAATGACCAGCCTATTTTAGACCTTAATGACCAAGCCATTTTTTAAGTTTTTCCATCGTCGCATTCCAAGTGCTATAACTCTTTTATTTTTGCGTCGACATAGCTGTATAAGGTCTTGTTTTTTGCGGGACAAGTTGTACTTTTTAATAGCACCATTTTGGGGGACATATTATTTATTGATTAACTTTTATTAACTTTTTTTTGGGGGGGAATAGAAAAAACCCTGAAATTTTGCCACTCTTTTTCGCGTCTTAAATCAACGGCGTTTACTGTGTGATATAAATAACACCATAACTTTATTCAGCGGGTTGTTACGATTGCAACGATACCAAATTTGTATAGTTTTTGTATGTTTTACTACTTTTACACAGTAAAAACGCTTTTTTTTCTAAATTATTTGTTTTTGTGTCTCCATATTTGAAGAGCCGTAACGTTTTCATTTTTTCGCCGATGCGCTTGTATGAGGGCTTTTTTTTTGCGGGACGACTTGTAGTTTTTATTGGTACCATTTTGGAGTCGATGCAACTTTTTGATCACTTTTTATAACATTTTTTTTAAGTCAGGATTCACAGAAAACAGCAATTTTTCCATAGTTTTTTAATTACATTTTTTACGGCGTTCACCGTGCGGGTTAAATAATGTTATAGATTTATAGTCGGGGTCGTTACGGACGCGGCGATACCAAATATGTGTAACTTTTTTACTTTATTTTGGTTTTTTAATAGTAAAGCATTGTGTAAGGGGAAAAGCTGGGTTTTTCATTTTTTTTCACATTTTTTTTTTCATTAACTTTATAAAAAATTTTTTTTACTTTTTTACTAGTCCCACTAGGGGACTATAATATGCGATTCTCCGATCGCTATTGTAATACACTGCAATACTTTTGTATTGCAGTGTATTACTGCCTGTCCGTTTAAAACGGGCAGGCATCTGCTAGGTCATGCCTCCGGCATGATCTAGCAGGCAGTCGCTCCAGGCAGACTTGGGGGCCTTTGTTAAGCCCCCGGCTGCCATTAGAGACACAGACACTCGGCGATCGTATCGCCGGGTGTCGGTAGGAGAGAGCGGGAGCTCCCTCCCTCTCTCCAAAACCACTCAGATGCGGTGCACGCTATTGCGCACCGCATCTGAAGGGTTAAACGGGTGAGATCGATACTAATATCGATCTCACCTGGCAGAGCATGGACGCTCCCAGCCCTCAGCTGCCTCTGGCAGCTGAGAGCAGGGGGATTTGACACTCCCTGCTCTGTTTACTTTATCCTGATGCAGCGCCGTGAAAAGGCGTATGCATCAGAATAAAGCCCATTAGTGGCCGCCGTTAAAAGGCGTATTGGCGGTCACTAACAGATTAAAGAGAATTCAGAACTTACCTTAGTGTTGCTTTCCAGAGTTGGTTCCACAAAATCCATAGCCCTATCAATGATATGTAGGATTCCATTGGAGGCAATTATATTTTTCTGTAGAATTTTTCCTCTCTTCTTGCCTCCACGAATCCTTATTTTCAACTCATTATCCTAGAAATTAAAGTAAACTGTAAAGTCCTTCTGTGTTGATGAATTCAAAACCAATTCTTATGTAATAAATATATTATTTGTCAAAAACATACCAAGCAGTACCAAAAAGTATGTTAAAATAGAATGAGCTGGGGAACATATTTAAAGTGGATCTGTCGCCATAATATGCTCCCATTTTTAAGGTTTAGCTGTACTATTAGCACGAATTCCATAAAAAATATTGTGGTTTTCAAGTGAAAGGGACTGTGGTGTAAAATCTTGAACAGCTACTACAAAGTACTCGTGTGCAAAGTATGAGCGAGAAGGAAACCATGTAGAGAGTGAAGAGGCAGCCCCTTCAAATAGCTGGTCTGTGGGGGCGCAGAGAGTCGGACCCTCGTTGATCTAATATTGATGGCCTATCCTAAAGATAGGCCATTCATTTTATCCCTTCCCATTGTGGTGGCATCAAAAGGACTTTGCTGCTTTTGAATTTATAATAAAAACCTCCAAAACGTTTAAAAAAAATTGTCGTTTCTAAACTGCATTGTGAAACATACGATACGAGGTTAATAGTAGAGATTGATAGAATATAAATATTCTCACCGTGTCTCCAACTATTATTTCTCCTGATTTTCCAGTCAGTGTATAAATTAAATCTGTGCTGTTGAAATCTTCAGCATTCAGCTGCCCAGCAATCATATGTAGCTTGATAAAGTACAGAGCATTTTCCTTATTTGATTTAAGACTCCTTACCTGAAATAGAAAATTCTGATTTACAAACACTTGATTCTATGTACAATAAAACCATAGCCTATAGCTTTATCAAATCTAGTAAATGTACATATTTATGTGGAAACCTAGAAGTTGTGCAGAAGCCAGATGAGGACTAAAATATGAATTATTAAACATGACCTCTGTATTCGGGTGCAGTCACACACGGCAGAATTTACTGCAGAAATTTCTGCAACTGAAAATCAGTTCTATTCATCTGAATGGAACTTGCAGAAATCTATGCACCTGTTAGGGTATGTGCACACACACTAATTACGTCCGTAATTGACGGACGTATTTCGGCCGCAAGTAGTGGACCGAACTCAGTGCAGGGAGACGGGCTCCTAGCATCATAGTTATGTACGATGCTAGGAGTCCCTGCCTCCCCGTGGAACTACTGTCCCGTACTGAAAACACGATTACAGTACGGGACAGTTGTCCTGCAGAGAGGCAGGGACTCCTAGCATCGTACATAAGTATGATGCTAGGAGCCCGGCTCCCTGCACTGAGTTCGGTCCGGTACTTGCGGCCGAAATACGTCCGTCAATTATGGACGTAATTAGTGTGTGTGCACATACCCTTAGACGTATTGATTTTCAGTGGCAGAAATTCCTGCAACAAAATCTGCCGTGTGTGACTGCACCCTTAGGGTATGTTCACACGCTAACGCGAAAACAGCTCCTGAATTTCAGACGTTTTTGCAAGTACTCGCGTTTTTCGTGGCGTCCATTACGGATGTAATTGGAGCTGTTTTTCATTGGAGTCCATGAAAAATAGCTCCAAAAACGTCCCAATAAGTGAAATGAACTTCTTTGACGCGAGCGTATTTTTACGTGCCGTCTTTTGACAGCGACGCGTAAAATTACACCTTGTCTGAACAGAACATCGTAAAACGCCTGAATTACGTCTGAAAATAGGTTGTGTGCACATACCCTTAAGGATCTGTACGACATGGATCTATAATACAGTTGGGTGCATAAGGCCTACCACAGGAATGCAGGTTACTAAACCTCAATGTTCATTAGACATGTAATCCATTGACAACAAGTAAAGTACACAAAGGCAGGCAATAAAAGAAATGCAGTAAACAGTTCACAAAGATGGTAAATCCATAACTCCACTCCGAAAGGAGGGACATACAGATAAATACATTTTCATTTGAAAAACATTTTTTTAAATATTATAAATTTGCAGGCGCTGACAAGAAAATTAGGCTTTGTATTTATATGTGTCCGCAACTCAAACATATTGGAGCTAATTTATCAACCTATCTATGCTTATTTTCTGGCATAGAATAGTGGCAAAAGGGTCAAAAATTCAAAATTGCGACTTTTGCCAACCTAGGCACTTGTGGAATGGGGCGTGACTTCAGAAAAGGGGGTGGGGCCATAGCAGTCCAATTTGTTTTCATTTATAATGCAAATCTGGAGTAGATTTCACTCTATGGGTCATAGCATGGTAGAGGTCCATGCGGGGCCCCCTACGGGATAGTTAAATTAAATAAGATAAAAAGAAAATTATACTCACCGCTCCTTCTTCCCTCCAGGGTCCCCTCATCACTACAGTGCAGTATCAGGACGTTGTATGCGACTCAGCACTGATTACGTTAAAGTGCTGTATCGCATATAAGACCCTGACGCTGCTCGGTATCAGGACTTTGTATGAGTCGCCCTGGAATGATGAGGGAACCAGGAGGGGGAGAAGAGGATAAGAGCAGTGAGGTGAGTACTTGTTTTTCATTTTATTTCCAATGTGGAGCGGAATTGTGGCGCCTGGCAGAAAATTGTGACACATTTATTTAGAGGCTTAGGCATTGTTAAAATCCAAATTTTTATTAATCCAATTTGTGGGTTATTCATTTTTATTTTTTTATTTTTAAATTCTTTGCAGTTGAGTGCAATGTATTGATTCTTTTCAGGCAGAGAGGCTAGCTGTGGAGTTCTTCATTAGGTTTAGGCCCTGTTTACATCATGTTTTTTTCCTTCCGTCAGAGGTATACATCGGGTGGAGTCCCAACGTATTCCTCCAACAGAAGGCATTGTATAGACACACAATGGGATACGCAGCCCAAACTCCACGTACTCAGCGCTACAATTTGTCCATATAGTGGGATACGTCGCCTGAATTCACCGGGCATAGCGCTACTTGAAGTGCTGTTCCCAGAGAAGTGATGGACAGTGATGTCAAGGGCTTACAACTATGGAGTCCCCTCTGGCCAGGGACTCCTATCTTGGTAAAGTCCTTGACGTCCCTGTCCATATATGGACAGTGATCTCAGGGGCTTTGTGATGGCGGAATAGCCGGCCAGAGGATTCTCTTCCTAGTGGGAGCCCCTAAAGTCACTGCCCATGTATGGACAGTGACGTCAGGGGCCTCTCCAGTCCTCGAGTCCCCAGGAAGAGCGCTACAGATGCTCTGGCCGGGGACTCCTTAGTTGAAAGACCCTGACATCACTGTCCATACATGGACAGAGATGTCAGAGGCTTCCAACAAGGGCTGGAATACCTGGGTCGAGCTCCAGCTGATGCTCTTCCCGCCCATTCCAGCCCTGGGAAAGCTCCCCAAGGTATAGGTTTAACGAATACCTGTGATGGATGCCATACAGTGGCATTTGTCACAGATAGTTTTCCAAAAAAGCATACCGCGTAGTGTAAGTTTTTTGCGTGATCCCCCAGGATAGAATAGCGTAGTATACTACTTAATTCCTTCTTTAAAAAAAAAAGGTATTCCAGCCCAATGGACGCGAAAAGGACACTCTTTTAGACTCTGTCAGACTAATGGATCCCTATGGACACGTTTAACATGTACGTAGGGAGCTTTCCCAACATGCGCGCTAAACATAGGGCCAAAACATCATGTGAACTTAGCCTTACTGACAGGAAGGCCAAAAAATGTCTGCCTCCATGACTTCAGCTGACCATAAACATTAGATAAATGTTGACGGATTCTGCTCATGTAATGTATGTAGGGGCAGTCTGACTATACATCAAATGTCTGTTGTCATTGGAAAGAAGGATCAGGTATGTTGGATTTCAACATACCTGAACCTTACCCCGTTACCCTGGGAGATAAGCCACTACCAAAAGTGTCTGACAGCGTCTTATACCCCTCTCCCTGATAAAATAAACATGCACGCTTGGCTGATCTGAGCGTCATGTTTCTGGAGAGATAGCTGTCAAGTGAATCAGTGTTTGGCTGACAGGCAACTTTTTTGGATGACCTGTCCATATCGCACATATTTTCGGTACTGAAAACATGCAGAAGAATGGTACATTTGTGAATGTTATTAGCAGCTCTCCTTATCAACAGCACTTTTCTTTACTATTAGGTTTGTTTGCTGCATAAACAAGTGTAAGAAACAAAATGGAGTCAAGTGGTTTAATTTACTTTAGACTACCTTCTGTTAATTTTGATATGTATAGTAAATATTTAACAAACTGTAATTTTTTACCTATTTTTTCTAAGTCATATTAATATAAATATATACTTACATCCTTTGCTTTGATGCCTTTGTTTATAGGTACTAGAACAGTGAATGGTCCAAGTGAAGACAGTGGCCAAGAATACACCTCTTTGAAAAAAAGGAACAGATAAATTTGAATACTTTATTTAGGAAGAGAAACAACGTATAGCTAGATTCACACACAGCGTTTACTTTATCAAAGTCAGTGCCCTCTTGTCTTTTGAGGGGATTTTACATGGAACAGCTTTTCATCATATTTTTTGTATGGGCCATTTATATACTTATAAAGATTTATCGCGTCCCCCCTCTTCTGAAAACTAAAGGCCCTTTCACACAGGCCGATAAGCGGCCGATGCAGCGACCGTCGATCAACGAGACATCGTTGGTCGCCGCTCGTTTGCTCCTGTCACACGGGGCTATGGATGGGGACGAGCGCATGTTACTCCGATCGGGAGATGTGCTGCCGACAACGATAATATTTAACTTTTTTAAAACAATACGACCAGCAGATGATCGAGCGTTTGCTCGGTCATCTGCTGATCGTTCTCCTGTTTACACAGGGCAATGATCGGCAACGAGCGTTATATGAACACTCGTCTGCCCGATAATCGTCCTGTATTTAATGTAATTATTTTAATCTTTCCTCATAGCTAAGATTCTCCATACCCCTTATCAGTTTTGTTCATTATCTGATTTTAAGAAAAGTAGCCTTTTTTTGTCATTTTCAAGAACACCATACGTAAGTCTCAGTTTTTCCAGCTCATTGGCCCAGATGTACTAATACTGGTGTTTCATACGCCAGTCTTAGTCAGAAGCTTGTGGAAGTAAGATGCAAGCAATTTATTAAAGGGTAACTAACTTTTCAGAAAACTTCTGCCATGTTATAGTGACATGTCAGAAGTTTTGATCGGTGGGGGTCTGGGTACTAAGACCCCCACACCGATCGCTAAAATTAAGCGGAAGGAGCGCTTGGGTGAGCACTGAGCCGCTTGGTCTCTGATCGGCTTTTCTCCGAAAGCCAATGTAACAGCGTACGAACTCAATACAAAGTCTATGGGCCCGTACTGTGTTACATCGGCTTTCCGAAAAAAGCCGATCAGAAACTATGCGGCTCAGCACTCACCCAAGCGCTTCTGCCGCTTTGTTTTAGCGATCGGTGGGGGTCTCAGTGCTCGGACCCACCACGGATCAAAACTTCTGACATGTCACTATGAAATGTCAGAAGTTTTCTAAAAGGTTAGTTACCCTTTAAGAGGCCTCTTAATAAATTATTTGCATCCTGTGCCGTCCGTGCGTCTGAAAGCGAAATCTATGGCAGCTCCGAGCTCCGATATATTTAAAGTGTAGCTAAACGTTTTACAAACTTCTGACATGTCGTAGTGACATGTCAGAAGTTTTGATTGGTGATGGTCCGAGCACTGAGAACCACACCAAGCGCTAAAAAGAATGTCATAGTGTGAGCGCTCAGCCACTTAGTTTCTTCTGTTCAACTTTTTCCGGAAAGCCGATGTATCGGAGTACGGGCTCATAGACTTTCTATTGAGCCTGTACCCTGATACATTGATTTCCGGAAAAGTCGTACAGAAACTAAGCGGCTGAGCGCTCACACTATGACATGTCAGAAGTTTGTTAAACGTTTACCTACACTGTAGCCCCACCCCTTTTTAAAACCACCGATCTTTTTTTAAAAAGTATTGGGTGCGGTATAAAAGTGAAAAATGTTGCAAATTTTTGCACAAAACAGTCGTACGCCTAAATTTGCAGCTTTTCCCACCACTAAAGTGGCACAAATCGCTTACTAGATGAGGGCCATTATGTGTTATATTAAATTTTATTTTTTCTATATTGAAATTATGGTATTTAATGGTTCTTTAAAAAAACCTTGGTTAACAATACATAACAAATTACAGCAGCACTTACCAAATAAGCTTATAGCAATAGAAAGCCTTCCCTGCCACTGTCCTGGTTCACTGTTAATTTCTCTCATGCGTTCCAAAATGTTTCCATAGCATATGACGCCATCACCGGAATAACCCTTGTTACATGCACATCTGTCAAACATGGCAGATGTTATCATAAAAGATCATTTTCATGAGACCATTAGCTATATAAAAAGGAAGAAACGCTTACTCAATTTGCCCAGGAGCAACAGTGGTGCAGTTTGCATGTTTGCTGCATGTATTCTTGGTAGCACACACATCTTCTAGATGGCACCCAACTCCTGGTTGATAGTTAGTATATCCTTCTTTACATTCACAATGGGACTGGAGAAAAAACAATAATGCTTATTGCAAAAGACTATACACTCTCATTAATCCTGTCGCCACGTTGTAAGAATGTGTCTTATATTATTTTATCTTGTAATACATGGGCGCGCCAGGTCTGCTAAAAGAAGAACCGCTGTATGCAAAAGCTCTTTGCTCTGACTCATAAAAGGGTGTCCCGAGTGGGGGACCCCCCTTCTTGATATTCAAATGCCCCAATAAGGCATATGGATAGGGGTTGTTGTCATCATGTGGCAACCCCTTTAAATGTCAGATTTTTGTGTCATAGATTACATCTACCAGAGCACATCCTCATAGATTACATCTACCATTCTAATTTCTAGAGATCACCTTAGAAATGATAGAGGAAAAAACAAGCAATGTACTCACAAATCCCTAAGTAATCTTATTAATAAGATTTTTTTTTAGGGCAGAAATGGGTTGACTGATCTAATACTATGTGCAGTGACTAGCTTACATTGCTAAAAAGGGAATCTATAATCAGGAAATTACATATTATTTAAATCTGTTTTTTCTTTTAATAAGCATATTTTTTCTTAAGTTTTGGTATTTATTAATTTATATGGCTATTCATATAAAAAAAAATATTTAAATATATTTACATTTTCGCACAGGCTACTACAGCAGTCACAATAAGTGGACCCTTCCTGTGTTCTGTAGCTCATTTGTCACACTTTGCTGTGTAGACTGGGACAGTGTCAGCAGAGGTCAAGGGATTTAAAGAGGATCTGCCAATCATTTATTAATTCCCTATCTCCTAACTAATCTAATAGGCACTATGATGCTGATAACAGTGAGATACAGTGTGATTTTGTTTTTAAAAATGATTATTATTTGCAAAGTTATGAGCATTTTTCTAAATATGCTAATTTGGCTATACTTGCCAAATAGGAGCTTCCATTCCCAACTGTGTTTTAAACTAATGATATCTCCGGTTGTGTCACAGCTAGAACTGCGATCCTGGTGTCACATGAAAGATTAGAATCTCCTCTTTCATATGACCGCTGTTCTAGGCTGTTTTAAGTGATCCCCCTTCCCTCTAGTCTGAGTCTCTCATGCTTGAAGCAGCTTCATGCTGATAGGACAGCGTCAGAGTCTGTAAGGTAGCTCCACCTCAGGAGAATCGCTGGTGGTGACACCCACTTGTCACTAGCCTCATTTACATATTTAGAAAAAAGCTCATGTCTATACAGGAAGAGTGCTTTCTAACCCAGAAAAAAATAACAAATAGGTACAACATTTTAAATAAATAAATAAAAATAAAGAAGAATAAGGACATTATTTCTTCTACAGACTCTTAAGTAAAAAAAAAACAAAAACCCTCAAATTAAATACATGAGACATTCCTTTTAAAGGCAACATCTTACAAGAAAAAAATAATGACCTATTGTTACTTATAATAGCAAAATAGAAAAAAGCCAGGCCTACAACAAAAATTCTTTCTTCCCTTGCCAATGCTAAGACATCACCCGTATGAGGTAGTTAAAAAGGTTACAAGCATTACTGTCTACAGAAGAACCTGTCAAAAATATCTTCATGGACACGATGTTAAATATTCTGATATAAACTCAACATACCTTAATCGTGTATATGTTAATACAGGTTACTTATTTATAGTATAGTATAGTGTAGTTTATCCAAGATTCCAGGCAATGCAAGGTTATAGCCATGGAGATTATGTGAGGTTTAAACTCATGTATGGGAATGTCAATGAGGCAATATTTCTGAGTGGAACACATCTGCCTGTGAACATTTCATGTAGAGGTTATGGAATTTAGTTCTAGTCTAGAATTTCCCATCAGAATTATAATTTGTCAGAAGCAATGGCGGATCATCATAGGGCGTTTTGGGAGGCTCCAGGGGGGCCCATGGCCTCCCAAAGTACAATGTAGTTTTGTCATGTTTTTGCTGCAATTTTTCTGCGAATCGCGGTAAAAACCGCGACGAAATGACATTGTATGGCTATGTTCACACTGAGTTTTTTTTTCGTTGCGTTTTTCGCAGTGTTTTTCGCTCGCGCCCATTGAGCGCCACGGGCAAAAACGCCTGCAAATACGCTTTCTTTGCCTCCCATTGATGTCAGTGGGAGGTCAGAGACATAAACTCCCGAAGATAGGGCATGCTGCTTCTTGTTCCAGCGAGACGGTTTTTCCGCTTGCGGCAGAAAAACGCCTCCGCCTCCCATTAAAATCAATGGGAGGCATTTTTGGACGTTTTTTGGCGCTTTTTCTAATGCGGATTCTGCATCAAAAAACGTGTCTAAAAACTCTGTGTGAACTGACTCTATATGTCCTGCAAATGGACCTTTAGACATAAGGTCACATGACCTCCGCTCTGAAGTTCTTACTACTGTTTAGAGACCTCCTGGTCACATGACTGCAGTTCCTTAAACAGCAGCAAAATTCCACAGAGAATACTCAGGTGAGCTCCTATGTAACTATAAGGGGATGGATTTATTTAAGGGGTCTGAATTTAGTGGGTCTGGTGTAGGGACTGTATTTAGGGGGTCTGGTCTGTATTTAGGAAGTTTGGTGTCTGTATTAGTTTAAGAGGTCTGTGGTCTGTATTTAGGGTGTCTGAGGTCTGTATCAGTTTGAGGCTGTGTTCACACGACCTATTTTCAGGCGTAAACGAGGCGTATTATGCCTCGATTTACGCCTGAAAATAGGGCTACAATACGTCGGCAAACATCTGCCCATTCATTTGAATGGGTTTGCCGACATACTGTGCAGACGACCTGTAATTTACGCGTCGTCGTTTGACAGCTGTCAAACGACGACGCGTAAATTGACTGCCTCGGCAAAGAAGGGCAGGTGTAATGACGGGGGTGGGGAGACAGACAAGTGAGCCCTAATCTACCCGCCACTCAGTCCCTGCCTACTTGCAACGACCCGCCCTAGGCGACGGGGTACAACTGGGCGACGGTCCCTACGCTCAATAAGTGCACGACAGATAAACAGACAAGGGAACACAGAGCTAGGGGGAGAAAGGGGCAGTTGCCCACGGCAACACTGTGAGCAACAAGAGAAGTGAACAAGCCGAGTCAAACCAGGAGAGTACGAGGTGCCAAACGCAGAGCAGGGGAGTAGTGAACAAACCGAGTCAAACCAGGAGTGTACGAGGTACCAAACGCAGAGCAGGAGAGTAGTCAGCAAGCCGGGGTCAATATGAAGCAAGGACAATAGTACAAGAAGCTGCAGCAGGGCCAGGAAACCAAACGAGAAGAATCACAAGCAAAGGAGGAACAGGAAAGGCAGGTATAAATAGACAGAGGGCGGGAGCTAGCTCCATCTGGCCAGGCTGTGTTAGGTTCTCCCACTCCTAAGCCTGCCACCCTGAGTGGTGGAAGATGGAGTCAGTCTCACAGACATAGAAGCAGGTGCAGACTGATTATCTATGGGCGTTAACCCCGAAGCTGTGCCTGGCAGATCCTTTACAGCAGGGCACTTCTTTGCAACGTAATTTGAGCCGTTCTTCATTGAACTCAATGAAGAACAGCTCAAGATTTACGAGCGTCACAGACGCCTCGCATAATACGAGGAGGAGCTTTTACGGCTGAAACGAGGCAGCTGTTTTCTCCTGAAAACAGTCTGTCTTTTCAGACGTAAAAGCCTCTCATCATGTGCACATACCCTAAGGGTTTTAGGGTCTGTATATTTAGGAGACTGTGTTAGTTTAAGGTGTCTGGAGTCTGTATTTAGGGGGTCTGTATTAGTTTGACGTCTGGGGTCTTTATTAGTTTATGGGGTTTATTTAGGGGGCCTGTTCTAAGGTCTGTATTAATTTAGAGGTCTTTATTTACGGGTCTGTATCTGTATTAGATTAGGGGGTCTGGTCTGGGGTCTGTATTACTTAAGGGAGTCAGGTCGGGGGTCATTATTAGTGTAGGGGGTCAGGTCTGGGGTCTGTATTTATGGGGTCTGTATTAGTTTGAGGTCTGGGGTCCGTATTTAGGGGCCTGGGGTCTGTATTAGTTTATGGGGTCTGTATTTAGGGGACCTGGTCTAGGGTCTGTATTAGTTTAGGGGTCTTTATTTAGGGGTCTGTATTAGTTTAGGGGGTCTGTATTAGTTTAGGGGGTCTGGTCTGGGGTCTGTATTAAGGGATTCAGGTCTGGGGTCATTATTAGTGTAGGGGGTCTGGTCTGAAGTCTGTATTTATTTAGGGTGCTTGTTCTGGGGTCTGTATTTGTTTAGTGGGGGTCTGGTCTGGGAACTGCAATAGTTTAGAAGGTCTGGGGTCTGTATGTATTCTATGATCGAGTCTGGGGTCCAAATTTATTAGTCTGAGTAAAAGGGGTTTTCTGGGCACATCGATAGGTCCTCAGTATAAAAAACGGTCTGTGCCCAGACAACCCCTTTAATGTATGGTTCTGGGCCTTGGTGTCAAAATTTGTGTGTTTCTATAGAGGCTGGAAATGGCTGCAGAAGTGATGGGCAAAGATGTCTCATCAGGAGAAGTCACCATAACGGTCTGCGTCAGATGGAGAAGAAAAGAAAACGACTCCCATCAGAGAAGACGTCACTTGTGAGTCACTGGATCTTTAGCGGATCTGTCCCCTCTCCTGACATGCCTGTTGTAGGAAATCCTTGTATTCTATAAAAAGTCTTTGTGTATCCAGGACTAATAGACAAATGCGTGTTACCATTCCCATTGTCAAGAGGAAGTGTCCCTGAACAGCGTGATACTGTCAGCGATTGTTGGAGACTGTCAGTATGTAGGGACACACCCTTTGACAAGGGGAATCGTAACACTCATTTGTCAATGCTCGCACAAAAAGGTGGTGTTCACTATAGACATGGCAGATCGGCGGTAGGGAAGGGGGGTCCAAGTTTGTGAAGCAGCCCAGGGCCTATGGTCCACTTAATCCGCTACTGGTCAGAAGTGTTTATTGTTTTTTACTGTAGGGAAAACAGCAGACTTTGATCCAGAGCCAGTGTCCGTGAGAATTGGTTGCATAGAAGGAATGTGCACATTTAAACAATGGCTCATAACTCCATCATCATCAGAGGTAGATTCACCACAAATTGCAATGAAGCTCCTGCCCACCACATAATGCAGCAAGCACAGTGGGACTGGAGTTGTAGTGGAGTTTCAAGGTGCAATGCTTGAAGATGTGTAATGAGTGTGGATACACATTCTCTTATGTATCCATGCGCGTCTACTATATAGCTATTCTTCAAACTATTCTAGAAACTATATCAAACTGTCCTCTAATATAGAGACATGAGCATTACATAGTAGTAAATGGTGATATACTGGGTGATTCAAAAAGTCTCCATATATAGTGAATAGCATCCCCTATGTTTGGAGACTTTTTAATCACCCTATAGAAATATTAGCAAGGAAGGCGCTTGACTAGACAGTGCTTTTGCAATCAATAATGTCTACAGTACATTGTATACCTATTATCAACCAAATAATAAAAATATCTAAAAAAAACAACAACCTTAAAAACAAGGGCAATTCTGAAAGCAGTAAAGGTGTCTGGGTATAGACTGACACAAAGACCATAAGCTATTCTGCAGCATTGTAATAGGAAACAACATAGAGCTCTCTTATTTAGACAGCATTACATTCTCACCTTTCCGGGACCATCGTATTTGCAGACAGAGGATCGTGTGGAGCAATTTCCAAAGTTTGTCTGACAGGGATCAATAGGTAAACACAAGTCACCGTCACCTCTGTAGCCTTCTTTGCATATACAATTGTGTTGGTTTGGGCCAATATTAAAGCAGTCTGCTGCCGCATGACAAACCTTCTTCAAACAAGGATTAATTGCTGTAAAAAGAAGAGTGAGTAGGGATCATACATGATTAATATTTGCAATAGAATTGTTCCTACCCTCCGAGACTATAGGTTTTAATGGTATGGTACTGATTGTGACTGGCATGTATTGCTGATATTTTCTAGCTGCTTATATAGTGCCAACATATTCCGCAGCACTGTACAGAGATTATCATCATTTAAACCGGTCCCTGTCCCCAATGCAGCTCACAATCTAAATCCGTTTTTCAAACACACACAGGCACAAGCCTTTGATGCAATGTATGTATTTTGTGATGCTAAGCACTTTTCTAATATATTTGATTACAAATTTTTCTATGTTTCAGTGCTGCAGCTTCTACAGTATGTATCCACTGTACATAGAAGCTGTCAGCCAAACTCGCCAGTGAGCTGGACTGATGGCTCGGCTGACAGTGGCTCCTGTGTGTCTGACACCTCATCTAACCCTAATGCCTCATGCACACGACAATGTGTGCTGGCCGGGTCCCATCATTGATCCGTGGAAAGATAGGACATTGTATTGATAAGTAAATCATGGGTATTTATATGTTCATAGGCAATTGCAGTACTGTGGTGAGAAGATGATACCCAGGGTCAGTGGCGGATTAAGAAGACCATGGGCCCTGGGCTGTTACACAAACTTGGCTCCCCCTTCTCCACCACCACCCTGCCGCGCCGTAACTATTGCTAACACTACCCAAACACTAGTACACAAAGTAGGCACATTATGCACAAAGTAAGCACATTATGCACAAAGTACGCACATTATGCACAAAGTACACAAAGTAGGCACATTATGCACAAAGTACGCACAGTACACAAAGTACACAAAGTAGGCACATTATGCACAAAGTACGCACAGTACACAAAGTACCACATTATGCACAAAGTACGCACATTATGCACAAAGTACGCACATTATGCACAAAGTACACAAAGCAGGCACATTATGCACAAAGTACACACAGTACACAAAGTACCACATTATGCACAAAGTACGCACATTATGCACAAAGTACGCACAAAGTACACACATTATGCACAAAGTACGCACAGTACACAAAGTACCACATTATGCACAAAGTACGCACAGTACACAAAGTACCACATTATGCACAAAGTACCACATTATGCACAAAGTACGCACAGTACACAAAGTACCACATTATGCACAAAGTACCACATTATGCACAAAGTACGCACATTATGCACAAAGTACGCACAAAGTACGCACAGTACACACATTATGCACAAAGTACGCACAGTACACAAAGTACCACATTATGCATAAAGTACGCACATTATGCACAAAGTACCACATTATGCACAAAGTAAGGACATTATGCACAAAGTACGCACATTATGCACAAAGTACACAAAGTAGGCACATTATGCACAAAGTACGCACATTATGCACAAAGTAGGCACATTATGCACAAAGTATGCACAGTACACAAAGTACCACATTATGCACAAAGTACGCACATTATGCACAAATTACGCACATTATGCACAAAGTACGCACAGTACACACATTATGCACAAAGTACGCACAGTACAAAGTACGCACATTATGCACAAAGTACGCACAGTACACAAAGTACACACATTATGCACAAAGTACACAAAGTAGGCACATTATACACAAAGTATGCATAGTACACAAAGTACACACGAGTATGCACATTATACACAAAGTACACCTTGTAAACACATGAATATGGACATTAAACATACATGAATATGGACATTAAACATACATGAATATGGACATTAAACATACATGAATATGGATATTAAACACACATGAATATGGACATTAAACACAAATGCACTTACCTTTTATGTCTTCACCACAGCTCTTCTGCTCACAGCACGACACAGAGCCCGCCGACAGTCTCCCCTCCCCCATGTCCCGACAGCTAGCAGCAGAGGAGAGATGTTTAGAGCAGGGAAGGGGGGCTGGAGGGGGAGCTTCTAAAGCAGCACAGACCACGGCTGCTAAGTAGAAGCGAAGCTCCCCTCGCCTGACAGGTGCGGTCCTGGCACCGGGGCTCCCTCCGGTGCTAGCGACGCCACTGGGCATGAGGGGGTTCGGGCGGTCATAGGCCCCCTGGGAGCCTTGGGCCCCCTGGCAGCCTTGGGCCCCGGGCGACCGCCCGAAACGCCCTAATGATAATCCGCCACTGCCCAGGGTAGGACATGGGAAAGTCGCAGAGGGTACCAGATGTTGCATAAGCAAACATTTTAGTCATACATGACTGACATTCTGTGCCTGCAGACTCCTGAGATGTAAATCTGGTCATAAGTCAATTAAACCGTGTTTATATTCACATATTAAAAAATTATATTGGAGTAAATTACTGTAAAATGTCTTACGTTCACACTGTGTGCCCTTCTCTTCAAAACCGGGTAAGCATTTACACTCCATTGATCCTGTGCTGGAGCTCACACATCGCCTATTTTGGGTGCAGTTCAATGCTGCACAGTCTGGTAAGGCTAAGATCATAAAATAAATATATTAGAACCCTTTATAGATAATAACACCTTACACATTACACTTGTCATTTGCACCCCTTAGGCCTCATGCACATGACTGTGCATTTGCGGCCGTATACTATCTGCAATTGCGGTAAGTATAGAACACATGCTATCCTATGGGCCAATGCACACGACCATGGCTTCCACGTTCTGTGCATTGCCCGGAGCCCGGTCTGCAAAAGAAATAGGACATGTCATTATACGGTCCGCAATTGCAGTCCGGGCTTATTGAAGTCAATGCACATCTTGTGTGTGCATAGTCCGTGATTGCAGATGGCCTGTTGACGGCACTCCGTGGCCCGTCCGTGCCATAATCACGGACCGTGTACACCTCTATGGTCCAGTGCATGAGGCCTTAATTTGAAGATAAATAGAAATATTACTTTTAGCATGTATGAAAATCTACAAGTTCAATGATACCCATCCTTATGAACTATAAATTGCCAGCCCCTCCATAGACAGTGTCCCATTCTGCAATACTTACGTTGATCACATCTTAGACCGCCATAGCCAGAAAAGCACAAGCATATACCATCTCCATTAATCCCACTGTTACAAACGCCATGGATACAAGCACAGGCTATGGAGATGAAAGAATAATGCATTATATAGAGTACAGAAACGGCCTCCAGCAATTATCAACAATAATTCTCAACACTGGCTACATAACAAAAAATAATAATTTGTTACACAAGTCCAATATTTACAAGCTGGTTTCTACAGTGAGTGGCCTGTGGCTAGATATATAGTGCCAGTGACGTAAGCAGGTAAGTTATGACATCATTATTTGCTGAAAGTTTGTAGGATGGAATTCAACACTGCATTTCAATAAGTGGGAATTCTGATCACAGTCATCAAAAGTTTGTTTTATTTAAAGGGAAGCTCCAGCTTTGTAGTATCTTTACTATATCAGTGAATTGCATTCTGAGCAATGGAACTCTGTTACCCAAAGTGCTTCTGCTTTCAGGATTACAGTAACAGGTATACAGTATGTTAGGAAAATAACGTAAAAGTGCAGTTCAGACTTGGGTGATGCTTAAATGACATTACTTTTAATATTGCCGTGGTGACCATGATGTTCAGAAGTACGTAGTGATCCAGGGGTACAGTATCCAATCCTTGGTCACTTAGTGAAATACTCAACAATCCTCACTGACCCAGTTGGTGCAGTGCAGTCTAGTCCCAGACGACTCAGTGGTTTATGTTTTGTCATTTGAGTGCTGGTGTAAATATATGTTAATCCAATGGTCATACTTGGATACTCAGTGGTCATCTCCAGTGATCCATTAGTTTAATGTCAATACCTGCAGCTTTCCACCCACCAACATGAACAAGGTGGAGTCTCAAGGCAGGTTAGTAGAACTCAAAGAGTTAACAGCATTTGAAATGAAACATCTGCACCACCAGGGATTACAGCTAAATAGCTTCATTATCATGAATGATGGGTGGATGACCACGGAGACCCTGGGATGTTACCTATCTGCTAGTTGAACCGCCAAGGATATTCCAGAATCTTCATTCCATGACTTAAATAGTGGAAGGCGGTGAAACAAAACAACCATTTACTTTTCTTTTCATTAAAAACGAGTTCTTAAAGGAAGCAGTACTATGTCTAGAGGTACATTCTAGAATTTTGAAGAAAAATGGAAGCGGAACACCTCGAAAATCCTGGAGCTATCACTTACTCTGCTTTTCATAATAGAAAGTTACAAAGACTAAACTTACATGACAGTAATGTAACCTCTTGTCACCAATGATATCTGATTATCTGCTGCCATCTGGTGGTAATACCATGGGATTGCAATTATAAATGATGGACGTTATAACTGCAGTTTATGACAGGACAATTCTAATAGTCATAATTAATATGGATTTTAATGTATCATTTTGCATGGTTTTAATTATTTTATACTGTTTATGGTAATATTTAAATATTTGTGATTATACCGTAATCTATCTACATCTTTATCCTTATTCTTATGCAAAGTTTAATAGTAATGATAATTTTTAACATACCAAAGCGACAGTCAGCACCAAATCTGTTGTTATCAGCACACTTCTCACAGGCCGTTCCCCCAAATCCTTCCTAAAAAAAAGACTGGAAACAGTCAGCAGAAGTTCATAATGGATTCACAGCTGCAGCCTCCAACATTGGCGCTTGGGAACCAAATTTAAAGGCAGTGTATTACAAAGTTGGAGCAGGTTGGCGCTTTCACAGGTAGTAGTGCAGCAGGTGAGTTATGAGACGGCATGCTTTGATATAAATATGACATATTAGAACAGCTGTCTACAGTATGTTAAACAGTGCACTATTAGGGTCATTGCACACGAAGCGCATTACGAGCGGTTTTACCACCTGTATTTGTGTGCGGCAAAACCGCAGCATAATACAGTACCAGTATAGTCAATGAGATTCCAGGTAATCTCATGTCCACGCCGCAGTATTTTTTGGGACGTAAATTGACCCGCGGTGCGTATTTTCAGAACCGCAGCATGTCAATTTATCTTGCGATTCCCCTTGCGAATTCTATCCCTGTTGTTCCTCAGAAATGCGCAGCAAAACCCGCAGCATGAAAACGCCGCGATTTACGCAGCAAAATGTAAAAGCTGCACTGAAAAATGCATAACAAATGCACCTTCAGGTGCGTTTTTTTTCCTGCAAATTTCTTGCGGTTTTTCTGCAGTAAAATACTCAACATGTGCATTTAGCCTTACGATATGCACTTTTAAATTGATTTAAAGGGGTTTTCCAGGGAAAGAACATATTTGGCTATATTAATATAGAATTTAGTGTAACTGACATTTCCATGGTCGCTCCCGTGGTCAGATGTGCCATTGCTCCTATTTCACCACCAGTCACATGATATCCTCAGCCCCACCGCTTTATTGGTAGTTGGTGGTAACGTCCACCTCTCTTCTGCTGCATTAGCTTCTAAAGCAGCCGCCAGTGGTCGACGCGTCATCCAGACATGTGACTAGAATCCATGCCTGCTTCTTATCCTCTGCATGTTTACTGCGATTGCGCAGTGAATTAAAGATGGAGCCTGACACCGCCTCTGAGATTCACCAGCCCTTTTTGTTATTAAGCTGTGGCTCAGTGTCAGATTCTGCCGATATCATCTTACATTGAGTCTAACCACATTATAAAAAGAAGGTTTGATGTGTCAATAAACATTGCTGTGTCCAGATACATCCTACAGTTGACAATTTTTCTGAGCCTCTCTAGAGAATAGAAACTTCTCCATAAAATTATAGACTAGGGGTCGTGTGAAGCAAATGAGGAGATGGAGGGCTTCTGGCGGCGTCATGTAGAGAGGCAGAGGGAGGGGTTTGTTCGCCAGGATGGAGAGGAGTAGATCGAGGGTTTGGGGGAGTTCACAGAGTTTTTTGACGAGGAAAACGCGTCGGAAAACGTGCCAAAAAACGTCCGAAAATGCCTCCCATTGATTTCAATGGGAGGCGGAGGCGTTTTTTCCCGCGAGCGGAAAAACCATCTTGCAGGAAAAAGAAGGGACATGCCCTATCTTCGGGCGTTTATGCCTCTGACCTCCCATTGACATCAATGGGAGGCAGAGAAAGCGTATTCTGAGGCGTTTTTTGCCCGCGGCGCTCAATGGCCATGGGCAAAAAACGTAGCGAAATTCGGAATTTTGAGGCAGATTTTCCTCCTGCAAAAAACTCAGTGTGAACCTGTGTGACTTACATGACCCGACGATTTCAGTGTCCTCACAAAGAAGAATGGAGCTTGGTGGTCATGTGAGTGGCGGTGAAACCAGCGGAGCGGCGCATCTGAGTAACGCTCACTTACAAATGAAAAGAGCCTACACTTGTAGTTGCCCGGAAAACCCCTTTAAATAAGTGTTGTGTAATGCTCACTTTTTCCTCAAGTGGCGCTGCTGGAAAAATTACCATTTACATTATAATATATAATAGCTATTTTTTGATATTTTGAATTGTAGGATTGCTGCTACACTGCTACATTTGGTGGAGTGTGTGAATCGCAGTAAAATCTCTAGATTACTATACTGCAACCAGAATGTTTCCCTATGGGTTTGGGCGACCTTGTAGTCTGACCCGGTCAGCCATAAACTGATGCAAACTGCCATCAATTGTACAATTTGTCACTTAAAGAATGAAGACTGTGATGACCTGATGACAACTGATACATTTTGATATTAGTTTGCATTCTATAGAAACTAATAGGATCCGTTGGTTCTGTCACAAAAAACAATACATTTAACCAAATCCTTTTACCCCAATAAAACCTTCTATACACATTAAACTACTAAACATTATTTACCTGTTATATTTTAGGCTAAGAACAACAACTTTATGAATATCACACAGAGCATACCTGACAAGAGCAGACGCCATTGCCTTGCAACCCATCGGAGCATGTTCCTTGGTTATTACATGGGGTTGATGCTCCACCTGGACATTCTGTGGATAAGTTACATCAGCTTATTTGAAATCATATAACGCAAATCCATTAAAATACAGATTGGCCTATGAACAATATGGCTACAAGGACTGTATAACTTAGTCTCTGTTTACATTAATGTCATGACTTCTGTTATTAGACGATGGTGAGACGAAGGAGGTACTTGTCAGTGACCAGTATGTCGTAGAGCAGAGCAAGCCAAGAGTGAGCCAGAGACATTATGAGGAGCCTGAGGCCGCGTTAGTGTAAGGAGCGCTGCATGATCTGTGAGACAGACTGACGGAGGCTGTATCCTGAGTGGTAGTCGCTAGGAGTAGGCTACAACTGATGGCTGCAGAGGGCCACCGCAAGTAAGAGAGGGTCAGAGACCCCAGGAGGTATCGTGCAGTGTGAGAGGACCATCCTATCCCTATTTAGGCTGTCTGTGCACATCGCGCTGACGAGCCACTGCCAGAAACTGTGAGAGAGCATTTAAAGGGGAAGCCACCACAGCCAACCATTGTAAATGGTTATTTGTAAAAGACTGGAACCAAGATTGTTACCATTGTGGAACCAGCAAGCCTTTAAGTGAATAACCGACACCAATATTCCAACCACCACATGCATATAATGTCTGCAACTTTCGAGCACTGAGTACTCATTTGAACTGCATTTGAACTGTGTGTTTCTCTGCCATTCTTTCCCACCATCAAAGTTACTGTGGGTGGGGCGCCACACCACACTACCCCAGGCCTCACATTACAGTATCACAGATCTTTTGGTTTGCTACAATCTATCAGTTAACTGTGAGCCTGGAGACCAAGGTGTTCAGCCCACACAGTATTGCTTAGATTGAAATTACTGCATTTTATCCCCTATTTTAAACATGTCCTCCCAACACCCAGGCCTGGCGGCCATCTTCCATAACTGCCTCTGCCTTTCTGGGTGGAACTTCTTTCCACTGTTCTCAATGCGGTCAACATGGTATTGTAATGACTGTAGTTATCACTAGAGGCTTGAGAGTTTTTAGCAAGTAATTCATAGTGCAGGTGAATATATATAGTACATAAGAAGTGCAACATAATGCAGTACACAGATTAATTGTTAAAAAAAAAAATTGTATCAGTAAATGATACGCGGAAATTGGACAGGCTCGGAATATGTACAGAATTTTTGTGATTTAATTAAAACATCCAAAAAATATTTTTTTATACAAGAGATGAAACTGAAACCTCATATTATAAATTAATCATTGGTGGAGTTGAAAAAAATAATAATTTTATCTTCTCTTTTGGAGTCACCAGCTGTACCCTCATGCTCTATTTCCGTAGACTGTTCTGAAGTCTAAGTATAGACATCATCACAATTCAGACTACTGCTTTCCCATATTGCCCCCAAACTGGGGAGAAGCAGTAGTCTGAAGTCTCAGTGACATCTTTCGCCATCACTAACCGCCGAGATTGTTCTGTCAACTTCTAGACGCTAGTGTAATTCTACAGCAGAAAGGATGTAAGCCCTGATGTTGTATCCAAAGTGACTGTCTGAACCAAAAGTCGTAAAATATATCAACATCTAGCATTAGAAGCATTTATAATGAGTTTCATACACCAGTCTTAGCTTTCTGCTCTGCTAGAGTAAGATAGAAAACAGACTTATTTAGAGGCGCACGCCTCTTAATAAATCTGTTGCATCTTTCCGCTTGCTGTATGCCACAATTGTTGCACAACCAACGCGACTGTGTGCCCTTAATTCATCCATCAGACATAAAATAAAAAATATGTATACTCACCTTCCTGCTCCGCTTCCGCCCACCGGGTCCCCTCAGGCTCTCACTTATGGCCACGGTTCACACAAGGTTCTGACGCCGAGCAGCGTCAGGGCTTTATATGTGACGCAGCACTCAATGTCCTGAGTGCTGCATCACATACAACGTCCTCCAGGTAAAGTGACTACGTTTTTGTTCCTCTTTAGAGCCATCATCATTATCCATGATAATGGCTCCAAGAAGGAGTTGAAACATAGCTTGTCTGTATCATTGGTGAATAAACCATTGTAGTCACTTTACCTGGAGTGCTGCTTCCTTATTCCTTTGTATTGCTTTACCTGTTTGGACCTTAGAATCAGGTCTGCTGAAGCCTGTACCCAGACTTTACACACAACATCCTGATGCTGCAGGCGTCAGTACCTTGTATGAGCAGTGGCCTGCAGGGTGTGCCTGAGGGGACCCCGTGGGCAAAAGCAAAGAGGAGCGGTGAGGTGAGTACACAGTTTTTAAAAAAAAAATTGTACGATGGGGGTATTCTGATGGGGGAGGCAAGGTACAGTGCCCGGCACCAGCCTCTACCTTGCTACGCCCCACAGAGGGAAAGTTAAATCCTTTACGCCAGTTTTCTGGCATAAATTCTAATTACTTTGCCAGGTCGTGGTGGCCCTGCTCCCTATTTTTAAGTTACGCTCCCTTTTTCAAGAAGTGTCAAGAGCGGCGTAAAAGGTCCAAAAGTCAAATTTGGAACTCAAATTGTGACTTTTGGGCCTTTTTTGATTATACTTCACCAGAAATCTGGCTTCAAAAGGTCGGTAAATCCCCCCTATATTTTTACATAGCCCCATAGTAGATGTTTTTGTCACCATAACTATGACTGGTCATTTGTACAGGTTACGGTTGTTCTAAAGTGGATAAAACAGATGGATTAAATTTGCTGACAAGCAAAATCATTTCTGACCCTCTCACCACTTGTAATATCTTACGTCTCACGTCACAATACAGGTGAAAGTGATTACACTGTGAAAATGTTTCCACTAGAACAACAGGGTAATGACAGAATCATTGTTAAGAGTTCCAAGGGGAGCAGAGATTAAATCGCACAGAAAAACTGTTCAAAGTACATACTAGGGGCAAATGTAGTAATGACGTGTGTGGAAAAACAAACGCTAACAAGCATAGTTTCCTCTAGTCTCTGCTCTGAAAGCAATGTTAAAAATGTGACTGACTAAAAAGAAATCACTGCGCACAATTGTAAAGAAAAACGTCAAATTCAAAAAGATCACGTGGCGGGGGGTAAATTTGGTGCAATTTGAGGCAGAATTCTGGCACATTTAGCTTTGTAAATCTTCGTTCGCTCCACCCCGTTATACCTTTCCTTGACAAGCAGCCAGAGAGAACGTATTCCATGCAGATGTTGACCTGCTTTAAATCCCACACCTTTGTATACATTGCCTTATTATCTGCAACCCATGTTTATCAGTCAATAATCTCAATCTTTTCATTCCTATTAAGATACAAGCAGTTTTTTTAAGCACTCTTTTAAGTGGTTTGTTTTAACAGGTCACCAATTTGGAAATGGTCTATCTGCTGAGGAAATATAAAAAAGATAGATAAATCTACTTTGTCATCACCTCCAGAACCTGTTAAGCAGCCTTTTTCAGGCTCAGGAAGGAACTGATTGTCACTGGTGTTTTCAAAGCTGGTGTGTAGCCCTTTAAGATAAGCACAGAGGCTATTTTTCCTCACAGATCTGACAGCAGAAACAATGCCTAAAGTTTATTTTATCAAGCCCGCCTTCAATTTCATGTGCAGGAAGTTTAGGAAAAGGGAGTATGGACCAGGACTCCGACTAAATGCAGAAGAGTTGCTGCTGCAACTGAATATCAACTTTTTTAAAATGTATTTTAGGGTATGTGCACACACACTAATTACGTCCGTAAGTGACGGACGTATTTCGGCCGCAAGTCCCGGACCGAACACAGTGCAGGGAGCCGGGCTCCTAGCATCATACTTATGTACGATGCTAGGAGTCCCTGCCTCGCTGCAGGACAACTGTCCCATACTGTAATCATGTTTTCAGTACGGGACAGTAGTTCCACGGAGAGGCAGGGACTCCTAGCGTCGTACATACCTATGATGCTAGGAGCCCGGCTCCCTGCACTGTGTTCGGTCCACTACTTGCGGCCGAAATACGTCCGTCAATTACGGACGTAATTAGTGTGTGTGCACATACCCTAATGTGGATGACAAAGTAAAGTCCTATTTAGAATGTTCATAGCCTCTTCAAGGACAGCTACATTCTCCTGGCTAAAGACATAATATTCCTAAATTGTTTCATAATCCAATTTTTTTCAATTTCAATTGGCACACACTTATCTTCCATCAGTATAGAAATAATGTGCATTTGGCGAACTCTAAGGTGCATGGTAATGAGGGAGTCCTATATTTATGGCTAGCTTTACAAAAACTCCTAAAATTGATTTCGAGCAAACTCTGAACAAACACAGTTAATAAGTGAGAAAGAAAGCCATTGAGCACTCAGCTGCCACTTAAACTATATGTATATGTAATAGAAGCAAAGAGTGTAGTTTAATATAGGTTTTCAAACATACACACACCAAATGGCTAAACTTACCCATACAGTCAGGTCCCCAGTACCCAGGGCAACACTTCGGTAGAAGTTCATCTGTGGCACACGTATGTAGACAACCAGGGAGTGAGATAGAGTATGATTTTATTTCCAAGTAATACCTTGAATAAAATATTTAACCGGCATTTAGGATCAAACTTGCCATTGCATGTTATACATTGGGCTAAACAAATTTATTTATAAAATTACTCTGTGCTGTGAAGTATAATTTTCACTCCTTATGTATACATAGGTTTGCCATGTCGGGAAAATAGAGGTCATGTGGGCATTTTTGTACCAACTCATAGCATATTTGTATAGGAAAAATACTTAAGGACTATGGACACGTTTGACATGGAAACAAAATATTTTTACTTGTTAGTAAAAGTTGCACTATGTTTTAGGATGCAAACGCAATTTCTTCACCCATTTTCAGACCCCATGATATTAAATTTACATCTGACTCCTAGTTTTACAATTTACTCCTGTGGGAATGTCCCTCCCAGTAATAGTTGCTGGATGTGAGCTCTGTGAGTCCAGGATTCTGCTGTATTTTACTAGCTCTCATATATCAGCAAAGCTTCATCCCTGTACTGCTTTCTTCTTCTACAGCCCATGAGGGATCTTTCCTCCCTTGTGCTGAGAGACACTGATGCTGAGGAGAGTGTGATTTCCCCCTCCCTGCCCCTGCAGATTCTGCTATGGGTGCTCACCTCTGTTCACACAGATACACATCCTGTGTGATTCATCCCCTCCCCCTGTGTGCTTTCTTTCTTATCTACACTCTGATTCAGTACAGCTTGTGTGATCAGCCCTCCCCAAACACTTGGATGCGTTTGCTCCTTCTCCACACTCTGATCTGGTGTCTACAACCTCCTCCCCTTCCCTGCTGCTGTCTCTAACACTGAAAGAAGGGAGGGGGAGAACAGAGAGCACACGCAGATAGAAGCAGTGTGTTGTCAGATCTATGTCAGAAACAGCAAGACAACCAGCTATGTCTAGGAGTTACTCAGACTCTACAGTAGCAAAATAGTAGAAGAAGTTTGATAAAGACTATTTAGAGTTGTTTAATTTTGCATTCAGGAAGCAAATGAACAATAAAAAAAATTCAGTGCATAGGTTTCCATAGCCTTTAATGTAGAGGTTATATTGAAGAACTGGCAGAATAACTGAATTTCTGTAACATATGTTAAAGGACTGTCTCATCATGACAACTCCGGCTTAAAACAAAGCTGTCCTACTAATCAGCTGATTGTCACGGATTCACCATCTGAAACTAGTCATATATGGACCCCCTCTATAATGTCCATATACCCTAATAAGGCAAGTGGAAAAGGCTTAAACAATAGTATATATTTATTTGAGGATATATCAGCAGTTTTACAGAAATTATTTCAACCACTAAGATAAGAAAGAGAAGTAATGCATTAAAGTAAAAACAACTACTATTCACATAATACCATAAAAATCATATGATTAGGCTATGTTCACATTAACATTAGAGGTGTTGCCAATTCTGTCAGATTTGATGGAAATAATAGCGCTGCATGCAACTACGGACACCATGATGAAACCCTTCTAGACCCAATTATAAGTCAACGTGGTCGGTCAGGAGCCGATGGTATCGTCATATCACAGATCCAGCTCTGCGCCTTGGCTTTCATTATAAATGGATGCCACAATGCAGATGTGAACAGAGCCAAACATTAATGTACAGTATGTAATAAAGGAAAATTACCGGCAGTTTCGTAATCCGCTCCCAGTAGTGAGTTTCCTAAAACCGTTGGTGCAATTCACAGCAGCATTTAAAGAGCATGATCTGCATTGTGTTTGGGATATAGATGACATTTTTATATCACATCGGTTATTTACCTGTTGTAAAAAAGTAAATACATTATTGATAGGGACCCATAGTAACACAATCCACTAAAAAAAGATGGGTGTAGAAATTCAGACCTTATTATCTCAGACAAAATACTCTGCTTACATTTTATCACCTTATTATAGTGTCTATCCAGTGGCGGATTATCATATGGGCGATTCGGGCGGCCGCCCGGGGCCCGAGGCTCCCAGGGGGCCCATGGCAGCCCGAACCGCACATCATCTTGCTAACTAACGAAGATGAGGAGGGGAGGAGCAGGGAATTGGCCGGGAAAGGGGTAGGACACGCCTCCCTGACAAGTGCGGGCCGCCGCCATTGAGTAACAGAACAGCGACGGACAGCTGTTCTGTTACTCCGAATTTGCAAGACAAGTGCCGGGCGGTCGGTCACCGGCGCTTAGGTCAGTACAGCAGGCTTATCCTCCTGCCCAACTGGTTCCCGACCGCTGGCTGTATTTTTACGGCCAGCGGTCAGGGACGGGTCCTTAAAACCCGAGCCATAGACTTTCTACGGCTCGGGTTTTAACTTGCTGCCCGCGCGATCGGGCAGCTGAATGTCGGGTCTCCGGCTGTCAGTGACTGCCGGGGACCCTGAGGAGAAGACAGAAGCAGCTTTCGCTGCTTCTGTCTTCTCCGATGTCTTCTTACACAGCGTTCAATGAACGCTGTGTATAGGAATAGAGACAGCAGCAGCGGCGCTGTCTCTATTCCTCCCGGTGATCATGTGACTGGTCACATGATCGCCGGGTGCCGTTAGTGGCAGGCTGCTGCTGGGTCTAACTAGACCCAGCACAGCCCTATTAGTGACAATCGTCACTATGAGAGGGCTGATTTCCCCTGTAACTGGGGCTGCTGTGCAGCTCCAGTTATAGTGGAAAAACATGGTGTAAAAGAAAGAAAAAATATATATAAAGTTCCCCAAAGGTCTTCTTTGACCTTTGGGGGACAGACCATAGTAATAAAAAAATAATAAAGTAAAGTGCAAAAAAAAATGAAATAATAAATACACATAAAATACCCACCCCAATAAAAACCGTTCCCCCCCCGCCAATCATTGTTGTAACGCTAGCGCTGACCCAATTACCCTAATATAGACATGTAATATATTATAATTTACGGTAAACAATGACGATTACAAATAAAAGGTCTATTTTAGGGTAAAACTATGTTATTACCAAAAAAAATAGCTGAAACGTAAAAAAGCTTATTTTTTTACTATTATTTTCAAACTTTATGAATAAAAATTCTAAAATAGCAAAAAAGGTGTGTATAAAAAAAAAGAAACCTGCATTGTCTACGGAAAAAACGTCGCAAAAATCACGTCGTTTTTATTTATTTTTTATAAAAATGTGTGTTTGGTGCAACTTTGTAATTACGTTTTATTAAAAAATATTTTCACTTTTTGAGATACAGCTGCTTTGTATCCTGTATCCGTCAGGTCAGCAGGACTGACGGGATCAGTGAAACGGGCCCTGCGCTAAATTATAATCTTAGATGTGATAGATTTGAGGTGGATCCTGCGTGTCACTGATCCTGTCAGTCCTGCTAAAATCTGGTGACAGAGCCTCTTTAAGTATAATACTTATAAATCACAGATTACATATTATACCACCCCCAACTCCCTCCATAGAGGGACAAAAAAGGGGATGGGAAACCAAAACATAAAATAAATAAAAAGAATTTAAGAAATTCCAGAAAGCAAAAATTTAAATATTGAACAATTTCTCCCGCTTTAGTTTTAGGGAGAACAAAAAAGACATTTCAGAAGGTTTAACAATATGAATCCATTTTTCGTAAATAGCAACAAAATGCTGCAAACACCCTCTATATTTATAGGTATTGTACTTATATGACAGCTTAGAGGTTTCCGATTTCCGTATTTCAAAGTTGTGACTTTCTCACTCATCCAGTGTCTGGCAATTTGTTTTCTAGTAACAAACATGAGTTTTAATATCCCCAAAGTTGTTGTAGTGAGGGCATGGCCAGACGTGGCGGAATTGCTCTGGAATTCCGCTGCAGCCAGTCCGCTGCGGAAATCCGCAGCGGACATTTTTTCCATTGGTTTCCACACCTTTTTAGTTAGGTTCGTGCACACGTGGCGGAAAACTCCGCTGCGGACCATAGGCTGCGGTGTGGAATTTGGTGTCCGCAGCATACACTGGCTGTTGCGGACGTGTAGCGGACTTGTTGCAGACTCATTGAGGAATTTCTCCATTGATTTCAATGGAGATTCAAAATTTCGCAATGAAATCCGCAGATGTTATGTGTGTTGCGTTGCGTATTGGTTTTAAGAAAAGGATATTTCTTCATTCTGGCTGGACCTATTTTCATTTCTAGGTCTATAGCCAGACTGAGATGAAATGTTTTAAAAGACAGCAGTAAGTACTCTTCACCTGAATACGCAACGGCTAATCCGCATCAATTTACTGCTCATTTTAGGCAAAGCCGCAACAGAATCTGCAACGCAGATTATGTGCGGCATTGATGCGGACAGTGTCGGCAGAAATACGCCACGTCTGGCCATGCCCTAATTGGTCCAAGCTGATCCGGGCCACCTAATATGCAAATTTTTTAATTCATGCCGAGTTTTATTTAATAAATCCTATTAATTTCATTTATTACATCTATCCAATATCTGAACAATTTGGGACATCTCCATATTAAATGTATCCATTTGAAATCGGGGGAATCACATTTAGGGCAATTTAGGGAATCATAATAACCTATTCTGTGTAAAAAATGTTTAGAGTAGTAAAGGTGTGATCAAATATTGAGTAATTTTATGTGGCCCATTTAAAATAACCTTATGTGAAATTTAATAAATTTGTGTTCATTCCTCATTTAAGACAGTCCACAAAATCTTCTATCGATTCAGAGCGTGAGTTAATATATATCTCCTGTGACTTATTAACCATCAAATAATCATATAGCTTAGAAATAAAGCCCTTATTTGGCCAAGTCACTAAAATTTCATAAGCCACAAATTTACTAACTATTTCTTTTTTCCCTCTTATAATGTGTTTAAGTGCTTGAGATAATTGTGTTTATCTAAATTTAGTGATCCATGTGATTACTTCGCCTACAAGAATTTCTCCCAACTCTCTAATTTTACCCCCTCTGTATACATCTGAGATATTAAAAACACCTCTTTTCTGCCAGAATTTAGCTAGATCAACATCCCATGGATCCATAATAAAAATATTTGACCAGATGGGGGATAATTCCAAAAAGAATTCAGACTTTTGTAATCCCTTTTTAACTTCATGCCATACTTTCTCCATTAACAAACACAAACAAAAATTACTGTAAGCCAAACCCCGGAATTGACCCACCTCTAATCTTTGAAAGATACTCCATGATTGAGTATCTATATACTTCTTTTTTATATTGTCATTAACTGCCAAGTCATCCCAATCCATAATATATTTTAATTGAGAGGCCAAGAAATACATTTTCATATTTGAAATTCCCAGTCCTCCCCTATCTATGGTTAACTGAAGTTGTTTGAGTTTAACCCGTACTATTTTACCCTGCCAGATTAAATCGTTGAACATTGTATCTATTGCTTTAAAAAAAACGAATATATAGTCAGATTGGCGAGTTGGACAAAACATAAAATTTGCGGAAGTAAAATCATTTTTATTAAGGCAATTGTATCTGCAATGCCAAAAGGGAATTTAACTTAATTTGTGGTAATTTGGCTCTAATATAGTGTTATTATTGATATATTATTGGTCTTGGTTTTCCTGACTTTTGTTGAGTAAGGGCATGCCCAGACGTGGCGGAATTCTTCCGCTACTGTCCGCATCAATGCCGCACAGAATCTGCGTTGCAGATTCTGTTGCGGCTCTGCCCAAAATGGGCATTAAATTGATGCGGACTAGCCGTTGCGTATTGAGGTGAAAGTACTTCCCTTCTCTCTATCAGTGCAGGATAGAAAGAAGGGACAGCACTTTCCCTTGTGAAAGTAAAAGAATTTCATACTTACCCGGCCGTTGTCTTGGTGACGCGTCCCTCTTTCGGCATCCAGCCCGACCTCCCTGGATGACACGGCAGTCCATGTGACCGCTGCAGCCTGTGATTGGCTGCAGCCGTCACTAAGACTGAAACGTCATCCTGGGAAGCCGGACTGGAGGAAGAAGCAGGGAGTTATCGGTAAGTATGAACTTCTATTTTTTTTACAGGTTGATGTATATTGTGATCGGTAGTCACTGTCCAGGGTGCTGAAACAGTTACTGCCGATCGTTTAACTCTTTCAGCACCCTGGACAGTGACTATTTACTGACGTCGCCTAGCAACGCTCCCATAATTACTGGAGCCCCATTGACTTCCTCAATCTGGCTGTAGACCTAGAAATACATAAGTCCAGCCAGAATGAAGAAATGTCATGTTAGTAAAACCAATACGCTCCGCAGCACACATAACATGTGCGGACTTCATTGCGGAATTTTGACTCTCCATTGAAGTCAATGGAGAAATTCCGCAATGAGTCCGCAACAAGTCCGCGAAACATCCGCAACAACCATTGTATGCTGCGGACACCAAATTCCGCACCGCAGCCTATGCTCCGCTGCGGAATTGTCCGCAACGTGTAAACGAACCCTATTAAAAAGCTGTGGAAGGCAATGGAGAAACGTGTACGCTGCGGATTTCTTCTGCGGACTGTCCGGAGCGGAATTCCAGAGCAATTCCGCCACGTGTGGTCATGCCCTAAGGCCCTGTTCACACAGAGTTTTTTTTGCAGGCATAAAATTCTGCCTGTAAAAATCAGCTCCGGTTTTTTTAAGTGGTTTTGTGCCACACACAGCCGTTTTTTGCCGCAAATTTTGTCGCAAATTTTGCTGTGTTTTTTGTCGCATTTTTTTTTTACCTCTTTCTTCAACAGGCCTAGGAAAAACATGCAAGCGTTTTTTGCCATAAAACGCGCCAAAAAACGCATCGGCTGTTCGCAGTGTTTTTTTCCGTCTCCCATTGCAATGGGGGTTTTGAGGCGGAAAACGCCTCAAGATATGGCATGTCACTTTTTTTCCCGCGACCAGTTTTTTCTGCTTGCGGGGAAAAAACGCCTCCACCTCCCATTGAAATCAATGAGAGTCAATCTTGGCCGTTTTTTGCCGCGGTTTCCGTGTTCTGTGAGAACAAAAGAATTGGGCATGTTTAAATCTAACATGCCTGACCCTTTATTATCTCAACGTCAGCCGTTGGGTGAGAGTTGGGACACCCTCATACACGTCGGTCGGTCATGCTGGAATCAGAAGGTTCATCTGACAGTCATCTAATGTGTAGTGTGTGGTGAGGGCCCATAGCTTATGTACAGCTCAGGGCCCAAGATCACATTATTTCACCACTGGACATACATATTAAAGAGGCAGCCTCTGTGGCCGCTATGTGGCCCCTTGAGAAAGGTGGGGGGGGGGGGGGCGATTCCAGGTTAGTTTTGTCCTCATTTTAATGGTTGCTGAAAGCCTGCACAAGTATGTAGTCTCCACAGGTGCTGCAATTTTGGCAAACAAGAAGTAGAGAATTTACTCGAGTCATTGCATGCAGGCACCAGGACTTTGTGGTGGTTATCTTTGTGTTATTGTAGCATCCCCGGACGTAAGCTCTCATGCACACACACTTTAAGACTTATATTTCTGATTCATTTATACTACACAAACATGGAGAACATTGAAATAAATTTTCTAAAAGTAATTTCTAGAACTACACAGCTTTATGGCAGATACATAGCACTTACAGCCCAATCAAACCAGCATAGTCAATGATGATCATCATCAATCAAGATATTTAGAATTGTCTTTGGCAATCATACGTGATTCATTCTAAGTTTTACTAAATTCTTCACAGTAAATGACAGAGGCAAAACTTGAAGCCCCTGGCCCCTTTGCAAAATATGAAATAGGGCCCCCACCTACCGTGTTAATTTATAATAATTTCTTCTTACGTGGCAAAGGAGCCTTAGGGCCCGCTAAGGCACCAGGTCTGACCTCTGTAGTCTACTACCTCTGTACCCCTATAGCTATGCCCCTGATAAAGGATGCTGCACAGAGAAAACTATCCAACCTCTTAAACTGGACGATAGCTCTGATCCACGGACAGAGAATGTAATTAAAACTGTGAAGCAATACATGGTAATACATTGAACCAGCAATAGCAAGCTCTTCACCCTCATTTGGGACACCCTCGTACAAGTCGGTCAGCACAGCGATTTGTTGGAAGAAGATATTTTTGTGCTCATAAATGACAGTATATCGTACTATAACATTACTATAGCAAGTCTAAGGGCTGTGACTATAAATGACAACTAACATTATTTTTTTTAGATTTTTCAGGCTCTGTATACATTAGCGCTTGTCTCTACATTATGATGTTCTTTTGTATGTAAAAAAATTGGAGAAATGTTAATGTTCCCATTGTTTTTAATAGGATTCTTTGCTTGGAACATGACATCAGTTATCCTACATTTCATCAGGTTTCCATTGTTTTTGACAGGTAGAACATCATAGATTGCTACGCTATTCTACCTAGTAAGATAAACCTAAACCTGTCAGATTCCATTAAAGGCTATGGGATCCATTCTGTTAAATAGATCGATCAGAAACTGAATCCTTGACACAGAATAAGGCTCTTACTGACAATAAATGTCAGAATATATCGAAGGCTCCATTCATATGTATTAGTTCATACTCAACCTCTATTTGCCTTTTGTGAACAGAAGAATCGGACATCGCAATGGAGCACACTCATTACAATAGGATTTCACTTTGCACATAATTGTCCGAAAATGCATCTACTGGTACCATTGTGACAATGCACAACATTTGCAACGGTCAGGAAAACATTGCAAATGGCATCCGTTATTGTTCACATTAAGTCAACAGGATAACAGGGAAAACAAAGGGTGTGAAGGATAACTACTTTAAATGCAGTTTAAAGGGAATAAAAAAAATGACAACTGATGACAATGTACTATATAAACGCTAAATACCAAAATTCTGACAACCGATTCGATAATTATTTTCATCAGTTCACAAACAGTAAATTGTATCAGGACACAATCCCTAGTGCGACCATAGCCCTATCATAGCACTGAGGAGATGGATTAAAACCGGTGCAAAGAAAAAAATAAAGCAGCTGGCCATAGCAACCAATCAGATTACGGCTCACATTTTTCAGAGTCCCTGTTTTTAATGAAAGCTGCAACCTCATTGGTTTCTATGAATAACTGGTCCATTTTTCTCTCTCCTGCTCTAAATGTATAGAGTCAGTTACTGAAGTAATTCCTTTCTTACAGCTATCTTTCAAGTATATTACATAGTTACATAGTTTGTACGGTTGAAAAAAGACACATGTCCATCAAGTTCAACCAAGGGATGGGAAAGGGGAAGTGGGATGACCATTTTTCTTTGTACACCTCCTTACGATTATGGTATATAGGAATTTCAGCTAAATCTGATCTAATGGGGTACAGAAAGAGTGTTGGTAAGCAACATATGGGTGCTATAAATATGATACACCAGATGCCATGTAAAATAATAATAATTAAGGGTATACTGTAATATGATTTAAGTATTTATACATTATGTCATTGCAGGATAGCTCGGGGGGTTAAACAGCATTTGAACTAGCTAGACACAGTAATAGAGCCATTTATCTAAAGTCAGATTCAAAGATTGAAATGATAAGCAATCCATCAAAATTTGTGAGCCATGAAATCATACCGTAACAAGGAAAACTGCAATAGCTAAACCTAACTGTACCATTTCCTGCATCACTCCAAAAACAATAGCCTTACATAAAGCGTAAAATAACCATAAAACATCTCAAATGCTCTGTGTAGCCACAAGTATATAAGAAAAAACATACATTCAAACTAAACCAGTAACACCGATCAAGATAGAATGGCATTCTCTGTTATTTCTTACCATGGGCATCTGGGACCCTGCACAAATGCCGAGGAGACCCAAAAGAATTGAGACAATTAACATTGCCGTATTTTTCTTCATCGTAATAATTTTGTTATGTGTCTCTATTGTGTAAAGTCATGAATATGATAGTTCCAGAGGTTTTTCATTTATCACTGCGTGTACTTGTGCCGGCTACGTCTTTAAATAATTTCTTAACTCCAGTCCCCACCTCTCTTTCCTGTACAGGGTTAAACAGCTGAGCATGTGAAATCTGCCAATCACAGGAAAACATGAAAAGTTTCACTATTTGAGTTAAAAGTTGCATATTGATACTGCCAAATGGCAGGATATCCTAAATGAGCGATGGGGTGAACAGGCTGAGTAGCCTCAAACGCTCATTGTTGTCAACCACTAGTTTATTGAACTCTTTAGGACAATCCATTGTGCAATTTGTTAACATAATCCTGACCTCAATATAATTCAGATTATTTATTTCCCGCTTATATGCAGTGTACATAGATTGTAGTCACTCACATCGCACACTAGCATGATAAATTGATACAAAACTGCCGCACTTGCCTCTGCACCAAACCAAAAAGTGCCAATAAAATGCAGAGTGTAATAAACATAACTAACAAACTAATGCTTTAACTTCTGATTTACCAATATATGGCCAATGTTATGTTTTCGGAAGAAATTTTCTTTACCCCACAACAGTGGCACACATTCAGTGCGCTAGCACGTAAGTGTGTCATACCAAAAATATTATGGGGTAAAAGTTTTAAGAAAAGGTGACAATATCAATATTAATATGTAAACTACTCTATACTGACATTACAATTAAAACAAGCTAGCAACAATACATTTTAGATGTGGGGCATCATACAGGTCCACTGCAGGATCTACAAATCTAGAATTTGTACGAGTTTTAAGAGATATGTTCCTCTCAATATTTTCAATAAATAGTACTACCTAACAATACAATAGGAATCAGTATTGACTTTACTGAAAGTGGACATATGTGACCATGGCATCTCAATGGTGTGATATGAATTAATCTCTAACTACTGTGGTCCTATAAAAATGTCTGCCATGTTGCGCATAATGGGCTAGAATGAATGAGGTATTCTATAAATACTTCCCTGATACCCGCATGCAGAAGAGACTAGTAAGCGTAGACCAGCTAAGTATATCCCAAATCACGCTATATTAGAGTGGATTCTCTTTTAAGGGTGTATTTACAAAAGTCAGTTTTGCACCGTTTTTGGCACAAAGACCAATTGATTGCAGCCAATGGCGGATCATCATAGGGCGTTTTGGGTGGCCGCTCGGGGCCCGAGGCTGCCAGGGGGCCCATGGCCGCCCAAAGTACAATGTAGTACAATGCGAATCGCGGCAAAAAACGCTACAAAATTGCATTGTGTATGTCCTGCAAAAGGACGTTTAGACATAAGGTCACATGAGCTTGTCTCTGAAATTCTTACTACTGTTTAGAGACCTCCTGGTCACATGACCACAGTTCCTTGAACAGCAGCAAAATTCCACAGAGAAGACTGAGGTGAGCTGCTATGTAAGTATAAAGGGAAGGATTTGTTTAGGGGGTTTGTATTTAGGGGGTCTGTATTTAGGGGGTCTGTATTTAGAGGGTCTGGTGTGGGGGTCTGGTTTGGGGACTGTATTTATGAGGTCTGGTGTCTGTGTTAGTTTAAGGGGTCAGGGGTCTGTATCAGTTTAAGGGGTTTAGGATCTGTATATTTAGGGGTCTGGTCTGGGGTCTGTGTTTAGGGGGTCTGTATTAGATTGATGTCTGGGGTCTGTATTTAGGTGGTCTAGTCTGGGGTCTGTATTAGTTGATGGGGTCTGTATTTAGGGGGCATGGTCTAGGGTCTGTATTAGTTTAGAGGGTCAGGTCTGGGGTCTGTATTTAGGGGGTCTGTATTAGTTTGAGGTCTGGGCTCTGCATTACTTAAGGGAGTCAGGTCTGGGGTCATTATTAGTGGAGGGGGTCAGGTTTGGGGTCTGTATTTAGGGGGTCTGTATTAGTTTAATGTCTGGGGTCTGGTCTGGGGTCTGTATTTAAGGGTCTGGTCTGGGGTCTGTATTAGTTTATGGGGTCTGTATTTAGGTGGCCTGGTCTAGGGTCTGTATTAGTTTAGGGGTCTTTATTTAGGAGTCTGTATAAGTTTAGGGGGTCTAGTCTTGGGGTCTGTATTACTTAAGGGATTCAAGTCTGGAGTCATTATTAGTGTAGGGGGTCGGGTCTGGGGTCTGTATTTAGGGGCTCGTCTGAGGTATGTATTTATTTAGGGTGCTTGTTCTGGGGTCTGTATTTGTTTAGGGCGGTCTGGTCTGGGGAATGCAATAGTTTAGAAGGAATGGGGTCTGTATGAATTCTATGATCTAGTCTGGGATCCGAATTTATTAATTTATTTATAGAGGCTGGAAATGGCTGCAGAAGCGAGAAGCAAATATGTCTCATCAGGAGAAGTCGCCATACCGGTCTCTGTCAAATGTAGAAGAAAAGAGAACGACTCCCATCAGAGAAGACATCACTTGTGAGTCACTGGATCTATAGAGGAGCTGTCCCCTCTCCTGTCATGTCTGTTTTAGGAAATCCTTGTATTCCACATAGAGTCTTTCTGTACCCAGGACTAATAGACTAATGCGTGTTACCATTCCCATTGTCAAGAGGATGTGTCCCTACACAGTGTTATACTGTCAGCGATGGTTGGAGACTGTCAGTATGTAGGGACACAGCCCTTTGACAAGGGGAATCATAACAACAATTTGTCAATACTCGCACAGAAAGGTAGTGTTCACGGCCTATGCTCTACTTAATCCGCCACTGATTGCAGCAATCACCTCTACCAAACGTTTCCTGTAGTTGCAAAGACGATTTTCACACCGTTTAGGAGGAATTTTGGACTATTCCTCCCTAAAATTATGTGTCTTTTTCCTGTGACACATAGGATTTATTTTTATTTTATATTAGTATTTAAATGTTTTGTGAAATCAGGGGAAAGTACAATAAATATCTGTTTTTCAAAGTGTCACTAAAAAATTTTTTTTTTAATGTGTTCCCTTTCCATTACGGTAAATTTTATATAGAGAATATATGGTTTTGGGTAGTTAGAGGTGGGGCTAAAAGGTCTGGTTTTGGCTAACAGTGACTGACTTTTGTTTGCCTTTATTTATTTTACACATTGTGTCCCACTAAGGCCCACTTTGCCCATTGTGCCCCACTAAGGCCATAAAATATTTTTGGGGGCATTTGGGGCATTTAAACATTACAATATTTTTTTCTGATCTCCCCTGTAACTGAGGCTGGTATATTAACCCCAGTCACAGGAGAAATACAGCCTCCTGAGATACACTGCAGAGCTGATCTGGGGCGGCTATGACGAAGCAGCTTCTGCAGCCACACGGCGATCATGTCATTGACGGGATAGAAGCAGGAAGTGTCATGGTCTCTTCCTAAACGGTATCCATGGCACTCATTGAGCGCCGTGTATACAGAGATCAACGATGCAAGGACAATAATAAACCGAAACTGCCTTTTCTCTGGAGAGTACGACTGTCTCGGACAGCTGCCTCAACTCTCCTGCAGCTGCACAATTTTCATAAATCTTCAGATTCTGCAAGGATGTTTAGAAACGTCCTTGCAGAGTCATATACGGACCAGCCGGACATTTAAATTCGTTCGACAGCCCGCAGTAGTAAAGTATCCCTGCCATCAGCATTTGGGCATTGGCTTATTTAATGCTGTGTTTGTCTGACATGTGCTTATGATCATGTGTTCTAGGATAGTGTTGTGCTCTGCCTAGAATCTCTTTGGTCTGTAGTTCTTTCAGTCTGTGTTGCTTTTGTGTCTAGTTCTGTAAGGCCCTGTTCACACTGAGTTTTTTGCAGGCAGAAAATTCTGCCTCAACATTCAGTTTGGAATTTTGAGGCAGATTTTGATCTACCTGCACGCCGTTTGCCGGATTTTTCGCTCGCGCACATTGAGCGCCACGGGCAAAAACGCCGCGAAATATGCTTTCTCTGCTTCCCATTGATGTCAATAGGAGGTGAGAGACGTAAACGCCCAAAGATAGGGCATGTCACTTATTTTTCCTGCGAGCTCTCGCAGGAAAAAAACGCCTCCGCCTCCCATTGAAATCAATGGGAGGCATTTTCAGACGTTTTTTGGCGAGTTTTCTGACGCGGTATCCGTGTCAAAAAACATGTAAAAAAACTCTCTGTGTGAACAGGGCCTTAGTTGTTTAGTATTATTCTGGTTCATTGTTTTCTGCTCGCCTAGTTTTCATGAGTTTACAATCAGTTTATACTGTTTTAATTGCCTCTGGTTAATAGTGGTTTCCAGCTGCGGTGTTAGGGGTATTGTCTGAAGATTAGGGACACTTTTGGGGACAGTGTGGGTTAGTGGTGTGGTGTTAAAGTCAGTACTTAGGCACAGATACAGGGATAGCTATAGGGAGAGCTTGTTAGGATTAACTTGTTAGTCGGCGTCGTTACACTAGGATGCCGTGCGTGCACAGCCATCTTCAGGTCATGCCATAGCATCTCTATAAGGTTATGGTCAGGACTCTTACTTGGACATAGCACAAATCTTCTTTTTCAACCATTCTTTAGCTGATTTACCTGTGAGCTTTGGGTCATTTTCTTGTTGCGTCACTCAACGCCTTTTCAGCTTGAGATCTTGGACTACTGCCCTTACATTCTCCTGTAAAATGTTTTAATATACCTTTGAATTAATTGTTCCCTCAATGATCGAAAGGCGTCCAGGCCATGAGGTAGCAAAGCAGTCCCAAACCCTGATGTAACCTAACCCATGCTTTACAGTTGGGATGAGGTGTTGGTGTTCATTGTACTTTTTCTTCCAGACATAGGGTTGTACATTTGTGCTAAAAAGTTCCACTTTAATCTCATCTATCATAGAGAATTTTACCATTGTAGAACATCCACATGGTTTCAGCCAAACTCGAGACGGGCTGCAATATGTTTATTGGGCAGAGGTGACTTTTTTTGTGGTGTCCTTCCATGAACACCATTCTTGTCCAGTGTTTTTCTCAACATTAAATTTTTATTGAAATGTTCAAAATACAAGAATAGTAACCTGAGTCACATTAATTCTGAGAGCAAGTTCCAAACGTACCCAAATAAATGAACATGTAACCAAGAAGGAGGGATCAGGAGATGGAAGGAAGGGGAAGGGGGGAAACAATAGGTATAGGTGCAAAATCGATAGCAACATCATTATACAATATCCATTGGTTCCATAGGCAAGAAAGGAAGCATATCTATTCTGCCTAAGGTAAAGGAGTCGTTCATATATGCAATGTGTTGAGACTTTGGCAATAACGTCTTTCCATGAAGGGGACGGGGAGGATTTCCAGGCTTTAGCTATCAAAAGTTTGGCAGTAAGCAAAACGTGACACATTAGATGTCTAAAATCAGGCGGCACCTTCTCTATCTCCAATGAGAGAAGAGCCCGGGGCGGGAGTCTTAGCTATGGATATTCCGGTAACTGCCAAAATGACTTGGAAAACATCACTCCAAAAGGTAGATAATAGGGGACATCCCCAAAATATATGCTAAATTGTACCCACTTGTCCACAGAGACGCCAACATAAATCTGATGAATGAGGATAGATTCTAGCCAGTTTGAAAGGAGTGTAATACAATCTCATTAGAACCTTATGAAAAACTTCCAAAAGATTTGTACAAACTGAAGACTTCAAAGTCCACTTAAAGGGAATGTGTCACTAGAATTTTTTTTTTCAGTTAAACAATTAGTATTTGAGTGATTACACATTGTTTTAATTTTTTAAATTTTTTCACAAGTCAGGAAATATTATAAATTAGATTCTAATTTCTAACATTTTCATGTGCTGGTCACTAGTGTCCTGACAAAATCCCCCCTCCCTTCTTCTGGCTAGTGCCAGGAGAAGGAGGGGTTTGAAGATCTTGAAACCTCCTACACTGTGTGCCGCCATTTTCTGAGCGACTGCACAGTGTAGGAGGATTAGATACAGGGCTCAGCAGACAGTATCACACGAACATACACGGACATAATACACACATCACATACACGAACAAAAATTACCTGCTCCTGCCGCCGCCGTCTCCGCTGGTCTACACTATTTGCACCTTCGCTTCGTTGAACATACGGCCGGAAGCCGCGGCTGGAAGTCGTAATCTTACTGTCCGTCAGCGGCTTCTGGTCCACATGAAAATGGTGCCGGATTTCGCTCTACGAACGAGTTTCGTTTTGGTCTGTGTGGGAGCGGCGCATGCACCATTCCCACGCAGATGGCGTACTCTTCTGAGAATGGAACGGCTCCCGTTCGCATTCTCTATGGGGTTGTATGTGCCGTATTCCATCTTTATATTTGTCGTTAATCAACACATACAGAGATGAAAAAAAATTGCTAGCCCCCATAGAGAAGTAAAAGTAAGAACACAGTAAAAAGTTTAAAGTCACAACACTAATAAATACAATTTTTGTTTATATTTTATTAAAGGCAATATAATAATAAAAAAAAAATCATGACACCTTCCCTCTAAGTGCCGTTTCCCATTGTGCAAGGGTAAATATTTTATCAAAATCTCTTTCCCAATTCAAAAAATGAACTCACCTAGAAATCTCCATGTCCCCATTCAGTGTCATAAATTCTACCTGTGAGGTTCATAACTCCCCATCCAGACCCGGAAAGGAGAGTACTGATGGATAAAGGTAAATGGAAGTCGATTAAAGGTGAATTAACTAGGTAAGACTTAATCTGAGTGTATTTATAAATATCTCTATCCGAGATATTAAACCGTTCTATCAGTTCTGAGAATGATCTGATGCAATTTCCAGTACATAAATCAGAAATATAGTGAAGACCCACTGCAGGCCAATGCTTAATGCCCAAATTAGGAATCAACAATTCCAAAACTCGCACTGGTATCTGAACCGGGCTACTCCCAGGAAACCTAGAGGACTGCAAAAGAAAATAAAGCCAGCCCTGCATAAAGACCTTTACAGTGGGAATATTGGGAAGAGGAAGACTCGGTTTTATGGCATAGGCTAACAAAACATTACGAAGTGGATGACCTCCCATTAGGTAATTTTCAATTGAAGGCCAACTGGAGGCACTTGAAGGGGAAAACCATCTCTCGGTTTGTTTCATCACTAATGCTCTATGATAGTTCAGAAGATTAGGGACTCCCATACCTCCTCTAATTCTATGGACCATGAGAATGTATGCCGCCACCCTTGCTTTCTTACTCCCCGACAAGAAAATCCTAAGTTGTTTTTGAAATTTTGAGAGCAATGAAGGTGGGATTGGTACGACCAAGGTCTGCAAAAAAATACATTCAGTTTTTTTTTCTAATAGTGGATACAGTTTGTAGAGTCTTCAGTAGGTCTTTTGCTGTTACCCTTTGTTTTTTTTCTCACCTATTTCAGGATTGCCTATTGTGTCTTGGAGGAATCTTAACAGGATGCCCACACCTAGAGACTGTAGCAACAGTCCTGAATTTTCTCCATTTGTAGAAAACTTCAGAAATGCTTTTGTAGCCTTTTCCAGTTTCATACGTCTCTATAACACATGTTCTGAAAGTTGTTTTCCTCGAGGCAGGGTTCACACTAACCAAACTTTCTTAAGAAGAACAGATTTGTCAGGTTCCAGGCTTTGTGCGCCTTTATTAAATGGGCAAAGCACTGGTGAAATCCACACTTCCAATCTCATTTCCTTAATTGAAACACCTTTTGCCAATTGGCTCTTGGAGAAGTCATTAACACAGAGGTTCACTTACTTTTTCTCCCTACATTGGATGTTTACTCAATAAAAGAAATGAGCAGTACAACTCTTTGTGTGTTATTAGTTTAGTTAGATTGTGTTTGTCTATAATTGTTCCGTTAATTCCAAAGGGAAAAAATAAATTGTATTTGCTTTTACAGGTGTTGCTTGGAATTAAGTGCAGCTACAGTAGCTTGCTGGTAACCAGTTTTTTTTAAGTTGCATTCCATTTAATATGTGTACAGCTTCTTGAAGTCTCTAAAACTCTGATTTCCTGAACGATAGGACTTTATAGAGCACCTTTAACCCTTTCCTCCCAGCCCAGAGATTTCTGTTATTAAACTTCTGACACATCTGACAATCTGATTTGCATTGGTCCATTGCTTAGAATGTACTGTCAGATTCTTAGTATGGGGTCTGCCAACTAGGAATAGGCATGTTGGATTTTATACAATTCATGATGATGCCCATCTTCAGCATCTCCTGGTGTTTGCAGTGTTCTTCTCATGAGTAAGAGTCCTGTATGGGGTGATATAATAATAAATGTTCATCTGTGCTTAACACCTGTGCCTTTGAGTCGGATTTGTTACTCACCTCTCTCCGTTCCAGCGGCACGTTTAGCGGGCAGCTCCAGCCGTCGACCACATCAGTTTAATAGACAACCTGTCTCTCCTCTACTAACTCCAGCGATGCCCCCTGCTGGCAGCACAAGACATGCGACTCCAGTCAGCGTTTCTCCTTCTTCCTGCTGCCGTCCGTGCCGGGTTACCATGGCAACCAGGGCTTCTGGATGTCATCGGCCCAGGTGGGCAATTTAAAAGGGACTCTGGCCTGAACACCTATTATACTATAATGTGGATACAGAGAAAGGCTAAACTCATATTAGGATCAGAATAAATTCCTGGATCACAGACCTAACTCCAGCAATCTTCTACAGATAACTTGTAATTTTATATTTTCATAACCATAAGGTTTATTAAAGGCTCTGGGAGCTCTATGCATAATCTTTCATTGGGTTTCTTGCCATTTCTCTGAACTTATCAGGTTTCTAATTGTTTGCCAGCCCTTAGTCTAGTAGTAATTTCATTATAATTTCAATCTTTTTTCAATTTACCTGCTACCTGTCATGTCCATGGCCGCGTGCCGTCAGGTTCATTCACTTCCTGACGGCTGCAGCCATGAGTCTGCGAGCGCTGGCCCCAGTCTCCTCCTCAGAAGATGCCAGCGCTCACTTCCGCTTACCTCGGCTGGGTCCCGTAGGGTGCGTGCGCACGCTCGTGCCCGCTCTTAAAGGGCCTGCGTGCGCACCTGAATTTAATGTCAAAATTAGCCCATGAGTAACCTGGACTATAAGAAGGGCTCAGCCCCTTCCTCCCATGCCTGAGCGTTGTTGTCGTACCCAAAGTTTGTCTAAGCAAATTGTCTCCTAGTGTTTCCCAGTTCCCAGTGTTCCACATTCCTGTACTTATATCCTGTATCCCGTGCTATCCTGGTTAAGTGCCGTGCTGAGCTGAAGTCATGCTGTGCTATATACCACGCCTGTCCTGCTACACCATGCCTGACGTCTGCCTGCTGTCTAGTCCCAGCCGAGCCTGTCTCGCTACTGTCCGAGCTGCCACAGGTACACTATACGAACTATAGACTGTGCGTTAAAGATGGCCGTAATTTTGATATTGTTCCTGGAAGTTTAAAACATCTCCGTATCTTTCTCCAAACATATATTGCATCCTTTATTAATATAGAATTTGTCCATCTTCTTCATCTTGTATGTCATTGTTAATATTCTGAACTGAATTCGCTGGGCAATGGGTAGCCAGTGAAGGATTTGGCAAAGGGGAGAGGCAGAGGTGAACGAATAAAGAATAGGCAGTACATTGAAGCGTTCCCGGACCTCCTCCCACACTTTACCAGTCAAGAGAGACTCATTGTGACTGGAGCTTCTGAAGTTCATTTTGCACCAGCTGCTCACTGCTGGTCTTCTTCTGGCGAACTCCAAAATTCTGACCGCCACGTAGCACACCCAACACATCGCTATGAAGCAAAAGAAGGGATGGGAGCTTGCTTGGGGCCCTGTTTTAATTAGGTAAATAGGGGAGGTCTGGCATAAGCATTATTATATTCATAAATCTGCAGCGGTGGTGACTGTGGCAGCAGAGAGCCGTTTTTTTTTATATTTTCTGACGAGACTTCTAGCCATACTGCCCTGATGGTAGCTCAGTGAATATTGAGTCCTCTTGGCATTAGTGACCTAAACATTTTGATCACATTATTTACAAAATGCCTATGCTATCCAATCTGCATTCCTCCAATGTATGCATGTTATCAAAGGTGAACCGTGTATATGATAGCTCACCATACATACATTCAATCAATCTGTTTTCCATAGTATTTGATCAACCTCCTCATTTAGAATTGCATCTTTATTGAATGAATTAGTCCTCGTAAGGGTTGCCCGAACATTTCAGGACAATGATACTTATTGCTTAACAAACATTTGTCAGCATGTTCTTTTTTACAGTTGTTTTTATAACATACAGTCCCCCAGAAAGAAACCAGTTTTTCAGTAGGAACTTGGAAAACAAAGGAGCTTCCTGCAGACTCATCAGATTCCTGTTGATGACTTGGATTGCAAAGGAAAGCACATGCTCCATCAATAAATAGTACATACAAACACGTGCCCTATCAATGAAAAGAAGACATCATGAACATAGGTCAACATTTATTGTGATACAGTGAGTCTAATATTACATTTTATAAATCAAGTTTAATAAACATTGCTGACTAATTTGCTTTATTATTAAGACAATAACATTGGTTTGCAATTTTCCCATTACTGCAAGATATATCAACCATGTCAAATTTAGTTTGTTGTAACATTGTTACTAAGTCTTATAATGATTTATACATGACAAACAAACATTACGTCAATAAATAATTTTTCTCTCTTCTATTGGAACCAAGCATAACCGATAGGGTATGTACACACGAGGTCATTACGTCCGTAATTGACGGACGTATTTCGGCCGCAAGTACCGGACCGAACACAGTGCAGGGAGCCGGGCTCCTAGCATCATAGTTATGTACGACGCTAGGAGTCCCTGCCTCGCTGCCGGACAACTGTCCCGTACTGTAATCATGTTTTCAGTACGAGACAGTTGTCCTGCAGCGAGGCAGGGACTCCTAGCGTTGTACATAACTATGATGCTAGGAGCCCGGCTCCCTGCACTGTGTTCAGTCCGGTACTTGCGGCCGAAATACGTCGGTCAATTACGGACGTAATGACCTCGTGTGAACATACCCATATTCTTACTTGAAATGCTATGTCGATCAGGTGATTTAGTGTGTGTGTGTGTGTGTGCGCGTGTGTGTGTGTGTGAAGAGGAAAATACATAATCTGAGAGACTTGGAACATGGTGCAATTGATGTCACACCTACAAATCATAGAGAAAATAATTATATTAATTTAAAATCACTGATATATAGTTTTTTTTCTCTGTGACTTGTTTAGAATATAAGTGTAAGGACTCGCAATACGATGGGAACCCTTGACTGGGATGCGAGCTTGCATATTTTGGCCAAAAGATCAACTAATACCTCATGTTTATCATTAATATTTATCGTTGATCATGGATATCTTTAGAGGGCGTGGCCATGCCTTGTAAGGTTGGGGGAGAACAGTGTATCAGTGCTTTGTGTGGTACACTTAGAAGGTGCTGGACAGCTCACCTGATCTAATAGTATGGGCATAACTAATAGGCTAAATGCCAGCACTACACTACATGTAACTGTGTGACTGGCACACTTATAGAAGCTATATCTGTGTGCAATGATAATACTAGGCAGCCACCCCCCCCCCCATATGAATAGTGGGGGTGTGAGTGGATGTTCATTAGTATACTGTACCTGAGCAATCTCCCACTATGTAGAATTGTGGCTTGTCTGCATCCTGTTGGGAATTGGTGTGTGTACTTGCCCTTGTGAGTAAGTATGGCCTCCTTTTCAGTGATTTTCAATTGATGTCAGACCTACTGGCTTTAGCATTTTACAAGCAAAATACAGTTTTGCACTCTTTTTGCCAGGGGCGGATGATATATTTTTTTGGCCATGGGTGCAATTCCGGCCAATTTCAATAATACTTACCTTTCTTGCTCCCGGGCTCCTCTTCAGCTCTGAGAATGGTCGCTCTGGGTTCTCATGTCGTCCAGCATCAGGATGTAGTGTGCAAGGGGCCAAAAATGTCTGGACAGCAAACTCTGCAGTGGTCAGGAGAAGTCATCATGTACGTCTGGGCCGGATAGAGAAGAAAAGGAAAGAGGACAGCTCCGTCCAGAGAAGATGTGACCTGTGAGTCACTGGATTTACAGAGGATCTATCACCTCTTGTGTCGTGTCCGTTATAGTAAATCATTTTATTACCCATAAAAGAGCATTTCTGGTGCATCTTTGTTACTAAAACATACCTGTCAGGAGAGGTAACAGATTCTCTATAGTTGTTATGTATTCTGCCTGTGACTGTATTCTCTTGTATGTTCTGCAGAATGATAATACTCTGCAGACCACCTGGGTAGAACTGGTATCTGACTACTATATGGTCAGTAAATTGTGGTATTACTGGTTATATTGGTGTATGTATAGTGGTAGCATACACTTTCCTTGGCTCAAAAAAAGCTAGTGTAGGTCTGACCTTGACTGAATTATTAGGTGTTTCTATGCTCCACTTTAATTTTCCTATTTGTGTTGATGGTGTGGTTTACATATTTGAGCAGGGCTGGCTCCAGGTTTACGTGGGCCCTTGGGCGACACAGAATTAGTAGGCCCCTTTACGGGGGACCGAACGGCGGCAGTAAAATGGCAGGAAACTTTACTTTGTGCCCCTATATAGGCGTTAGGCCCTGTTTATGCCCCCATATAGAAGTTAGACCCCCGTTTGTACCCCCATAAAATTAGTGCCCTCTGTAGATAGTGCCACACAGTCCCCTTCACAGGCAGTGCCACAGAGCACCTGTCCCAGGTAATGCCCCATAGCCCCCTCCCTGTAGATAGCGCCTTTAGGGTTCCCTCCAGAAGTGGAATACCCAGCCAGAGCATTGCCGATGCTTTGGCTGGGGATTCCGCTTCAGGAGAAGACCCTGACGTCACTGTCCATATATGGACAGCATTGTCAGGAGCAACCCCAGAGCCATAGTCCTGGGCAGAGCACTACTAGCACTCTGCCTGGGACCAGGGGCAAGACTACAGCTTGGGCCCCCTACCCCTCCCCCTCCCCAACACCACCAGACCCCTGCGCATGCCTATGCCCAGCTGCCTTGCCCGACAGACCCCATGAATGCCCCACAATATAATGCCCCCATAGCTGCAGCCCACAGTATAATGCGCCCAATAGCTGACCACCACAGTATAAAGCCCCCTATAGCTGCCTACCACACAGTATAATGCCCACTATAACTGCCCCCACACAGTATAATGCTCCCCATAGTTACCCCCACACAGGATAATGCCCCCATAGCTGACCACGATAGTATAATGCCCCCATAGCTGCCCTCACAGTATAATGCCCCCCATAGCTGCCCCCACAGTATAATGCCCCCCATAGCTGCCCCCACAGTATAATGCCCCCCATAGCTGCCTCCCACAAAGTATAATGCCCCCTATAACTGCCCCCACACAGTATAATGCCCCCCATAGCTGCCTCCCACAAAGTATAATGCCCCCTATAACTGCCCCCACACAGTATAATGCCCCCTTAGCTGCCCACCACAGTATAATTCCCCCATAGCTGCCCCCACAGTATAATGCCCCTCATAGTTGCCCCCACAGTATAATGCCCCCATAGCTGCCCCATACAGTATAATGCCCCCATAGCTGCCCCATACTGTATAATGCTCCCCATAGCTGCCCCATACACTATAATGGCCTCTCAGCAGCTACAACATGAACCGTCCCATACCCAGTATAATGCCCCATATGTATTTACCTAATAGAAAAATAATAACATAATTACTTACCTATCCCCAGTCCCACAACGGGTGGAGGAGATCCTTTTCCTTCTCTGCACTGTGCTGTGAGTGACTCGGCGTAGACAGGCGCGATGATGTCACTACATCGCGCCTGCCTGCACTGAGCCACTCGTGGCACAGTGAATGCTGGAGCATTGAACCCAACTGAACATGCGTCCTGAGGAAGCAGATTCAGTTGGAAACGGGACCAGCGCGGTCAGCGCTGTGTGCCAATGGGGGCCCTGAGGGCCCCCCAGGCTTAGGGGCTCGGTCGCAGTTGCGACCCCTATAGCTATGCCACTGCCTGACAACACTGTCCATATAGTGATGCCAGGGTCTTTCCCGCTTCTAGCGCTCTGCCTGGGACTCCTCTCCTCCTGACATCACTCTCCATATATGGAGAGTGATGTCAGGGGCTTCCCCAGAGAAGGAGTCCCAGAACAGAGCCACTATCACTCTGCCTGGGACTCCTCTCCTCCTTACATCACTGTCCATATTTGCGGACGCCAGCCCTGTATTTGAGAGTGGCCCAAGAGTGACCAAGAGAGCAAAAGTCTGCCCCTTCGCCATGGAATTCAATCCTGGATCAGCCCCTGCTTCTTGCTAAATTATAGTCAATAGGACACAGTGCAAACTGAAGGGACTAACAAAGGGGTGGGATCCAGCCGGTTCTCCCAGGTTCCCATGAACCGGTTGTTAAAATTACAGCCTGTTTGCGGAATTGGGGAGAAGCAGGATCCAGAACTGGTCCCCTGCACCCAATTGTACCCATGTCCTGAGGACACGGGAACAATGGCTAGGTGAGTATGTCACGTTTATTTTTTTTAGTGGACAGTTTAATTGACACTATCTACAGAGGGCAATGTGAGTGGCACTATCTCCAGAAAGATCTGTGGCACTCTCCCGGGAGCACTACCTCCAGAGGGCACTATCTCCTGGGGCCACAGTGTTCAGGGTGCTTTATTTCACAGTGTGTGACATGATTGTATTTAAGGGCACAGTGTATGGTGCTATTATATTTAGGGGCACAGTATATGGTACTATTATATTCAGCAGCACAGTGTGTGGTGGTATATATTCAGGGGCACAGTGTATGGTGCTATTATATTCAGGGGCGTAGTGTTTGGCACCATGAGTTTTTTGTTTTAGTTTGAAGGTGCGGATGTATTGGAAAAAAGCGAGGAGAAGAAGACATCTGAGGGTAAAACTCTGCCGAGATGGGTCATAGTTGGGAGAAGTAGTCATGGAGGTCTGGACCAGATGGAGAAGAAAAGAGAAAAAGAACGGCTTGAATCTAGGAAGACGTCGCCTGTGAGTCACTGGATGTAAATGTTTATTCTCCATCTCACTGTTAAGTACTGTATTCATTGTAGGATGTGCAGTAAGATGATGGGTGGTATTATTCTTTTCTGTGAAACAGCAACTCCCAGCATATCCTTACTATTGTTCAGGCCATACTGGGGGCTTGGTTCTAGTGCTGTAAATATGTACTGAGCTTTGTTCTGGTACTGTATATATGTACTGAGCTTGGTTCTGTGCTATATATATCTAATGAACTTGTTCTGGTATTGCATATATGTACTGAGCTTGGTTCCGATGCTGTATATATGTACTGAGCTTGGTTCCGGTGCTGTACATATGTACTGAGCTTGAATCTGATACTGTATTTGCACACTAAACTTTTGTATTTAGGGGTTGTGGCTAATAGCCGGGAGATTGTTCTCCACTCTTCTCACAGTGCACAGCCTAACTAAATGGTCTGATCACGCTTAGGGTACTGAATGTGCTCATATAGGTTTATATGTAATGGGTTAGTTTAATATAATGAGTGTGGGTAGGTAGGTAGGTATATATACTTACTCTGGACAGGGAGCCATACAATCTTGGAAAGTTTCTAGGATATTACTGATATATACAAAAATATTTCTTTAGATTGTACATTAATATATAGTGTATTTGGAATATTGTAATCGTCTTATTTGATTATTAGAGTCGTAATAATTCTCTGTGGTGCGACACACCTCCCCCGGGCACCTATATCCCTGTCTACAAATTAGAGAACCTGTTAAAAATTTGAACCCCACCTCTGGACTAAACACATGCTTTCTAGGACTGTACGTATCTTGCCCCTATCGAGCTCATAATGCCAAGCCAGCATTAGTAATATGAGAGCAACATATATGGGTAAATGGAGGGATAACCGCAGCATTCCAATTGAAGAAAAAAATGGTGTACTTGTTTATTCACCAAGCATGAACTTGCAATGTTTTAACCCTTATAGGTGTCTTATGCAAGCATAAATACATTGACTCAGTACACAATATACTGTATATAGCAATTATCATGTGACATCATATCCTGTTAGCCAATTATCATACAAAATATCTAATAATTTTTAACAATAAGTTTTATACATATATAGTATTCATTATAAAAGGGATAGTCAGGAATGCAGTGTCAGAAGTGTTATAATAGCACATACCAATCGCTCAGCACCCATCACTCTGTCCGTAAGAAGATGGTAACTATGGAGATGGCGTCCCTAGTTCCTCTACTGCGCATATCCAGATACTGCCTTTACCATAGTATTGGTGTGGTATACACTACGTTGGACATTCTATTGCGCAGCTAGAGTTGCCTTAGGGCCAGTTCACACAGAGTTTTTTGACACGTTTTTTTGACACGGAAACTGCATCACAAAACACGCCAAAAAACGGAAGAAAATGCCTCCCATTGATTTCAATGGGAGGCGGAGGTTTTTTTTCCACGAGCGGAAAAACCGTCTCACGGGAAAAAGAAGGGACATGCCCTATCTTCAGGCATTTTCGCCACTGGCCTCCCATTGACATCAATGGGAGGGAGAGAAAGCGTATTTCGCAGCGTTTTATTCCCGCGGTGCTCAATGGCCGTGGGCGAAAAATGCAGCGAAAATCGGCGTGCAGGCAGAGGAAAATCAGCCTCAAAATTCCAAACGCAGATTTTCCTCCTGCAAAAAACTCAGTGTAAACCCAGCCTTAGCAACCTCGGATGCCAAGAGGGAATTGACTACTCATGAACCGAATCCTCTGCGCACGCATCAGTATTGAAATCGGGAGTCATCCGTGATTATACATTATTCCACTATCTTGATATCCTAGCTTGTTAAATAGTGTCTATTATAATCAGGGTCAACTAGCAAATACATCCACAATATAATACGAACAAAACAAAGGCGTTTTTACATTGCATTCAGAGTCAATCAGCAGCTCCATCTGCAATATAGCGTGGGGGAAACAGACATTTTTATATTACTCTCCACATAATGGGGTCTAGTTATGTGGACTTTTAATCTAATTTCTATAATGGGGTTATACCCAAGATTTCTTTCAGAGGGAAAGGAATTACAGATTGCATTCAACCTTAGTTGTATCATAAAAGATATCGCTATTAGGCTTAGTCTTTAGTGATAGTATAATTTTGCAATGTGTCCAATACACCATGCATAGACTTTCGAGCCATTTAGAAGTACAAAGATCCGTACCAAGCAACCACTTATCAATTTAGAATTGACTAATTCACCTATCCAAATCGATCCCACATATAATGGAGCCATTTGTCAGGAGTAAGTCACGTTTACCACTACACAAACATCCAATCACACACACACACACACACACACACGACCATTGACTGTGCAAACACCATTTTCACATTAACCAACCTGATCGTCTCTAGGTCAACACTGTACCGCAGACATAACCAAAACATCATGAATGTTTTTTTTTTAAAAAAGTATAATAAAGGTGAAACTTCAATTCGTCTTCCAGTGATCAAATGTGCTGTCATTTTCTACTGCATTCATGGTTCTCCTTTAGTGAAATTATAAACATCTGCAAAAATATATCAAATAACAAAACATTAGTTAAAATCACAACCATATTTGGGGCTAGGTCATATGTACGAGACACAAATTATTTCATCAATAAGCTGGGAGAAATTGAGGCCATGGATGATTGCCTTCTGGTTTAGTTTGAAAGTCATTGTACACCAGCATTGGACATGAAAAAGAATTTACAAGCAGTGGCATAATTGGTGCGGCATTGGACCCTTGGCATTGAATAAAGGGAACTTATTGTTGCGCACTTGAAGATTGTATTACAATGTAATTACTTTCTTTTCAGGATGATTTTTATATTCAGAGTAGGGGTACCGCTATGGGGTCCAATGTTGCACCAACTTATGCTAATATCTTTATGGCATGATGTCACATAATGGCCATATATATTGTTAACTGAGTCAATGTATTTATGCATGAGAAAGACCCTATAAGTGTTGAAATGTTTCAAGTTCATGCTTGGTGAATAAACAAGTACACAATTTTCTTCTTTAATTTGTGTGCTGCATTTATATTTTTTCTTTGCTTTGGATAAGTTCCCTTGGATCTGGGATCATTTTTGCTGCGTGCACCACTGTTTGCTGGTAGTGCTATAACTTAAAGGGAGGGATATCCGCAGTGTATTCTTGGAAAGCTGCCTGCATGGCATAATGGGGCAGCCCGCTCAAGTTCATGTGAGCTTTTTTCTAATCTATAAAATGGCAGCTGGCCCTCACTAACAGTTGCTATTTTACCACGATTTATGCGCCACAAACTCTAAAAGCTTTGGAATTTTGCAAACTCTTAACTTTTGGGAAACCTGAACCAAATTCGATTCATGTAAAATTGATTCCCTCATCTCTATCCATAATCTTTAAGCAGATAGACAAAGCAAAAATAGTAGTGTGCCCAAGGAGTCTTGGGGGTTAGGTTCTTTCTCACTGCGACAAAGCGACGTTCCAGGATTGAGAATTTGCTACCAAAATAGGAGGTCCGATCCTGAGCAGAAATTGACCAAATATGCACCAATATTATTAAAATCACCTGCCTTGTATTATGTAAGTTCCCCTCATGCCACCAAGACAGATCTAACCCATTGAGGCAGATATCCACAAAACCTTTGAAGGTGGACTGCAGTATTTGGCACAAAGACGTTAGCAGCAGTTCTTTTGGGTCCTGTAAGTTGAGAAGCGGGACCTCCATTGATCAAACTTATTTTTCCAGCACAATCCACTGATGCTCAATCGGATTGAGATTTAGCAAATTTGTAGTCCAAGTCAATACCGTGAACTCTGTCATTTTACGTAAATTATTCCTGAAAAATATTTGCAGTGCGGCGGGGTGCATTATCCTGCTGAAAGCGACCACTGCCATTAGGGAATACCATTGCCATGAAGGGATGTATTTAGGCTACAACAAGTTTTATGTAAGAAGTATATATCAAAGTAACATCCACATGAATGCCCGGACCCATGTTTTAACTCCGAGAACATTGCCCAGAGCATCACACAGTCTCCTACAGCTTGCCTTTCCCTCTATAATGCATCCTTATGCGATCTCCACCTAAGGTACGGATCACATACGCACCCGGCCGCATGATGTAATAGTAAATGTAAATCATCAGACCACCTGTTTTCATTGCTTTACAATTCAATTCTGATGCTCATGTGCTTATTGTAGTCGCTTTCGGTGGGGGACGAGGATCAGCATGGGCACTCTGACCAGTTTGTGGCTACGCTTCAATCTGCAATGTATTCTGCTCTGACACCTTTTTATCATATTCACGTTTAATATGGCTCCTCCCCTTTGTGCAGCCCTATTTTTCTTCCTCTATATGTGTATGATGGATATGGCGTAGGATCCTCGACATCTGACATTTTTGTCACCATTCTTCATGGGACTATTCTCATTTTAAATACTGGTTTAGGATTGGTATAATGGATCTTAATTTTATGCTGATACTTCGGTTTGGATGACTCTCACTATGATCACTGTATTTTATGTTTTTTTCTACTATTGTGATTATTTATGTGTTTTTGTCACTGTGTGTTCACTTATCACTGCATGTTCTCTTATTTGTGTTTCAGTCCATATTGGTAAACATATTTGTTCATTATTATTATGCACTATTATTTGATTGTACTGTTTAGTACCATATTATGCATTATTGTAAATATATGTTTTTACATACTTTTGTACACATTACATATGAATTGGACATGATGTATAATATTATGCTGTATTACATGTCCCTGTTCACACACTAATTGTTCTTCCTTTTTTTTTATTTTTTTATTTTGGATTGAATTTTAATATTTTATTCTACCAGCATGGGGACTTTTATTTTACTTATTGTCATCAGATCTGTATTAGTATATCCTGAATGTATAATAATGACCGTATATAATGTTATACGCTGTGTATTCGGATATCGGTGGATGAAAACAATTTTTTCATTAGCGGTCACATGAATTCTGACATGTTCGGATCTTATATTGATCGTGACATTCATTCTATGTTTTCCTCTCTTTTTTTTTGTACTTTATGTGCATGTGCTGCATCCTTACCGCCCTCCCATTCACCCCTCCCTCCACCCTTGTGGTGGGACGGGCATCTAGTGATGGCAGCCATCTTGCCTGCGTTCCAATGCATTCATGGGCTAATATGCACATTTTGACAATGTGCTTATGATCAGTATTTCCCAGGTGGCTGACTGTGCTCCCACTCGCCCGCCCCTCCCTTTGTGAGGGACGGGCCAGTGTGGTTGCAGTTAGATGCACCTGGGTTTTGTTCTGTGAACAAACTCACAGGTCTACACCCTCTTGTTTCAATGCGATGATACTTGGGAGGTATCTACCAATGGGATTATATCATGTAGGACTTTAAAGGTAAATTGCTGTTTGTTACCAGCTGTATGTTTTAGCCGTTCATTGGTAGGTTGTGCTTATATATCCACATATCTGTGCTCTTTGGTATAGCTCCCGGAAGAAGCTACGTGCGAAACACATGTTGGGGTTGTTCCCCCCCAAAGTTCTGGTCTGTATGCCTCTTTAATTGTACCTTCCTGCTGTCTGTTTTTTTTTTATATTACTTTGGATGGTTTCTATCCATATTCATCGTATTACTTATGTACCAGTCTTTTCATGCACTATTTGCACTTTACTATAGAGGCTGTGGGACCCGACATATGTGGGGATCCTTTATCTATGGGTAATGCTGCTGCCAATGTACTTATTTTTACCGATTTTGTAAATAAAGTATTGTCTATTTTTCACTAATAATGGTTCATGTGTGATTTCTTATATAGGTGTTCATATTCGTATATCACACAGTTCATTTGAGTTGCTATATGCATGTATTAGCCCAACTATCTTAGTAGGTGTTACACCTTTTTATCATAGCCAGCATTAACTTTTTCAGCAATTTGTGCTACAGTAGCTCTGTGGTGGAACCGGAACACACGGGCTAGCTTTCGCTCCTCACGTTCATCAATGAGCCTTGAGCACCCATGACTCTGTCGCCAGTTCACCTGTTGTCCTTCCTTGGACCACCTTTGCTGGTACTAACCATTGTATACCGAGAACACGCCACAAGACCTGCAGTATTGTAGGTGCTCTGACCAAGTCACATAGCCATCACATTTTGACCCTTGGGTGTATGTGTATGCTCATTTATGTGTGCTCGCATGCTACGCTGCTTCCGTAATTGCCATTCACTAGTATAGGAGTTACGAAAACGGTGTAGCTCAGCTTGCATAACACAGTGCACCAACACTGTTGCTCAGTGGTCCAAAGTCCTGTTTTCAGATGAAAGCTAATTTTGCATTTCATTTGGAAATCAAGGTCCCAGAGTCTGGAGGAAGAGTGGAGAGGCATCAATGCACATTGCTTGTGGTCCAGTGTGAAGTTCCCACAGTCAGTGATGGTTTGGGGAGCCATGTCAGCTGCTGGTGTTGGTCCACTGTGTTATATCAAGTCCAGAGTCAGTGCAGCCATCTAACAGGAAATTTTAGAGCACTTCATGCTTCCATCTGCTGACAAGCTTCATGGAGATGCTGATTTTATTTTCCAGCCGGACTTGCCATCTGCCCACACTGCCAAAAGTACCAACACCTTGTTTAATAACCACATATCACTGTGCTTGATTGGCCAGCAAACTCGCCTGACCTAAACCCCACAGAGAATCTATAGGGTATTGTCAAGAGGAAGATATGAGACACCAGACCCAACAATGCAGACGAGCTGAAGGCCGCTATCAAGGCAACCTGGGCTTCCATAACACCTCAGCAGTGCCGCAAGCTGATCCGCCTCCATGCCACGCCACATTGATGCAGTAATTCATGCAAAAGGAGCCCCGACCAAGTACTGAGTGCATATACTGTACATACTTTTCAGTAGGCCTATATTTCGGTATTACAATTCATATTTGAAATTGCTCTTATATAATATTCTAGTTTTCTGAGACACTAAATTTTGGGTTTTCATTAACTGTTAGCCATACTCATCAACATTAGAAGAAAAATGCTGGAAATCCCTCTGTGTAATAAATCTATATAATATATGAGTTTTCACTTTTTGAATTCAATTACTGAAATAGAATATCATTAAAAAGTTAATTTAATTCATTGAGAAGGACTAACACACACAACACGCACACACACGCGCACACGCACGCACACGCACGCCAGGATCATGCTCAGTACATAAATACAGCACCAGCACAAATACAGCTCAGTACAGAGATCATTTGCAAATTCAGTGTAGCTCCGCCGTATAGGTTTGTAAAGCGAAAAACTACAGCTCCCAGCATGGGCCGAACAATGGTAAGTATATGCTGGGAGTTGCTGTTTCACACAAAAAAAAAAATCATACCACCCATCATCTCGCTGCAGATCATACATGGACTACAGTACTGATAAGAGGCAGAATAAACATTTACATTGAGTGACTCACAGGTGATGTCTTCTCAGACTGGAGTCGTTCTTTTTCTTTTCCATCCGGTCCAGACCTCATGATGACTTCTCCTGACCATGGCCCATTGCTGCAGTTTACCACCCAGATGTCTTCAGCTTTTCACTTTTCAAACATTTCCGCACCTATAATGAAGACAAAATTCTCATGGTGCCACACACTACGCCCCTAAATATAAAAGCACCATACACTGTGGCACACACACACACACACACACTCACAGCCCCCTGTAGACCGAGCCACTTACACTGGTAACTAAAAAATAAAAAAAAATAAAAAATAAAAAAGAATACTTTACATACTCATCTGATCCTGTTCCCATGCCGTCCTCTAGCAACGCAGGCCTGGTCTCTTATGGCCAAGTCTGCTGGAGCTGAACGATGCAGGCGGTGCGATGACGTCATTGCACTGCTTGCGTCGTTGAAAGGCGCTGAAGGGTAGGGCAAGGAACATCCGTGCCCTGTCATTCAGTGCCTTTCAATAACGCAAGCATGTCATTACGCCGTTTGCGTCATTGAAAGGCGCTGAACAGCAGGTCCTGTCAATGACGAAAGCGACACGATGATGTATTTGTGCCACTTGCGTCATTGAAAGGCGCTGAATGGCAGGGCAAGGAATAAAACAATTATAGTAAAGAAGGGGCTGGTGGCAGTTGGTTTCAGTGGTGCAGCCGCCCCTTTAGAGAGTCAGCCGGCCGCTGCCTGAGGCGAGACGCTCACCTCAACTCATTTTATTGAAAAACTGTAAAAAAAATAAAATAATATATTATCTCAAAAGTGCTAAGTTTAGCATTATCACGTTTTTTTTGTCTGAGTAAGACAATCACATTCTAAAAGGACAAAACATTTTCTATAAAATGAAAAATTCATCTTAATTTTCCCACAAATTCTGCTCTGTGATTTAGGAATGACTCTGCAGAAAGAAACAAAAAAAAAAAAAGGAATGTCACATCACATTACATACACAGTCGAGTGGGTGCAGAGTACTGTCTCGACTGAGTGGCTAGATTCCTTACCTGCTCAAAAAAAAAAAAAAAAGGAAATGGACATTGTAATATAATAGCTACTTAATAAATGCTTTCACTGAAAAAAAACAATAGTGTCTCCCAATTATTTGAACTGGGGTTACCATATACTAAAACATAACCTTTAATATTTCTTTTAAAAATAAGGAATCCAGCCGAAACATATAATAAAGTACATATAAATATACGCAAAGCATGCATGTGATTAGGTATAGGTAGCAAAAAACATGGGTGATTGAACTGACATTTGTCAGTAAAACTGCTAGACGCCTTGGTTCCCAAATTTATTGATTTTAATCGCAAATTTACAAGATATAATCTCCTGTTGGAGAGCACTTAATAAGTGGTTTTGATTATTCCCTAACAAAGCCCTACTCGTTTCTTCACTATTTTTAATGTATACTGCAGTAAGTCTTCAGGGGTTTAGCATTATTTTGTTAGATAGTGACAATGCAAAAACACAGTCAGATGCATGTTGTGCATGAGGATAATCGCAAGCCGCTGTATGAAGCATTCCCGCTATAACAGGAATAAGCCCCCACCCCTCACGAAGTCACAGTTCGAAACCAGCCAATCAGCAATAGGGACGGCTGAAAATCTGTACACCCAGCCCAGCTGACTGGGGGCTCAGCGGTCAGCAGCCAATCGGTTGTCTGACCTCACATGAATGTCATCACCCTCCCTAAATCAGGGAAGTACCAGACGCCATAACAAGCCTCCCTTCCTTTTAAAATAAATTTCAAAGGTTATGTTTTAGTATATTGTAAGCTGGTTGGAGAGGAGAATCAAGGAGCGCACATCCACAATATTAATCAATGAACATGAACAGGAGGTGCTTAGTTAACATTTTAATCAAATTGTAGAAGCCCACTTGCCACTTCACGGCGACCTCCGATAAGTAGGTCCCTACTCTATTGGTTGCAGCACCGCACGGAGGCGCCCGCCACTACAAGACCGCACCCGCAGGGGGAGCAACCCAGAGGCCCAGCAGCACCCATGCTACTGTAACAGCTGCCGCGCCATTCCCCGCCGTCCCCACGGCCTCTGCTCCGGTTCCGGCATCCTCCATTACCAGCTGCTCATTCCGAGCTCCACTTACCCGATCCGGACGCTCTGTTGGCCCTGGACGGCGTCAGGTAAGTGCATCCCTTACCTCCCTCCGCGGCCGTCATCCTCGATGTGTGGCTGCAGTCACTAGAGGGCGCGCGCACTGACTCGTCCTGTCTTAAAGGGCCAGCGCGCGCCTTAATTCCTAAGACTTCCTATTTAAGGTTCCTCTTACCTTGCATTCATACTTGTTCAACCAAGTTCCCCGTGAGTTTCCCTGTGACCTGGTTCCCTGTTTCCGTCCCTTCTGCCTTTTGTCTGGATTTCCCATTACTGACCTCTGCCTGAACTTGACTATCCTTGTCTGCCGCCTGCCTTGACCTATTGCTATCCATACCCGTTACGACGCCGGCCGCCTCCCTTGACCTATTACTGCCATACCCATTACGACGTCTGCTGCCTGTCCTGACATCTGCCTATCCATCCGACTGCCTCTACCCGCTGTGCCTAGCGTTGCCTGGGTTCCAAGCACCATCTCCCAGACGACACCAAGGATCCACGAACAAACCGGTGAGGACTGTTATAGCTACCAGGCCAAGCCTATATTGTAACCCCATTAAATGGCATTTTTATAAAAATTTAAGCTATAAAATCATCTGTCTTGTAAAACACATTTTATAAAACACATTATATAATGCTGACTTATATTTATATAAAAAGGATAAACATTAAAAAAAATAACATTTATTCAAAAATATGGTAAAGTGTGTGAGATCTCAAAAAACTTAAAGGGAAGAATCTGATGCTAAAGAATATTAAATATGAAAGTATACCAATCAAATGTTTTCTTTCCTCTGACCTGAAAGGGGTATTCAAATCATAAGAACTCTTTTTAGAAATTAAGCCAGTCTAGTATTCAGTTGTTATCAATGCGGGAAGCTGCTCCCTGCCATTACAGGGGAAATATAGTATTAAATTCTGGCCTTTCACATGAATGCCATCCGTATAATGCATGGACAGGCTGGTTACACCAGAGCGGGAGTGGTTGATACTTAGCGGCTCTCAACTCTGGCTCATAGGGCAGGGGGCCACTACCTCTATTTTGTTAATATACCTTAATATGGCATATGTAAAGGAGTTGTCTTAGGCCTCATGCACGCGACCGTAGTTTTCATCCGCAATTACAGGTCTGTAATTACGGATGAAATTGCGGATCCATTCATTTCTATTGGCCACAAACACCTTTCTGTATATTTACGGATATGTGTCCATGCCATAGAAATTATTTTCGCTCACAGAAGTCTACGGGCGCTTTCACAATTGCGGACAGCTATGAATGTGTAGCCGTCGGATCCGTATTTGCAGACAGTAAAAACCTTACGGTCATGTACATGAGGCTTTAGTAAGACAACCCGTTTGAAGAGGCTCTGTCACCGCATTATAAGTGCCCTATCTCCTACATAAGGAGATCGGCACTATAATGTAGGTGACAGATCGTTTTTTTAAATAAAAAGAACTGCTATTTTCACCACTCTATTAGCGATTTTAGATTTATGCTAATGAGTTGCTTAATATCCAAGTGGGCATATTTTTACTTTAGACCAAGTGGGCGTTGTACAGGGGAGTGTATGACGCTGACCAATCAGCGTCATGCACTCCTCTCCATTCATTTACTCAGCGCATAGGGATCCTGTTAGATCCTTATGTGCTGTCTTATACTAACACATTAACAATACCACGGAATGTCTAGTCACAATCTCTGCACTTCGTTACTCTGTCTGTGGTAGTTACAGCAGAGGAAGCGTGATCTCGTTGTAACCTGTCATTTACAGCGAGATCTCGCAAGATCACGCTTCCTCTGCTGTAACTACCACAGACAGAGTAACGAAGTGCAGACATTGTGAATAGACATCCCGTGGAATGTCTATTCACTGTCTAAACACTTCAGTATTGTTAATGTCCACTTGATCTAAAGTAAAAATACGCCCACTTGGGAATTAGCAACTCATTAGCATAAATCTAAAATCGCTAATAAAGTGGTAAAAATAGATCGTTTTTTTTAAATAAAATGCACTGCTGTCACCTACATTATAGCGCCCATCTCCTTATGTAGGAGATAGGGCACTTATAATGTGGTGACAGAGCCTCTTTAATTAGTTACTGTACATCTTTTCCTGGCTGGGTGTAGACGGGTACTCAACCTTCCCAAAGTTCCTAAATTGTAAATCAGCCTAATTCTGTACATCACTGCTCCATTATTACTGCATAATATAGGCACATTTGCTATTGTGGACTGTATGATAAATTGTGGACAGCCCGTTTGAGAGCTGTAATATTAATTGCCAACCCGCTTTATTTGATTTAAGGAGCACATGCTTTTTCAGTAGCGATCTTCCATCCTTTTCCTTTTTTATAATAGCTTTTGTTGACATATAATTTAAACCCATGGAAAAAACGAAACAAAAGGAACTAAACTATAAAAAAGTAAAAAAAATAAAATTTGAACAGAAAACCATGAGCACGAATCCTACATAATCTAAATCAAGTTATTTGAAGAGCATTGATTCTGGCACAGATGACCTTCACATGAAAGAGTGAATTATTGCAGTAAAACAAACAGGATCTGCAGGAAACATTGCTCCCTGTTCTGTTCTACACATACATACACTTGCATATGTAAAAGGAAACAAGCCAAAAGATAATAGGAAATCTAGTTAAGCTTTCATCAGGAAGCAACTTGTTTTACTTCCTTTTCCCTGTTATTCTGAAAGTCATCATTAATATTTGGCCATTTAGCACTTGCAAGAGGATTTGTTTTCACAGCATATATTGTTACATTTTTACAAGTTTGCAGTTCCATATGTTCAAATCTTAAAAATAATTTTACAGTTTATGTACAGATTATAATCTATATTAACACTCAATATACAAATAAAGGGAAAAAAATCAGATATAGAAAATAAACAATTTATCCTTATTTATGACTTGGTGATAGATTTCGTCAATGTAATACGACAATCTCCAAAATTTGCTGCTGATAGCAAGTTGTCTCAACATGCAGTTACAGAAATATCACATGCAACTCTATGTGACATTTGTTGTGTCACTGTTTAGCCTCACTCTTTGATAAAGTTCTGGAAGCCAGAACTGCTACTTCATGCATTTGGTGAACAGCGGCCACCAGGGGAGGAAATAAGTGAGACCTGTTCACCAGAAAACCACTGGAGGATAAAGCAGGAACAGAAAGTCCTATGTATGTCTGTGCAGGGTCGGCCTTAGGATAGATGGCGCCCTGTGCGAAATGATCTTTGACCCCCATCATAAAAAAAAAAAATGCCCCATAAAAAAATTATAATGCCCCTTTAGTGCCCCCATAGAGTATAATAATAATATTTCATATTATAATATATTACAACCCCTTCAAGGACACAGTATTTTGTCCTCTAATTGTGCCCATAGTATTATGCCCCCTGTAGTACCCCTACACATTATGTCCGCTTACTGGCCCCCACACAGTATAGTGACCCCTGTAGATTTTGCCATACAGCCTCCTTGTAGACAGCGCCATAATCCCCCACCTCCTCCTTGTAGATCGTGCCATACAGTTCCCCACCTCCCCCTTGTAGACAGAGCCATACAGTCCCCCACCTCCCCCTTGTAGACAGTGCCCCCAAACAAAAACAAACATTTTACTCACCTATTCCCATGACGAACTGAGCTGCTCCACGATGGGATCTTGTAGCCTGGTACAGAGTTTTCCAACCTTTTCGGACTCGAGGCAGCACTGGAAAAATAAAATGTCCTCACGGCACCCCTACCAAAAATTATTTTGAGAAAGACAGAAAACAGCTAAAAAAAAAAAGGACTACACTCGTAGGGTATGTTTACACAACGTTTTTTGTAAGGCAAAAAAAATCTGCCTCAAAATTCCTTCAGGAAGTGACAGCGTTGTTTGACCTTTTTTTTGTGTTTTTTTCTTAAGCCGTTGAAATGATTGCAAAAGACGCAGGCAAAAAAGCACCAAACTAGCTCCGCAGGTATTTTCTGCCTCCTATGAATTTCAATTGTAGGTCAGAGGCGAAAACCAGTTGAAGACCATCAGCCCCCCACTCACAGTAAAATGACGATCAGCCCGCCACACAGTAAAATGACCATCAGCCCCAACTCACAGTAAAATGACCATTAGCCCACCACTCACAGATTCCCCCTGTAGGTAGCACCACACAGCCCCTTGTCGGTAGCGCCACACAGCCCCCTTGTAGGTAGTGCCAGACAGCCCCCTTGTAGGTAGCGCCAGACAGCCCCGTTGTAGGTAGCGTCACACAGCCCCCTTGTAGATAGCGCCACACAGCCCCCTGGTTTGGAGCGCCACACAGCCCCCTGGTAGGGAGTGCCACATAGACCCCTGGTAGGGAGCGCCACACAGACCCCTGGTAGGGAGCGACACACAGACCCCTGGTTGGTAGTGCCACACAGTCCGCTGGTTGGTAGTGTCACACAGCCCCAGGTTGGTAGTGCCACACAGCCCCCTGGTTGGTAGTGCCACACAGCCCACAGCCCCCTGGTTGGTAGTGCCACACAGCCCTCAGATCACAGCCGCCTGGTAGGTAGTGCCACACAGCCCACAGCCCCCTGGTAGGTAGTGCCACACAGCCCACAGCCCCCTGGTAGGTAGTGCCACACAGCCTGTCAGCCCACAGCCCCCTTGTAGATAGCAACCCCCCTTCCTGTAGATAGCACCACTGTAGCTCCCCGTATGAGCGTAATCCCCGTGTGGCCGGGGATTCCACTCCTGGAGCGCTCCTTGATGTCTCTGTCAATATATGGACAGTGACATCAGGGGAAACTCCTGCAGCTGCAGCGGAATCTCCATCCACAGCGTTGCCGACACTGTGACCCGGGATTCCACTCCAGGAGAAGCTCCTGTCGTCTGTGTCCATTTATGGACAATTCATAGAGCTAGAAGAACGACCCCAACAGTTGGCGGGAATGGAAACATACTATATACAAAAATTGCCTACGGCAAATAAACCCTTTTTCCCAACTGTTAATGATGGTAGAAATAAAAACACTTTATTGTGCTTCATAGAGCAAAGGACTAACCACATAGATATTGTTAAAATCAGTATATATCTCCTCCGATGGAAATAGTGAAGGACTGTGCCACTTGATAAATTGAGTATAGGATGTCAATGGGCCGGCGGCTGCAGAACGCCAAGGCCAACTAACAATACATATAGGAACTACCAATGGAGGTACACATAAGTTTAAAATTGGAAGTGTCAGAGGCAGCGTCCTCAGGGGTTCAGGGGCTAATGATAGTGCGCAGAAAAAATTCCCGTATAGATATCATATCCGGTATACACTGCAGTTGCAAGATCAGCCAATCAGCAGCCTGTCTGATAGAACAGGCCTCCCAGTCATCGGAGTGGCACTTGAGTAGGCCAATCCGATTGCTGTACCTGGGGCCAATCGAAAAGTACCGCTGCCGGCCAATAGTATCTCGAGAGGAGGAACAAGCCTCTCTCTGTCTGTGACAGACATGACAATGAACCAATAGGGTAACAGATAGCCTCCCGTGGAAAGGGAAGTATCTGTAACTGTATCAAATAGGACATATCTGGACCGTAGTAACATGCCCAACATTATGAAAGACCCATCAAAAGGAAATATTCAATATTAGAGTAAACACTACGACCAACCCCAATGGCTCAAATAATTGAACCGATTGCTGATGTGCCAACCACAAAAAAGATACCAAACGGCATCTCTGCAGTGCCAGATCTCAGTATGTAAATGTATGCTAAGAAAAAAGGGAAACATCGTGCCATAAAAATGACACATGAAAACCAGATGGTTAGAATATTTAAGGTGAACTGTATTAATAAGCATAAACATAAAGGAAATATCTCAGTGGGGCAATCCAGCACCTATCAAGACACTGATAGGTGCGCGCTATCTTTAGTCCCTGAATAGAGATGAGCGAACCGGGACAACCGAAACCGGTTTCGGTCCGAACATCGGGAAAAGTTCAGTTCGCAGCGAATCCGAACTTCACCGGGTTCGGCCGAACACGTTTTGACCGAACCCGGTCAAAAATATTATACAAATCGGCAGCCACTTGTCTATCAATCACTGATACAGAAAAGAGGCTGCTGATTAAAAATAAAATAAAAAGCATTTCATACATACCCGGTCATTGTCTTGGTGACGAGTCCCTCTTCTTCCTCCAGTCCGACCTTCTATCCTGACGCGGCAGCCTGTGATTGGCTGCAGAGGCCGCTGCAGCCTGTGATTGGCTGTAGAGGCCGCGGCAGCCTGTGGTTGGCTGCAGCGGTCACATGGGCTGTAACGTCATCCAGGAATGTCGGGCCGGATGTCGAGAGGGACGCGTCACCAAGGCAACGGCCGGGAGACCGGACTGGAGGAAGCAGAAAGTTCTTGGTAAGTATGAACGTCTTTTTTTTTTACAGGTTACTCTATATTCTGATCGGAATTCACTGTCCAGGGTGCTGAAACAGTTACTGCCGATCAGTTTAATTTTTCAGCACCCTGGACAGTGACTATTTACTGACGTCGCCTAGCAACGACACCAAGCTATGTAATATAGTTCAGTCTATGGAAGATGTTCATGAATTGCAGGCAGATTTAAACAAACTAAGTGTTTGGGCGTCCACTTGGCAGATGAAGTTTAATGTAGATAAATGTAAAGTTATGCATCTGGGTACCAACAACCTGCATGCATCATATGTCCTAGGGGGAGCTACACTGGCGGATTCACTTGTTGAGAAGGATCTGGGTGTTCTTGTAAATCATAAACTCAATAACAGCATGCAGTGTCAATCAGCTGCTTCAAAGGCCAGCAGGATATTGTCGTGTATTAAAAGAGGCATGGACTCACGGGACACGGATGTAATATTGCCACTTTACAAAGCATTAGTGAGGCCTCATCTAGAATATGCAGTTCAGTTCTGGGCTCCAGTTCATAGAAAGGATGCCCTGGAGTTGGAAAAAATACAAATAAGAGCAACAAAGCTAATTAGGGGCATGGAGAATTTAAGTTATGAGGAAAGATTGAAAGAATTAAACCTATTTAGCCTTGAAAAAAGACAACTAAGAGGGGACATGATTAACTTATATAAATATATTAATGGCACATACAAAAAATATGGTGAAATCCTGTTCCTTGTAAAACCCCCTCAAAAAACAAGGGGGCACTCCCTCCGTCTGGAGAAAAAAAGGTTCAAGCTGCAGAGGCGACAAGGCTTCTTTACCGTGAGAACTGTGAATCTATGGAATAGCCTACCGCAGGAGCTGGTCACAGCAGGGACAGTAGATGGCTTTAAAAAAGGGTTAGATAATTTCCTAGAACAAAAAAATATTAGCTCTTATGTGTAGAAAGTTTTCCTTCCCTTTTCCCGTCCCTTGGTTGTGTGTGTGTGTGTGTGTGTGTGTGTGTGTGTGTGTATGTGTGTATATGTGTACACGCCTCCTGTGTGTGTGTGTGTATACATGCCTTTTGTGTGTGTATACATGTCTCGTGTGTGTATATGTGTGTGTGTGTGTGTGTGTGTGTGTGTGTATATATATATATATATATATATATATATATATATATATATATATATATATATTTATATATATATACAGTGAAGGAAATAAGTATTTGATCCCTTGCTGACTTTGTAAGTTTGCCCACTGTCAAAGACATGAACAGTCTAGGATTTTTAGGCTAGGTTAATTTTACCAGTGAGAGATAGATTATATAAAAGAAAAACAGAAAATCACATTGGCAAAACTATATATATTTATTTGCATTGTGCACAGAGAAATAAGTATTTGATCCCTTTGGTAAACAAGACTTAATACTTGGTGGCAAAACCCTTGTTGGCAAGCAGAGCAGTCAGACGTTTTTTGTAGTTGATGATGAGGTTTGCACACATGTTAGATGGAATTTTGGCCCACTCCTCTTTGCAGATCATCTGTAAATTATTAAGATTTTGAGGCTGTCGCTTGGCAACTCGGATCTTCAGCTCCCTCCATAAGTTTTCGATGGGATTATGGTCTGGAGACTGGCTAGGCCACGCCATGACCTTAATGTGCTTCTTTTTGAGCCACTCCTTTGTTGCCTTGGCTGTATGTTTCGGGTCATTGTCATGCTGGAAGACCCAGCCACGAGCCAATTTTAATGGGGAGGGAAGGAGGTTGTCACTCAGGATTTGACGGTACATGGCTCCATCCATTCTCCCATTGATGCGGTGAAGTAGTCATGTGCCCTTAGCAGAGAAACACCCCCAAATCATAATGTTTCCACCTCCATGCTTGACAGTGGGGACGGTGTTCTTTGGGTCATAGGCAGCATTTCTCTTCCTCCAAACACGGCGAGTTGAGTTAATGCCAAAGAGCTCAATTTTAGTCTCATCTGACCACAGCACCTTCTCCCAATCACTCTCAGAATCATCCAGATGTTCATTTGCAAACTTCAGACGGGCCTGTACATGTGCCTTCTTGAGCAGGGGGACCTTGCGGGCACTGCAGGATTTTAATCCATTACGGCGTAATGTGTTACCAATGGTTTTCTTGGTGACTGTGGTCCCAGCTGCATTAAGATCATTAACAAGTTCCCCCCGTGTAGTTTTCGGCTGAGCTCTCACCTTCCTCAGGATCAAGGATACCCCACGTGGTGAGATTTTGCATGGAGCCCCAGTTGTCTCCTTCTCACCCAGCGTCTTACTTATGGTTTTGTAGCCCATTCCAGCCTTGTGCAGGTCTATGATCTTGTCCCTGACATCTTTAGAAAGCTCTTTGGTCTTGCCCATGTTGTAGAGGTTAGAGTCAGACTGATTAATTGAGTCTGTGGACAGGAGTCTTTTATACAGGTGACCATTTAAGACAACTGTCTTTAATGCAGGCACCAAGTTGATTTGGAGCGTGTAACTGGTCTGGAGGAGGCAGAACTCTTAATGGTTGGTAGGGGATCAAATACTTATTTCTCTGTGCACAATGCAAATAAATATATATAATTTTGACTATGTGATTTTCTGTTTTTTTTTTTTTTTATATAATCTATCTTTCACTGGTAAAATTAACCTAGCCTAAAAATTCTAGACTGTTCATGTCTTTGACAGTGGGCAAACTTACAAAATCAGCAAGGGATCAAATACTTATTTCCTTCACTGTATATATATATAAATATATATATATATATATATATATATATATATATATATATATATATATACACACACACACACACACACACACATATACACACACGAGACATGTATACACACACAAAAGGCATGTATACACACACACACACAGGAGGCGTGTACACATACACACACACACACACACACACACACACACACACACACACACACACACACACACACACACACACACACACACACACACACACACACAGGAGGCATGTATACATATACACTACAGTTCAAAAGTTTGGGGTCACCCAGACAATTTTGTGTTTTCCATGAAGACTCACACTTATATTTATCAAATGAGTTGCAAAATGACTAGAAAATATAGTCAAGACATTGACAAGAGTAGAAATAATGATTTTTATTTGAAATAATAATTTTCTCCTTCAAACTTTGCTTTCGTCAAAGAATGCTCCATTTGCAGCAATTACAGCATTGCAGACCTTTGGCATCCTAGCTGTTAATTTGCTGAGGTAATCGGGAGAAATTTCACCCCATGCTTCCAGAAGGCCCTCCCACAAGTTGGATTGGCTTTATGGGCACTTCTTGCGTATCATACGGTCAAGCTGCTCCCACAACAGCTCTATGGGGTTGAGATCTGGTGACTGCACTGGCCACTCCATTACAGATAGAATACCAGCTGCCTGCTTCTTCCCTAAATAGTTCTTGCATCATTTGGAGGTGTGCTTTGGGTCATTGTCCTGTTGTAGGATGAAATTGGCTCCAATCAAGCGCTGTCCACAGGGTATGGCATGGCGTTGCAAAATGGAGTGATAGCCTTCCTTATTCAAAATCCCTTTTACCTTGTACAAATCTCCCACTTTACCAGCACCAAAGCTACCCCAGACCATCACATTACCTCCACCATGCTTGACACGCTTTTTTCCAATCTTCCTTTGTCCAATGTCTGTGTGCTTTTGCCCATATTAATCTTTTCCTTTTAGTAGCCAGTCTCAGATATGGCTTTTTCTTTGCCACTCTGCCCTTAAGGCCAGCATCCCGGAGTCGCCTTTGCACTGTAAACATTGACACTGGCATTTTGCGGGTACTATTTAATGAAGCTGCCAGTTGAGGACCTGTGAGGTGTCTATTTCTCAAACTAGAGACTCTAATGTACTTGTCTTGTTGCTCAGTTGTGCAGCGGGGCCTCCCACTTCTCTTTCTACTCTGGTTAGAACCTGTGTGTGCTGTCCTATGAAGGGAGTAGTACACACCGTTGTAGGAAATCTTCAGTTTCTTGGCAATTTATCGCATGGAATAGCCTTCATTTCTAAGAACAAGAATAGACTGTCGAGTTTCACATTAAAGCTCTCTTTTTCTAGCCATTCTAACAGTTTAATCGAACTCACAAATGTAATGCTCCGGATTCTCAACTAGCTCAAAGGAAGGTCAGTTTTATAGCTCCTCTAAACAGCAAAACTGTTTACAGCGGTGCTAACATAATTGCACAAGGGTTTTCAAGTGTTTTCTAATCATCCATTAGCCTTCTAACACAGTTAGCAAACACAATGTATCATTAAAACACTGGAGTGATGGTTGCTGGAAATGGGCCTCTATACACCTATGTAGATATTGCATTAAAAACCAGACATTTGCAGCTAGAATAGTAATTTAGCACATTAACAATGTATAGAGTGTATTTCTGATTAATTTAATGTTATCTTCATTGAAAAAAACGGTGCTTTTCTTTAAAAAATAAGGACATTTCTAAGTGACCCTAAACTTTTGAACGGTAGTGTATACACACACACCCACACACAGGAGGCATGTATACATATATACACACACACACACACACACACACACACACACATACACACACACACACACACACACACACACACACACACACATACACATACATATACATATATATACACAGTATAGATAATGTAGTAGATGTTACCTGCAGTCCTATGTAACACCACAGATAACACACCGGGATAGCTCTCTGAGTACAGATAATGTTATAGTGTTACCTGTAGTTGTAATGATGGGGGTAGGGAAACGGACAAGTGAGCCCTAATCTACCCGCCACTCTGTCCCTGCCTACTTGCAACGACCCGCCCTAGGCGACGGGGTACAACTGGGCGGCGGTCCCTACGCTCAGTAAGTGCACGAGACAAACAGACAAGGGTACACAAAGCTAAGGGAAATGGGGCAGTTGCCCACAGCAACACCGTGAGCAACAAGAGTGGTTAACGAGCCGAGTCAAACTAGGAGTGCACGAGGTACCAAACGCAGAGCAGGAGAGTAGTCAGTAAGCCAGGGTCAGTATGGAGCAGGATCAAATAGTTAGAAGCTGTAGCTGGGCCAGGAAACCACACGAGAAGAATCACAAGCAAAGGAGGAACAGGAAAGGCAGGTATAAATAGACAGAGGGCGGGAGCTAGCTCCGTCTGGCCAGGCTGCGATAGACTCTCCCACTCCTAAGCCTGCCATCCTGAGTGGTGGAAGATGGAGTCAGTCTCAGAGACATAGACTCAGGTGCAGAATGATTACCTATGGGCGTATACACAGAAGTTGTGCCTGGCAGATACTTTACAGTACCCCCCCTTTTATGAGGGGCCACCGGCCCAATAAACCGGGGAGCAAACTTCTTGGACGGGACCTTAAGGCGCAAGTTCCTAGACGATAACCACACCAGATCCCCGACCATAAACAAGGGGTTAGCAGAACGTCTTCTATCAGCCTGAGTTTTTTGTACGCTCTGGGACGCCTCTAGGTTCTTCTGAACCTGGGCCCAGACTGTGCACAGTTCCCGATGAACGACCTCTACCTCGGGATTGTTGGAACTACCAGGTGAAACGGGGGAGAACCGTGGATTAAACCCAAAATTACAGAAAAAGCGGGAGACCCCTGACGAGTTACTGACCCGGTTATTAAGGGAAAATTCGGCCAGGGGAATGAATGAGACCCAATCATATTGACAGTCAGAGATAAAACACCTTAAATATTTTTCTAGAGATTGATTAGTCCTCTCAGTTTGGCCATTAGTTTCAGGATGGAAGGCAGAGGAGAAGGACAGATCAATCTCCATCTTTTTACAGAAGGCTCTCCTAAGCAATGAAACAAATTGTACCCCTCTGTCCGAAACAATATTGACAGGGACCCCATGGAGATGCAGGATGTGTTTGACAAACAAGGTAGCTAACGTCTTGGCATTGGCTAGTTTCTTGAGGGGCACAAAGTGGCACATCTTACTGAAGCGGTCTACTACAACCCACACCACCGACTTGCCTTGAGATGGAGGCAAATCGGTGATAAAATCCATGGAGATATGGGTCCAAGGTCTCTGGGGAATGGGCAAAGAACGTAGTAAGCCCGCTGGTCGGGACCTGGGAGTCTTGGACCTAGCAAAAACCTCACAAGCGGCGACGTAGGCCTTAACGTCTTTAGGCAACCCAGGCCACCAATAGTTTCTGGCAATGAGGTGTTTGGTACCCAGGACGCCTGGATGACCAGATAGTGCGGAGTCATGATTTTCCCTAAGTACCCTTAGCCGGAATTGCAGGGGAACAAACAGCTTGTCCTCAGGAAGGTTCCCGGGAGCTGAACCTTGATCAGCCGCAATTTCAAAGACTAAATCAGAATCAATAGAAGAAATGATTATATCAGGAGGCAAAATACAAGCAGGATCTTCCTCCGACGGAGGGCTGGCCATGAAGCTACGTGACAGTGCATCGGCCTTAATATTTTTAGACCCAGCCCGATAGGTAACCAAAAAGTTGAATCTGGTAAAAAATAACGCCCATCGAGCTTGTCTCGGGTTTAGCCTCCGGGCAGATTCTAGGAAAACCAGATTCTTGTGGTCGGTAAGGACCGTTACCTGGTGCCTAGCCCCCTCCAGGAAGTGGCGCCACTCTTCAAATGCCCATTTAATGGCTAAGAGTTCGTGGTTGCCAATATCATAGTTACTCTCAGTGGGCGAAAACTTCCTGGAGAAGTAGGCACAGGGACGGAGATGGGTGAGGGACCTGGTACCCTGGGACAAGACAGCCCCCACTCCCACCTCGGATGCGTCAACTTCCACAATAAATGGCTCCATTTGGTTGGGCTAAACCAGCACCGGGGCTGAGATAAAGCACTTCTTAAGGACCTCAAAAGCCTGGACAGCCTCAGGAGGCCAGTGGAGGAGATCAGCACCTTTGCGAGTGAGGTCCGTAAGAGGCTTAGCGATGACAGAGAAGTTAGCAATAAATCTCCTGTAATAATTAGCGAACCCCAAGAAACACTGTAACGCCTTCAGGGAGGCAGGTGGGACCCATTCCGCCACAGCCTTGACCTTGGCGAGGTCCATGCGGAATTCATGAGGAGTGAGGATTTGACCCAAGAATGGTATCTCCTTTACCCCAAACACACATTTTTCGGTTTTCGCAAACAGTTTTTTCTCCCGAAGGACCTGGAGCACCTTCCTGACATGTTCAATGTGGGAGGACAAGTCCTTGGAAAACACAAGTATGTCATCAAGGTACACTACAAGAAATACCCCCAGGTAATCTCTTAAAATCTCATTTATGAAATTCTGGAAGACCGCAGGAGCATTACACAACCCAAAGGGGATGACGAGGTATTCGAAATGACCTTCGGGCGTGTTAAACGCAGTCTTCCACTCATCCCCCTCTTTGATGCGGATAAGGTTATACGCCCCTCGTAGATCAAACTTAGAGAACCATTGGGCCCCCTGAACCTGATTAAAGAGATCAGGAATCAAAGGAAGGGGATACTGGTTCCTTACAGTGACCTTATTCAGGTTACGGTAGTCAATGCATGGCCTAAGACCACCATCCTTCTTCCCTACGAAGAAGAAGCCAGCACCTACCGGAGAAGTAGAGGGACGAATGTAACCCTTGGCCAGGCATTCCTGGATATACTCTCTCATGGCTTCACGTTCGGGACAAGAAAGATTAAATATCCTACTCTTAGGGAGCTTAGCTCCTGGTACCAATTCGATAGCGCAATCGTATTCTCTATGAGGAGGTAACACTTCGGAGGCCTCCCTAGAGAAAACATCAGCGAAGTCCTGAACAAACTCAGGTAGCGTGTTCACCTCCTCAGGGGGAGAAATATAATTAACAGAAAAACATGACGTCAAGCATTCATTACCCCATTTGGTAAGCTCCCCAGTATTCCAGTCAAACGTGGGATTATGCAACTGCAACCAGGGAAGGCCTAAAACCAAATCGGACGATAATCCCTGCATCAACAGTACAGAGCATTGCTCCAAATGCATGGAGCCAACAAGGAGTTCAAAAACAGGGGTATGCTGTGTAAAATAACCATTAGCAAGAGGAGTGGAGTCGATACCCACTACTGGGACAGGTTTAGGCAAATCAATCAAAGGCATAGCTAGAGACATAGCAAATTCCACAGACATGATATTAGCAGAAGACCCTGAATCCACGAAGGCACTGCCGGTAGCAGACCTACCACCAAAAGAGACCTGAAAGGGAAGCAATATTTTATTACGTTTCATATTTACGGGAAATACCTGTGCGCCCAAGTGACCTCCCCGATGATCACTTAGGCGCAGACGTTTTCCGGCTGCTTATTCTTACGCCTAGGACAGGTGTTCACTTGATGCTTGTCATCCCCACAATAGAAGCAGAGACTATTCTTCCTGCGGAACTCTCTACGTTGTCGGGGGGACACGGAGGCCCCGAGTTGCATAGGTACCTCCGAGTCTTCCGTGGAAGAGGGAAGCAACGGGACCTCGGGAGGCATCATGGGGGAGTCAGAGGGGAAAACACAAAAACGTTCAAGTTGTCGTTCCCTGAGACGTCGGTCAAGTCGTACCGCTAAAGCCATAACCTGGTCTAGGGAGTCAGAAGAGGGATAGCTAACTAGCAGGTCTTTCAGGGCGTTCAACAGACCCAACCTAAACTGGCACCTTAAGGCAGGGTCATTCCACCGAGAAGCTACGCACCACTTCCTAAAGTCAGAACAATACTCCTCAACAGGTCTCTTACCCTGACGTAAGGTCACCAGCTGACTCTCGGCAAAGGCAGTCCTGTCCGTCTCGTCATAAATGAGTCCGAGAGCAGAAAAGAAATGATCAACGGAGGAAAGTTCAGGGGCGTCAGGAGCCAAGGAGAAGGCCCACTCTTGGGGCCCTTCCTGGAGCCGGGACATAATTATACCCACCCGCTGGCTCTCAGAACCTGAGGAGTGAGGCTTTAAGCGAAAGTAGAGCCTACAACTCTCCCAAAAGGAGAGAAAAGTCCTCCGGTCCCCTGAGAACCGGTCAGGCAACTTGAGGTGGGGTTCAAGAGGTGAGGTGAGGGGCACTACCTTGGTAGCGTCAGGCTGGTTGACCCTCTGAGCCAGGGCCTGGACCTGTAGGGAAAGACCCTGCATTTGCTGGGCCAGGGTCTCAAGGGGGTCCATAGTAGTGTCAGGGACCAGGGTAGACTAGGTATATGGGCTTGTGATTATGTAATGATGGGGGTAGGGAAACGGACAAGTGAGCCCTAATCTACCCGCCACTCTGTCCCTGCCTACTTGCAACGACCCGCCCTAGGCGACGGGGTACAACTGGGCGGCGGTCCCTACGCTCAGTAAGTGCACGAGACAAACAGACAAGGGTACACAAAGCTAAGGGAAATGGGGCAGTTGCCCACTGCAACACCGTGAGCAACAAGAGTGGTGAACGAGCCGAGTCAAACTAGGTGTGCACGAGGTACCAAACGCAGAGCAGGAGAGTAGTCAGTAAGCCACGGTCAGTATAGAGCAGGATCAAATAGTTAGACGCTGTAGCTGAGCCAGGAAACCACACGAGAAGATTCACAAGCAAAGGAGGAAGAGGAAAGGCAGGTATAAATAGACAGAGGGCGGGAGCTAGCTCCGTCTTGCCAGGTTGCGATAGGCTCTCCCACTCCTAAGCCTGCCATCCTGAGTGGTGGAAGATGGAGTCAGTCTCAGAGACATAGACTCAGGTGCAGACTGATTACCTATGGGCGTATACACAGAAGTTGTGCCTGGCAGATCCTTTACAGTAGTCCTATGTAACTCCACAAATAACACACAGTGATAACCACACACACATACATACAAACAGACAGACAGACACACACATAGAAATATATACACATACACAGAGACATATATACACGTATAGACACACACATACTGGAACATATACACACAGACATGTGTACAGAGAAAGGAACTTACCATCTCTCCTTGCTGCACAGGTTTCTTGCAGGACGGGCTGTGGGTGGAGCTTCCTCCTCTGCTCTGCCACTGCTTCCTAAGTGTGTAAAATATGGAGCAGAGAATATAGAGTTCAAACGGCCTGCACAGTGGCGCCCCCTACATGCAGGAAGGCTGCAGCGCCCTGTGCACTCGCACATCTCGCATACCCCTAAGGACGGCCCTGGGTACATCCTTATTATTCATGATCCTGACATTAAATCTGATGCTGATCCTGACCTCAGCTCCATTATTGGATTTGCTTATGTCTTCCTCCTTGGCTTTGTCGCCTGGTACCTGTTATCTTTCCCCTGGTTCTGACACTCAGTCTGTTCTCTGATAATGTTTTCTGTTTCATTCACTTGTCATATCCTGATTACTTTGCTGGTGATAACTATTGGCTCGGTTCCTGACTACACTACAGTTCCTTCAGTACACTTGCTGCCAATCGGTGACTATTCTGGAGATCGTGACCTGTGAATCCGAAGTTTAAATCAGATGAAACGTAGGGGGTTCCATGGCTCGATGTATAGATCTCAGTTGGTCCCAGTTTTCCAATAAATAGTGCATACAGCATCCAGATACATACTACCTTCAGTGCCGCACCTGCCATAAGGCGAGGTGAGCCGACAGCCTCAGGTGGCGCCACCTAGCCAAAAATGACGAGCAGCATTTTCAGCCAGGGACGGACTGGACCGGGGGGAGGGGGCATGCAGACTTAGAAGACGTGCCACATGATGGGAACTTGTGTAACACTCCTCCTCCTCCTCCTCTCTGATGCTATACGCAGCACGCACCACCAAAGAGGAGCAGGTCTGCAGGAGAAGCAGTCGAGTGAAGAGGAGAATTGACGAGATGCACAAGGTACGTTCCTGCCTTAACTTGGTCGGCCAAAGCTGCTGGGCCCGGGACACGGGAGTATACTGCAAGCGGGGGTCTGGGCATTTTACTGACAGCAAAGGGCTCTATAGGGCTGGAATAATCCAGCCCATAGAGCCCTCACATCACTATAATGGAAGGATAGGGGGGGGGGGGGGGTCTGAGCATCTGACTTACTGCAGAGGGCTCTATAGGGGGGGGATTCTGCTCCCACCTTTAGAGCAGTCAGTCAGATGCTCAGATCCCCCTAACCTTGCAGTATAGTAACTAGTCAGGGCTCTATGGGGGGATAATTCCCCCCTATAGAGCCCTCTGCTGTCAGTAAAATGCTCAAAACCCCCCTTGCAGTATACTCGGGCCCCCCTTTTAAATTAGTGGGGGCAGGAAGCGGAGTGCAGTACAGCTCCCCCACAGCACTCCCCCACAGCAGTCAGAGACAGTACCCACCTTGCAGTATAATCCCTCCATAGCACTCTCAGTAGTTATTACACTTTTTAACTTTTTGAGATACATCTGCTTTGTATCCTGCATACAGAGCAGCTGTATATAGCGCTGAATCCTGTATGCGTCAGGTCAGCTGGTCCTGCAGGATCGAGCTGTTACCGATCACATCTAAGTTCATAACTTAGATGTTATCGATAATAGGCGACCTAATGGATTCAGGTATCAGCGCTATAAACAGCTGCTTTGTATACAGGATACAAAGCAGCTGTATCTCAAAAAGTAACAATAATTTTCAATAAAAAGTCATTAAAACTTGCACCAATCACATTGATAGATATGTGTGTGTGTGTGTGTGTGTGTATATATATATATATATATATATATATATATATATATATAACACGTCTTTAAAGGTGTACATAGCCTTTAAACTGTAGCTAAACCTTTATCATGTCATACTAACATGTCAGAAGTTTTCATCGGTGGGGGACCGAGCACTGAGACCCCCACCGATCTCTAAAACAAAGCAGCAGAAGTGTTCGGGTGAGTGCTGTGCCACTTCATTTATGATCGACTTTCAGCTGAGTGGGTGGTGTATGGACTCATAGACTTTCTATTGAGCCTGTACATTGCTCCAAGGAAAGCCAAACAGAATCGAAGCGGCACACCGCTCACCCGAGCATTTCTGCTGCTTCGTTTCAGCGACTAGTGGGGGGGTCTCAGTGTTCGGACCCCACTGATCAAAACTTCTGACATGTCAAAAGTTTTTTAAAAAGTTGTTACACTTTAAAGAGAACCTTTCACCTCCCCATACAGGTGCAGCATGTAATAGGCAGGGCTGCACAAACTCTGGGGCACTTTACATTTTTTTTCTAGCCTCCTTCCTTATTTAGATATCGGTGCCGTAATATTTGGCGTCCCATAAGTAAATAACCCCCTGAACATTCAATGGGGCGGTAATTGGCAAGGGGGCGTGTAACATCGCCGTGATACTGTCCAATCAGCTACTGACAGCGTCACAGCAAGATCTAGAGAGAGGAGAGTGTGTGCGCGCAGCTCCGCCACCACTACGGAACAGAAGAGGAGAAGAAGAGTGTGAACTCTTCTGTTCCATGTTATCGGAGCTGTGTGCGCGCACACTCTCACTCTTCAGCTCTCGGCAGTTAAAGAGGCTCTGTCACCAGATTATAAAATCCTATTGAATGTGATCGGCGCTGCAATGTAGATAACAGCAAAGTTGTTGTTTTTTTTTTTTTAAAACGATCATTTTTGCCCAAGTTATGAGCAATTTTAGATTTATGCAAATTAGCTTTTCAATGGACAACTGGGCGTGTTTTCTCGTTTTACCAACTGGGCGTGGATTAATTAGCCTTAAAATTTCTTTTTTTCCAGTGCTTTCTTTGTGGTGTTTTTTGCCCACATTTTTTTAAAGCCGTTGAAGCTAATTAAAACACTGCAGGCAAAAAAGCACTCCAAACGAGCGCTGCAGGTTTTTTCTGCCTCCTATTAATTTCAATGGGAGGTCAGAGGCGGAAACCACTCAAAGACCAAAGAGCCCCACTCACAGTAAAATGACCATCAGCCCCCTCACAATAAAATGACCATCAGCCCCCCCTCCCAGTAAAATGACCTTCAGCCTCTCTCACAGTAAAATGACCATCACCACCCCCAGTAAGGTGACCATCAGCTCCCTACTCACAGTAAAATGACCATCAGCCCCCCCAGTAAAGAGACCATAAGCCCCCCCAGTAAAGTGACCATCAGCCTCAGTCCCCCCCCCAGTAAAATGACCATCAGCCCTTCACTCACAGTAAAATTACCATCAGGGCCCCCCCCCCCACTAGTAAGGTGACCATCACAGACAGAAAGTGTGCTTACTCCTGGAGAAGGAATAAATAAGGAGGTGTAAAAGGAGAGAACTACAACACATGTCCACATAAAAACTACCATTCAAACAACAACCCAATAAATGAAAACAGTCAGGATGTACCGGGAGCAAACGAAAGGCAGCCTCAGTATCTGTTTTCGCAAGCAACACACCCTGGCCTGCAACTCGCACCAATTGAACTGTCACGTCAAAAGAAGTGTAGGAAACCATCGTATCCTCCCTGGGAATCCCATCATTGACTGATGCCCCATGAGGAAAAGATAAATGATGAATGACACGAAAACACTCTAGCTCATTTTTAGGCACCAAGCCAAGGGGAGAGACCCTAAGATTGCTATACGGGGGCACCTCAAATGGACCCGCCATTTGTCCCAAATCAAGTTCTTTTTGTATCTTTCGTCGCGCCACGTCCACATTCTCCCTGACCAACTTAAAAATGTCGGACAACAAGAATGTGGACTAGTATTCAATAAGTATAGGAAAACCATAACTAAAACCGTCAGTGATTAACCCTGCTTCCTGCCTCCTGGGGTATTGGTCTAGCCACGACCCCATCTCATGGACGCGCTCACCGGTGTTCTCTGCTGAGCCGGAAGGAGGTGCCTTGAAGGGCTGCTTGCCTCTCCGGAAGCATCTAACCGCCGAGTGAGTGCCCCCGCATATGGAGCATTCATGTCTAAATTTGCAGGTAGCAAGGAACCTGCAATGACCCTCGTTATACAGCCAACAGGCTCCAGTGGCCCGTGCTCCCGCAGCTCCAGGAGCGACTCCCGAGGCAGTGGCCGCTTGTGGAAAGGGCCAACTGGGCTTCCCCGTCTGAGCTAAAATCAGTTGTAGCCATACATCCATTGCCTTTGACACCCAACTAAAATCAGGCGTCAAAGCCAACCTACGACAAAATTCTTAGTCATAGCGCCTCCAGGCTGCACCACCGCGCAGCCTGTGCTCACTAAATATTGTGTCAAAATACACAAATAGTTCCGCACCCTTCTCTGGGAAGAGTTGACATATAACGTGCGCCAGGGTAGAATAACCCTGAAGCCAGCTATTAAAAGTTTTTGCTAGCTTGACTTTCTTATCTGAACCTTTTTCAAATGTGCGCTCCTTATCGACCGTCACTTGTTCGACAGACACCAAGGACCAAATATCCACAAAATCGTTCTTCCATATTTTCTCTTTGGTATCCGACGACAAGTGAGTCCCAAGGGGAGCCACACCACAAACGGAGGCTTAGCCCCCCCTGGCGGAACAGAGGCAGCAGACGCTCCCTCATTCGCGTTCAAACCAGCCACCACGGCTTTCAATACAGAAATTAAATCATTACTGGACAAAATATTTTTGTTGAGCCATGCGGTATGGCTTGTCGACTCACCCGGAGCAGAGGTTGTCGTGTCCACAGGGGCCATTCCCTCAGCTGACATCGTTGCTGGAACCGGAACTTGGCTTGAACCTGGGATACAGGCCGTAGAAACCGTCCGGGACAGCACAACCTGATCAGTGGACGGATGCTGTGCCACTGGCCGCCGACTGTGTTTCTGCCTCCTTCCAACATTCTTGGATGACTTCCGCGGGGATCGTGAAGAAGATGACGACAAGGAAGGAGAGGAGGGTACATCATTGGATGATGAGGATGAGGGCGCCCAATGTCTGCATCTGCCATGATGGCGATGCTTCTTTCCACGACGCTTCCTCCCTCTCTTCGCTGGCGCCTGCACTGGACCTGTGGAAGAAAAAAGGGACAGGGCAGAGGACATGCAACCATCATCAGCATCCTCCCTGGAGCCAATATTCGGCGACAGATCTCCGCTCGGACCGACACCCTGGGGAAGGGACCAGAGGGCGATAGCAGATGACCGCTCAGCTCCGCGGGACCGTGGGCGAGCACCTACACAATTATCTCCTTGATCCTGGCATACCACCGGCCTCTGTACCTGCTCACCTCTCACATGGGCTTTAGGACCCAGCGGTGTAGTGCGGCACCTACCCCGTCTATTTTTTCGCTCCCCAGCCACTCCGGCGCTGGGCATTGAAGAGGAAGGAGCTGCCTCCGACGTCCCTGCCAGCTCCAATTCCCTGATGCAGGCCGCATAGTAAGCGACCATCGCCTCCAGATAAGGAGCCACTACAGCCCCTGTCTGCTCCCGTCCATTCGTACCCGTCCATTCATGCTTCTAATTGTACCTGTGTCCTATAGACACAGGTACAATTATAGTGCAGGAGGAGGTGTCGCTGGTTCCCCCCTCTAAGTTGCGCCCGGGGCACATGCCCCACCTGCACCCCCCTAGCTACGCCCCTGTGGGTACGAACAACCTGCATGCATCCTATGTCCTAGGGGGAGCTACACTGGGGGAGTCACTTGTTGAGAAGGATCTGGGTGTACTTGTAAATCATAAACTAAATAACAGCATGCAATGTCAATCAGCTGCTTCAAAGGCCAGCAAGATATTGTTGTGTATTAAAAGAGGCATGGACTCATGGGACAAGGATGTAATATTACCACTTTACAAAGCATTAGTGAGGCCTCATCTAGAATATGCAGTTCAGTTCTGGGCTCCAGTTCATAGAAAGGATGCCCTGGAGTTAGAAAAAATACAAAGAAGAGCAACGAAGCTAATAAGGGGCATGGAGAATCTAAGTTATGAGGAAAGATTAAAAGAACTAAACCTATTTAGTCTTGAATAAAGACGACTAAGGGGAGACATGATTAACTTATATAAATATATGAATGGTACATACAAAAAATATGGTGAAATCCTGTTCCATGTAAAACCCCCTCAAAAAACAAGGGGCAGTCTCTCCGTCTGGAAAAAGAAAGGTTCAACCTGCAGATGCGACAAGCCTACTTTACTGTGAGAATGGTGAATTTATGGAATAGTCTACCGCAAGAGCTGGTCACAGCAGGGACAGTAGATGGCTTTAAAAAAGGCTTAGATAATTTCCTAGTACAAAAAAATATTAGCTCCTATGTGTAGAAATGTTTTACTTCTCCTTTCCCATCCCTTGGTTGAACTTGATGGACATGTGTCTTTTTTCAACCGTACAAACTATGTAACATACCAATTGATGTTTGTATTATGGGCAATTTGTTAGATTTATACATATAAATAGATATGAACAGACATTTTTGCAACTTGAGTTTGAATTGTAGAAACGCTTTTTGCAAAGAGGCTATCCAAAATGGAATTGGATAATGCACTGTATATAAAGCCTATCAATTAGGCCGCACGGACTTACTGCGCAAAAATTGATCGTCACACACAAAAAAGATAGGTTTACTTTTTTTTTCCAGTTTAGTCAACTAGAATCGGTGATCAATAAAAATTGGCACATTATCAATAGAGACCCAGACAGGGCCGGTTTTAGACAAAGTGTGGCCCTAGACAAAGTTAAAAGTGGGGCCCCAATGCTGAATTACTGTATCAATAATGCAATCAATTCAGAAGGAGGTGTGCAGAAAACTGTATCGCTGTTTTCTAGCGCGTCCAGGAGTGTTGCAAGCCCCAAAGCATTTGTCCTCCCTCTCACAACCACATAGTGACTGAATAATACCCCCATACTGTTAATGAATAATACCACCACACCATAACCACATAGTGACTGAATAATACCTCCATACTGTATCTTAAAAATACCTCGACACGATAACCACATAGTGACTGAATAATACCCCCATGCTGTTACTGAATAATATCGCCGCACTATAACCACATAGTGACTTAATAATACCCCCATACTGTTACTGAATAATACCGCCACACCATAACCACATAGTGACTGAATAATACCCACATACTGTTACTGAATTATACCGCCACACCATAACCACATAGTGACTGAATAATACCCCCATACTGTTACTGAATAAAAACCACTATGCAAAGACCAATATTACCACCATGTAGTGACCATATAGTGTTAGATGCCAGTTATATCCAAGAGCTCTGCAGACCATATAATATTACCACCATATAGTGACCATATAGTGGTAGATGCCAGTTCTACACAGGAGCTCTGCAGACTATATAAGTGATTACAGCATATTTATATCCAGTCACTCACAGGTGATGTTTTTTCTGATAAATGTCATCCCTTTTTTCTCCATCCGGCCCAGACCACTGTGACGACTTATTCCAGACACAACTCGTCTCTGCAGAATATGACATACAGACATGTTGGTTTCTTGCTTCTTCAGCACCCTCCACACCTATCCTCTAAACAAACTCGTAATCCACAGTGCCTCAGATGGTAATAATGATCCCTCAGTGTTCGACACACTGAAAGTGCCCCATCAGTAACCGTGCCTCTTTGTGCCCCCACATTAATAATGCCCCCTCTGTAGCTCCTATAGATAGTGCCACAGCATTCGCTGTAGATAGAAGCACATACAGCCCCCAAGTAGATAGCGCCACACACAGCCTACCCTTGTAGATAGTGCCACACACAGCTTTCCCCTTGTAGAAAGCACCACACACACAGCTCCTCCCTTGTAGATAGAGCCACAAACTGCCCCCCTTGTAGATAGCGCCACACACACACAGTCCCCCATTGTAGATTGCGCCACACAGCCCCCCTTGTAGATAGTGCCACACATCCCCCCTTGTAGATAGCGCCCCACACATCCCCCCTTGTAGATAGTGCCCTCTTGTAGATGAAAGACGCAGATACAATTGAATGTGGCAGTCGCTAGCACCAGGGCAACCCTTCCGGGGCTAGCAACACCACCGGGCATGAGGGGATCCGTGCCGCCCGGCCCATAAATGTTATGGGCCGGGGTGGCGCAAGCACCCTCATGCCTCGGGCCACATAACAGCCGCTATGGCTGCAATAGTGGGCAGGGGGCCCTGAGTGGATGGGGCACTGGGCAATTGCCCAGTTTACCCTCTAATGCCGGCCCTGGACCCAGACTTGAAAGAAGTAGCAGTTCAAAAGAAACTGGTGTGTTTCAGGCATAGTACCACTGTGACGACTTATTCCAGACAGAATTGCAGAATTTGACATACAGACATGTTGGCCCAAACAATCAGTGTCGGACAGAGCCGCACCGTCCATGAGGCGAGAGGAGCTTCTTGCCTCAGGCGGTGGCCTGCTGCCTCTCTAAGGAGGTGGCGGCGCCACTGAAACCAGCCGCCGCCACCTCCTCCTGCACTAATTGTAACTGCGTTTAGTATGGTGCTATTATAATCGGGGACACAATGTATGGTGCTATTATAATCAGGGACACAGTATATGGTGCTATTATAATCAGGGACACAGTGTATGGTTCCATTATAATTAGAGGCGCAGTGTATGGAACTATTATATTTAGGTGCAGAAATGTTTGAATAGTGAGTAGCTGAAGACATCTAAGCGGCGAACTGCAGAAATGGTCTGTGGCCGGGAGAAGTCATCATAGAGGCCTGTACCAGATGGAGAAGAAAAGAGAAAAAGAATAACTAGAATCTGAGATCGTCACCGGTGAGTCACTTAATATAAAAGTTTATTCTGACTCTAATCAGTGCTGTAGTCACTGTATGATCTGCAGCAAATTGATGGGTGGTATGATTTTTTTTTTTTTTTGTGAAACAGCAACTTCCAGCATATCCTTACCATTGTTCAGTCTATACTGGGAGCTGTAGTTTTACGCCGTACAAACCTATACGACATAGGTTGCTGTAAGTTGAGCTGTATTTGTGCTGGTGCTGTATTTATGTACTGAGCTTGGGTCTGGAGCTGCATATATGTACTGAGCTTGGTTCTGGTACTGTATATACGCACTGATTTTGGTTCTGGTGTTGTATTTATGTGCTAAGCTTGGTTCTGGCATTGTATTTATATGCTAAGCTTGGTTCTGGTGCTGTATATACATACTGAGCTTGGTTTTGGTGTTGTAAATACGTTCTGAGCTTGTTTCAGGTTGTAACGTCTATGGCCGGGGTCCGTCATTCAGACTTACCCTCTGACGGCCCCGGCCACGGACATCTGTCTTCGCGGCGTCAGCTCCCTCCAGGGAGATGCCGGCACTCACTTCCGGGTCCTCTGACTGTTTCCCGCAGAGCGCGCGCGCCCGAGCGTGCACGGCCTTAAAGGGCGAGTACGCGTCCAGCTGTCACCCATCAATAATTAGCACAAATGACTGCTGGAGTATAAAAAGGGGCTCTGCCCACTTGTTCATAGCCTGAGCGTTGTTGTATACCTAAGTTTGTCGTGCAAATGGTCTCCCAGTGAGAAAGTCAAGTCGTGCCTCCGCTACTGTCTACATTGCCTCAGGTACCCGTTCTGAACTATAGACATTGTTTTGTACCTTGTTGGCCAGCTGCTACCCCGCTATGCAGTACGGCCCAGTGGGTCCACACCCCGCGCCGTGACACTGGTGTTGTATTTATGTGCTGAGCTTGGTTCTGTGCTGTATTTGTGTACTGAGCTTGGTTCTGGTGTTGTATATATGTACATATGTACTGAGCTTGGTTCTGGTATTGTATTTATGTTCTGAGCTTTGTTTTGGTGCTGTATATATGTACTGAGCTTGGTTCTGGTGCTGTATATTATCACGGTTCTCACCGGTTTGTTTGTGGATCCTCTGTGTCATCTGGGAGATGGGGCTTGTAACCCATGGCAACGCTTGGCACAGCAGGTTTAGAGGCAGTCAGATGAATAGGCCAGAAGTCAGGACAGGCAGCAGACGTCGTTACAGGTATGGATAGCAATAGGTCAAGGCAGGCGGCAGGCAAGGATAGTACAAGTTCAGGCAGAGGTCACAACGGGAAATCCAGACAAAGGCATAAGGCAATGTAAAAGGGAAAACTGCGGTACAGGGAAGCTCACAGCGATATCTTGGATGAATAAGCAAAGATGCGAGGGAGGCGGGTCTCTAAATAGGAAGTCTTAGGATTTTGACACACGCCGGTCGTATTAGAAGGGAAGAGTCAGCGCGTGCGCCCTCTAGTGGCTGCAGCCGCACATAGTGGATGATGGCCGTGGAGGGAGGTAAGAAATGCAGTTACCTGACGATGCCTAGAGCCTGCAGAGCGTCCAGATCAGGTGAGTGGAGCTCGGGACGAGCATCAGGGAATGGAGGGTGCAGGAACCGGAGCAGAGGCCATGGAAGCAGCGGGGAACGGTGCAACAGCTGCTACAGTACCCCCCTTTACGCCCCCTCTTTTTTGGCTTGCTTGGGAACCTTTGTTCAAAGTCCTTGATGAGAGCTGGGGTGTTGACATTCTCCACGGGCTCCCATGATCTCTCCTCAGGACCATAATCCTTCCAGTCCACCAGGTACCACAATTTCTCCCGTGTTCTTTTGACATCAAGGATCTCTTTAATCTCAAACTCAGCATCAGCCGCAGGAGCAAGATGGACAGGAACTTTTTGGGAAAATCGGTTGAATATTGTAGGTTTCAGCAGAGAAATGTGGAAGGAATTCGAGATTTTCAGAGACTGGGGAAGGCGAATTCTGAAAGTTACTGGATTAATCTGTTCTGTTATCTCATAAGGACCCAGAAAATGAGGAGCGAGTTTATAACAAGGGGTCTTCAGTCGTATGTACCGGATGGACAGCCAGACTTTATCCCCAGGAAAGAGCTGCGGCGGTATCCTGCGTTTTTTATCCGCGTTTCTCTTGAACCTGGCTACGGCTTTGTGGATGGAGTCCTTGGCCTCCTGCCATATATGTACAAAGTCACAGTGGACCATGTTAGCAGCTGGAACCTCAGAAGGTATAGAAACTGGTAGAGGTATTCCTGGGTGCTGGCCATACACCAAGTAGAAAGGAGAAGAGCGGGTAGATTCCCCCGTATGGTTGTTGTAGGCAAATTCGGCCCATGGAAGTAGACTTGCCCAGTCGTCTTGTCGTGGAGACACAAAATTCCTGAGGAAACTTTCAAGTATTTGATTTATCCGCTCTACTTGACCATTGGATTGAGGATGGTAAGCGGAAGAGAAGTCAAGTTGGACCTCCAGCAGTTTGCACAAGGCTCTCCAGAACTTGGATGTGAACTGTACTCCTCTGTCAGAAACAACATGTTTAGGAAGACCATGAAGGCGAAAGATGTGCTTGATAAACAGCGTTGCCAGTCGGGAAGATGACGGAAAGCCTGAAAGGGGTACAAAATGCGCCATTTTGGAAAAGCGATCCACGACTACCCAGATCACGGTACACCCAACAGAACTTTGCAGAACCATAATAAAGTCCATGGCAATGTGTGACCAGGGAGAGTCAGGCACGGGTAGAGGATGCAAAAGACCTGCAGGTCTTAAATGGGAGGCTTTATTCTGAAAGCAGGTGGAGCAGGCTGAAACAAAGTCTTTAGTAGCTTGGAACATGGAAGGCCACCAGTACTGACGGCTAATCAAATTGAGAGTCTTTTTGATGCCAGGGTGCCCAGAAACCAGGGAGGCATGACCCCAGCGAAGAACACAATCCCTTTGTTTAGGGGGTACGTAGGTCTTCCTTTGGGGAATATGTACCACTTCAGCCGGGGCAGCGATCATAATGCGTTCTGGATCTATAATGAACTGGGGACTGGGCTCTTGATCTGTGGGGTCAAAAGAGCGAGATAAGGTGTCAGCCTTGGTATTCTTTCCAGCGGGTCTGTAGTGAAGATGGAAATCAAATCTGGAGAAGAATAATGCCCACCGTGCTTGGCGAGGATTTAGGCATTGAGAAGATTGCAGGTAAAGGAGGTTTTTATGATCTATGTAGATGATGATTGGATGCCGTGCACACTCTAGCAAACGTCTCCACTCCTCCAGGGCCAATTTAATAGCCAAAAGTTCTTTATCTCCAATACCATAATTTTTCTCCGCAGGTGTAAATGATTTGGAGAAAAATCCACAAGCCACATGTTTCCCTCTACAACTCTTTTGTGAAAGAATAGCTCCGACTCCCACAGATGAAGCATCGACCTCCAGAACAAAGGGTTGGGTTGAATCCGGTCTATGTAGGACTGAAGCAGAAGAGAAGGCAATTTTAAGAGCTTGGAATGCGACTACGGCCTCCGTGGTCCAGTCTTTGGGGTTAACCCCCTTTTTGGTCAGTGCAGAAATAGGAGCTGTCATAGAGGAGAAGTGAGGAATAAACTGGCGGTAATAATTTGCGAATCCCAGCAGGCGTTGGACAGCTTTGAGTCTTTGCGGACGAGGCCAGTTGAGAATTGAGGACAGCTTGGCTGGATCCATTTGAAGTCCCTGGTCAGAAATGACATACCCCAGGAAAGGCAGGTTGTTTTTCTCGAAGAGGCATTTCTCCAGTTTAGCAAACAGAGAGTTCTGTCGCAGATGCAGTTGCACAGTAAGCCGCGACAACTCTCCCGGCTAATGCACAGATACGATGCCAGGAGCAAGCTCAGTACATATATACAGCACCTGAACCAAGCTCAGTACATATATACAGCACCAGAACAAAGCTCAGTACATATATACAGCACCAGTACAAATACAGCTCAGTACATAAGAGATCATTTTCAAATTTAGTTTAACCCCTGCCATATAAGTTTGTACGGCATAAAACTACAACTCCGAGTATAGCCAGAACAATTGTAAGGATAAGCTGGGAGTTGCTGTTTCACAAAAAAGAACGATACACACATCATCTCACTGCAGATCATACAGTGACTACAGTACTGAGCAGTCACAGGGAGAATAAACATTTACATTTAGTGACTCACCGGTGACGACTTCTCAGATTCTAGTCATTCTCATTACTTTTCCATCTGGTCCAGAACTCTATGATGCCTCCTGGCCATGACCATTTCTGCGGAAATGGGTAAATTTGCTGCTTAGATGTCTTCGGAAGCTCAGTTTTCAACATTTCTGCGAGTATAAACGAAGAGCAAATTCTTAAGGTACCAAACTCTATGCCCCCAAATATAATAGTATCATACACTGTGTCCCCGAATATAATAGCGCTACACACTGTGCCCCTGAATATAATAGTAACATACACTGTGCCCCTGAATAAAATTGTGTCAAGCACTGTAAAGTAATACACCACACACAGTGCCCCCTGTAGATAGTGCCCCTCATAGAGCCCTCTGTAGATAGTGCTCTGAGTATAGCCTTCTTTAGATAGTGCTCCCAGTAGAGCCCTCTGTAGGTAGTAGCGTTCCCTGTAGATAGTGCCCCCTGTAGCGTTCCCTGCAGACAGGGCCCCCTGTAGCGTTCCCTGTAGATAGTGCCACCTGTGTTGGGCTCTATCTCCAGGGAACGCCACAGGGGGCTCTATCTCCAGGGAACGCCACAGGGGGCTCTATATCCAGGGAACGCCACAGGGGGCTCTATCTCCAGGAAACGCCACAGGGGACCCTATCTACAGGGGAGCCCTATGTGGCGTTACCCTGTAGATAGGGCCTCCTGTGGTGTTCCCAGTAGATAAGGGCCCCCTGAGGTGTTCCCTGTAGATAAGGGCCCCTATATAGTCCCCTGTAGTTAGTTCCCTATATAGTCTTCTGTTGTTCTCTTTCCCTGCATAGTCCCCTATGTAGTGCCCTATAGTGCCCACAGTAGAAGGGAAAAAAAACACATTTTCTTACCTGTCACGTTGCCGCACCATCCTCCAGCGACATCAATCCTCCTCCATCCGAACGATGCAGCGGCGCGATGACGTCATCGCCATCGCACCAACTGCATCATCACTAAAGCGCCGAATGGCAAGGCATCATGTGCCTCGCCAGGGCAGCGCTAGTCAACTCAATTGTATCCACGTACTAGGGACATGGATACAATTGAGTGCAGGGGACATGACCGGTTCCGGCTTCCCGCTTCACCCAGTTCTGCGAACTAGCTGTCATTTTAACAACCGGTTCGGGAGAACCGGGGCAAACCGGCCGGATCCCACCCCCGTGTGTAAGTGTTATGTGAGGTATGTGTTTAGCATTTGTTTTATGTGTGCGGTATGTGTCTAGTGTAAGTAGTGTGTGCGGTATGTGTCAAGTATGTGGTACGTGTCTAACGTGTGAATGGTATGTGTCTAGTATGTGAGCGGTGTGTGCAGCATCTGTGCTAGGTGTGAGTAGTGCGTGTTCAACATGTGTCCTTGGTGTGGGAAGACAACGTGCGGCATATGTCTTGGGTTTGAGTGGCAAGAGTGGAGGATATATCCTAGGTGTGAGTGGTGTGCGTGCGAATGTGTCCTAGGTCTGAGTGGTGCATGTGCGGCATATGTCCTAGGTTTGAGTGGGGGATGTGTTCTAGGCATAAGTAGTGTGCGTGCACACGTGTCATTAGGTGTGCGTGCACATGAGTCATAAGTGTAAGTGGAGTGCGTGTACATGAGTCATAAGTATGAGTGGGGGTGGATACGCATGTGTCCTAGGTGTGAGTGGTGTGCGTGCGCATGTGTCCTAGGTGTGATTGGTGTTCGTGTGCATGTGTCATAAGTGTGAGTGGCATGAATGCAGCATGTGTCCAGCTTGGGGGTTGCATCTGTGCATCATTTGTCCAGCATGTGACTTAGATACAGGGCCCCAGCAGACAGTAGTCTTATACAGTATAAAATGACTCTCTGCTGGGGTCCTTTATCTAAGCCTGCCTTGTGGTAAGCTTAGATACATGGTCCAACAGTCAGTATCACACACGGGCCCTGTATCTAAGCCCATGTGTGATGCTGTCCTTTGGACCCTGTATCTAAGCCTATTCCAAGGCAGGCTTAGATACAGGACCCCAGCAGGCAGTAATGATGTTACACTTACCCAGCTCTTCAGTGCAGCGGATGTCCTTACACTATCCAGCGTCGTGACACCATGCATGGCGCACAGCCTTGTGACGTCATGATGCGAGAAGACGTCAGGACTTCCGCTGTGCTCGGGAAGTAGGGTAAGTATAGTGGTATCTCTATAGTAACAGGGGCCCCAGTTACTATAGTAAATTCCTATAGACGCAGTGCGGCGGCCGCGCCCCGGTCAGGATTGCAAACCGATGCCCGGTCAAAGTTGCGACCGCTGCCCGGTCAAAATTGCGACCTCTGTAGCGGCAGTCGCCCAAGGATCTGGGTCACCGGGCCAAAGATCCGGGGCTTGGTCCCCGGAGGTCCAGTACTGACGACGTCCCTGTGTGAAAGGTATGCAGTCTTTCTGCTTTTATATCTAGTGCTCAATGTCAATTCCCTTTATTTTGTGGAAATTGCACCCATTGTACTGTGAGGGGATGTATCTGAAGTAAAATAAACAAGGGGAATGAAATGAAAGCATACCTCACAACTTTCAAGTATTGCAAAGACAACTCCTGTAGCAGAATTTTTTTTATAATGCCGCCACAGAGTATAATATCTCATTTGGTACGCTACACAGTATAATGCCCGTATAGTATCTCCCCACAAACAGTATAATGCCCCTATAATATCGCCCCACACACAGAATAATGCCCCTATAGTATCTCCCCACACACAGTATAATGCCCCCACAGTGCCTCCCCAAACAATATAATTCCTCCATAGTGCCTGCCCACAGTATAATGCCCCTATAGTGCCCCCATACACAGTATATTGCCCCATAATATCATATATCCCCCCCACATACATTTTAATGCCCCCACAGTGCCTCCCCGAACAGTATAATGCCCCGATAGTGCCTGCCACAGTATAATGCCAGATAGTGCCCCCTACACAGTATGTCGCATATTGCCCTTCACCCAGTATAATGCTCCCATAGTGGCCCAGCACACAGTAGCATGCCCCCCATTGTTCCTCCCTACACACAGAAAAATGCCCCCAAAATGTCTCCCCACAGTATACTGCCCACATGTGGCCATTATTTTATTGCAGCTTGATCTATCTGCCATGAATATGCATGAAGTGTTTCAACTGCAATAAATCACATGTATAATAAGGGTTGAGGAATTATCTTGTCAAACAATATAACATAATTGCACAAAAAGATACTAATATGCCATATAGCTTTAGTGGTATATAAAGTCACTTTTTCTGTACTCTTGTATATGATGTACATTTCTAATCTAATCTAAATATTGGCATTTTAAAACATCCTTAGAAGAAATGTGCTCCAAAAGGCTAAAAGCGAGATGGGTGCCTCTTTCTAGCATACACCCCGTGCTGTGCTTCTTCAAATGATAGAAAACCGATTCAAGACTGAGTCTTTAAGCTCAATAAAAATACATACTTTATTTCATACTCTTTAAAATAACAATACATAAAAAATGAATCCCACTGATGACAATAGGACCACCACAACAGGGATATCATATGCAAATGTTATGCAGATCTATTAGATGTAATGCACATGACATAGAAAATGCTAAAGTGCAGGATATACAGGCAGTATGATTTAGAGAAGAAAGGCTAAATTGCCAGTGACCAGCAAGTTGGTATACATTCAATAATTGTATTCTAAGTAATACAAGTACCCATGCATTAGTACTGAAATACCTAAAATATTGCCACATAAAAAGTGACAACTGCACCAGACCCAACAATGCAGACGAGCTGAAGACAGCTATCAAAGCAACCTGGGCTTCCATAACACCTCAGCAGTGCCACAGGCTGATCGCCTCCATGCCACGCCGCATTGATGTTGATGCAGTAATTCATGCAAAAGGAGCCCCGACCAAGTATTGAGGGCATATACTGTATATAGTTTTCAGTAGGCCAACATTTGGGTATTAAAAATCATTTTTGAAATTGGGCTTATATAATATTCTAATTTTCTGACACTAAATTTGGGGTTTTCGTTAACTGTTAGCCATAATAAACAACATTAAAAGAAAATAATGCTGGAAATAGATCACTCTGTGTGTAATGAATCTATATAATATATGAGTTTCACTTTTTGAATTGAATTACTGAAATAAATAAACTTTTTGATGATATTCTAATCCATTGAGAAGGACTAGTATAGTTATTCTGTGTGTGTGTGTGTGTGTGTGTGTGTGTGTGTGTGTGTGTATATATATATATATATATATATATAGGGTTATACAACGACATGTAGTATGTCCTCCACCTATGTAAGGTTGCACAGTTCCTGTATAGGCAGCACAACAGAAATAGATAGTGGGTGGATCTGTCTTTATAGGCCAGATAGCCAATTGCACATAACAAGTCCCAGTTTTATGTAAATTAAGTTTAGTCATTGTATAATGAAAAATATGCAATTCTCTCATTTACATTTTTTTCAGTAACAGACAATTTTTAAGATGTCTGCTTGCTGTCAGTGTATGAAGAAGGAGTTCGGGACTCCATGCAGCACGTGCAATAGCACTGGCTGGAGAACATTATTATAGATGCTCTTTAAATCTGGGTAGCAGAATCACTTGAAGATTTATTTGTTAAAACAATACTATGCATAACAAAATCTTTTATTTGTATTTCTTAGCTCATACCCGCAAACAGTGGCAGGTATGCACATAGGGCACGAGGTATCTAGACCAAATATTTTCACCATCATTATAATTTTAATCATCATGTAAAGATTGATGAAAGAAGTTGCACTAGTCATGTAAGTGCAAGGGGTGATCCTGTCTTCATTTTTAAAGGACCCCCCACTGGTATTCTATATTTAGTCACACTGGGGATAAATCATAGTGATTTATTTTGGTGATTGTGTTTCCCGCAAGTACCAAGTGGCCCTTCTCTGACCTTTACTGCTAACTCAGCACAAAGCAGCAGCCCATTTGTCTCCATATTAATCGATCTTCCTAATTTCTCTGCCTCAGTGACCTCAATCCCAACACGTGCATTATTTCAAGTTGATATTTTTAGTGCAAAAATAATGTCAGGAAATATTATTGTAGGGGGTCATTATTGGAGCTATGTCATTTTTCATCCTAGTGAAAAATGCCGCAATGTAAAATATTAAATATATTACATAGTGATACATTTATATTATTGATAATAAATGGAAAAATATTTCTAAAATATAAGAGCTTTTTATTTTCATTATATATTTGTGTTTAGTCCAGTGAATACTTGTCATAGGTTATGTAGTTGCTTCAATACAATTTTGGCTATTTTATTTTATAATTGATATACACTATGTGTAAGGCTCTGCCACAATGCAGATGTGAACATTCACTCATAACAGAAGCTACAACGCAGTGCCAGATGCAAAATATCATGCCACATGACAGATACCAGCGGTGCCCGAGGGATCCCATTGACTTTACAATGGGGTGCGTCGGTTTTCGCTGAGGGGTATTTTTCACTTTGACCGTAAAAATAGAACTGCATGCAGCGCTATTTATCCTGTCACATTTGACAGGATCTCTCGACAGAGGATCCAAACACCTAATTATGTAACATAACAATTGACTGCTACCAGAGATCTTGAAGATCATAAATAATTGTTACACAAGGTATATTACAAAGTTGTAGAACATTATTATACAATAAAACTTCTATGAGACGACCACCCAAAATTGCATTAAAAAATGGTCTTGTAGAAGAGTGATCCTCTGAAGGAAGTTGGTCAGTATTCATAGTATATGATGGAAGTGAAAATATGGTCTAGACCAGGGGTCTCAAGCACGCGGCCCGCGGGCCGCATGCGGCCCCTGGGGCTGTCATCTGCAGCCCGCGGGACACAGAGCCGCTAGTATCGGCTCTGCTCCGAGACTCTGGAATTCCCTGACATCGCTGTCCACATATGATCAGCGATGTCTGGGGCTTCCCCAGAGCCGGAGTCCCGAGCAGAGCGCTAGTATCGGCTCTGCTCCTGGACTCTGTGGAATTCCCTGACATCGCTGTCCACATATGAACAGCGATGTCTGGGGCTTCCCCAGAGTCGGAGTCCCGAGCAGAGCGCTGGTGTCGGCTCTGCTCCGGGACTCTGTGGAATTCCCTGACATCGCATGCTCATATATGGACAGTGTGTCAGGGTCTTGCCCAGAGCGGAGCAGAGCGCTGGTGTCGGCTCTGCTCCTGGACTCTGTGGAATTCCCTGACATCGCTGTCCACATATGAACAGCGATGTCTGGGGCTTCCCCAGAGCCGGAGTCCCGAGCAGAGCGCTGGTGTCGGCTCTGCTCCGGGACCCTGTGGAATTCCCTGACATCGCTGCCCATATATGGACAGTGTGTCAGGGTCTTCCCCAGAGCGGAGTCCCGGGCAGAGCGCTATTATCGGCTCTGCTCCGGGACTCTGGGGAAGCCTCTGACATCGCTGTCCATACATCGACAATGATGTCAGGGGCTTCCCCAGAGCAGGAGTCCCAGTGATGTCAGGAGCACAGCTGGAGTCCCAGGAAGAGCCTACTAGCGCTCTGCCTGGGACTCCAGCTCTGGGCAAGCCCCTGACATCACTGGGGCAGCCTCTACAGAGGGCACTGGGGCAGCCTCTACAGAGGGCACTGGGGCAGCCTCTACAGAGGGCACTGGGGCAGCCTGTACAGAGGGCACTTTGGCAGCCTCTACAGAGGGCACTTTGGCAGCCTCTACAGAGCGCACTTTGGCAGCCTCTACAGAGGGCATTGTGGCAGCCTCTACAGAGGGCACTGTGGCAGCCTCTACAGAGGGCACTGTGGCGTTATCTACAAGTGGGTGTGTCACAGTATCTGAAGAGGACACTGGCATTATCTAGGGGTGTGTTGCATTATCTACAGAGGGCACTGTGGCCTTATCTACAGAGGGCACTGTGGCCTTATCTACAGAGGGCACTGTGGCCTTATCTACAGAGGGCACTGTGGCCTTATCTACAGAGGGCACTGTGGCCTTATCTACAGAGGGCACTGTGGCCTTATTTACAGAGGGCACTGTGGCCTTATCTACAGAGGGCACTGTGGCCTTATCTACAGAGGGCACTGTGGCCTTATCTAGGGGTGTGTTGCATTATCCACAGAGGGCACTGCGGCAGCATCCACAGAGGGCACTGCGGCACTATCTAAAAAGGGGCTGCCCAATCTTGACATGTGTGCTAACTGAGCCGCCGGACTGCATTTAGCGACACTTAAACTGGAAAGCTGGATTGTTGAAATAAGCACGTGGAGAAATATCTCAAATTTTAAACCTAGAGCTATTATTATAGTAATGTAGTATTATTATTCTAGTAATATAGTGTTATAGTAGTTCAAATAACTAATTGATTAACAATAATTTGGTATTGTATCAAATTTTTAAGTAATGCGGCCCGTCAACTTGCCATTTTTTCTATATGCGGCCCACTTACCCGGCCGAGTTTGAGACCCCTGGTCTAGACTAAGGGGTGGTCTTCTCACTGCTGTGGTCTTTTGGAGAGGATTTTCTGTACATTATATAATAATTAAAGGGGTTTTCCAACACTACTGCACACATTTTTAAATGGTCTGGCCGCATTACAAATGTTCCAAGTAAACCCTCCAAATACCTTTTACGTTTTTTTTTTGTTTTTTTACTTATGATCCCAGGTCTCCAAGAGCGCTTCCAGCATTTGTTTACATGCATTATTTCTGGTCTGTGGCTGCTTTAATAGGATTTGACCAACCCTTGTAACTGACATCACTCATGACGTGCTATACAATTCGGAGGCCAGAAGAAGGCCTTTTTAGAGTACATAGCGTAGCAGGAAGCTGCAGCACGTCTCTGTGTCTCTTACTTACTTTGCTCCCTCGTTCTACTCCCCTCCCCACACCATAGAATTCTATTGACAGTGTTCGTATCAATCTCACTCTGCTCCTGTTTCCTCATCCTGCTTCCCCTCCCCAAAGAGTTCTATCGGCAGCCGTGTCTGTGTCTCTCTTTCTGCTCCTACTCCCCCTCCCTCTTCAATAGACTTCTATGGGCTGCAGTATCTGTGTCTCTCTCTTCCTTCTCCTCTTCACCTTTCCATAGTCTACTATGGACAGCGTCTGTGCCTTTGCTCCCTCTTCCCCTCCCCAGACTTCTTTTGGTGGTGTCTGTGTCTCTCTAATCTTGCTCCCTCCTCCTGCTCTCCCCTCTAATTCCCATAGACTTCTATGGGCAGCTTATCTGTGACTTTCTCTGCTCCTGTTCTCTCCACCTCTCTCTATAAACTTCTATGGGCAGCGTGTCTGTGTCTCCTCTTTCTGCTCCTGCCTCCTTCCTTCTTCTCCCCCCTCCCCTCTCCATAGACTTCTAGTTGCAGACAGTGAACAGACAGCCCCACACTTTCTGTAGTCTGTCTCCTCTGCTCTGTAACAATGGTCGGATTTCGCTTGACAACAGGGAGTGAACAGCAGATTATAGGAAGGGAGACATCTAGTGGCAGTAAATTCACACAAAATTTGTATGGATTATATAACATCAAATTTTAACAATAAGTAAATTACGAAGTTGTTTTGTATCAGGTAAACTATTAGATTAGCATGAGCTGTTTGAAACTTAGTGTCCATTTATAAAGCAATTCATTTGAGTACCTATATGCTGAAATACTGTATATGGCAGATCAATGGAGTGGACCAGTTTATTTGCCAGTGTACATATTAAATTATGTTTTCCTGTGCTATGTTTTATGTAAGCAAATAATGTATATTACACAAAAATATTACCAGGTTTATTCAGTACACTAGTAAAAGCACCTTAAAACACTGACATGCAGCATATTACCTGGCAATTGTCCAATTTACAAGCAGCTGTATATGCTTCCTACAGTGAAACAATTCTAGGAAGTGTGAATTCTGCAACAGTACAAGTTCTATGCTAGAGAAAATAAACAGGACTGTCCTACACATTATGCAACTTTCTTGAACTTGACAAACTTATTTTTATTACGTTCATTATATCTATTTCATACCAACCTTTCTTAGCCCTTAGTATAGTGCATTTGCCACTCACTTGTAACTTTATAAACCGGTAGTGTATATATAATACACGTGGACTGATCCCTAACAACGCTGACTCGACTACACATGTAGAACAACTTAAATATATACAGATGTAGCAGAGTCTTTTCCCACAATTCGTCATACCTGTAATATAATCCTAATTGTCAACATTCTAAAAGCATTTTCAGGGACAACTCTCAACATACAGTAATAACTAAGCAACAACTTCACTATCACATACTGTACTTACCAACATTTGAATCCTAAATCGCAGGACACGTAAGCCCTGTTCCGTTCTGGTTTGTAATGGATATGTGGGATATCATATGTATTATATATACATAATGAAGCAGCACTCGTGTAATAAAGTGGTGGGTGCAAAGAAAATAGAGCTTGTATATATGATGCTTATCTCGAATTTCTGCAACTGATGTGAGTTTGATGAGCAGCTAATCCGCGTGTGGATATCTGATGGATTTCCCACGTGAAATCTGTGTCAATAAATGACGTCATGTTTTTCATGACAGATTTTAAATCCGGCAGGAAAATTTCCGACTTTTCTGCACAGTATATTTACGGGAAGGTGTCCGGGCCATAGAAACCTTCCGTAAAAATAGGACATGTCCTATTTTTTTTATTTTACGGACCATGCTCCCAAACTTTATAATGGGAGCACGGCCCGCAAATACAGTCAAGTGCATGGGTCCTAACAATGTAACATTTGCAATTACTCTTAACGTCAACCACAAAGCATGAATTTATTGTACATGTTTACAGGACATGTATAAATGAAGAATAAAAGACGAACACCTGTGCCCACCAGCCTGTACTGAAGGTATATATTGTTGGGTGGTTAAATCCCCTGACACTGACAGTGGCATCATCCCAACCCTGTAAACAATGGGTAGGGGACAATGCACTTGCAAAGAGACTAACTAGTCCTGCTTTCTGTCCTCATAAATAAACATCTTGGTATGCTTCCTATAGCTTTAGTAAACTGTCTCATCGCTCACTGGTCTCTATGCATAGAATGTAGATCATGTCATGCGTGTCTCCAGTTTTTAACGTGTTAATGAGATGTCATTATTTAATCTCACTGGGGACATAGCTGCAGGGTACGGCAGGTGTCGCTTCAGGAATGCTTCATAGATGTTGCCCTTTTCAGAATAATTCAGAGTTAGTGACGGTGGAAAGCAACACGTGCTGAGGGTGCATACAGCTGAAGACAACTTAGGCAGTCAAGGGGTGGTCGTCTTCATAGACTGGGTATATAAAGCAGCCTCTATAGATTTCCTTCTTTATCTTTTTGTTTAGTAACTAAAGCTTCTCAGCTGGTGAGATTGAATAGAATGTGGAGCTCTATTTAAACTGGTCCCGCCAGGGAGGCGTTCGAAGAGAAATCAGCCTAAATGCATGACACCAAAATCTATAGCTACTGGTACAAAGACATAAATGACTTAAAAGTTTTGTTGGACGTGTTCCCTTCATTGTTAAGCAAAGGTCTTGGGTCTTCATTTCTGTAACTACATTGTTTGTTACGCTTGATACTGAGTGTCTGAGAATCCCTTTAAAATGTAGAAAATCTTTTAATCACGTCTTAAATAATCTTACTTGCAACGTCTTTATTATTGTCACTGGAGAATATAATTGTATGACAACTGTCTAGGAAACAGAGGCCTTATTCTTATGCTATGATGTGAGGTTTATATATAAGTAAATGAATAAAAGCAGGGTATGATATTTTAGTAAAATTTCCCTTGTTAAAATCTTCTTGTTGATCTTGCATTTATACTATAAGCAATGTCAGTATGATATTGCTGCATTTCTAGGTGTTTTATCAAGGAATGCATATTGGTATCAGTGACTACTCATGCATATACTGCTTATATCTACAGTATAAGGGCATGATAGTAGAAATCAAGGCAGCACCCCCATTCTGGTGCATACTCCACATCCCATACATTTTAATAACGGAATATCACTTGTTTGCCTATTATTTCCCATGCCTTGTAGGAGAGTAGGGCAGCATGATGTTTTGGCTAGTTTCCTTCTACCTTTTTTGTAAGGCTTCGTTCATACCTGGATTTCTACACAATTACAATGTTTTTTTCACCATGGTCATATTTCTAAGCTGCATCAAAATGTATTCAACTACAAAAAGAGCCAAAGCCAAAATAATAAAGTGCCTTTGACGCTATACTCTACCTGCAAGGGCATATGAATGACAGATAGCGCAGCCCCTATGAAGACAAAGGGTACCAATCACAGATGTGTAAACCAGCATAGGGATCCCGTCGCCACATGCATTGCATCATTTAGGCTTTGTTCACATCTGCGTCGGGACTCCGTTCATGGGTTCCGTCGTTTGACCTTTCCGTCAGGGAAACCCATGGACGGAATCCAAACTGAAACAAACGGAAACCATAGGTTTCCGTTTGCATCACCATTCATTTCAATGGTGACGGATCCGGGGCAAATGGTTTCCGTTTGTCTCCGTTGTGCAAGGTTTCCATCGTTTTGACGGAATCAATACCGTAGTCGACTGAGCTATTCATTCCGTCAAAATGACTAAACCCTTACACAACGGTGACAAACGGAAATCATTTGCATCGGATCCGTCACCATTGAAATAAATATGGTTTCCGTTTGTTTCAGTTTGGATTCCGTCCATGGGTTCCCCTGACGGAAAGGTCCGACAACGGAGCCCATGAACGGAGTCCCGACGCAGATGTGAACGCAGCCTAAATGGTGCAATGCATGTGGCGAGGGGAGCCCTATGCAGGTTTACACATATGTGATGGGTACCCTTTGTCTTCATAGGGGCTGCGCTATCTGTCATACATATGCCCTTGCAGGTAGAGTATAGCATCAGGGGCGTTTTATTATTTTGGCTTTGGCTCTTTTGTAGTTGCTTACATTTTCATGCAGCTTAGAAATATGCCCATGGTGAAAAGACCAATGTAATGGTGTAGAAATCCTCTGATTTTCTAAAGAAAAAAAGAGAGAGAAATGAAATGATTGCAAGATGGATCATTCGCAGTGTATGTCTTAATTTTGTTCTAAAGCACCAGGATTGACTTTTACGCCCATAAGCCATGAGAATCACTGACACGCTCTGACATTGTCTCGACTAAACACATTATACAGTATAAGTGCTCCTGTTGATCTCTAAAACAATAAAGCAATTGACTGTTAAATGACCAATTACCACATCATAACTGTCAAGTACGGAAATATGTTGGTGACCAGAACGTTTATATATTGTTCTTAAAAATAAAACTTGCAAAATTGAGGAAAAACGCATGCTGTATATACCTTTAAGAAATATACAAAGATCATTTAAGCAATAGGGTCATGCTTTGTTACAAATATAAGGCCGATACCCAATCTAAAATCCTATTCAGCAGCACTTAGTACCATCAGCTTCGGGTGGTTAATAATTTTCTAGCAATAAAAAGAATTGCAAGCAATTAAGTAAAACTATCAACCTTGGGTTAGCCAGAAAAGATCTGATAACATTGTTTAGGCAAGGAATTTATTATGTATCTCTACTTGCGGCCTTTGTCGGCACAAATCAAACTAATACAAAGAAGATTTTTTTTATTCATTGACCTGTTAGTGTGCAGTTCTTTGGCGCATGACACTTGGCACATGTCTGTGCTGTCACATTTACTATATTAAGAGAGTATTTAGACTTCAGACTCCAGCGATCATTCTACAATATCAAGGAAAAGCAGTTACAACTAGTAACCCCTTCACAGTAAAACACGGCACAATGACACAGAGTTACTAAGGGTATGTGCACACGAAAAGTGGCTTTTACGTCTGAAAAGACAGACTGTTTTCAGGAGAAAACAGCTGCGTCGTTTTAGACGTAAAAGCTCCTCCTCGCATTTTGCGAGGCGTCTTTGACGCTCGTAAATCTTGAGCTGCTCTTCATTGACTTCAATGAAGAACGGCTCAAATTACGTTGCAAAGAAGTGTCCTGCACTTCTTTGCCGAGGCAGTCATTTTACGCGTCGTCGTTTGACAGCTGTCAAACGACGACGCTTAAATGACAGGTCGTCTGCACAGTACGTCGGCAAACCCATTCAAATGAATGGGCAGATGTTTGCCGACGTATTGTAGCCCTATTTTCAGACGTAAAACGAGGCATAATACGCCTCGTTTACGTCTGAAATTAGGTCGTGTGAACCCAGCCTAAGGATTAAAAGAGCATTTTCATTTAATTACTATGTTGCATTTACCCTTATAAACTCTGTAATATAAAAGTGCGAGCCCAGTACAATGTTTTGTTAGGTGTCCTCCTTCATTATACGCCATCCGATGGAGCATGCCATGATCTATTTTCTATTCAATTCCTTCAGGATCAGACTAAAAAAAAAACCCGACATATGCCTCTGTTTAAAATCAGGTACAATAGGGCTCGTAAACCGCTATGGGTGACGTTTTATGACTCCGTACCACTCAGATTGCACCGGGCCGTAAGAGAGTCATTTGCATGACCACTTAAGGTTTACAGTAAATATACATAAACGTTGAGTCGCTTTGCATACACTTTGTTTACTAGCTTTGTACACATTTTATGAATTCTGTTTTTATTGCGGTAACATCAGGTTACAGCATGTGACAAGACTTTTGTTAAATATCTTTACAAGGCAAGAAGAGCAAAAAAGCAAGTTTCAGGTGACAAGAGAAATGTGGCAATTAGTTACCCAACTAGTGTTATACCATTATAGAAAGAGTGAAAGTCGCATAACATACATTTTCATATGAAGCCCTGGAGTGGATTGTATCACCAAATGGTGGTAAAGGCATGGTAAGAAATAGTCCATGGGAAAGGGAACACAGCAGGAAATAAAGATAATGGGGCATCAACTCTGCCAAGTGGGTCACAGAGGTGTGAAGTATTGTAACAAGAGGTTGGGGCCACAAAGTGGTAGGGAATATGATAGTGTACGACGTCCCAAAGTCATGTTCTAGGAATGTATGAGGATTACCTGGTGTAACGCTTTGCACAAATATTCAATGTTTGGGGGAAAAGTCAGGTCCACTTTTTTATATAGAGGGAGTTTGATTTGGCCACAATCAGGAAATGGGCAGAGGACCCTATATGTTGTTGCTTCCAGCATCTTCAAGAAGTCCAGGAGTTGCTCTGGAGTTTGTAAAATGAATTCCCAGCTATCAGAGATGTAAAAAAAGAGAAATCCCATCTATATGGGCAGATTGCTCAGCTGCTGTGGAACATTTGCAAATCATAGAGTGAGAAATAAGGAAAGACTGAGCTCTCACCAGGTGCACCATTACATGTAGGAAGTATCTGAGTCATTGCAAGTTTACATTGAGTTGGTAGAAGGTCGGATTTTGCAATGGTCCCAGGGAGGCTGTAAGCCTTCAACTTGAGTACTCTAGTTTTATTATTATTATCAACAAGCTAATGGACCAGGAATAGTATGTGCAAGTTAGTGAGCTATAGTCTGTATGATATCTCGCTCTATGGTCCATTGGTTCCTCTTTTCCCTTATTCTATTTTTAAATTTTCATTCTACTCGGCTCTTAGCTTCCTTATCTTGCCTTTAAAGTCAAGGTCTAATCAAGTAGCTTTACTTTCTAAGTCTGCTTCGAACATGCCCAGCAGCCTAGACATCAGGCAGTCCTCTACTACTGACATTGTTTACAAGCCCATATCATTGTCTGAATCCAGGGAGGTTGTTAGGGGTTTAACATCAGGTATCTTTCTAGAATTTCAGGGTTATTGGTTCCAGAGTCACAGGCAGCAGGGAAAGATGACAGAGTGGACTCAGAGCTGGATGGTGAAGAAGGATAATAGGTCCTCCATTGATCAGCAGGTCCAGCAGTTGGAGGGCTTGGTGAACAAGCGCAACCAACTCATTTTCCCATCCTTCAATGCAACGCCATCCCTCTGCAACATTTGGGGACTCAAAAACTGGCTTTTTCTTTGATGTATATGCAGAGACAATGGTGGTTGTGGAAGGCTGAATATTGGAGGAGGCAGTGAGAGCTTGGTTCATTGATCAGGAGGCTGAAGAGAGAAGTGGCGATAACTGAAGGAAGCAGGCCTTGCCACCATCATCGCAGTCGCAGATTTGCCACTTGTATTTGTACAATAGTTTTGGTGCTGGGAATGGCAGAGCCAACCTGTAAACATGTAAATGTATATCTTTAGGATTGTACAGCCATGCTACCCTCTTTATACAGAATTCTAACTGTTTAACTGTCATTTACAATGTACTGTTTAATGGAATCAGGAAATGGGCATATTTCTGAAATCAGCTTTAAAAATAAATTGAGAAGAAAACATTATGTAAGTCAAAAGTAGCGGAGCACCTTACACGTTATGATTATTACATTGGCTTCAATGAGAACGCCAGTTGTAGTATTGCAATAACAAGGAAAGCCACAGGTTGGAGACCACTGATCTAATGTATACATGAGAAATTCATTTGCTTGACATTGTAATACATTCAAAAAGTGCATTTCTCCTAAATTAAAAATACTTGGAAATGTTAGTCTCAGAGTTATCCTCTTGAGTTATCTTGGTCTTGTACATGGTTAACATAAGCTTGGTGATGACGACGATTGGAAACCCTTAGGGTATGTTCACATGCAGTGTTTTCAGGCGTATTTCGGGGCGTTTCGAAAAACGCCTGAAAAAACTAAAGCTGAACGCCTACAAACATCTACCTATTGAAATCAATGGGAAAAACAACATTTAGATCATATGGGGCGTCTTTTTACGCCTCTGTTTTAAAAAATGGAGCGTAAAACGACGCTCCGTAAAAAGAAGTGCATGTCACTTCTTGAGGCGTTTTTTGGAGCTGATTTTCCATTGAACACTATGAAAAATGCCTCAAAAAACGCCTCAAAAGAAGCCTGAAAAGAAGCCTGAAAAGAAGCTCCAAATTTAAAGAAGCTTTGTTCTCAGGGTATGTTCACACGGCCTATTTTCGGCCGTTTTTCAGGCCGTAAACGCCCAAAGAACGGCCGAAAAATCGGAAGCAGAGCGCCTCCAAACATCTGCCCATTGATTTCAATGGGAAAAACGGCGTTCTGTTCCAACGGGCCGTTTATTTACGCGGACGTTTTGGAAAACGGCTGCATAAAAAAACGCCTACGAAAAAGAAGTGCATGTCACTTCTTGAGCTATTTTTGGGGCCATTTTTCATTGACTCTATATAAAAACAGCTCCAAAAACGGTCGTGAAAAACATGAGTGGCTTAAAAAAACAACTGAAAATCAGGAGCTGTCTTCCCTTCAAAACAGCTCCGTATTTTCAGACGTTTTTGAGTTTGTGTGTGAACATACCCTCAGCTTTAAAAACGCTTAAAAATCAGAGGCTGTTTTCTGTGAAAACAGCTCCGTATTTTCAGCCGTTTTTGACTCAGCATGTGAACATACCCTGGGGGTATGTTCACACGCTTAGCAAAAAACATCTGAAGATACGGAGCTGTTTTCAAGGGAAAACAGCTCCTGATTTTCAGATGTATTTTAAGCCACTCGCGATTTTCGCAGCGTTTTTTACGGCCGTTTTTGGAGCTGTTTTCAATAGAGTCTATGAAAAACAGCTCCAAAAACGTCCCAAGACGTGTCCTGCACTTCTTTTTCGCACACGTCGGAAAAGAACGCCGTTTTTCCCATTGAAATCAAATTGAAAGCAGATGTTTGGAGGTGTTCTGCTTCAGACTTTTTGGCCGTTTTTCGGCCATTTACGGCCCGAAAAACGGCTGAAAACACTCCCTGTGAACATACCCTTACACTGTTTATTGGCTAACTCAAAAAAAGATACAGTACTGTGGTTGGGAACACACACAAGAGACTAGTGAGGTATAGGTAATGGTGACAGCCCTGGATCTACATTTTTCATTATCCATACATATTTAAATGGTTCTCATAAAAATGGTTCATAGGAATGTCATATATTTTATTCTAAAAATGTGTTCAGATGCCATCAATGTAAAGTAGAGAAACCTTTCTATATTTGGAAAATGCTTTCCTCTAACTAGATCCGATCCTGTTTTTGGCAAATATATGGGCTATACACACAGATTAATGGCCAGGGGAATGAAGCCTTAGAAACTTTCAGAGGTTCCAGTCTGACAGGTTTACAAGCCTTGCCTACAATATGCCCACATCGCAATGCCTGTATCATTCAGTAATAAATCAATAACACGTTTACTCAAAATAAGATCTACAGGGCAGTGTTGGCTCTTGACCCAAATACGGTATACATTGGTTTATTTATTAGATCATGTATTTCATGTACATGGCACAAGTGTACAAGTAGCCAATTCAATTGCAGTTTATGTGCTTAAATAACTACATTATATAACTAAGTATCAAAAACGAAAATGATATGTTCTTCTGCCCTAAAGGATGCTGAGGTCTAAGCAGCATCTATGTATTGTATACTCTTAAATGTTTTTGAGTCTTAGAATGTGTTTTAGATTTTTTTTGTGACTTAAATAACAACCCTTACTATACACCACACCAGGTAATTTTTTTATTTTTGGTATTATGGCAAACTAACCGCTATTTCAAAGCCTTAACACTTGGGGGCAGCAAAGTACATTATTTACTTGAAAACATTCCCAACTAGAAATTATAAAGCATTGTGGAAGATTTACTAGTGGAGTCTTAAATTCAGACCGCTCAGAATTAGACTAGATGTGCCAATTTTTTTTTACAGTGGCTTATACTGAATGATAAATGTGGTCCATGTCAAGTCGAAGTCTTGAGTGAAGTATACAGATATCATTGTCTACTCTGAGTGCCTCCGATTTCACACAGAGGCATATTGAGGATTTTTCTCAGAGTTTTGAATCTGGCATGTGTTACATAATGTGCGGTCTATGAGAAATAGACCGCACTTGAATGGCGTCTGTGTGCTATCCGATTTTTTTACAGACCTATTGACTTGAATGGGGTTTGTCTTGTGCGAGAACCTAGGAACAGTTTAATTTTTTGCCCACAATGTACTTACTGGACCAGATTTATTATTTCTGTCTCAGGGCCTACTCAGACAGGCATTTATTGCGTTCCTGTTCCGTCCGAGTGTAGAACAGACAGCACACGGACTGAATACTGACCCATTAAATTCAATGGGCCGAACTAAATGTCTGATTTTCCGTAGGTCCATACAGAGTAAATCGCAGCATGCACTACATTAGTTAAATGCTCGCGCAAGACAAACCCCATTCAAGTCAATAGGTCTATAAAAAAAATCGGATAGTACACAGACGCCATCCAAGTGCGGTCTATTTCTCAAGAATGTGTTCCTAGGAGACACTGAAAAGAAAGCAGGAATGAGTGTGAAAAACGGATGAAAACTGGTGCCATACAGATGCAAAAAAAGGGAAACACTAGTTCACAATACTGATTACACTGGATGGAAAATCAGGTTTTCCAACTCTCGTCTGCATAAGGCCTTAAAGTTAGCCAACCTAAAACTAGACCAGGCAGGATATGCGCCAAATTTATCGCGGTGATGCATGCTGTATGATAAATTTGACGCATCTTGCTAGACATGTTAGCCACTCTTCACTTCCTTACACCACCTCTTGGTTGGCTTACTTTAGACCAATATTTTGCAGAATTTTTGGTGCACTTTGGCGCATTTTAAGTAACGTCCCATATTTCTAAGCCATGCCCCCTCTTCTAGAAACTTTTCAAAACTGCCTAGTGAGATGTAAAAGCGTCTGACACATAATAAATCTGGTGCAAGTTTAGCCAGAATTCTGGTGCATTTATCTTTCCCGCTACGTTGCCCTTAAAGGGTAACTAAATGTTCAACAAACTTCTGATATGTCATAGTGACATATCAGAAGTTTTGATAGATGGGGTCTGAGTACTGAGACCCCCACCAATCGCTAAAACATAGCAGCAGAAGCGCTCGTGTGGGCACTGAGCCACTTCATTTCTGTTCGGCTTTTTCCGGAAATCAATGTAGCGGCGTACGGACTCAATAGAAAGTCTATGAGCCCGTACACCGCTACATCGGCTTTCCAGAAAAAGCCGAACAGAAACAAAGCGGCTGAGCGCTCACACAAGCATTTCTGCCACTTCGTTTTAGCGATTGGTGGGGGTCTCTGTGCTCGGACCCCCATCAATCAAAACTTCTGATATGTCACTATGGCATGTCAGAAGTTTGTTGAACGTTTAGTTACCCTTTAATTCTCTATCATGTCCCTCCGCCTCTCCTCGCCCAGGCATTCCAATTCTTTGTTTCCCAATTTGATTAAAGTCAAATCACCTGCACCGCTGTATTTAGTAAATAAGGACGTCTGTTACAATAAATTGATCTATTTGTGTAAATAAACAGCAATTGTTAAAAAAGGAAACAACAATTTCCATTGCAGATTAGATAGTAGTCCACCTTGAGAGCTTAGGTGCACTGAAGACTGTCACCAGACCTGCCCCAAAGGCTTGAAGACCTCCTGCCTCTCATCTTGAGCCTGTATTGCACCTTCAGCGGACACACCTGATGCCAGTAATTGCTGACCTCACGTCAGCTCTTATCTTCTATTGTGATCCTCTCCATTGCTACTCTTATCTTCTATTGTGATCCTCTCCATTGCTCTTCATATATTTGACAACATTGGGAGTGTGGTGGTGGCTCTGCATGAAATAGTGATCTAGCATTGATCAATCAGAATGCATAACCCAACCAATCTTGGGGTCTTGCATATACCAAATGCAATAATTGCATCCAGGTTGTCTAATATTAGAACAATATGTCTGCTTTCTCTCCAGAAACAGCAGCACTTCCTTCCGTGGGTTGTGTCTAGTATTATAGTCTGGAGCTGCAATACCAGGCATAGCCTGTGGGGGAAAAAGCAGACCCTTTATTTCAATTGAGTTTATGTTCTCAATAGACATAATCACAAATACTAGCCTCATGCCTTCAAAACCTTATCATGTATCTTCTAATCATTAGGCCTTATTCACACGGCGTATTTCACGTCCGTGTTACGCGTGTTACAACAACGGACGTCACATTGACCTATGCAATTCAATGGGGCCATTCAGACATTCAGTGTTTTTCAAGCAACGTGTATCCGCTGTGTGAAACTCACTGCAAGTCCTATACTTGTGCGTTTTTTGCGCATCACGCACCCATTGAAGTCAATGGGTGCGTGACAATTATGGACTGCACACGGACGCAAATCCGTGTGCCATGCATTTTTCACGCAACCGTTGTTAAATAAATGATGGGGGAAAAAAAACACCTCTTTCAGTTTATTTTGCTGACGTAAAAAACGCATGACATACGAATGATATACACGCGTAAAAAACGCAGACACGCACTGTACACGGATGTCACATGGAACTGCAACGCAAGAAAAAGAGTGCAAAACGGAAACGTTTGTGTAAATAATGCCTAAGGGTCTATTCCCATGTTGCGGTCATATCATGGCAAAAAACGCAACATGTGACTAAGCACAAGAATTTAAAGGCTTTCTGATTAAAACCAAAATACTTTTATAAAAATGCAATACCCTTTAACCCCTTAAGGACGCGGCCAATTTCGGCCTTGAGAACAGATACATTTTTTTATATTTCCCTCTTTGCATCCCGACACTCATAACTTTTATTTTTTGTACGACGTAGTTGTATGAGACATTGTTTTTTTGCGGGACGAGTTGTACTTTATGTATGTACCATTTTTTGGTACAAATACATAATAGCTTCATTTATATACGTTTTTATTTTGCCGAAAATGCAGAAAAAAAGCAGTTTTATTAGTTGTTTTCTTTTTTTTTTTAAACCATATACCGATCATCAGAAATAATGATATACATTTGTTGTACAGGTTGATACGGTCATGGCGATACCAAATATGTCTATATTATTTCATGTTTTGGGACTTATATTTTAAAAAGTTTTTTATTAATTTAACTTTTTTTTTTTTAATACCATGGAGGGATTTTTCATTTTAAGTTTTGCATTTTTAACTGTAATGTAACTATATGCCAGTACATTAGCTTGTGTACTGATTGTACTGTACACAGGCAGTTGTTAGGGCATACCTAAGTATGCCCTAACAACAGGAAATATGGTCAGTCAGCCCTGGGGTCCTTCAATGGACCCTAGGCTGTCTGGTCATACAAGTTATGGGCTTTGATCGTGTCACAGGGATTTTCTGTGACGCGATCAAAGGGCAGTCCCCCCTCCTCTTTTTTACTTTGAATACCGCTATCAGCTTTGATCGCGGCATTCAAGGGGTTAACGGCTGAGCGAAGAAGTTCTCTTCTCTCCGCCGTTAGAGCGTGGCTGTGTATTACAGTTGTTAACCCGCTCCTGATCGCGCGCGGACACGGCTGTCACACAGGATGAGAACGCTCGTCCTAATGCGCAAAGTACCTGATGCTCAGGAAGACTATTCTCGTCCTGTCACCAGCATTTCACCTATTGAACTCTCCTCACCCCTCGCTGGCCGCTGCTGTCAAAAGTTCATTGCTGTTATCCCCTCTCCTAAACTCCTCATCTGACCATATATAACGGTCTGCAAACGTTTTGTGCCTTTTATGCTAATAATCCATCAGTCTCGTTAGTTCCTCTTCTTTTGTCAGCCCACTGCCGAAAACTGTCCCGCGCTGAATGCCAAAATCTTGTCTGAGATAGCGCGCCTGCGCCCATCATGTATGGTCCGACATACTTCCCTGCTTCGTCCGGACCCCAAATCTAGTTACTGCGCATGTGCTGCTATGGTGTCCCGTTGTGCGCATGTACCAGAACAGGACATCGATGCGCAAGCGCAAGATTTCGTGAGTGCTAGGGGGAGGCGAGGAGCTGTAAAGAGGCGGATAAAACTCCTAAAGGCTTGAGGAATGAAGATATGACTCTTTTCAAACCAAGATATGACTCTTATGCTCATTATCATACAGCACGGGAACACAAAAAAACTGAATATTAAGGGTACAGAGCCTACTTAGAAGATAATTATAGGTTACATTGAAATTATTTTTCACCCACTACCACCAGGTATTGCTGGTTTAGTAGGTGAAATACTGGTGACAGTTTCCCTTTAAGCTACGGTCTATTAACCCCTTCGCGCTCAGGTCAGTACTATTACGTCGCGCTAAGTACATCGTTCGCGCTCAGGTCAGTAATAGTACTGACCTGAGTAAACACGGCGCCATTTAATCCCGGCGCGTGTTTGAGCTGTGATACCTGCTGTTTCCGACAGCAGGCTATCACAGCTTAGTGTGCAGGGACCGATCGCGGTGGTCCCCGCCGATTAACCCCTTAGAAGCCGCGTTCAATAGCGATCGCGGCTTCTTAGGGGTTAAGCTGCCATCGCCGGCCTGCTACACGATAGCGGGCCGCGATGGCTACTATGGCAACCAGAATCCTAACAATGGACTCTGGCTACGCCATCGACGGAAGCCTAGTGGGTCCCGACAAAATCAGGACCCACTATGCTTGCTGTCAGCGAACAGCTGACAGCTCTAATACACTGCACTACGTATGTAGTGCAGTGTATTAGAAAAGCGATCAGAGCCTCCTGCCCTCATGTCCCCTAGTGGGACAAAGTAAAAAAAAGTGTGAAAAAGTAAAAAAAAGTTGTGTAAAAATAAGAAAATAAAAGATTTAAAAGTAATAAAAGTAAAAGTCCCCCTTTTTCCCTTATCAGTTCTTTATTATTAATAAAAATATATAAATAAACAAATAAACTATACATAATTGGTATCGCCGTGTCCGTAACGGCCTGAACTACAAAACAATGTCATTATTTATCCCGCGCGGTGAACGCCGTAAGAGAAAATAATAATAAACCGTACCACAATCACAATTGTTTGGTCACTTCACCTCCCAAAAAATGGAATAAAAAGAGATCAAAAAGTCGCATGTACCTAAAAATGGTACTGATGGAAACTACAGTTCGTTACGCAAAAAATAAGTCCTCACACGACTTTTCCTGATGGAAAAATAAAACAGTTCTGGCTCTTAGAATAAGGTAACACAAAAAATAAATTATATTTTACAAAATGTATTTTATTGTGCAAACGCCATAAGACATAAAATAAAACTATAAACATCTGGTATCGCCGTAATCGTATCGCCCCGCAGAATAAAGTGAATATGTCATTTGTAGCGCACGGTGAACGCTGTAAAAAAAATTGAATAAATTTTTTTTTAAAATTGCTGTTTTTTAGTCACCACGCCACCTAAAATTAGAATAAAAACTGATCAAAAAGTCGCATGCACCCCAAGAAAACTGCAATGGATTCCTCAAGGGGTCTAGTTTCCAAAAAGGGGTTACTTTTGGGGGGTTTCCACTGATTTAGCACCACAAGACCTCTTCAAACCGGACATGGTGCCTAATAAATTAAATTAAATTAATTAAATGTCACCTCTACTTTGCTCTAAATTCCTGTGAAACACCTAAAGGGTTAATAAACTTTTTAAATGCTGTTGTGAATACTTTGAGGGGTCTAGTTTCTGAAATGGGGTGTTTGATAAGGGTGCCTAATATATGGGCCCCTCAAAGCAACTTCAGAACTGAGCTGGAAACTAAAAAATAAAATAAAAATGAGGCAATACTTCGCTTCTTACATTATACTCATAATGAGCCATGCCCACCCCGAGATGACCCCAGTTTTGACCGTTTGTATAAACGGAGACCCCTATTAGACCGTTTCAGTGCCCGGTTTTCCCAGCATTCACCCCCGAGAAGTGTATTTCTATAGATGAATCCCTGGTACATTTGAAAGGGAGGCTTCAATTCCGCGAGTACCTGCCGGGTAAGAGGGCAAGGTATGGCGTGAAGATGTATAAGCTGTGCGAGAGTGCATCACGGTATACCTACAAATTTAGGATATATAAAGGGAAGGACACCAGTACTCAGCCCCCAGAATGCCCCCCCCCCTTACTGGGAGTTAATACAAAAATTGTGTGGGATTTGGTGCACCCACTGCTGGACCAGGGTCACCACCTCTACCTGGATAATTTTTATACCAGCGTCCCACTCTTCAACTGCCTCGCTTCCAGAAGTCCTGCGGCATGCGGCACTGCTAGAAGAAATCTGAGAGGCCTCCCTAAGACTCTGCTTGGGCAAACACTCAGAAGGGGGGAGAGCAGGGCACATTCTAGCAGCAACATATTGTGTGTCAAGTACAAGACCAGGGAGATGCCACACCAGTACCCATGTACCTGTACGAGGTACCAGTACAGGGACCCCCAAACTAGACTGCATCCTGGACTACAATAGGTACATGGGAGGGGTGGACTTGTCAGATCAAGTCCTGAAGCCTTACAGTACTTCTGGAAGCGGGGCCACAGGCATCGTACCAGGGCAACACTTTTTAGGAGAAGTTCCCCAAACTGGCAAGAAGGGAAAAAGTCAAAAGTGGTGCAGAGTCTGCTATAAGAGGGGGATAAGGAAGGACACAATATATCAATGTGACGCGTGTCCCGAAAAACCAGAGCTCTGTATGAAAGAGTGTTTTAAAATTTATCATCCATCCCTTTATTTTTAATTTACCCCAGTTTTACTCGCTCTGATCCACTTCGCACAGCTTACCCCTCCTCATCTTTCCCCTCTGAGCCCTGCTGTGTGCCCAGGCAGCTGATAACAGCCACATGTAGGGTATTGCCGTACCCGGGAGAGCCAACATTACAGTTTATGAGGTGTATATCTCCGGTGGCGCATGCTGGGCACAATATATCGGACACTGAATTGGCATATATGTATAGAAAATTGCAAATTTCACTCTGCACCAACTGCTGCACATTATCTTTTACACAATACCTGTGCGGTCAAAATGCTCACTACACCTCTAGATGAATGCCTTAAGGGGTGTAGATTTTAAAACAGGGTCACTTCTTTGGGGTTTCAACTGTACTGGTACCTTAGGGGCTTCTGCGTACAAGACTTAGCACCAGAAAAGCTCCAGTAGGCCAAATGGTGGTCCTTTCCTTCTGAGCCCTGCCGTGTGCCCAGACAGCTAATAACAGCCACATGTAGGGTATTGCCGTACCCGGGAGAACCCACATTACAATTTATGGGGTGTATGTCTCCGGTGGCACATGCTGGGCACAATATATCGGACACTGACATGGCATATATATAGAAAATTGCAAATCTCACTCTGCACCATCTGCTGTGCATTATCTTTTACACAATACCTGTGGGGTCAAAATGCTCACTACACCTCTAGATGAATTCCTTAAGGGGTGTCGTTTTTAAAACGGGGTCACTTCTCGGGGGTTTCAACTGTACTGATACCTCAGGGGCTTCTGCACACACGACTTAGCACCAGAAAATTCCCAGTAGGCCACATGGTGGTCCTTTCCTTCTGAGCCCTCCCATGGGCCCAAACGGCAGTTTATCACCACAAATAGGGTATTGCCACACTCAGGACAAATTGGGCAACAAAATGCGGTATTTTATTCCTTGTGAAAATAAGAAATTTTGAGCCAAAACTACCTCTTATTGGAAAAAATATATTTTTTTTTAATTCACAGCCCAATTCAAATAAATTCTGTGAAAAAACTGTGGGGTCTAAATGGTCACAACACCCATAAATAAATTCTTTGAGGGGTGTAGTTTCCAAAATGGGGTGACTTCTGGTGGGTTTCCATTGCTTTGATACCTTTGGGGCTCTGCAAATGCGACATGGCACCCGAAAACCAATCCAGCAAAATCTGGGCTCCAAAGAACACATAGCGCTCCTTTCCTTCTGAGGCCTCCCATGGGCCCAAACGGCAGTTTATCACCACAAATGGGGTATTGCCGCACTCAGGACAAATTGGGCAACAAATTGGGGTATTTTATTCCTTGTGAAAATAAGAAATTTTGAGCCAAAACTACCTCTTATTGGAAAAAATTAAATTTTTTTGAATTCACAGCCCAATTCAAATAAATTCTGTGAAAAAACTGTGGAGTCTAAATGGTCGCAACACCCATAAATTAATTCCTTGAGGGGTGTAGTTTCCAAAATGGGGTCACTTCTGGTGGGTTTCCATTGCTTTGATACCTTTGGGGCTCTGCAAATGCGACATGGCACCCGAAAACCAATCCAGCAAAATCTGGGCTCCAAAGAACACATAGCGCTCCTTTCCTTCTAATACCTCCCATGGGCCCAAACGGCAGTTTATGGCCACAAATAGGGTACTGCCGCACTCAGGACAAATTTGGCAACAAAATGGGGTATTTTATTCGTTGTGAAAATAAGACATTTTGAGCCAAAACTACATCTTATTGGAAAAAATTTTTTTTTTTTAAATTCACAGCCCAATTCAAATAAGTTCTGTGAAAAAACTGTGGGGTCTAAATGGTCACAACACCCATAAATAAATTCCTTGAGGGGTTTTGTTTCCAAAATGGGGTCACTTTTGGTGGGTTTCCATTGCTTTGATACCTCTGAGGCTCTGCAAATGCGACATGGCACCCGAAAACCAATCCAGCAAAATCTGGACTCCTAAGAACACATAGCGCTCCTTTCCTTCTGAGGCCTCCCATGGGCCCAAACAGCAGTTTATCACCACAAATGGGGTATTGCCGCACTCAGGACAAATTGGGCAACAAAATGGGGCATTTTGTTCCCTGTGAAAATAAGAAATTCTGATAAAAAATGACATCTTATTGGAAAAATTGTCATTCTTTTAATTTCACAGCCCAATTCAAATACGCGCTGTGAAAAAACTACGGGGTCAAAATGGTAACAATAACCATAAATTAATTCCTTGAGGGGTGCAGTTTCCAAAATGGGGTCAGTTTTGGGGGATTCCTACTGTTTTGGCACCTCAACACCTCTTCAAACGTGGCATGCCGCCTAAAATATATGCTAATAAAAAAGCACCACCAAAATGCACTAGGTGCTTCTTTGCTTCTGGGGCTTGTGTTTTAGTCCACGAGCGCACTAGAGCCACATGTGGGACATTTCTAAAAACTGAAGAATCTGGACAATACATATTTAGTAGTGTTTCTCTGGTAAAACCTTCTTTGTTACAGAAAAAAATAGAATAAAATTGAAATTCAGAAAGAAAAACAAAATTTGCAAATTTCACCTCCACTTTGCTTTAATTACTGTGAAATGCCTGAAGGGTTAAAAAACTTTCTAAATGCTGTTTTGAATACTTTGAGGGGTCTAGTTTTTTAAATGGGGTGCTTTATGGGGGTTTCTAATACATAAGCCCCTGAAAGCCACTTCAGAACTGAACAGGTACCTTAAAAAAAAGGCTTTTGAAATTTTCTTAAAAATATGAGAAATTGCTGTTTATGTTCTAAGCCTTGTAACGTCCAAGAAAAATAAAAAAATGTTCAAAAAACGATGCCAATCTAAAGTAGACATATGGGAAATGTGAACTAGTGACTATTTTGGGTGGTATAACCGTCTGTTTTTCAAGCAGATGCATTTAAATTCTGAAAAATGCAATTTTTTCTACATTTTCTCTAAATTTTGCAATTTTTCTCAAATAAAGACTGAATATATCGACCAAATTTTACCACGAACATGAAGCCCAAAGTGTCACGAGAAAACAATCTCGGAATCGCTTGGATAGGTTTAAGCATTCCAACGTTATTACCACATAAATTGAAATATGTCAGATTTGAAAAATGGGCTCTGAGCCTTAAGGCCCAAACTAGGCTGCGTCCTTAAGGGGTTAAATAAAGTAATTGTCAACAGAACAAGGTTAGGAAAAAAGGTAGGTAAAAATAAATTAATTAATAAAACAAAATCACTTTAGTGTTGTGAAAGGCTCTATTCACACAGACGTCATGGCTTCTGTTTATAACTGTTTATAACTGGCCTTAATGACAAGCTATTTTTTATGTTTTTCATCATCGCATTCCAAGAGCTATAACTTTTTATTTTTGCGTCGACATAGCTGTATAAGGTCTTGTTTTTTGCGAGACAAGTTGTGTTTTTTAATAGCACCATTTTGGGGTACATATAATTTATTGATTATCTTTTATTAACTTCTTTTTGGGGGGTAATAGAAAAAAGCAGCAATTTCGCCACTTTTTTTGAGTTCTTAATTTACGCCATAGCGGGTTGTTATGATTAGAACGATACCAAATTTATTTAGATTTTGTATGTTTTACTGCTTTTACACAGTAAAATCTTATTTGGTTTTGTGTCTCCATATTTGAAAAGCCATAACTTTTTCTGCCGATGCGGTTGTATGAGGGCTTTCTTTTTGCAGGATGACTTGTAGTTTTTATTGGTACCATTTTGGAGTAGATGTGATTTTTTTTATCACTTTTTATGACATTTTTTTTAAGGCAGGATTCACAGAAAAAAGCAATTTTTGCATTGTTTTTTATTTGATTTTTTACGGCGTTAATCCGAGCGGGATAAATAATGTAAGAACTTTATAGTTGGAGTCGTTATGGACACGGTGATATCAAATATGTGTAACTTATTTACTTTTTTTTTGTTTTATAATAATAAAGCTGTTTGTAATGGGAAAAAGTGGGTTTTACATTTTTTATTCACTTTTTTATTTATTAACTTTCTGAAACTTTTTTTTATTCATTTTTACCGGTCCCACTTGGGGATTTCACTATGGGATTGTCCGATTGCTATTATAATACACTGCAATACTTCTGTTTTGCAGTGTATTACTGCATGGCCTAGCAGACATTAACTGGGGCAGACCTGGGGCCCTTTATTAGGCCCCCCAGCTGCCATAGAAGACACCGACACCCTGCGATCACATGCAGGGTGTCGGTGGAGTGAGAGAGGGAGCTCCCTCCCTCTCTCCAAAACCACTCAGATGCGGTGGTCACTATTGAGCGCCGCATTTGAAGGGTTAAACGAGCTAAATCGATACGGATATTGATCTCGCCCATTCGAGCAGGGATGCTCCCAGCCCTCAGTTACCGAAGGTAGCTGAGAGCAGGGAGATTTAATGGCTCCCTATTTATTTATTCTGATGCAGCGCCGTAAAAAGGCTACTGCATCAAAATACAGTCCGTTAGTGGCCGCTGTAAAAACACTATGGGGAGGTCACTAACGGGTTAAGATCAAAGTTATTAATTAAATAACAAAATAATTAAATAAAATCTATAATTGATGCGGCTACGCGTTTCAACACTGGTCTAGTGTCTTCATTAGGCCATTACAAACAGGGAAATAAGCACACTCATATATACACTTTGCTTCCTTGTTGGAGTATATTCTTATGTGGAGCCACTGACTAGATGGGGCTATTTAAATACTTTTGGATTTTATTAAATTATTTTTTTATTCAATTAATAATAAATAACTTTGATCTTAAACCCTCTGGATATCAGCAGTGCTTTTCTGGAAACCCCCATTTTTCTTTGCTTCCTTGTTGGAGTATATTCTTGATTTTAAGCGGAGGTGATCCATCACCCACCGGTTGGGGATAGCAGCAGCTGACAACTTACTGTCCGAACGCACACACTTGTGTTGTACCCAGTATGTACAACCAGACAAGATGAGCGCTTATAATCTTTAAACGATCACGTATAAACCTGTTGGATTTATTGCACGATGTGGTGCCCTATGTTCCTCTTTTTTCTCCATTAGATGCTCCACATAAGAGACATCGCATCATAATGTTAATTTAAATCTATAACAATTGCTGCAGCAGTCAATGTATCTTCGTAGAATGCCAACCTACCATTCCACATACTCAGTCTGTAGATTGCCCTTCAGATACGTTTCCAACGGAGAGTTTTGATATGTCCAGGGTGGTCACAGTTTTACTGATACACATTCTCAGTGCAATGCTTTCCAATTTTATGAAGCAAAGAAACAACCTAACTGATGCATTTTAAATTCGATAGTCAAGTTTTGAAGGTCAGAGGTATACCAGTGTGCAAGACAGAAATAATTTTATTGTGTGCCCTATTTCATGGATCTGATGATGTCACCAAACAGTGTTTTGCTTAGCCTGATCAATTTAAAATTCAACCACAGTTGCGATATTCACATTATTTTGTAAAATTAGTCAACATCTTCTAAGGCCCCATGCACACGTCCGTAATTTTGAGCCGCAATTACAGACCGTAATTGCGGATCAAAATACTGACCCATTCATTTCTATGGCCAACGGACACCTTCCCGTATATTTACGGGAAGGTGTCCGGGCCGCAGAAAGCATCCGTAAAAAATAGGACATATCCTATTTTTTTATTTTACGGACCATGCTCCCATGCTTTATAATGGGAGCACAGCCTGCAAATGTGGATGACTGTCTGCGGCCGGCCGTGCCTGTAATTACGGACAGTGCAGTAAATAAAAAAAGCGGCACCGTTTCAGTTTTAGAGGGTGCAGAATCCTCGTCCGGACATATGACCAATGCCCCAAAGTACATAGCAAACTCCAAAATACAAGGCAGCACTCCAAATTTAGTGAAAAAATAGGATCACTTTAATCACCACAAGCGACGTCTCAGTCCTACTCCATGGGGCCTTTCTCATATATACTTTGATCCCATTGAGTTGTATTGAACTGTTGCTTGGGTGAATAAAACACACCACTTTATTTATTCACTACTTGGAGTGCTGCCTCTAATTTTTGTTTTTTATATCTATGGACTCGTAGCCTGAGTCTGGGAGGATTCTCTTTTGCAGCCGCTATCTGGAGCAGAGCTGCTTTCTTTTTGTATATATATATACAGGGTGGGCCATTTATATGGATACACCTAAATAAAATGGGAATGGTTGGTGATATTAACTTCCTGTTTGTGGCACATTAGTATATGGGAGGGGGGAAACTTTTCAAGCTGGGTGTTGACCATGGCGGCCATTTTGAAGTCGGCCATTTTGTATCCAACTTTAGTTTTTTCAATGGGAAGAGGGTCATGTGACACATCAAACTTATCGAGAATGTCACAAGAAAAACAATGGTGTGCTTGGTTTTAACGTTACTTTATTATTTCATGAGTTATTTACACGTTTCTGACCACTTATAAAATGTGTTCAAAGTGCTGCCCATTGTGTTGGATTGTCAATGCAACCCTCTTCTCCCACTCTTCACACACTGATAGCAACACCGCAGAAGAAATGCCTCCCGATCTGACCTCCTTAGACTTTTATCTTTGGGGTCATCTGAAGGCAATTGTCTATGCTGTGAAGATACGAGATGTGCAGCAACTGAAACTACGGATACTGGAAGCCTGTGCTAGCATTTCTTCTGTGGTGTTGCTATCAGTGTGTGAAGAGTGGGAGAAGAGGGTTGCATTGACAATCCAACACAATGGGCAGCACTTTGAACACATTTTATAAGTGGTCAGAAACTTGTAAATAACTCATGAAAGAATAAAGTAACGTTAAAACCAAGCACACCATTGTTTTTCTTGTGAAATTCTCGATAAGTTTGATGTGTCACATGACCCTCTTCCCATTGAAAAAACTAAAGTTGGATACAAAATGGCTGACTTCAAAATGGCCGCCATGGTCAACACCCAGCTTGAAAAGTTTCCCCCCTCCCATATAGTAATGTGCCACAAACAGGAAGTTAATATCACCAACCATTCCCATTTTATTTAGGTGTATCCATATAAATGGCCCACCCTGTATATATATATATATATATATATATATATATATATATATATATATATATACATATATAAAAAACATAGGATCAAGTAACGGCACCAGGACTTGAGCTTAAGAAAGGTTCTTTGACGGACCGAAACGTCGCTGCTCACTTGAGGTGAATAAATCCACCCTTTGAAGTCCTGCTGCCGTTACTTGATCCTATGGTTTTTGTATATTTCAAGTCGGGGAAGTGATTCATCCTCTGGGTAACGTGCACATGGCCTAATTTATAGCCACATGGAGTGCTGTGTTAATTTGCAATTGGACTATATATATATATATATATATATATATATATATATATATATATATATATATAAGCCCGTGCAACTTTTACGGTTTGTTATGATTCCAATCACAACTTTGTTTTGATTCCAAAATATCTTTTTTTTAATAATAAATAAATACTTGCTATTTTTTTATTTTTGAAGTCCCCTAAAAAATAAACAATAATGTGTTCATAAATATTTCCAGTTAAGAAATCTTTATTGTAGCCTCTGGCGTTTAGTCATAGCTTATAGCACACAAGTCAAAAGAAATAAAAAGTGGGCCAATATCTGTCTGCAGCACATGAACTGACACAACGTCCTGACAATTTATCATTATAATGTAATGCACTTCCAGTGATTTATAGAAAACACACTATCAGCAAGGGAAGGAAGATACAAATCCTCTTTGTTGTGGTTTGAAGGATTCAGGTCCCTTACATTGAATTTGATGAATATTCTTGGCATTTCATTTCATCATTGTATTTATCACAGGAAGAGCCTGGAAAAAATAAAAAATAAAAATAGAGCAAAACCACTAGTAGAAAGTGCATTAGTAAAATATAAAGGCTTCAAGTCACTTTGTATCAAGGAATCCTAGCACTAACCGTGACTATCACACAATCTGCATGGCTGCAGAAATGAAATGAGCATTACATTTTCTATGTAATAAACAGATTTAGGAGTATTTGAAAGGATACATAGACTAACATAAAAACATTCTTTCTTTTTTTTGTTGCTTATTGTCTGATGTATTCAGCAAGTAATGCAATATAGCCCGTCAGTCCACAGTTGTATAGAAGGCCAACTGCCGTCACTCAAATCAATATCAAGAATCAGCATGAGTGACTAAAATATAACACAACCATTACTAATATCTTCTAAAATAAATAGGCACATATGACAAACAACATATAAACAAATAATGTATAATCCTCGAGAATAACTACTCATGGAGGAGTCAAAGATCATTTCCAAAGCTCCCAGTCATATTAGTCAATACAATATGTAACTGGTACAATTAATGTTGCCCCAGCCGCAAAGCAATGTGTACAACTAATGAAAATTTGGAATGACTTTACCAGATGAGTTCCTACAATGTAAGCATCAGAGTAGAGGATGAGGCTCAGGTAGCTCCTACCGGTAATCCATAAACAGGGAAGGCTCGTATATGGTCCGTATTCAACCCTGTTTGATAGGAAGATACAGTCCCTAGTACCTATATCGTGCACACATGCGAAAAAGGTCGACCCTATCCAGAACCAGCCACTACACTAGTTACACCCTAAAGATATCCATACAGCGTATATTAAATCATAATTGATTATATCATGTTGCTTTATGTCTGACTAAGTTATTAACCAATTAAGCATATTTTTTCATGTTACTGAATTGTGTATGTTTTCTATGATACAAGGAAACAATATAATAACATATTCTCAACAAGAGAAAATAATAACCAGCAGAATATCATCTAGGCCTACAGACTGGGGATTTGGGACTATATGATTGTTCGTTCTTTACAGAAAATTGTATTGATTATGGATACCACTGATCATAATAGGGCTGTATCATAATAAAAACCTCTAAATATGTGTGCATCATTTGACAGATGATACAGTACGTTTTTGGTCCTGACCAAATGCCTGCTATAATTCCAGCAACATGCACTTAAGTGAGAGTATTTCGTTTTTATCTGGAGGATCCCATTAACGCACGTATTTATGGAGCTGTGCCCAGGCCATCAGCCATGGCAGTCGTCTGTAACTTACAGGTGACATACAGCAATAAATATAGAAACATCGAATTTCACGTCAGAAAAAAACCTACAGGTCCATCCAGTCTGCTCTTTTTGTGTGTATATTATTATACATACTGTATATATATCAATATATACATTTTTGGGGGAGATTATGTATTTTTATATATGCTAGTCCTTCTCAATGAATTAGAATATCATCAAAAAGTAAATTTCAGTAATTCAATTAAAAAATGTGTCAAGTAAATGCAACTACTGTCAACATAACAGAGATAAGGATATCTATAAGAAAAATGCCATAGGTGCGCGGCACTGGTAAAGCAGAACGGGCACCTTTTGCATAAGTCATTCCTGGGATTCCCAGCCCATGGATCCCCATGGTTGCTTTCTTTTGACGTGTCCTAATGACGTGATAAGATATATGAAAGTGGAGAGCTAATATAAGTGTGTATTTTCTTATGCATAGAGCAGGGATGCAGGTGGTGTAGTTATGCCACCAAGACTCAGTATTATAATTAGGACTGACCTCCAGTTGGAGGGGTTTGAAAGGTCTATGCAGTTCGTGGCTGAATCCGATCATTAGTCCCCACTGCATTTCAATAATTTCAGCTTTTATTTTCTTGTTAAAAGCAGGGAATAGACAAACGCAGAGGACAAATTGAGACTTAAAATCAGAACCCAGTCTAAGGCCTCATGCACACGACCGTGCTTTTGCAGCCGCAATTTATCTGCATTTTTGCTTATAAATTGCGGACCGCAAAACCAATGCGGTCGTGTGCATGAGGCCTTAGACTGTTATTTAGCCTGATACGCCAATGTTTGGCAATTTTAAAACTTTGAGAGCAAATTCTTCCTACTTTTCTGTCTGTGCCTCATTTAGGGCACGTTAAGACGTGGCGGGATTGCTGTGGAATTCCGCTGTGGACAGTCTGCAGTGGAGTTCTCCAGCGGCCATATTTTTAATTTCTTTCTATACATTTTTAGGAAAGTTAGTTCAGACGTTGCAGAAAATTACTTTGCGAAAATCAGGCTGCGGTGCAGAATTTTCCCTCCGCAGCGTGCTCATTCCATTGCAGAGAAGAAGCGGAATTTCACTGCAGATTTCAGCCTTTGCAATGCAAAAACTGAAACCTGTGGCAAGTCCACTGTGATATCTGCAACGTCTGAATTACCTGTCAAATATGCAAATGTTGGTGCAGTTTCATCGCGTAATTGCCCCAAATTTGCACCAACATTTTCAGCGGAAAAATTCTGCCACGTCTGACCGTGCCCTTACACTTGTATAACTACTTGTCTTGTAGTAAGCTATATAAATGGTTAATGAAAGCGTGATGATAAAGCCTTAGTACTGTATTCCTCTAGGGTAGATCAGTTACGTTGAACATAGTGAGTGTAGATAATAAAAGTATCCATTTGTTTTGCTTATTGTGTAATAAACTCTAGCTGGTGATCGGTGGCTTTTTCTTCCAAGATTTATGACAGGAAAAGGTCTGAAAGATAAGGTTCTTGTTAATTTTGAGTTATACATTGCTAGCTAAAGAATAAATTAACCCATTTGTGTGTATTACATTATGCAATTATTAGAAACAGAAATTAAAATGCAATGTAGAAAAATGACCGCTATATGATATAGTAAATGAATTGACAAATAATAGTAAAATATTACGTTTTTTTGTCAGGATTCACATGTATCCAGTCAGTGGTTTACAGATGCAGCGCTTTTACTAAAGCTTTTCATTCCCAAATCTCAAGTGACATCAGTTAGATTGTGGACACTTTTTAGGACTGTTTTTGAGAATGACCTTTTATCATGTATACAGCAAAAAACAATAAGGATACAAAACGGATGTGCACTTATAATTATACAGAGAACTAAGGACATTCGTAATTGTTTTATGAGCTTTAGTTTCAGTCATTGATTTAGTCCTAGATTTCAGTTATTGCTGGGCAGACTGTTATTTTATTACAGTGTTTTTCCTAAAGATTATTTCCAGAAAAATATTGAATTTATTATCAAAGACGATCTTTCTAGTTAATGTGTGTTACTTAAAGAGGCTCTGTCACCAGATTTTCCAACCCCTATCTGCTATTGCAGCAGATAGGCGCTGCAATGTAGATTACAGTAACGTTTTTATTTTTAAAAAACTAGCATTTTTGGCCACTCACAGGTCCTGCATCGTGTCGGACACATCGGCACCAGAGGCTTCAGTTGATTCTGCAGCAGCATCGGCGTTAGCAGGTAAGTCGATGTAGCTACTTACCTGCAAACGCTGATGCTGCTGCAGAATCAACTGTAGCCTCTGGTGCCGATGTGTCCTCGCTCGTCTGACACGATGCAGGACCTGTGAGTGACGTCACAGCGTGATCTGGCAGAAGCTGGGCGTTCTGAAGAGAAGTGGATGATACTTCTCATCAGAACGCCCAGCTAGTAAAAGTATTAAAAACGCCCCGATGTACGCACATAATACACGCCCACTTGGACTTTTACTTTTAAACACACCCACTTGGACTTTTGCAAGCCTCATTTGCATAACTACAAAAATGGTCATAACTTGGCCAAAAATGCTAGTTTTTTAAAAATAAATACGTTACTGTAATCTACATTGCAGCGCCTATCTGCTGCAATAGCAGATATGGGTTGCAAAATCTGGTGACAGAGCCTCTTTAAACTCATGCCGCAGCAGCAGCAGCCATGTTTCGGTTTTTAATTTTCTTTTCTTTTCCTCCCCACCTTCTAAAAGCCATAACTTGTTTATTTCTCCATGTATAAAGCCTTATGAGTGCTTGTTTGTTGCAGGACAAGTTGTAGTTTTTCATAATTTGTTGTACTATATTATGTACTATTAACCCCTTTAGGTGTCGCTTTATGTGGTACTAACTTTGGAATGCATTTACCTATCCAAGAGATTCTGAGATTGTTTTCTTGTGACATATTGTACTTTATGTTAGTGAAAAGATTTGGTCGATAAATTCAATATTTTTTTTGTGACAATACCAAAATTTTGAGAAAATTAGCAAAAATTAGCGCTTTTCTAAATTTAAAGAGGCTCTGTCACCAGATTTTGCAACCCCTATCTCCTATTGCAGCAGATCGGCGCTGCAATGTATATAAGAGTAACGTGTTTTTTTTTCAAAAACAAGCATTTTTGGCCGTAGTTATGACCATTTTTAGATTTATGCAAATGAGGCTTTCTTAAGTACAACTGGGCGTGTTTAAAGTTATGTACAAGTGGGCGTGTATTGTGTATGTACATCTGGGCGTTTTTACTTCTTTTACTAGCTGGGCGTTGTGAATAGAAGTGTATGATGCTGACGAATCAGCATCATCCACTTCTCTTCGTTAACACCCAGCTTCTGGCAGTGCACAGACACACAGCGTGTTCTCGAGAGATCACGCTGTGACGTCACTTCGTGCCCCAGGTCCTGCATCGTGTCGGACGAGCGAGGACACATCGGCACCAGGCGACAGAGGCTACAGTTGATTCTGCAGCAGCATCGGCGTTTGCAGGTAAGTCGATGTAGCCTTTGTCGCCTGGTGCCGATGTGCCCTCGCTCGTCCGACATGATGCAGGACCTGGGGCAGGAAGTGACGTCACAGCGTGATCTCTCGAGAACACGCTGTGTGTCTGTGCACTGCCAGAAGCTGGGTGTTAACGAAGAGAAGTGGATGATGCTGATTCGTCAGCATCATACACTTCTATTCACAACGCCCAGCTAGTAAAAGAAGTAAAAACGACCAGATGTACATACACAATAAACGCCCACTTGTACATAACTTTAAACACGCCCAGTTGTACTTAAGAAAGCCTCATTTGCATAAATATAAAAATGGTCATAACTTGGCCAAAAATGCTCGCTTTTGAAAAAAAACACGTTACTCTTATCTACATTGGAGCGCCGATCTGCTGCAATAGGAGATAGGGGTTTCAAAATCTGGTGACAGAGCCTCTTTAAATGTATCTGCTTGTAAAACAGATAGTAATACCACACAAAATTGTTATATTTAGTTTAGTTTAAATCTTTTAACATTTCCCATATGTCTACTTTATGTTTCCATCGTTTTTTGAACATCCTTTTATTTTTCTAGGATGTTACAAGGCTTAGGACTTTCCCAGCAATTTCTGTCATTTTTAAGAAAATTTCAAAAGGCTATTTTTTCATGGACCACTTCAGTTCTGAAGTGGCTATGAGGGCCTTATATAATAGAAAGTCCCCATAAATCACCCCATCTTAAAAACTGCACCCCTCAAAGTATTCAAAACAGCAATAAGAAAGTGTGTTAACCCTTTACACATTTCACAGGAATTAAAGCAACGTAGAGGTTTTTTTTTACAAAATTCATTTGCAAAAACGTTGTTTTCTGTAACACAGAAGGTTTTACCAGAGAAACGCAACTCATTATTTATGCCCAGATTCTGAAGTTTTTAGAAATATCCCACATGTGGCCCTAGGGTGCTAATGGACTCTAGCCTTAGAAGCAAAGTAGCACCACGTGGATTTTGGGGCCTCCTTTTTTTTGGAATTTATTTTAGGCACCATGTCAGGTTCGAAGAGGTCGTGTGGTGCCGAAACAGTGGAAACCCCCAAAAGTGACCCCATTTTGGAAACTACACCCCTCAAGGAATTTATCAAGGGGTATAGTTAGCATTTTTTGCAACATTTATTTGAAATAGTCTATGAAAATGAAAATCTAATCTTTACATTTTTGCAAGGAATAAAGGAGAAAAAGCACCCCAACATTTGTAAAGCAATTTCTCCTGATTACGGCAATACCCCATATGTGGTAATAAACTGCTGTTTGGACCAACGGCAGGGATCAGAATGGAAGGAGCGCCATTTGGATTTTGGAGTGCTGATTTTGCTGGAATAGTCTTTGGTGGCATGTCAGTTTTGCATGTCCTGGAGGGACCAAAACAGTGGAAACCCCCAAAAGTGACCTAATTTTGGAAACTACACCCCTCCAGAAAATGTTTCTAGAGGTATAGTTAGCATTTTGACCCCACAGGTTTTTTGCTGAATTTATTGGAATGAGTCTGTGAAGATGAAAATCTACATTTTTACTGAAAAATATAGAATTTTTAAATTTTTACAAGGAATAAAGGAGAAAAAGACCCCCAACATTTGTAAAGCAATTTCTCCCGATTATGCCAATACCCCATATGTGGTAATAAACTGCTGTTTGGACCCACGGCAGGGCTCAGAAGAGAAGGTGCACCATTTCGGCACAGATTTTTCTGGAATGGTTTCGGGTGCCATGTCGCATTTGCGTAGCTACTGAGGTACCAGTACAATGGAAACCCCCAAGAAGTGACCCTATTTGGAAACTGCACCCCTCAAAGAATTTATCTAGTGGTGTGATCACTTTTATGACCCCATAGTTTTTTTTGCTGAATTTAGTGGATGTTTGGCATGAAAAATAAAATGTTAAATTTTTCACAAATGCGTCATTTATTGGACAGATTTTTTTCAGGCACCGAGAATTTAAGTGAAGGAAAGCACCTCAATATTTATTGGGCTATTTCTTCTGAGTTCAGAAATACCAAAGTGGTCTAAATATGTTGTCCTGACACAAAGCAGTGTCTGGAAGTGAAGGAGCACCACAATGATATTGAGGCCTTATTTTTACTTGCGTGATTTTTGGCCACAAGCATAGGCCTAACAAAATTGTGCAGATCATACACATTTGTTAGAGTATTAGGTATTCATCTAGGAGTATAATGAGGGTTTTTAGTTTTTTATACTTTTTTTTAGCATGTCCAATTTAAAAAATGGGTAAAAGACCAGATTGATAAAGGGAGGGGTGGAGTTTTTAAAAGTATAACATTTTTAATCCAGGGGTGGAAGATGTGGAAGCAGTCCTTCATGCATAGTCCGACAAGTGGACAAGTGTCTCACTGACATGTCGTAACCTTTCGGATATACCTTTTTGTGCAGACACGGCACCTTTTTTGTGCGCTGACTTTTTTTTTGGTGTGGCAGGCACTTCGCTTGGAAAGTGCTGCCCAGAACAATTCAGCAAACACTACTTGAAGCAGCAGAAGTTTCCCCTATCTCGTCTCCAAGTATAAGGCTGGGTTCACACACACTATTTACGGACGTAATTCGGGCGTTTTAGCCCCGAATTACGTCCGAAAATGCGGCTCAAAAGCGTCGGCAAATATCTGCCCATTCACTTGAATGGGTCTTACGATGTTCTGTTCCGACGGTCATTTTTTTACGCGCCGCTGTCAAAAGGCGGCGCGTAAAAAAGACGCCCGCGTCAAAGAAGTGCCTGTCACTTCTTCAGACGTAAATGGAGCCGTTTTACATTGACACCATGGAAAACCAGCTCCAATTACGTCCGTAATGGACGCAGCAAAAGACGCCTGCATATGCCATTACGGCTGAAATTACGCTGCTGTTTTCTCCTGAAAACAGCACCGTAATTTAAGCCGTAACGGACGCTGACTTGTGAACATTCCCTAAGAATTTTAATAATTGTTTCTTTGTACTCCAAGTGGGTACCTTGGTGGCCAGCTTTCCTGTAAATTAAAAATAAATTGTATATTGCCATCTGGACAAGGTACACTGCCAATTTCTTGTACCAGATTTTACTTTTTCGCATGGCACTATACTGTTTTAACACCTCATCATTCAGGTCAAACCCCCCCCCCCCCCATGAATTTATTATATGCCTGAATGCACACAGGCTTCATTGTGGACACTTTGAATCCACGTGAGGGGACAGGGGTGCAACTGGCATCATGCATAGTTGACAGCATGCATACATATTTTTTGTCCCTGCATTTTATACACAGGACCCCATCCTGCAGCAATCCCCTGCTATCGCCAAATTGTAGCAATTGGCCGATGAGGGTCTTGGGAAGGTGCCGCTGTTTTTTTCGCACCGTCCCTCATGCCACTGTTTTTTTGTCTAGAAGACATTTGAACAGGGATACACTTGCTTACCAGTTGTCCAAGTACAAGTTGTACCCCTGATCAAACAGTGGGTGCAGGAGGTCCCACACTATCTTCCCAGTTGTGGTCAGGACAGGGGGACAGTTTGAGGGCTGTATTGTCCTGTCCTTACCCTCATAGATCCGGAAAGCGTGTGCGTATCCGGCCTCAGATTCACACAGCTTGTAGACCTTGATCCCATACCTGGCATGCTTATTGGGCAAATATTGGCGAAACTTCAGCCTGCCCTTGAAGTGCACTAGGGATTCGTCAATTGAAATTTGCTTTTCAGGGGTGTCGATTTCCGAAAAATTTTGGGAAAAAATATTAATGAGGAGCCTAGTTTTAAAAAGTCTATCGAAATTGGGGTCATCCTGAAGGAGCATTAGGAGTTGTCACTAAAAAGGGCTTCAATGCGGGCTCTGGTCATTGTGTTTCCATACAACGAACAATGATATAAAATATCTGTGGACCAGTAGAATCTCACTTCTGGCTTTAGTGAGACCCATGTTGAGGACTAACCCCCAATATTTCAGAATTTCTGCACAATAAGTCGGTAAGCCATGGATAGGGCTGGGCATTAAAGGAGTTGGGGTGTTCGGCAATAAATTGGTGGGCATAAATGTTGGTTTGGTCCACCATAAGCTGTATCAAATTGTCGGTAAAGAACAATTTGAAAAATCAAGTTACAGGCAACCCTTCCGTCTGCACATGAATTCCTGCCGCAGCAGTAAATTCTGGCATTTGGGGCGTGTAATTGGTTGGGAGTGACCAATCACTGCTGGCAGTACCAGGGTCAGGCAGAACGGCAGTTTCAGGGTCAGGTAGAACCTGGTCACTAACTCTCCTGCGACTACTAGGAGGTTCCTCACTGTCCCTGGAGGTGGACGAGAGAATGAACTCTGGTTCCTCACTGCTCGCTGAGTCTGTATCAGATACGATCATGGCATACGCCTATTCAGCTGTGTAACGTCTCACTGCCATTTTTTTAAATGCTTGTGTGTATATATATATATATATATATACACACACACATATATATATATATATATATATATATATATATATATCTATACACACATATATATATATATATATATATATATATATATATATATATAGCAGTGTGGCTACTAAAGGGCAGGATTTGGGTCCAGAATTATATATTTAAAAGGAATGTTACAACAGAAAGTGACCTTTCTCCTTATTTATTGGGCAAGAAACCTGGAATATGGTCTGTGTTGCTGGAGTGGAAGAGAATAGTAAATGTTCCACTCTGTCTGCAGGACAGTCCTGGGTTTGGGCTGCCTTAGGAGTCTCATTAACTGCCAGCTGTGAGGACTCCTTTAAAGGGAAGGTGTCATGAATTTTTTTTTTTTTTATCATATTGCTTTTAATATGATATTAACATAAATTTTATTTATTTGTGTTTTTGTGTTGTACTTTTTTCTCTTTCTTTTACTACTCTATGGGGGCTGCCATTTTTTTTCACCTCTGTATGTGTCGATTAACGACACATACAGAGATGGAATACGGTGCATACATCCCCATAGAGAATGCGAACGGGTACCGTTCCATTCACTATAGCGTACGCCGTCTGCCACACAGACCAAACGGAAGGTCTTCGGCAGAGCGACATCCGGCGCCATTTTCATGTGGACCGGAAGCCGCGGCCGGACAGTAAGACGAGTACTTCCGGTTTGCGGCTTCCGGCCATATGTTCAGACGCAAGGACTAGGAGCGGAGGCAGCAGGGGCGGCGACAGCGACAGTGGCGGAGGCGGCAGGAGCAGGTAAGTTATGTTTGTGTATGTGATGTGTGTGTATGTTCGTGTTATACTGTGTGATTACCACTGTATCTAATCCTCCTACACTGTGCATTCGCTCAAAAAATGGCGGCACACAGTGTAGGAGGTTTGAACATTCAACCCCCTCCTTTCTCCTGGCACTAGCCAGGATAAAAGAGGGGGGATTGTTTGAGGACACTAGAGCAAGTGTGTCTTCTCCAATTTTGCAGCATAAAGCAATGAGGTTGCTTTACCACATGCCAATGCTGCAATTTTGGGAATTGCTCCCTCTAGTGACCAGCACATGGAAATGTTATAAATTAGAATCGAATTTATAATATTTCCTGACTTGTGAAAAAATGAGAACAATGTGTAATCATTTATACACTAACTGTATAACTAAAAAAAATAAAAAAATTCTAGCGATACATTCCCTTTAAGAAAGGTGTGATCTAATCACACAATGCTCCCAGTCTGAGGCAGACAGGTATTGCCAGCCTGTGGGAGTCAACAGTTCTGGTAAGACACGTGTTTGTTGTGAGGTACTGGGTAGAAGACCTTTCACCCTGATAGATAGGGAAGCTGTATGTTTAGTTAGAGGCTGGTCGGCCTAGGGTTTATTTTTAACTGTTTGGTAAAACCGCTGTTCATGTATGAAGACAATAAAGCTGGTTGCAGCCAGTTTCAAACCGAATCCAACATGATAGAGGGAAAATTCTTAAGTGTGCCAACCATCTTACCCTGGAGATGGCGATCCTGTGAGCTAACCTACCCCAAGTTGTCACATGATAGATAGATAGATAGATAGATAGATAGATAGATAGATAGATAGATAGATAGATAGATAGATAGATAGATAGATAGATAGATAGATAGAGAGGAGAAGGCAGCAGCACTCACACAGTAATCATAGGTCGGGTGCCAAGCAAAAACGTCCCGATCCTTGGACGTAATGTCAGATATAGCAAAAGAACTTCGCAGCACTCCAAGTTGAAAAGATGGTGGTTTATTCAATCCAAATATAACAGCAACGTTTCAATCCTACAATAGGATCTTTCTCAAGCTTGCAACGTTTCAATCCTACAATAGGATCTTTCTCAAGCTTGGCTTGAGAAAGATCCTATTGTAGGATTGAAACGTTGCTGTTATATTTGGATTGAATAAACCACCATCTTTTCAACTTGGAGTGCTGCGAAGTTCTTTTGCTATATATATACATATATATAAAAAAATAGAGTATATACACACGTAGCTCAGTGAACTTAAAGAGGCTCTGTCACCAGATTTTGCAACCCCTATCTGCTATTGCAGCAGATCGGCGCTGCAATGTAGATTACAGTAACGTTTTTATTTTTAAAAAACTAGCATTTTTGGCCAAGTTATGACCATTTTTGTAGTTATGCAAATGAGGCTTGCAAAAGTCCAAGTGGGTGTGTTTAAAAGTAAAAGTCCAAGAGGGCGTGTATTATGTGTGTACATCGGGGCGTTTTTAATACTTTTACTAGCTGGGCGTTCTGATGAGAAGTTTCATCCACTTCTCTTCAGAACGCCCAGCTTCTGCCAGATCACACTGTGACGTCACTCACAGGTCCTGCATCGTGTCGGACACATCGGCACCAGAGGCTTCAGTTGATTCTGCAGCAGCATCGGCGTTAGCAGGTAAGTCGATGTAGCTACTTACCTGCAAACGCTGATGCTGCTGCAGAATCAACTGTAGCCTCTGGTGCCGATGTGTCCTCGCTCGTCTGACACGATGCAGGACCTGTGAGTGACGTCACAGCGTGATCTGGCAGAAGCTGGGCGTTCTGAAGAGAAGTGGATGATACTTCTCATCAGAACGCCCAGCTAGTAAAAGTATTAAAAACGCCCGGATGTACGCACATAATACACGCCCACTTGTACTTTTACTTTAAACATGCCCACTTGGACTTTTGCAAGCCTCATTTGCATAACTACAAAAATGGTCATAACTTGGCCAAAAATGCTCGTTTTTTAAAAATAAAAACGTTACTGTAATCTACATTGCAGCGCCTATCTGCTGCAATAGCAGATAGGGGTTGCAAAATATGGTGACAGAGCCTCTTTAACAAACAGTTGTAAAATGAAGATTTTTTTCACATAAAACACTAAATTACTAACGCTAACACTGACACACTATGTTTTTTTTATTTGTAAAACGTTTTCACGTAAAACACTAAACACTAACACTGACAAACACAAATGTTGTTTTTTTTTGTAACACAACACTTACTGACGCTGACTGACACGAATTGACACTTACTAACTGACAAGTGACGCGACTGGCAGTGACAGATTGATGCTGACTAACTGACAAGTGACACATCTGACAGTGATGGATTGACACCAACTGACAAGTGACGCGACTGACAGTGATGTATTGACGTTGACTGACAAGTGACATGACGAATTGACGTTGACTAACTGACAAGTGACGCGACTGACAGTGACGGATGGACGCTGACTAACTGACAAGTGACGTGACTGACCGTGATGGATTGACGTTGACTGACAAGTGACATGACGAATTGACGCTGACTAACTGACAAGTGACGCGACTGACAGTGACGGATGGACGCTGACTAACTGACAAGTGACGTGACTGACCGTGATGGATTGACATTGACGGATTGACGCTGACTAACTGACGCGACAAGTTGACGTAAACCAGCTAGACAACTACCTAACGACTAAATTAAATTATTATTTTTTGTGAATTATGACCAAAAATGTTTTATTTATTTTTAAATCTCCCTTATACACTGGAAGGTGGTGTGGTTAGGGGAACTGAAAATAGGGGTTTATTCTCTTTTTTTTAATCTGAGGGGCACACAACTCGACACAGGCTCTGATCTCTTAAACTTCTCTTTACCAACAAGGAGATCAGAGCCTGTGTGAGGTATTTTTCACCTGCCCTGGGTGAAAACGCACTGTGATTGGTGGGTCTGAACAGATCCACCAATCACAGCAATCGCCGGCAATGGACCGCTGCTATTGGTCCATTGCCGGTCACATGGGGCAGGGTAGGGGGGCCATAGTTACCATTCCCGGACTTAACTACCAGTCCCGGGAACGTTTTTTAAAACTTTTAATGCAGATTCAATGTAATCGGTGGATCTGTACAGACCCACTGATCACATTGATCACCGGCATTGGACCGCTATACTGGGTACATTGCTGGTGACTCAGGAGTATTAGCTGTCGGGGACAGCTGCTCTCCTGGTTCACACAGTCGCTCACAGTGTGCACCGGGAACGTCTCAGTAACTGTACATCCTCGTGCGGTAACTCACCTCCCGTGACGACGTACAGTTACTGAGTGGTGTGGCTAGGGGTTAAACTGGAAAAAAAAATCTTTGTGGAATGGGAAAAAACAACAGTGATTTTCAGAGGTTCTAAATGCATATTGTTTTCTTCATGTTTTACTACTTTAACAAGGGAAAAAACAAACAGTTTTGTGTCCCCATATTCTGAGAGCCATAACTTTTTTATTTTTCCATTGATGGAGCTTCATGAGGGTTGTTTTTGCAGGGCGAGATGCAGTTTTTTTTGTTACCATATTGGGGTTCATACGACTTTTTAATCGCTTTTTATTCCATTTTTTGTGGGAGATGAGGTGACAAAAAAATAACTATTTTTTAAAAATGATTATTGTGTTCACATTTTGGGTTAAATAATGTTATATTGTAATAGTTCTGCCTTTTACGATGTCGCAATACTAGTTATGGGGTTTTAAGAACTTTTAATATTAATTAAGTTTTTTTATATACATATTTTGTGATATACATGCTATGATTCACTCACTGAGCTAAAATCTTGAGGATGCCACTTATACACATCTATACAGCCTTCTCTATGGATGTTCAGCATATAATAGTAATATATGCATAAGTTCCATAAAAGCCATTGAATAGATGTGAGCGAGTGGAAACATCCTGCAACCATGTCATCGAGATCTCAGATTCATAGCGGCGTGTATTACAAAGTATCAGTACTTTCAGAGTGCAATAAAACACAGGATCCTTATACTGCTTCATTTTGTGCACTTGGCACTCCAGCATCACTGTTGTGGGGAGACTGGGGCATCACTATTAATGGGTCACGGGGGCAGCGCAATTATGGGGACACTGGGGCTATTATTGGAGCACTATTAATGGCTGGGGCAACTAAATTTTGAAGACACTGGGTCACTTTGTCTATTATATAGGCACTCTGGTATCACTATTAATGGGGCATTCTGGCTAAACATGGTAGCACTCTGGCTCTTTTGTAGATTTACTGTATCTAATAATAGCCCTCCGTCAGTATGAAAGACTTACGCCAGGGGAAGAAACCAGAAATGGATGCCAAACAAACAAGGATATAGCTTTCTCCTTTTCAAATCAAAAGAAGGTTAGGGTCTGAGTAGTTAAAGTAAACCCTGATATTTTATTTGGTAACTATGACTAAGGTGACTTTCGACATCCCCTTTCCCCCACGTTGGGGTTAAGTGGTAGTATAAAATCTTTACACTAGACTCTGCTAGATCCTAATTCGTCAGAAGAGCCTTTTAGAGGTATGTGAATAGATTAGGCTGGTAGACGCATTTACTTTCACCTACTTTAGCCTGTCAACCATTGCATGACCCTTTCATATTGGTTGTGTTCTCCTTTAAAATTGCATGACAAATAGTATCTCCTTAGCAGTGGAGACTGTAACTGAACTACACTGTGTGAACCTGGCCTTAAAGAGGCTCTGTCACCAGATTATAAGTGCCTCCAGCCAGGATGCGATGTCTATACACACTCCCGACACTTCGGTAAAGTTTCTGTGGGACTTACTCACACAGCACAGCGTGATCTCGCTAGTGTGAATAGACATCGCATCCTGGCTGGAGGTGATGTCTATTCACTCTGAAGACACTTCAGTAAAGTTAATGTGGGTATATGTGACAGCATAGCATGATCTCGCGAGATCACGCTGTGCAGTGAATATAGATGGACATGAATGGAGAGAAGCGTATGACACTGATTGGTGAGTGTCATAAACTTCTCTTAACAACGCCCACTTGGTCAAAAGTTAAAAAACACCTAGTTGGTCTTTAAGAAACTAATTAACATAAATCTAAAATTGTTCATAACTTGCTCAAAAATGATTGTTTTTCAAAATAAAAAACACTGCTGTGATCTACATTACAGTGCCAATCACATTATGTAGGATATAGGGCACTTATAATGTGGTGACAGAGCCTCTTTAAGTAGAGGAGTAACAACATGACCAATTAACTGCCACCTAAAACATAAAGAATGCACATAAAAAGTATAGTGGATTAGTCATGCATGATCTTTGTACATGTAAACTCATGTTTGGCCTACCGTATATGTCGGCGTATAAGACGACTGGGCGTATAAGACGACCCCCAACTTTTACCCTTAAAATATAGAATTTAAGATATACTCACCATTTCGTGCAGGAGCGCTTCACTATGGCCATCGGCGGCAGGACCCAGGACTCTCTGTCTCTTTGAACTCGCGCATGCGCAGATAGGCTGCTTCATCGCGCGAGATCTGAGAGGCAGGGAATGAGAGGAAAGGGCGGGCCCTTTTTACAGCGTACACATCATAAATGATGCAAAAACATTGTTGTCCGCACCATTACTGAATGTGTGTATTTTATGTATTGAGACTTATTTTAATGTTTATTGTAAAAAAGGTGAAGGTGTATTTTTTTTTACATTTAACAATACTTTGTTTTTACTTTATTTTTAAACTTTAATGTACTGACATATATCAGATATATGCCAGTACATTAACCTGTGGACGGATAATACACAGGCAGTTGTTAGGACATACTTGGGTATGTCCTAACAACATGAAATATGGTAAGACAGCCCTGGGGTCCGTCAATAGACCCTGGGCTGTCTGCCCATATATGGTATGGCCCTCGGTCGCGTCACAGGAATTCCCTGTGACGCGATCCAGGGGCATCCCCCCTTCTCACTTTCCCCTGAATGCTGCAGTCAGCTGTGATCGCAGCATTCAGGGGAAGAACGGCGGAGATGAGCGGTTTCTCTGATCTCCGCCGTTATAGAGCGGGGCTGCGGCTGTGTAATACAGCCATTGCCCCGCTCCTGACAGGAAGTGCGCGCGCGGTCAGCATGAGGAGGTGCGGCCGGCGCTGCACTAATGAGCGGCAGTTCAGGCACTGAAGACAGAACATGGGGGTGTTTTGAAGCGCGCCCGCCATGTTCTGTCTCCAGTGCCGCCGCTCATTAGTGCAGCGCTGGCTGCATTGCATCATCCTGACCCCGCGAACTTATGACTCAGGAGCGGGGCTGTGGCTGAATTACACAGCCGCAGCCGCGCTCCCATACATTCATGTGTATTATACTGAGCTGTGCGGCTGCAATGTGCATCCCTAATGTAGACAATATCCGACATATAAGACGACCCCACACTTTTGAATTTTTTTTAAGGGTGTAAAAAGTCGTCTTGTACGCCGATATATACGGTATGTTGTTCCTTCCACAGATACAATAATTGTTTTATTTCAATTTTCTATTTCGTAGTCCAAAATTATTAATGCTTTTTCTTATAATAACTTGCCATGCCTTTAAGCAAAAGGCTGCTGTGAAGTTTATTTAAAACGTAATATAAGACAATGGGGGTTAAAGTGACCATAGATACATCTCATTTCTCCCCCAGTGCATTGTGTGCGTTTGTGCAGCACAGGCCAAGCGATGTGATTATAATTGCTTACGGGAACAATATAAAGGGATGAGAATCCAGATCCATGCAATTGTTCATATAGGCATGCTGTTCACTTTGATTTACGTGATGGCTGGCATTTCCTTTCCACGTTTATGCAAGTTGCCACATTACATTTGTATACTGTTGATGTGAGTTCATTTGCGCAGCCATTAGCCGATCACCTATTGTATTCTTTTTCTTTTGTCTTAACACAAATGAAATGTTTAAACAATACTATAGTTTAATTGTTTAAAACTGCCTCAATAAATTATTTAGAAGCCCGAAAGGCTGTATACATGAACTCAGAATAATTATTTTTACCTTCTGTAACATTTTTTTTATCTTTTTTAGTTTTATCTTGTAGTTGTCAAGATAATTTGCAATGTCAACATATGGAAGCCTATGCCCATGTGTACTTCCCGAATGAAAAGATTAGATTTATAATAACCATAGTATTCATTTACAATGAGGCATATTCTGTCCATTCACTAGTTTGCTGGGCAGTGGTTGGACAGCAGATGCAAAACTCTTTCGAGGGGCAAACTGCAAGCCAGGCTTGGTAGCTGCCCGGCCAACCTGTAACAGAAAGGATGATAATGGATGACAGTGCAGCACATGGAGCATTCCCACTCATCACAAATGATGTCTGTTGTGCTAGTTAACCTTTTCCGAGGCTGTGTCAGCTCACATGGTGCACTAGTAAAGATCTAAATGAAGAGACTGACCCACAGAGCACACACAGCATCTTTGAACACCACATGATGTGGTTTTGATATAGCGAGTAGCGTATATTATAGGATAAACAGTAATGTGCATTGCTATTAACGGCTTTTTAAGTAAAGAAAATGGATCTCATGTCTGAAGGTATTGCTAGAGATTAATTGTGGGATGTTAGAACAATGGGGCAGTGATCTCAACCAAATTTGTAATAATAATGGCACTATTTAAAATACTAAGTAATAAATAATACATTTTAAACCCTTAATATGGAACCACCATATTCCACAGCACTTTAGAAACAGAAGAAGTTGGGTACCAAAAAAATTATGGTAATTGGAAAACAATTAAAAATCTAGTAACAATGAAATAAAAGGTGGAAGGGCCGTACATTTTTTAGGTTAAATTCTAAATTCTCATGCACACTGCAAAGCCATGTGCAGTAGGCTGTACTGCAACCACAGGCACTCCATGAGCCACCATATTGTACTCTGTGCAGAGCCAAATCTTGGGAGCAATGCTTCTAAGAGAGGATACCTCCGTAAGGGTGGATTCCCACGTGGCAGATTTTGTTGCAAACATTTTTTGTAGAAATCTATGCACCTACTGTAGAAACAACTCATTTTCAGAGGAAAAAAATTCTGCAACAAAATCTGCTGCATGTAAATCCACACTAAGGGTATGTTCACACGCAGTGTTTTCGCGTAATTTGGGCGTTCAATGGGAATTACGATGTTCTGTTCCCACGAGCCTTTATTTTACGCGTCGCTGTCAAAATACGGCGGGTAAAATGACGGCTTGTCTCAAGAAGTGCAGGACACTTCTTGGGACATTTTTGGAGGCGTTTTTCATTGACTCCATTGAAAAAAAGCTCCAAAAACGGCCGTGAAAAACGTGAGTTGCTACAAAAACGTCTGAAAATCAGGAGCTGTGTTCGCCTGAAAACAGCTCCGTATTTTCAGAAGTTTTTGCTCACTGCGTGTGAACATACCCTAATACGTCATCTGATGGAGCAGGTCTCGAAACTATTGCCTACAATTACTAAGACATGTACACCAAGTTTTGCAATGCTAAAATGTCACAAGTGATATCGTGCAACACTAAGGCTGGGTTCACACGACCTATTTTCAGGCGTAATGGAGGCGTTTTACGCCACGAATTACGCCTGAAAACATGGCTCCAATACGTCGGCAAACATCTGCCCATTCATTTCAATGGGTTTGCAGATGTACTGTGCCGACGACCTGTAATTTTACGCGTCGCTGTCAAAAGACGGCGTGTAAAATAATAGCCTCGTCAAAGAAGTGCAGGACACTTCTTGGGACGTAATTGGAGCCGTTTTTCATGTAATCCAATGAAGAACAGCTCCAAATTACGTCCGTAAAAGACGCCTCGCAAAACGCCAGTACATGCAATTACCTCTGAAATTACAGAGCTGTTTTCTGCTGAAAACAGCTCCGGAATTTCAGACGTAATTGCAGTTATCGTGTGCACATACCCTAACACTTACATTTGCAACTTCTTGTGTTTCTTAATAAATTGTTGTTTTGTTTATTTCGTTGTCCTATTTGAGTGGTGGTTGGATACGGTGATCATGTCAAATGATGTGACATAAATGGACAATGGACAACTGGGCGTGTTTTACTTTTTGACCAGGTGGACATTGTGGAGTGAAGTGCATGACGCTGACCAATCAGCGTCATACACTTCTCTCTATTCATTTACACAGCACATAGTGATCTAGCTAGATCACTATGTGCAGTCACTTACTCACATATTAATGTTAGTGAAGTGTCCTGACAGTGAATAGACATCACTACCAGCCAGGACGTGATGTCCATTAAGAATCCTGACACTTCGGTAGCGTTTGTGTGAGACTTAAAGTGGTTGTCCCAAGTTGTCTCAAATTTTTTTTTTTTAAACATTCTAAGCAGGAAATTAATTTTAAAACATTTGATGTTAAAAAAAAATTACAAATTAATTTCCTAAGTGCCTTTTTTTTACACTTGATAACTCAGCAAGTGCTGGTTATTTTTTCTAAAAAGGGGCGTGAGCGGCTTGATGTCAATCAAGCCGCTCTGCTCTGCTCTGCAGTGTGCGCGCTCCCGACGTTGCTAGATACTGTAGTTCTAGCAACATCGGGAGAATGTTCGTCTCAAGCGGGCATGGTAAGCCCGATTGAAACGAACTTACCGTGAATGTCATCAACCCTACACTACACTACACTACATTCACCCCGTTTCGGCAAACAACTTCTCCCCCCCCCAACCCTGTCACTACATGTAATGTTTGTATCCGCCGTACCGGTGCTGCATCAGCACCCGGCGAACAACTAAAAATATATAGAAAAAATAAACTCACCTAAGACGTTCTAACGGCGCTCTGAACGGTCCCGTCACTTGTCATCTTCCTTCTTCTTGGACCGCTCGCATTCATAGTAACAATGCGTTGTGGCGCTGATGACGTAATCATATCAGGCCCACGTGATTACGTCATCTGCGCCCACCGCTATGTTATTGTGAATGGGAGAAGAAAAGTGACGCGACCGTTCAGCTCTTCGTGGGAACGTCTTAGGTGAGTTTATTTTTGTATGTATGTTATCATGTATGTGTATATGTGCATGTATGTATGTATGTATGTATATATGTTTTCTTGTATGTATGTTGTCATGTTTGTATGTGTATATGTGCATGTATGTGTATATGTGCATGTATGTTTGTTTGTATGTTTGCATGTATGTATATATGTATGTATGTTTGCTTGTATGTATGTTTGCTTGTATTTATGTATGTTTGCTTGTATGTATGTATGTTTGCTTGTATGTATGTTGTCATGTTTGTATGTGTATATGTGCATGTATGTGTATATGTGCATGTATGTTTGCATGTATGTATGTTTTCATGTATGTATGCATGTATGTTTGCATTTATGTATGTTTGCATGTATGTATGTTTGCATGTATGTATGTTTGCATGTATGTATGTATGTTTGTATGTATGTATGTTTGCTTGTATGTATGTTTTCTTGTATGTATGTTGTCATGTTTGTATGTGTATATGTGCATGTGTGTATATGTGCATGTATGTTTGCATGTATGTATGTTTGCATGTATGTATGTATGTATGTTTGCTTGTATGTATGTTTGCTTGTATGTATGTATGTATGTATGTTTGCTTGTATGTATGTATGTTTGCTTGTATGTATGTTGTCATGTTTGTATGTGTATATGTGCATGTATGTGTATATGTGCATGTATGTTTGCATGTATGTATGTTTGCATGTTTTCATGTATGTATGTTTGCATGTATGTATGTTTGCTTGTATGTATGTTTGCTTGTATGTATGTTTGCTTGTATGTATGTTTGCATGTATGTATGTTTGCATGTATGTATGTTTTCATGTATGTATGTTTGCATGTATGTATGCATGTATGTTTGCATGTATGTATGTTTGCTTGTATGTATGTTTGCTTGTATGTATGTTTGCATGTATGTATGTTTGCATGTATGTTTGCATGTATGTATGTTTGCTTGTATGTATGTATGTATGTTTGCATGTATGTATGTTTGCATGCATGTTTGCTTGTATGTATGTTTGCTTGTATGTATGTATGTATGTATGTATGTTTGCTTGTATGTATGTATGTATGTTTGCTTGTATGTATGTATGTATGTTTGCTTGTATGTATGTTGTCATGTTTGTATGTGTATATGTGCATGTATGTTTGCATGTATGTATGTATGTTTGTATAAATGTCTGTATGGCCATGTATGATACGGTCTGCTGGCGCCCTGTATCTAAGCCAACTTTGCCGCAGGCTTCTATACATGGTATAACAGTCAGTATCACACATGAAAGTGAAACTAAGCCTACGACATGTTTTATTTCATTTTTTTAAAAATATTTTTGATTTTTTACAGGTTTGGTGTTTGGACTACGTCGGTTTCGAGGACTACTTAGATGACGCTTTTTTTTTCATCAATAAAATTGTTAATGAGGGTTGTGTTGGGGGTGCTTTATTTCAATAAAATATTTTATCTATATCTTTGTGTTTTATTTTCAAGTTTTATTACTATCACTTTAGTAATGGCCGCTGTCTGAGTGACCACATCCATTACTAAGGGGAGGCTTAGTGTTAGCCGGTACAGAGGCTAACACTAAACACCATTATTACCCCGGTACCCACCACCACCAGGGGTACCGGGAAGAGCTGGGTACGATCCAGTACCCGACCATCTGTTGTGATGGTCGGGCTCTGGGGCGGCCGCAGGCTGGTATTATGAGGCTGGGAAGGGCCAAAAACAGTGGACCTTCCCACCCTTGTAATGCTAGGCTGTTGCTGCTGCTGTGTTGTATCTGGCTGGTTATAAAAATGGGGGGACCCCACGTCATTTTTTTTTTTATTATTTATTTATTATTTTTATTAAAAAGACATGGGGTTCCACCCAATTTATCATAACCAGCCACAAACAACACAGTGTTATTAGCCTGGGAATGTACTAAACCAGTGGCCCCTCCCACCCGTGTAATGCCAGGCTGCTGCGGCCTTGTATATGGCTGGTTATTAAAAATGTGGGGGACCCAACGTCTATTGTTAAATGTAAAAAAAAAAAACGACGTGGGGGTCCCCCACATTTTTATAACCAGCCCGATACAACACAGCAGCAGCAGCCTAGCATTACAAGGGTGGGAAGGTCCACTGTTTTTGGCCCTTCCCAGCCTCATAATACCAGCCTACGGCCGCCCCAGTACCCGACCATCACAACAGATGGTCGGGTACTGGATCGTACCAAGCTCTTCCCGGCACCCCTGGTGGTGGTGGGTATCGGGGTAATAATGGGTGGTTAGTGCTAGCCTCTGCACCGGCTAACACTAAGTACCGCCTTTATAATGGACGCTGTCAATCAGCCAACTGCCATTATCTAGGCACTAATAAAGTTTGAAAAAAAACACAAAGACAATTTTTTTTTATTGAAATAAGAAATCCCCAACAAAACCCTCGTTAACCATTTTATTAAAATTTTCAAAAATCGTAGATCTACGCAGTAGTCCAACGAATCGAAGACGTAGTCCAATTGGTACATCAAAATCTGCAACAACATAAAAAAAAGTTATCAATGTGAACAATACCGATACTTATACTCACCTACACACACAAACAACCACACACAAACATATACACAAACACATATAAACACACACCCATATATTACACAAACACACACATAAACACATACACACAAACATATACACAAACATATACACAAACACACACATATACACACAAACACATGTACACAAACACCCATATATACACAAACACATATACACAAACACACACACATATACACAAACACAAACACATATACACAAACACACACATATACACAAACACACACATATACAAAAACACACAAACATACACACAAATATATACACAAACACACACACATAAACTCCAAAAAACACACATATACACACAAACCTATACACAAACACATGTACACAAACACACAAATATACATATACAAAAATACACAAACATATACACACAAACATATACACATATGCACAAACACACCCATATATACACACACACACACACACATAAACACAAACACATATACACACACACACACACACACACATACACACAAACATATACACAAACACACGTACACAAACACACCCAAATATACACAAACACACACAAACACATACACAAACACACCCATATATACACAAACACGCCCATATATACACAAACACACCCATATATACACAAACACACCCATATATACACAAACACACACATATACACACACAAACATATACACACAAACATATGTACACAAACACACCCATATATACACAAACACACCCATATATACACAAACACACACATATATACACAAACACACACTTATACAAAAACACACACAAACATACACACAAACCTATACACATATGCACAAACACACCCATATATACACAAACACACCCATATATACACAAACACACACATATACACACACAAACATATACACATATACACACAAACATATGTACACAAACACACCCATATATACACAAACACAAACCCACACATACAAAAACACACACTAACATATACACACAAACATATACACAAACACACCCATATATACACACACACACACACAAACACACACACATATACACAAAAATATACACAAACATATACACATACACACAAATACACCCATATATACACTCACACATAAACACACACACAAACACATATACACAAACACACCCATATATACACAGACACACACACACACACACACACAAACATATACACACTTACCTTTAGCGGAGCGCAGACTTCTCCTTGCGACGGGTGCCTTCCACTGCATCTTCTGCGCATGCGCCGAGATGCGCGTCCACGAGCAAATGACATCCTCTGCTCAGGGCGCAGAGGATGTTATTACGCATGCGCGGCCACCGCTAAAGGTAAATACCGGTGGCCGGGAACCTAGGCAACGAGCAAGATACAAAGAGGGACTGACCGCAACTTCAATCAACGATATCAAGAAAACGACATCGCTGGACGACGGACAGGTAATTAGAATTCTTCTTATTTTTACATGGGGGAGCTTTATAGCTCCATTTATCAACTTGGGACAACCCCTTTAATGACAGCAAGCGTAATCTCATTTTAAATGATAGTTTACAGCGTAATCTCGCGAGATTACACTTGCTGTGCTGTAAATCTCACACAAACGTTACCGAAGTGTCAGGATTCTGAATAGACATCACGTCCCGGCTGGTAGTGATGTCTATTCACTGTCAGGACACTTCAGTAACGTTGTCCTGTGGATATGACATAAATGTGTCAGATGGGAATACCCCTTTAAACAAGAGAAAAATATTTTGTTGAAATGCCAAGAAATAAAATAATGACTTTAACATATGATTTGCTAACTACAGTTAGGCCAGGATCACACACACAGGTTTGTGCAGTTTTTGTCAGGAGTGGAGACAGAAGAAATTAGATGAACTGGTCTTTTCTTTATACCTGTCTTTCCCTTTGGCTCAACTTTTGAATTTGGATAAAAAAAACTGCACCAAAAACTGCGAATTTGGCATTCTCCAGCTAAGCTACTGTATCATTCTCAACACTAGGCGGAGCAATGCCAATAGTAAAATTGTATTAAACTTTGTATTATAACAGTCATAATATTTTCTGTCAGGTGTAGTCATTGTTAAAGGGAATCTGTGATCAATATTGAACCCTTAAAACGGCTGACAGAGCAATATAGGAGAGGGGAAGGGCAATGTAAACATACATGTTGCATGACCATGAAATTGCTGCTTAATTCCCTGAATGCCGCAGTCGCAAGTGCCACTAAGGCGGGTATGCTACCAGCCCCACAGCCTCTGCCCTAAGTGACGACTCTAGCGGTCTCCTGAATGGCAGCTAGAGCCGTCAATCAAAGCAGAGAGTGGCATTTGTGACTGCGGCCAGGGGGGAATCAAACCTCAATTTCTCGGTCGTGCAATTTACATGACTGAGACAAAACGTATGTTAATAATGCCCTTTCCCTCCCCTATATCACATTTTAAGGCCTCAAAACTGCTGACAGGCTTACATAGTTACATAGTTGATAGGGTTGAAAAAAGACACAGGTTCATCAAAATCAGGGGTAGACAAAAAACCCTAGGACGCAGATGCCAATTGCCCCAAATTAGGGGGAAACTTCCTCCCCGACTCCAAATATGGCAATCAGAATAAATCCCAGGATTAATGACCCATATCTAGAACCTAGTACTCATGACTTGTAATATTATATATAATATATATATTTTCAAGAAAGGTGTCCAATAAATCAACCATCACAATATCCTGTGGCAGAGAGTTGCATAGTCTCGCTGCTCTCACAGTAAAGCATCTCAGTCTGTGATGGTGGTGAAACCTTTATTCCTCTAGATATAGAGGATGCCCCCTTGTTCTTGTTACAGGCCTAGGTGTAAAAATATCATTAGAAACATATCTGTACTGTCCAATTATATATATATTTTTTAATGAATTCTACTTTTATTAAATTCTTGACACATAGAAAAATGACATAAGAATAGAAGACCTTACAGCCAATGTGAGAACAAACTCACAATACAGTGAACATACAATAATCAACAACAAAAAAAGAAAACAAAAAGAAAGCAGAGAGTAAGCAAAATCAAGATCCCATATTGAAAATTTAAGTAACCTGTCATAAAATCAATATAAAAGAAAGTAAACACATCTTCTTAAATCTTATGGGAGAAATCCCCAACACATCAGCATAAGAACATGGAAATAATCTAACACAGAGACGTGCGAAGTATGGAACGGGACTTCGGTACAAGGTCCCCTTCCAAGTTACCTTAAAGGGAAGGTGTCACGCAAAAAATGTTTTTTTATATGTTATTGCTTTTAGTATGTCATTAAAATTAATTTTATTTATTTGTGTTTTTGTGTTGTACTTTTTTCTTTTTTCTTTCTGTTACTTCCATTTACATTTTATTTCCATTTACTGCAATTTTTTTTTTCATCTCTGTATGTGTCGATTAACGACACATACAGAGATGGAATACGGCACATACATCCCCATAAAGAATGCGAATGGGAGCCGTTCCATTCATTATAGCGTACGCCGTCTGTGTGGGAACGGCGCATGCGCCGCTCCCACACAGACCAAAAGGAAGGTCTTCGGCAGAGCGACATCCGGCCCCATTTTCATGTGGACCGGAAGCGGCGGCTGGACAGTAAGATGACTACTTCCGGTTGCGGCTTCCGGCCATATGTTCATACGCAAGGACTAGGAGCGGAGGGAGCGGAGGCCGCGGAGGCCGCGGCAGGAGCAGGTAAGTTATGTTTGTGTATGTATGTTCTTGTTATACTGTCTGATTACCACTGTATCTTATCCTGCTACACTGTGCATTCGCTCAAAAAATGGCGGCACACAGTGTAGGAGGTTTGAACATTCAACCCCCTCCTTTCTCCTGGCACTAGCCAGGATAAAGGAGGGGGGATTGTGTGAGGACACTAGAGCGAGTGTGTCTTCTCCAATTTTGCAGCATAAAGCAATGAGGTTGCTTTACCACATGCCAATGCTGCAATTTTGGGAATTGCTCCCTCTAGTGACCAGCACATGGAAATGCTATCAATTAGAATCTAATTTATAATATTTCGTGACTTGTGAAAAAAATAAAAAAAATTAGAACAATGTGTCATCATTTATATTCTAACTGTTTAACTAAAAAAAAAATAAAAAAAAAATTCTAGCGACACATTCCCTTTAACTAAACAAGGTTGTCCAATTATTATAATACAATGAAATTAGATCAAATAATAATAACAAAATTAAATGAAATGAAAATAAAATTATAAACAAATAATAAAGTACACATCTCAGGTGGTGAGGCGATATTCAGCAGAAGAAGTGTGCAGCGTCCCATAACTTATCCAAGAACTAAAAAATAGCTATTTATCCCTTGAATACTAGAAAATAGATACGGAGGTCCTTAGTAAATGATAATACCCTTAATATGAGATAAAAGTATTATTATGAAAAGGGGAAAATCAAGAAAAGAAAGAAAATGAAGAGTGATCCCACTGCACCTATTCATCCAGGTAGTTTATCCAAGGTTGCCATATCCGAAGAAAATTATCCCTTGTGAAGGTGTTCCAACCAACCAACTCCTCCAATCTATGGAGTTGATGCATTTTAGACCACCATAACTCTATCGTAGGTGGGTCCTCCCCCCTCCAATGCAAAGGAATCAGGAGTTTTGCAGTGGATATCATGAAAGTAATTAAATCTTTAGTCGAGGGCCAATTATATATTTGTACATTGTAATTAGATCGCCCCTAAGCCGTCTTTTTTCTAAACAAAATATCCCCAAGTTTGATAACCTTTCTTGGGCCTGTATTCCAACCATTCCCTTAATTACCTTGGTCACCCTTCTTTGCACCAGTTCTAGTTCAGTTATGTCCTTACAAAACTTTGGAGTATATCAAGTATTAAATATGATGATCAGTTGTGATTTGCTCACCGAATACAGCAATACTGGAGCACAACCTAATTGAGATGAGAAGGCCTATGTGATTAATGCACTAAGCAGATAATACAGTCGTTTTCAGGAGAGTGGGTGTACACCATTAGTCAGATCAGTAAGTCCTGATTGAGAACACATGGTTCAGGGAATCCCCTGCTACCAACTCCTGGGTTCTGTAACATGTGCAGGAGACAGTACAATTCATCAATTTCATGCTAATTACAGCTAAGCACTCGGTGGGTCCCTGTTGTTTGCTATACAATATCTTCTCTACCAAATTTATGCAAATCATACACATACTTTTTTGTGTTCTAACAACCATGTGAAGCAGGACCAGGAATATATTATGATTATTGAAACTCCATCAATACATGCTTTGTTTTTCTAGGAGGCTAATGTCTGCATGTTGTTGGCCTGAAGTGGAAATAGAAAGCCAAACGACCCATTTACATGAAGCGACAATAGTTTAGATCCAAACAATTACAAGCATTCCCAACAATAGTGATAGCCCTATGTAAATGTGCAAAACAAAAAATAAAAATATTCTCTCAACATTAATGAAATTGATCAATAAGACATAACATTTTGAACACTCTCCCATAGAAGTTTTTACTTTGTTAGTCATTGTACAGCAAAGTGTTTAGATGCTGGATGCAAATGATTATTTTCTAACACAGAATACAGACGTTCGGACATTACTATACTGAAGAATTTTTCTGTTTACATGTGGTGATCACCAAATTTTTACCCATTTCTGCACCTGATTGGAACCCCTCAGCCAGGGGCATAAGTAGGAAATACTGGGCCCCATAGCAAAATTTTGACTGGGCCCCCCTCCCCCTCAACCAACACCCCCCCACTCCCACGTCCACAGCCCTCCCGACAATGAACATTTATCTGTTCTGTGTGCAATGTAAAAATACAGCTAGGCCACCAGTGTACTCTTATTAAACTTTAGTTATAGGGTTACCAAAATTGTAACAAACAGTTAAGCACTGATATTTTAACATTTGTTATCACTTAATTATGTTATTTCATAGACATAAGGGGGGATTCACACGAACGTGTATTCGGTACGTGCGGGCCGCGTGGTTTTCACGCGCCACGCACAGACCAATACAAATCTATGGGGCAGTACACACAGTCCGTGCTTTTTGCGCAGCGTTTGTCAGCTGCGCAAAAAACGCGACATGTTCAATATCTCCGCGTATTTCGCGCATCACGCACCCATTGAAGTCAATGGGTGCGTGAAAACCACGCAGGTCGCACGGAAGCACTTCCGTGCGAACCGACTGAAACAGCGCACCAGCTGTCAAAAGGATGAATGTAAACAGAAAAGCACCACGTGCTTTTCTGTTTCCAAACATCCAAATGGAGTGTCTTTGAGATGAGCGAACCCGGACAACCGAAACGAACTTCACCGGGCTCGGCCGAACTAGTTTTGGCCGAACCCGGCAAAAACATTTCCGGTACGCGACGTCAGGAGATAGTCACTGTCCAGGGTGCTGAAAGAGTTAAACTGTTTCAGCACCATGGACAGTGACTTCGGATCTCAATATACATGAACCTGTAAAAAAAAAACGAAGTTCTGACTTACCGATAACTCCCGGCTTCTTCCTCCAGTCTGACCTCCCGGGATGACAATTCAGTCCAAGTGACAGCTCCAGCCAATCACAGGTCAAGCACAGGCTGCAGCGGTCACATGGACTGCCACGTCATCCAGGGAGGTGGGGCCCGATGTCAAGAGAGGCGCGTCACCAAGGACGCGTCACCAAGGCAACGGCCGGGAGGGAAGTTCTCGGTAAGTACAAACTTTTTCTTTTTTTTTAACAGGTTGCTGTATATTGTGTTCGGCATTCACTGTCGAGGGTGCTGAAAGAGTTACTGCCGATCAGTTAGCTCTTTCAGCACCCTGGACAGTGACGGGCGTCGACTAGCCTCATCTCTATGATGGCGGCTGCGCGAAAATCACGCAGCCGCGCATCATACACGGATGACACACGCAGCTGTCAAATGTTTTTTGCGCGCGCAAAACGCCACGTGGTTTGCGCACGCAAAAACGCAACGTTCGTCTGAATCTGCACTAATAGTTATAAAAAAAAAACTGACCTGAAATTTAAAGCATCGGGACACACACTTGCATATAGTGCCACACACAACCACCCTTGTACATAGTGCCACACACAACCCCCCTAGTAAATAGTGCGACACACAACCCCCTTGTACTGAGTGCCACATAGCCCTCCTTGTACATAGTGCCACATACCTCCCGTTGTACATAGTGCCCCAGAGCTACCCTTGTACATAGTGCCACACAGTCCTGGGAGCCCTCCCTTGTACATAGTGCCCTCCCAAACAGATAAAAGCAAGAAAAATAGGAGGGTTCCTCCAGCTCACCTTTGCAGATATGCTGAGTCATTCAAGCACGGATCCCCGTGTCGGCACACGTGTAAGCACAGAAAAAAAAAAAAAAAAGAATTGGATCCAGCGAAGAGTCTGTTAGGTTCTGTTAAAATATAGGAATCTTCTTCCAAGTTTTAATGAGGCAAAGGATAAAACATGTGCAATGAAATGTGAAAATTCCCAAACATGCCACCGCTCCATTTGCTGTTTATCCCTCTATTGCATGTTTGGGAATTTTCACATTTCATTGCACATGTTTTATCCTTTGCCTCATTAAAACTTGGAAGAAGATTCCTATATTTTAACAGAACCTAACAGACTCTACGCTGGATCCAATTCTTTTTTTTTTTTTTTCTGTGCAGATAAAAACAACTTATACTCACCTAGCCCCCGTTCCTGCGACGAACAGAGCTGCTCCACAGCAGCCTGACACCCTTGCGTAGGCCGGCGTGATGATCACATCATTATGCTGGCCTGCGCAGGGACCCTGTTCCTGCGCCTTATAGGTTGCATGCCTAAGTGGTCTGTAGCCTAGTAAATGGCAGAGCAGGGAGCTAGCTCCCTGCTCTTCAGTAGAATTCAATCATATCTGTGTCCCAAGGATGCAGATACAATTAAACGTGGCTCCAGATGTCCGGTGCTAGCAAGGTCGCCGGGAATGTGGGGGCCCGTGCTTTAGTCAGCATTTAGTACAAGCAGCCCTGATAACCTTACACTACATTACAATACTCTTGCTTATATAATCTTACCAAAGAGCATTCTGAACTTTAAAAGGATCTGACACTGACAGTAATCAATCATCTGCAGGGAAATAGTCTGGTCAGAGAGGATAGATTCAACACCACCAGATGCGTGTGAATGCTTTTGCCAAACAAAGTCGCATCCCGTTGGTCCTTCTCAGCACTGCTGAGAAGGCCCTCGACAGGGTTTCCTGGCGCTTTATCGAGGCTGTGATGGAGAGATTGGGCTTCCCAAGCATCTTCATTAGAGCGATTTTTACTCTCTACAAAGACCCGCATGCTAGACTCAAGATTAATGGCACACTTTTTCCGGTTTTTGAGAAAAGTCATGGAACCAGGTGGGGTTGCTCTCTCTCTCCTTCGCTCTTCATCAATCCCCTGACGTTAAAGGACTACAAGTCGGCTCCCAGATGCACTCTACTGCGGCGTTCATGGACGACCTCCTAGTTTTTGTCACAAACCCCTCTCAGGCTTTTCCTAAGCTGCTGGATATTTTTTAAGAATACGGGAGATTCTCCAAATTTAGGATAAATTGTGGAAAATCTGAGGTCTCAACGTTAGTGCCCCTTCAAGGATTGTAGCTACGCTGAAATCCTTGATTTCGTTCTCATAGCCCTCTGCTACAATTAAATATTTAGGAGTTCATATACCGTCAAATCCCAACGACCTATATTTCCACAACTACAAACCTTTACTACATAAAATAGCAGCCCAGTTGGCCGAATTACGTATCCCATTTGTATCATGGTTGGGGAGGAAAAATATTGTGAAAACATATATCTTACCTCAGATATTATATACCCTCTTAGCAGTACCCATGAAACTGCCTAGGTACAATTTTACCCAAATTAATTCTTTGCTCTCAAATTTTGTTTGTAATGGTAAGTGACCCCCGAACAGCCTTCCATCAACTTAGACAGCACAGGTCCTCCGGGGGTTGTGGTCTACCAGACATTTTGATTTACAATAAGGCAAATCATCTGGCCAGATGTCTTTCTTTGGTGTGTCGGAGAATCGATTCTCCTCACATACAGATGGAGAGACACCTATTAGATGATGAGGGTCTCATACATCTCTGGTCAGGCGTTAAACCTCGCCAACCACTGTGTAGTTTGACCTCCAGAGGAACTGTAGCAGTTTTCCAAGATTTTATTACATCATCACAAGCCCACAGGAGCACGTCCCCACTTATGCAACTTAGCCTACTTCCGGCCTATGTCAAACAACACCCTACACCTCTGCTGTTTCCCTGGAGCAGACTTTCAGACTTCAGTGACTTCACGCAAATCCTTACATTGGGTTCCTTGCTGTCCATGACTGGGACACATAATATACCTTTCGTACATGAAATGTCCTTCCAGCATATATGTAAGAATTTACAGAGAGGTCTCTGTCTCCCCACCGAAAGGTTAACTGGCTAGATACCTTATTGTTAGCTACTCAGCTTCCTAGGGGTTTGCTCTCCCCAATCTATCATCAACTAATTACAAAGACAAATTTGACTACCCCTTCCTTTATAGCAGCACGGGAGAGGGTACTAGGCACCCAGTTTACACCCACCGAGACTTCCCGAATTCTAGCCAACTCACATGGTTTCTCGAGATGTATTAAAATTCAGGAGAATTCTTATAAAACTTTGACAAGAGGGTATAAAACCCCATGTCAGCTTAAAATAATGGGTTACGCCCAAGATGATAACTGCTGAAGACGCAATACTGCACAGGGCTCGATGTCTCATATATTGTTCAATTGTGCTTTAATTAAACCGTTTAAAAATACGGTGCAACACCATATCAATCAGATATGTTCCACCTCTATCTCTCTGTCTCCCGAACTGATTTTGCTCTGGCTCCCTTCATCGGAATTGCACCCTTCAAAGCACAACCTTCCCACGTTTCTGATAACTGCTGCTAAACTCCTCATCCCTCTAAAATGGAGATCGTCAACTCCCCCATCTTTAGATCAGTGGTTTGAGAAGATACATCAGATTCCGCGTTTGGAGGAATTTTCTAGTTGGGAACAAAGTACACACACTAGGTACTCAAATTTGTGGAAACCGTGGTTTGACTTCAACATTACACAACAACCCTCAGTTGGAAATGCTTCACCCTCCGGACCTGTATGTCCCACCAGATACACCAGATATGGACCTCAATACAACTGAAGCTCCTACCTATTAGCTATATGCTACTTGTTCTCTGACCGGATTACTAGCTTTAAAGTTGGACCCGTGGTTCACAGATAGACTTGTTCCCATGTCGTCATGATTCTACATATTTGAATTAACTTCCCACTGTCACACTCTTGTCTCTTTCATTTTTGGAGATACCATGTCTTAAATATGGTTTCTAAATATTACACTGTATTCAGACACTGTATTCAGACACTCTGATTGTTATGTTATTCCTTTGTTCAACATCATTGTATTACTCTAGAAAATATTGGCCTGTGTGCCTATCAGTTTCTTCTGCATGTTCACATTTCTATGTTTCAATAAACATAAAATATTGAAGAAAAAAACAAAATGTCTGGCCAGACAGGGAGCCGAGCCGGCGGTGATGAGACAACATCTGATGAGACAACCTCTTTCAGTATCTCTCTTTACTGCTCATAGAAAAGAGCTAGTGTTGTCAGTAAAGTTTTAGAAAACGAAGGATTCTTTTTGTAACACAAGACAATTTAAAAAAATGGTCCTGTTAAATAATTGCTTTGATTTGATTGATTTAAGACATACACAGCGTACACATGTTTACCATAGATTTACAGATTTTCATGCAGATTCTGCATTATTTCACTGGATGTAACACAGTATCTGCATTCAAGCATAGAAATGCATTCTCCACGGCTATAAAATCATGAGATGACAAAAAACAATATATCACTGTAACGTAGCTCCAGGATAATAGCTTATCACACCAACATATACATTGGCAATGCACAAACAGTGTAGCAACCCTTTCATGTGGCAAAATGTACAGATTATGTGGAGGCTGCAACAAGCTCTCTAAACTGAGATTTCTCAACTACAGTATATTATTTTTTAAATAAGTTGCTTCTTATCTTGTCTATAACCAACAGTTGCCTTGTGTGGCATTCCTTGCCCATTGGCCTTGTTTTTAGTTCTTGTGTTGAATACGCATATAACAGTTATATGGTGTAGTCTGGGAAGGATTCTCAATCCTTTAAGGATTGGCATCAGCAAAGCATTGCTAGTCATATTTGTACTGGGGGACACACAAAGTGTCTATTGGTCTACTAATGCTGTGTTATCAATAAAAGCATGTTGCCAGAAATCATTGTTCTGTAATTGGATTGTTTTTGACAAAAAGACGATAAAATATACACCCTTCAGCCATAACATTAAAACCCCTAAACCAGCTCTAACCCGTTGAGGCATGGACTCCTTGGACTCCTCTGAAGGTGTCCTGTCCTATCTGGCACCAAGACATTAGCAGCAGATCCTTTAAGTCCTGAATGATTTGAGGTGTGGCCTCTATGGTTCTGACTTTCCAGCATTTCAACAGATGCTCGATCAGATTGAGATCTGGGGCATTTGGAGGTGAAGTCAACACCTTGAGCTTTTTGTTATGTTCCTCAAACCATTGCTAAACAATTTGTGCAGTGTGGCAGGGTGTATTATCCTGCTGTAAGAGGCCACCGCCATTAGGGAATACCGTTGTCTTGAAAGGATGTACTTGGTCTGCAACAATGTTTAGGTAGGTGGTATGTGTAAAAGTAACATCCACATGAATACCAGGACACATTGCCTCTGCCGGCTTCCCTTCTTCCCATAGTGCACCCTGTTGTCCACGTGGTTCATCAGACCAGGCCACCTTCTTCCATTGCTCGATAGTCCAGTTGTGATGCTCAGGTGCCTATTGTAGGCACTTTCGGTAGTGGAAAAGAGTCAGCATGGGCGCTCTGACGGATCTGCAGGTCCAAACGTAGCAAGATGCAATTCATTGTGTGTTCCAACACTTTTCTACTATAGCCAGCATTAACTTTTTCAGCAATATGTACTACAGAATCTCTTCTGTGGGATGGGATCAGACAGGCTAGCCGTCTCTTTGAGTCTTGGGTTCACCAGTTGTCCTTCCTTGGACCACTTTTGGTAGGTACTAACCACTGCATACTGGGAACACCCCACAAGACCTGCCGTTTTGGAAATGCTCTCCAAGTCATCTAGACACCACAATTTGGCTCTTGTCAAAGTTGCTCAGACTTTTATGCTTGTCTATTTTTCCTGCTTCTAACACATCAACTTCCAGAACTAACTATTCACTTGCTGAAAATAAATTTTACCCCTAAACAGGCGCCATTGTAACAGGATAATCAATGTTATTCACATCACCTGTCAGTATTGACAGTCACTGGATCATCAAAGGGAAAACAAAGTTCTAAGGCTTCGTTCACATATGTGTCAGGGCTCCATTCCGACGTTCCGTCGGAGCTTTCCATTGGAACGGAGCTCTACCTGACACAAACGGAAACCATAGGTTTCCGTTTCCATCACCATTGATTTCAATGGTGACGGATCTGGTGCCAATGGTTTCCATTTGTCTCCGTTGTGCAAGGGTTCCCTCGTTTTAATGGAATAAATAGCGCAGTTGACTATGCTATTAATTCCGTCAAAACGATGGAACCCTTGCACAATGGAGACAAACGGAAACCAGTGGCACCAGATCCGTCACCATTGAAATCAATGGTGATGGAAACCTATGGTTTACATTTGTGTCAGTCAGGGTCCCGTTCTGACAGAAAGCTCAGATGTAACGTTGGAACGGGACCCTGGTGCAGATGTGAACGAAACCTTAAATGTACTTAATCCTTCCTTTCATCCACATCCTCTACCCTCCATTGGTTGAACATACATATTTTTTTTACCTATACTATGTAACAGGCCACATCGAGTTTAAGTTTACTTCAGTTACATATTCAGACTTTTAATAGCCCAATGTGTCTATATAACACCATATCCAGGGGGTCTAACCTTGATATATTTAGAGAGTCTCATGATTGCTTGAAATCTCCCTAATCACATAAAACATTTACGCTAATTTCCGTTTATGTGAGTAGTATACGTCTATCATAGTCAGTTACTGTTTTTTCAATATTATTTCCTTAAATTATATGTCAACTTTGCTATTCTGATACAGTTACCCTGGCTCTGCAGTTTCTTGTGTGGTAACCATGCCACCATAGACTAGGGTTTCTGCACATTTCAAGCTTACAAATATTTATCTGTTATACACTCCTCAACACTGAAATTGCAACACTAAGAAGGGCAAGCCATCAGGTTATGCAAATAGAGAAAGCAACAGGTTTCGCTAAGATCTGTAAATTATCACATTTTCAAGCATCTAGCTCCAATCTGTGGCATATGAGGGGGGCATAAAAGCCAGATTAAAAGCAAAGTTTTTTAGCCACATGAAACCTCAAAAATCGGATCAAGTGGTGTGGGATGATTGTGCGATGCCTCCTGTTCGTCGATGTTCCAGTTATCGCCACTTGCCGCAAACTGAGAAGGACAGAATCATTGAACTGAGAGACCTTGGTTTATCATTCCGGCAGATCGCTACGCGCCTAGGCCAAGATGTCAGCACTGTTCAATGTTGCGTGTCCCGGAGGTTGGGAGAACAACAATTAACAGGACTGACAGCAAGAGGTGCGCGGAGGCGAACCTCTGCACGGACAGATTGTCTGATGGGAAGAATGGCGCATAGTGATCCATTCTGCACTGCAAGTGAAATTGGAAGGCACATCCCAAGCCTATAGCGGCAACCGGTGTGGACACAAACCATCAAAAGGCATTTGCATGACATTAGGTTAAGAGCCAGACATTCAGCTACAGGTGCTCAATTGACCACACGCTACTGCTCTCAAAGGTAATCCTGGTGCGCAGCAAGACGGCAATGGAGGCTGGAATGGAGGTCTTTCCTCTTCAGCAATGAGTCCTGCTTTGTTTGAGAAGCAATGAAAGCCGGAAATTAGTCTGGAGACCACATGGGCAACGCCATGAAGAGGCCTTTACAAGAGAACGTCACACCGGTCCTACTCCCAGGATTATAGTGCTGGGTGGCATAATGTACCTTAGCAAAACACCTCCAGTCTTCGTTTCAAGTACACTGATAGCTCGTCGTTACATTGATTTGGTCGTGGAACCAGTGGTACGGCCATTTATTCAGAGTCCCAGAAGCTGTTCTTCAACAGGACAATGTGTGGCTTGTGCTACTGTGAGCAGCCTGCGTGGCCTAAACCTGCTACCATGGCCTGTAGCATCCCCAGACTTGTCCCCATCGAGCACATCTGGGACGTCATTGGTAAGCAATTGCAAAGGGAGCTGCCAGCAGCCAATGTTGATGATTTGCTTGCCCAAGTGCATTCAGCGTGGCATAACATTCTTCAGACAGCCATTAATAACCTCATTGATAGCGTGCCAAGGCGTGTAAGTGTGTGTATTTCTGCTTGTGGCACTCATACTCGATACTGAATAAATCAAGATGTTTAGAATATTTTAATGTACTGACATATGGTTTGCACTAATCAGTATTTAGTGGAGCACCCAATTGTAGTGGATAAAGTCCAGCAATCCACTTAGAAATACATATATAGAGATTATATGCAATGGGGCTAGACACTTTATAAGTATATACAGTGTGTAGCCCCATTGCATATAAACTTTATATATGTTTGGAATATTTTGTTTCCATTTTTTTTTATAATTTACATGTTTATCGATCCTGTGATTTCCACAATTCCAAAACTTTTTCTTCTTGGTGTTGCAATTTCAATGTTGAGGAGCGTATATAGCACCAACATATTTGAAGCAGTACATAGAGAAAACTCATATCTACAACTGTCTGCATTGAGGCATTACATTGGAGTGCGAGAGGAAATGAGAACCAGTTGGAAAACCCACATGACCATGCGGAGGACATGGTGCCTTAACACGGATATTACCTACAATTCTGTACATACTAATAGAGCAGCTCCTATGGCTGTTATGGAGCCCACAGAAGGAGAGGGGGTTGAGGGCACTAGCACTGAACTCTCCTTCTTCACAATATTAGAAAACATTGAAGGTGAAAACAAGACATTGGGGGTTAGATCAACATTCTCTCCTACTTAGCATAAGAAGAAGTTGGTGGAACAGTGGCTTTCTAGAACCCAAATTATATAAACCAGCACATAGAAGCCAACTTATTGTAATCCTTTCTTTCAGGCCCGCTCTTCCATGGGTCCCCTGATAGGATTAAAACCAGTGTTTCTTTACTATATATATTATGTAATCAATATATATTGGGGAAAATATTCTAAAGTCTAATCTAACTTCAAAGTGTTTTGTAATTAATCTATATTAAATATGAAATTGTAGTCTTTAGCTCATTAGTGGCTCATCCACGTAGAGGATGAAAATAGCATCTAATAATTTTGATATAATCCAACTATGCAGACGTCACCTGTCTATCTCATCAGCCGGATGCAGCTGGAGTGAAGGAAGGGCCTGGGGTCAGGCAGTTTTCTGACTGGATCAAACTATGGATCACAATACAGATGCTAGAGTAGAACTTGAATGAGATTTGTCACATTGTTCTTCTAAGTAATTACTCAAATCTGATAAGTGATGCTGTTAATGTACCTGGCAGGCAGCAGACACTTATTAGTCAAGCAAAGCAGGAGTGCTTGTAAGTATTCTGCAAATATCACTATCCCCTGTAGAATCTAGAACATTACCTGGATGTATACCTCCTTGTCAGCAGCCATTTATCATACAGCACCTTGACAGAAATGTGCCTCGGGCCTTGTAGCAGACAGCACACTCCAGCCTGTGTTGAGAGCACTGTACCTGGAAAACATAAAAAGAATATAAAAAACAACAAAAAACAAACAAACAGTTGTTTTAGTGCACAGCATCTGTCATTAGACAATCACTGATAAGTAACAGCACTGTACATAGTAAGGTTAGGTCTTTGAAGTCCATATTGAATAAAAGACCCTCCCTTTTAACTGTATTCATGGTTCTTATCAAGGGGATTCTGTTTCTGGCTAGGTAACAAAGGAAGATACGTCAAAACATGAGACAACTTTCTACTTGACAATCCCTTTCAATCATCTTAACAATTCTGGAGGAAGTGTGCCCCACAGTATGAATGCAAACACTCATTCAAGACAAGCAAGACTAAAACCTAGCACCTATTTTCACTTTTTCCCCCAAGCAGCTCCTCCTGAGCAATATAATCCAAATGTGAGATTCTATGGAGGATATCGTTTTGGTAGAATGACTGGGGGATTAAATTACCCCAAGGTTTAGGACTGCCTGATAAGGAAGCAGCTTTGTGATAAAACCAACATTATCGCCTGGCGACCACCACTAATAAGAGGGGATCCTAACTGGAGTGGATGCAGAATCATAAGATGGCTATGTCCTGTTGTCAGGAAACGTGGGTATACATTTTCTGTAGAAGTCTGACCCTGCAAAAGTATTTTTTCACTAAAGGTCAAATCACTAACCTTGACATTTAAGTCCTTTGCACACAACCATCACACAACCATGTTCTTTACGGACCACAATATGGTGTAGTCCATATTGTTCCGTTTTCTGCTCTGTGTATATACATACAGTGAAGGAAATAAGTATTTGATCCCTTGCTGATTTTGTAAGTTTGCCCACTGTCAAAGACATGAACAGTCTGGAATTTTTAGGCTAGGTTAATTTTACCAGTGAGAGATAGATTATATATATATAAAAAAAATAAAAAGAAAATCACATTGTCAAAATTATATATATTTATTTGCATTGTGCACAGAGAAATAAGTATTTGATCCCCTACCAACCATTAAGAGTTCAGCCTCCTCCAGACCAGTTACACGCTCCAAATCAACTTGGTGCCTGCATTAAAGACAGCTGTCTTACATGGTCACCTGTATAAAAGACTCCTGTCCACAGACTCAATTAATCAGTCTGACTCTAACCTCTACAACATGGGCAAGACCAAAGAGCTTTCTAAGGATGTCAGGGACAAGATCATAGACCTGCACAAGGCTGGAATGGGCTACAAAACCATAAGTAAGACGCTGGGTGAGAAGGAGACAACTGTTGGTGCAATAGTAAGAAAATGGAAGACAAACAAAATGACTGTCAATCGACATCGATCTGGGGCTCCATGCAAAATCTCACCTCGTGGGGTATCCTTGATCCTAAGGAAGGTGAGAGCTCAGCCGAAAACTACACGGGGGGAACTTGTTAATGATCTCAAGGCAGCTGGGACCACAGTCACCAAGAAAACCATTGGTAACACATTACGCCGTAATGGATTAAAATCCTGCAGTGCCCGCAAGGTCCCCCTGCTCAAGAAGGCACATGTACAGGCCCGTCTGAAGTTTGCAAATGAACATCTGGATGATTCTGAGAGTGATTGGGAGAAGGTGCTGTGGTCAGATGAGACTAAAATTGAGCTCTTTGGCATTAACTCAACTCGCCGTGTTTGGAGGAAGAGAAATGCTGCCTATGACCCAAAGAACACCGTCCCCACTGTCAAGCATGGAGGTGGAAACATTATGTTTTGGGGGTGTTTCTCTGCTAAGGGCAAAGGACTACTTCACCGCATCAATGGGAGAATGGATGGAGCCATGTACCGTCAAATCCTGAGTGACAACCTCCTTCCCTCCACCAGGACATTAAAAATGGCTCGTGGCTGGGTCTTCCAGCACGACAATGACCCGAAACATACAGCCAAAGCAACAAAGGAGTGTCTCCAAAAGAAGCACATTAAGGTCATGGAGTGGCCTAGCCAGTCTCCAGACCTTAATCCCATCGAAAACTTATGGAGGGAGCTGAAGATCCGAGTTGCCAAGCGACAGCCTCGAAATCTTAATGATTTACAGATGATCTGCAAAGAGAAGTGTGCCAAAATTCCATCTAACATGTGTGGAAACCTCATCATCAACTACAAAAAACGTCTGACAGCTGTGATTGCCAACAAGGGTTTTGCCACCAAGTATTAAGTCCTGTTTGCCAAAGGGATCAAATACTTATTTCTCTGTGCACAATGCAAATAAATATATATAATTTTGACAATGTGATTTTATGTTTTTTTTTTTTATATAATCTATCTCTCACTGGTAAAATTAACCTAGCCTAAAAATTCTAGACTGTTCATGTCTTTGACAGTGGGCAAACTTATAAAATCAGCAAGGGATCAAATACTTATTTCCTTCACTGTGTATATATATATATATATATATATATACACAGTAAGTATATATATATATATATATATATGTATATAGCAGATATAAAAAGTATATATATATATATATATATATATATATATATACACAGTATATATATATATATATATATATATATAATACACTGTATACATACCTATAGCACCGTATTCCAAAATGTATGCACTGAAGCAATGCATCAACTAAATTTATACGATCCATTATACAGCATCTGATGAAGAATGCTGCCATTTTTTTATGTTAAGCACACAAGTGTGGGCTCTCTGGTGCACAAGTTTAAATACTATTGCATGAACACATCCTGGCACCATGTAAATATGGTAACTAATTTCTCTGAGTTGTATGGAACCGTAATACGCCACTCATAGTACTGTGCCTCAGTATGCCTCTAATAACATTCACCTCTGTACGGAGGCACCATAGGGCTGTGCAGAGAGTACTTATGGTTCTGTAGTACAGTACTGTAGGAACTCTGTGCGCTGTACATAATTTTTTTTGCTGTATGTTAAATAATAACATAATCATAACCAGATTTTTATTTAAAAAAAAGCTTATAAGATTAAGTAAGGCTGTGTTTACACTTGCATTTTGCCATTTCTGTCAGCGATTTTGGTATTTTTGACAGCAAGAATAGTCCAGTCTACAGTGATATTCTTGCTGTCAACAATACCGAAATCTTGATGGAAACCTGACGTACTTCATTGTAAGTCAACTGGATCCTTCAGGATTTGTTGGGATCCATTTGGAAATGGATTCGCCATAGCTGTCATAGCTCTAATATGAGTGAAGTGCCTTTCACACTGGCTGACAATCGGATATTGCCAAGGATATTGTTGATTGGTGCTCGTTTGCTCCTGTCACACGGTGCTACGGATGGGGACGAGTGGTCGTTACTCCGATCGCTCATCCCCATACATTATTATCATGCCGACAGCGATAATTTTACTTTTTTTAAACGATACGATCAGCAGATGGTCGAGCATTTGCTCATTCATCTGCTGATCGTTCCCCTGTTTACACAGGACAATTATCGGCAACGAGCGTTATATGAACGCTCGTCTGCATTACAATCGCCCAGTGTAAAACCCCCTTAAGGGTGGCTTTACACGGCCAGATTTCTTGGCCGGTAACGAGTGCCGATTGACGATATAGCATGTCGTTTAGCTCCATTTACCTGAAGCAATGGTCGGAATGTACGGGGACGAATAATCATTAATAGGATCAGTCGGCATCATAAATTTTGCATCATGTTGGCAGCACACCCCCTGTTTACACGGAGGGATGTATTGCTGACAAGTGATCATTTTTTGGGCCACATAAAAGATCTAATTAGCCGACAAACAAGTGTTTTCTTGTTTATTGGGTGTTTGCTGGCCTGTTTACACAGGGCAATAGTGAAAACAGAGCCTCCGAACAATTGACAAATGTTCAATCTGCATCATGATTTCCGTTTTTTTTGTTTGGTCATAGGAGAAGAAAAACAAATATAACAGAGGTGCCGGATCTGGCAAATGACGGACTCAAAGGAGCCCAAGGGAACATATTGGCTTTAATGGGTTTTTTCAGGTTTCCATCATTTTACCAAACAGAATAGAACAGACTGCTGTGCTATTTCGTTGGGATTTTTGACAGAATCTGCAATGCGGGTGTGAACACAGCTTTTGCTGCAGAGCAAAGAAACCTATTGAAAACAAATTGCAAGAGTGAACTTGGCTTTAACGCTATCACTTTCTTACACTATAATGCAGGTAATACTCTGGTCATAGGTTTACTCTTCTAAGTGTAATAAAGAGGCCTACACGTTGTCTTGTTATTATATTATTCTAAGGGTGCACGTGCCAGAGTACAGTTGTGAGGAATATATTAGGGTAATAAGCGTACAGGCAGTTTCAGCTTTTATTATGGGCTAATAAAGTTTCGATTTCAGTTGACAATTTACAACTTGAATTTCTGTTGTATATTCAGAGCTTTCAATCAGATTATTATGTGATTTTCAGTTTTTCCACAAATCACTGCCACTATCTAGATGAATAGTATTGTAAATTCTGAATATTTTATATCTAAAAAAACCTGTAAAATAATGATTCTGAAAAGGACAAAAATTAATTCACAATTGTCAATCCAGAATGTGGCAATTCAAGGCAAGTAAACACAGCACTTTAGACCATATGTCAAACTTCTGAAAACAGCATGGGCCTATTAATTCTTTTGTGTTGAGTGTAAGATGATGCTTGTTCCTGCTTATAGTTCATTCTCCTAGAAGAATACAAAAAGTGAAAACCAAGTGTGAAAAGCAACCTTGGCCTTAAAGAAATATTTCAGACATAAAATAGTCTAAGTTCACACTGCATTTATATTGTTTTGCTTTTGTTTGTTTTTTTTTACAAATTTACCATTAAAACAGGATGCAACAGTACACAAAAATGATACCGGCTCCTTTTTTCTCTCCTGTTGATAACAGGTTCCCGATGGATGCGGTTAATTTTATAATGGAAGTCAATGGCAAAAGGATATTCATCCTGTTGCATCCTATCTAATCTAATAAAAAATGGTACCTTTCAACAAGATGCAAAAACATGATGTGAACCTAGCCTAAAATGCACTAATAGCAATTGCCACATACAACATTTGTACAGAATAGATGATAATAGCCAGGTACAGCGCTCGGATATCCCCCACAAGCCCATAGAGAATGATTAGAGTGGAAGTGCCCACGTGTGTCATTCAAACGAGGACACGGGACCCTCATTCTCGTTTTATCTTAGAGTCCCAGTGCTCGAACCTCTGTGGCGATCATACATTTGTGACCTATCCTGTGGATCGGTGATAAATTATTTTTGTGGGACAGCTCTTTAATGGCGTTCTCCAAGACTATTAATGGTAAAATGACAGTATTAAATCTGCTCATAAATCCACGGGTGCATGCATCACATCCAGATCTAACGTTGCTCTGGAAATATGAATAGCCTTATGGACAAGACCTATATAAATAAGTAATGTCTTCCACTGAATTCATTGTCAGTGCTGACTGCATTGCATTTTAACTTGTAGAAATGTGAGTTTGAAGCTCTAGGCCCCAGTAAAAAAAGCTATATCTGGCCTGGCACCTATCTGTTGATGACTTTTTTTACAAGTTGTTGTGAGGCTTTTTGGTGTACATAATCTATATACCTAAGTATAAACATCGGTGACGACAACCTTCAGCAATATAGACCCCTGCTACAAGCTGTATTCCCCACAATCTTAGTGTGTGAGGTGTACTGTACCCCACTATACTTCCAGAAAGCATGGAAAGCAGTGGACAGCACCTGCCACTATGATGAAAGATACCTACAGGTCATTAGTTCCAGGCAAGTGACAAGGACAGTTGGCAAGGGCTCTAAGTCACAAGAGGGGAGTCACTTTGCGCCACTAATTTGGGCATTTTGACTTTGTCTTTGATAAATTAATCTAAAAGTACATTTACAGCTAGACCACTCCCAATATTCTCGCTTGATTTTCTTTTTTGGCGTGAGAAATCAAATGCTTCAAACGTTGGAGCAATTTTTGATGTAGCTTTTTAACCTGTAGGGTAAGTTCACACGTAGCATAAATATTGTGGATTTGATCAAATCTTATCCACACACTGCGTAAATGATGAGAGGAAAAGCCGCTGAGAAATTGACATGCGGTGCAGTTTTTTAATCCGTAGCATGTCAATTGCATTTGTGGAATCGCTGCTTTTGTATTGCGGGTTTTTCCCATTGAACTCAATGGGAGATAAAACCTGCCCCTCTCGCTGAAAAAAAAAGCAACTAAAAAAAAATACATCTTATTCTTACCCAGAATTCTGTGCTTCTTCGTCCAGGCTGCAGTGGTCACATGGGATAAAACGTCTCATCCCAGGAGGCCGGTCTGTAGGATGTCAGAGGGTAAGGCCCCATGAACACAACCGTAAAAAACCTCCGTTTTTGCGGACTGCAATTGCGGTCCGCAAAAACGGACCCATTCACTTTCATTGAACGCGGACACCTTTCCGTAGCACTACGCAAGGGTGTCCGTGCCGTGGAAATGTTCCGGGAATTATGGAACATGTCCGTTCTTTTGCATTTTGCGGGCCATGCTCCCATACTTTGTATGGGAGCACGGACCGAAAATGTGGCTGGCAGTCGGCGGCCGACCGTGCCCGCAATCGCGGGCCGTGATTGCGGGCACGGTCGTGTGCATGGGGCCTTAATATATGTTTTTTTGTTAAACGTGCAGCTTTCCGCAGCGGACATTCTGGCCGAAAGACTGAACCACAATTTGGTGAAGTTTTTCGACCATAAGTCCCTGCAGCTGCCAGGGCGGATACTCTGTGTATCTTTTATGCAGCGTATCCGCCCTGTGAGAACGTAGTCGTAAACTGAAGGTGTAATGATAAATCAGGGCCTATTGCCACCAGCACAGAATGAAGAATCAAGTGCTGAAAACTGAAATTCATTAGAATAATTTATACAAAGAAATAGAAGCTACTGTACATGCTGAATATATTGCTCCCCAGGCATAATTCGTTTGTTTGTTTTTCACCCTATGCAACTGCATTATGTCATAAATCTCTCACATCTTGAAAAACTAGGTGAATTACTATTTTTCCATCACAAACTACACTTAAAAGTGTATGAGGTAAGAAAGAAAGATTTTCTATAAACTTTTATCCATAGGCTGTTTCTGGTATTGCAGCTCTGTACACTTAAAGGGAATGTGTTGCCAGAAAAACATGTTTTTTTTTTTAATTAAACATTTAGTGTGTAGGTGATTAAACATTGTTCAAATTTTTTGTCAGGAAATATTATAAATTAGATTCTAATTTATAATATTTCCCATTGCTGGTCACTAGATGGAGCTATTCCCAAAATTGCAGCATTGCAAAATTGGGTAAAAAGCCCTCGCTCTAGTGAGCTCTCAGCATCCCCCCCTCCTTTATCCTGGCTAGTGCCGGGATAAACGAGGGGTTTGAACGGTCTATCCTCCTACACTGTGTGTCGCCATTTTTTGCGCTAACACACAGTGTAGTAGGTTTACATACAGTAGTAAACGCACACAAACACGAACATACATTGAAATCTCTTACCTGCACCTGCCGCCGCGGCTCCCTCCGGCCCGTCCGACACATACAGAAATGGAACAAAAAATGGCAGCCCCCATAGGGAAGAAAAAGTGTAAAAATAAGAAAAAGTAAAACACAAACACACAAATAAATATAAACGTTTTTAATAAAGCACTAACATCTTTAACATATGAAAAAAAAATTTGTGATGACACTGTTCCTTTAAATGAGCCCAAGAACAAGAGTGGCGCTATTGATAATGAAGCAGAGACACCAAAACTCAATCCTACAAGGGTGCAACACATACTCAGACATCCCATTCATCCACATTTCCACAGATGCATGTTATAAAATCAGATTCTCTCTCTCTCTCTCTCTCTATATATATATATATATATATATATATAGTACACAAGAAAATGGCGACAGCACACTGAACACCAATGCCACCTAAGCACTATAAATAAAAAATATGCATCACTGCTGAATCTACTTACAATAGTGAGGTTCTTAGCGCACATTTTGATCAAATTGTATGAGCCCACCTGCCACGACAAGGCATCCTCTATAAGGTGGGGCCCTACGCTGCACATACACCCAGAACTGAGACTTAGCATACATATGGGGATGGTAGGAACCAGCATTAAACTAATTAAAATCACACAGGGCGAAATGGGTGGAGTGCAAGATCAACAAATTTGATCAAAATGTGCACCATGAACCTCACTATTGTAAGTAGATTCAGCAGTAATGCATATTTATTTATTGATAGTGCTTAGGTGCCATTGGTGTTCGCAGAGTGCTGTCGCCATTTTCTTGTGTACTGTATGGTTTTGCAGTTGTATACAAGTTTTGTTTCATTTTGATGGAATATGCTGATCAAACTCTCTTGTCTCTTCTGAATAATACTGTGATTTATCATGTAATCATTTTGTAAACTCTCCACTACTGAAGACGACCACCAGATGGCAGTATTGATGCACATGAAGAAACCGTTTTCTTACTGCTTGTTGTGATGCCTTGACTTTTCGATGCCAAAGCAGCAGCTGATGATATATGTTCGCACAGTAGATTGTTGATGTACAATTTCAATTAGTTCTGTAGCAATGTACTTGAAATTCTGTCAACCGTAACTAGTATATAGATATGTAAATAGACAATTATAACTTTGTTGCCTTTACAGGTTAAATGTACCAAGCTTTTACTTACTAGTAGCTATTCTACAAGTATAAAAATATTTTTCTTTTGGAGAAATATGTATATTTTTGGTGTACCTTATACAATATATGAAACTTTATGAACAATGTCCTTCTCGTGCTCCAAAAATTGCCCAGTTTTGTAGTTAAAAATATAATCATTCTATATTATAAAGTAAAACAATTGATAATATAGTTTGTGTATCAATTCCTTATCATTTTCAAGATCTCTGCTTGTTTGTAGGGAATGGAAATATTCTTGTTTATGTCCAGAGGCTAAAGTCTTGACTTCTAAACATGTCCTTCTGTCACTTGTAAGTGTGGGTTTTCACGTCATGGAAAATGCGTCCCTTTCACGTCCCTGCAAAATGCGTTGTTTTTTTTTGCTGCGAATCATACCATCAGGCTGGATTCACACGTTAAAATCAAAATGGCAAAAAAAAACAAAAAACATTTTGATTATGACATATGATCCCAGCCTGATCACACAGATTGAATTTGCCATGGATAAATCCACAGAAAATCTGACCTAGATTTCTCAGGGAATTCCAGCTGAAATCATCTTTGATGTGGCGCATATTTTCAGATGGCCACTGTGAAAAAGAAGAGAGCAGAGGAAAAAATTATACTCACCTGGCGCTCCCGTAGCAAAGACTTCCTGCTCCTCCGGCTGGTCTGTGTTGAGCCTGCCTCCTGGGATGACGTCTCGTCCCATGTGACACTGCAGCGTGTGACTTCCGAGGGGGCAGGATCAATGTAGACCAGCCTGGGGAGCAGGCAAGCAACGCTATGGGAGTGACAGGGGAGGTGAGAATAGTTTTTTTTATTTTACAGTTGAAAAATTCAACATTTGCCATTTCTTGGTGGATTTTCCCTTCCCCATGGAATTCAATGGGGAAAATTCTCAACAAATGCGCAACCATTCCGCAGCATAAATAAGACGTGCTGCCATTTTCAAAAATCTGCATTGCATATTCATTTATTCATGGAAATTTTTTGCAGCATATTAAGTCTAATTTTCTTTGCTGTTAGGGGGGATTCACACGAGCGTGTATTCGGTCCGTGCGGGCCGCGTGGTTTTCACGCGGCACGCATGGACCAATACAAGTCTATGGGGCAGTACAGACAGTCCGTGCTTTTTGCGCAGCGTTTGTCTGCTGCGCAAAATGCGCGACAGGTTCAATAACTCTGCGTATTTCGCGCATCACGCACCCATTGAAGTCAATGGGTGCGTGAAAATCACGCGCACCACACGGAAGCACTTCCGTGGGACGAGCGTGATTCGCGCAACAGCAGTGAAAAGGATGAATGAAAACCGAAAAGCACCACGTGCTTTTCTGTTTCCGAACATCCAAACGGAGTGTCTTTGCGTACCGAACTTCACCGGGTTCGGCCAAACTCGTTTTGGCCGATCCCGGCAAAAAAATTATCGGTACGCGACGTCAGGAGATAGTCACTGTCCATGGTGCTGAAAGAGTTAAACTGTTTCAGCACCATGGACAGTGACTTGCGATCCCAAAATACATTAACCTGTAAAAAAAACCCGAAGTTCTAACTTACCGATTACTCCTGTCTCCTTCCTGCAGTCCGACCTCCCGGGATGACACTTCAGTTCAAGTGACAGCTCCAGCCAATCACAGGCCAAGCACAGGCTGCAGCCAATCACAGGCTGCAGCGGTCACTTGGACTGCTGCGTCATCCAGGGAGGTGGGGCCCGATGTCAAGAGAGGCGCGTCACCAAGGACGCGTCACCAAGGACGCGTCACCAAGGCAACGGCCGGGAAGTTCTCGGTAAGTAGGAACTTTATCTTTTTTTTGTACAGGTTTTTCGCTGTTGTGTTCGGCATTCACTGTCGAGGGTGCTGAAAGATTTAGCTCTTTCAGCACCTTGGACAGTGACGGGCGTTGACAAGCCTCATCTCTATGATGCCGGCTGCGCGAAAATCACGCAGCCGCGCATCAGACACGCATGACACACGCAGCTGTCAAATGGTTTTTGCGCTCGCAAAACGCTGCGTTGTTTGCGCGCGCAAAAACGCAACGTTCGTGTGAATCTCCCCTTAGGGTCAGTTCACACGTTGCGTAAATACTGCGGTTTTTCTGCAACGGAATTAGTTGCAGAAAATCTGCAGCAAATACAGTAGCAGTAAAGTGGATGAGATAAAACAAACGTCATTCACACGCTGAGTAAATACCGCTCAGAAATTGACCCGTGGTGCAGAATTTGATTCCTCAGCATGTCAATTGTATTTGAGTAAACACTGCTTATTTTTTGTGGGTTTTTCCCATTGAATTCAATGGGGACGTATAACCCACAACAAATAGCAGTTGTTGCTTTTTTTGCGGCGGGTTTGCAGCAATTCCGCCGCAAAAAACGCAACTCAGAAAAAAAACAATCTCATACTTACCCAGAAGTCTGTGTTGCTCCCACCAGTGCGGCTTCCTGGGATGACGTTTCATCCCATGTGACCACTGCAGCCAATCACAGGCTGTAGCGGCAATCACATGGGATGAAACATCATCCCAGGAGGCCGGCCTCGATGACCTCTGAGGACTGGCCTCCTGGGATGACGCTTCATACCATGTGACCACCACTGCAGCCAATTATAGGCTGCTACGATCTCCTGGGATGAAATGTCATCCCAGGAGGCTGGCCTTCTAGCAGGCCGGCTAAGTGCTGCAGTTTTCTGCAGCGGACATTCTGGGTGAAAAACTGCACCACAGTTTTCGCCCAAAATTCACTGTGGCGCACAGAGTGGATATGTTGCGTGCTTTTACGCAGCGTATCTGCTCCGTGTGAACTAAGCTTTACTGTAATATGCTGCAGATTTTCCATCCAAATTTGCATGTGAACACGTGGCAGAATTTGTTGCAGAAATATCTGCGACAGAAAAACAGTTCCATTCATCTGAATGAGATTGTTTCTGACGCAGGTATATCTATTTATCCAAATTCCATTCAGATGAATGGAACTTCTTTTCGGATGCAGAAATTTCTGCAATATAATCTTCGCGTGTGAATCCAACCAATGACAGCAAGCAGATATTCTGGAAATGGTGAAGAGATGGTACACAAAGGATCAAGTTTGCACAGGTTAAAAAGTTGCATCTAAACATTGCGCCCAAACTGCGCAAAAATTTGCTCCATTTGTCTTCTCACTCCCAAAAAGAAAAAAGGTGAGAAAAGTGTGTGTGGTCTAGCTGTAAATCCAATTTTAGACTGATTTATCAAAGCCTATCCATTTGTTAAAACATAATTTACTTACATTGTACTGTACTTAGTTGCAGAATGTTAGTGCAGATTCTGCAATCAAAAATCCACATCAAATATGCAATGTGTGAACCTGGCCTTAGAGAATCTGTTCTATCCACTATGTTCATTTCATATGGGAAGAGTGTTTTGTTCTTTGTATTGAGATTCATTTTTGTACATAACTGGAGCCAGTAGCAACCTGCTAATGCTATCAAGTACTCAGATGGCATGGTCAGGGTAGTGTGTACTTTACCAGTGGCAAATTAAGTAGACATGGGGCCCTGGGCTGTTCCCAAAACTTGGGTCCGGTGCTCCGCCACAGCCACCCTGCCACGCCGTGTCTAGTCAACACCAGCGTTCTGTGCTAGCATTGATAGCTGGATCTTACCATTCCCCATGTCATACTGACAGTCTCCAATCATTGCTGAAAATATTACACTGTATAGGGACACATTCTCCTGACAAGGTGAATGGTAACACCCAGTTGTTAATTAGTCCTGACCAATTATTGTGGAAAACAAGAATTTCTTACATTTATGTCAGGAAAGGTGCTCCTCTATAAATCCAGTGACTCACAGGTGGCGTTTTCTTTGATTTTAGACATGCTCTTTCCTTTCTTTCACCAAGGCACGGACCACTATGACTTGTCCCCTCACTTCTGCAGCCTATTCTAGGAACTGTAGAAACACAAATAAATACAGACAGCAGACTTCTAAATTCAGTCCCCAGACCAGACCCTAGAATAAATAAAGACCCCAGACCTCCTAAACTATTAGTCTACTGACCAGACCCCCCTAAACAAATACAGACCTCAAACCAGACTGCCTAGATTCCGACCCCCAGACAGACCCCCATAAACTAATGTAGACTACAGTCAAGACCCCCTAAACTAATACAGACCCCAGATCATACCTAGAAATGCAAACCACCAGACTAGACCTCCATAACTAATACTAACCCCAGACCAGCCCCCTAAAGTAATACAGACCCCAGACCAGAACCCTAATAAACTACAGACACAGATCAGACCCCATAAATACAGACCCCCAGACCAGACCTCCTAAACTAGTACAGACGCCAGGCCCCTAAACTAATCCAAACCCCAGCTAAAACGCCTTAATACAGACCCCAGACCTTAAACCCTAAACTAATACAGACCCCATACACTAACATAGCTGCTCTCCTGCTGTGGATCTTTGCTGCTCTGCCCTCTGGCTTCAGAACCTGCACATATTTGATCATGTGACCTTTTGTGTGCACGTCCTTTTGCAGGTCCTCCACAAAGCAGTTTTGGATCACGCCAAAACTGCAATGTGCTTGGGCAGCCATGGGCCCTCCGGGAGCCTCAGGTGGCCGCCCAAACCACCCTTATGTCAGTCCACCCCAATTATTAACGTACTGTAACAAGTCTTAAAAAAAAGAACAAAATTGTTGCCACATGACATATACTGTGTATATATATAATTTTATTTCCCTTGCTTAAATAGCGGCAACATATTGTGCAGCTCTGTACAGAGATTGTCATCATTTACAGCTCCTTTAGAGCTGGACAATATTTTCTATCTTTTCCCAGTTTCTGTTCTTAGTTAAACTTTGATGGGAGTCTCAGAATACACATTCATGTAAAGTAAAAGCAGATTCAGACTCCTCTACTCCTGCACACTAAACATTTAGTAAACGCACATGGCCATATTACAGCTCAGTTTTGTATGGAGCCGGAAAATGTTCGATTCTGTATGAATCTAACAGAAAATAAACGTGGAATGCTACATCGGACCCTATATGTACATTGGTATTCTTCGATGGAATCATGGCATGATACATTGGACTTCACATGTACGGAGGTATTCTACACTAGAAGAACCAGATGGAGCCTGTATTATGCAGACAGACAGCCTCTGTAGGCTGCTGCACAGGCTCCATCGATGTCTGGGCCTCCGTACAGGCTCCTCTGCACATGAGGCCTAAGCCTCATAAAAAATTACATTCTCTAAAACAGAAAATAGTACAAATGTGTATTAAAGAGTGAGAAGAGATGGCAATTGCATAATGAGAAAATAATGATGTCCTGACAATAGGAGTGCAGACAGCTCACACTTGCATCTTTCTGCAGTGCATCTCTGGCGTGTTGACTTTGTGTATCAGGTTTATACTCTTCCAAACACAACTGCGATCTGCTTTGCTGTTTGCAGAGCAATTCAAACTGTGAGTTTCCTGGTAACCGATATAATGTGCATACAACAAGGTACATATTTATTTACAGATGCTGATAGGTTTTATCAGCAGAAATGAACTCTGATGTTCTTTTTCTGTATAGCTTCACTGGTCACTTCCTTTGATGACTACAGGTATATTTCTTGTCAAAGCAACAAGTTTTAGTGACATTTGCATACATTTTATTCAGGAACACATAAAAAAAACGTATGAAATTGTTGTCTGACCACAGTACTGAAACCTAATGCACAATGGCCCATATTTATCAAACATAGTGTCATTTGACGCAATATCTATGTTAAAACCCGGCTATATTATTGACATATGTTGCGAAAAATTTATGACTGCATTTGCCCTCTTTGATAAATCTGTCACAGCATACATCACTGACATTAACCCCTTTAGGACGCAGCCTGTTTTGGCCTTGTGGCAGAGACGATTTTTTCAAATCTGACATGTGTCACTTTATGTGGTAATGGTAATATATAACCCCAGCACACACAGAGGTACGCAAAAGATCCAGATGCAAACAAATTTACGTTTTATTGCAACAAAAGATGGTAGAGTTGAGGTGGAAAGCGACTTGGTAAAGACGTTTCGGCCGAACCTCGGCCTTTGTCACGGTCGCTGACACACAGGGAATATCCGGCGGATATTCAGAGAATCTCTAGTGACTGGTATAGTGCCAAGGGACTGGCGCAGCGCAAATGTGGGGCCTATTTTCAAAAAGGGCTCTAGGTATTCCCCGGGTAATTATAGACCAGTAAGCTTAACATCCATCGTGGGGAAAATGTTTGAGGGGCTATTGAGGGACTATATACAGGATTATGTGACAATAAATAGCATTATAAGTGACAGCCAGCACGGTTTTACTAAGGACAGAAGTTGTCAAACTAACCTGATCTGTTTTTATGAAGAGGTAAGCAGAAGCCTAGACAGAGGGGCCGCTGTGGATTTAGTGTTTTTGGACTTTGCAAAGGCATTTGACACTGTCCCCCATAGGCGCTTAATGGGTAAATTAAGGACTATAGGTTTAGAAAATATAGTTTGTAATTGGATTGAGAATTGGCTCAAGGACCGTATCCAGAGAGTTGTGGTCAATGATTCCTACTCTGAATGGTCCCCGGTAATAAGTGGTGTACCCCAGGGTTCAGTGCTGGGACCACTATTATTCAACTTATTTATTAATGATATAGAAGATGGGATTAATAGCACTATCTCTATTTTTGCAGATGACACCAAGCTATGTAATATAGTTCAGTCTATGGAAGATGTTCATGAATTGCAGGCAGATTTAAACAAACTAAGTGTTTGGGCGTCCACTTGGCAGATGAAGTTTAATGTAGATAAATGTAAAGTTATGCATCTGGGTACCAACAACCTGCATGCATCATATGTCCTAGGGGGAGCTACACTGGCGGATTCACTTGTTGAGAAGGATCTGGGTGTTCTTGTAAATCATAAACTCAATAACAGCATGCAGTGTCAATCAGCTGCTTCAAAGGCCAGCAGGATATTGTCGTGTATTAAAAGAGGCACTGGCGTAGCTATAGGGGTCGCAGCGGCCCCCCCCCGCACCACATCAATAAAAAGTTACTATAGTAACTCGGGCCGCGGGCCCCTGTTACTATAGTAACATACTTTACTTACCTTCCTGGTTCCGGATCGCAGCGGAGGTCCTGACGTCAAGCGCTGTGCGCAGCGCATGACGTCACAGCGCTATGCCGCCGCGCACAGCATCGAGACTACAGAACTCCCGCCGCGGCCGAAGAGGAAGGTAAGGTTAGCCCTGACTGGCGGGGTCTGACTCCCGGGACCCGCCAATCAGCTGTTTTGAAGGGGCCGCAGCACTCGTACGAGAGCTGCTCCCCTTCATTCCGGTCACACTGTGAATCCGTGTCGGCGATTCATAGTGTGGGCGAGTAGTGAAATGAAGGGGAGGCAGCTCTCGTACGAGTGCTGCGGCCCCTTCAAAACAGCTGATTTGCGGGTCCCGGGCGACACATCAGCTATTGATGGCCTATCCTGTGGATAGGCCATCAATGTTTAGGGACTGCACAACCCCTAAGCCTACGATGTAGCAGGCTTAGGGGGCCCATGAGACAGGATCACAGATTGTGTGATCCTGTCTGCTGGGCCCTGTATCTAAGCCAATCACATGGTAGGATTAGATACATGGCCCATGCGTGATCCTGTCTGCTGGGCCCTGTATCTAAGCCTACCACACTGTAGGTTTAGATACAGGGCCCCAGCACACAGTAATCTTATACTGTATAAGATTACTGTCTGCTGGACCCTGTATCTAAGCCTACCTTGTGGTAGGCTTAGATACAGGGTCCCACAGACAGTATCACACATGGGCCCTGTATCTAAGCCTTAGGGTATGTGCACAGACACTAATTACGTCCGTAATTGACGGACGTATTTCGGCCGCAAGTACCGGACCGAACACAGTGCAGGGAGCCGGGCTCCTAGCATCATAGTTACGTACGACGCTAGGAGTCCCTGGCTCGCTGCAGGACAACTGTCCCATACTGTAAACATGTTTTCAGTACGGGACAGTTGTCCGGCAGCGAGGCAGGGACTCCTAGCGTCGTACATAAGTACGACGCTAGGAGCCCGGCTCCCTGCACTGTGTTTGGTCCAGTACTTGCGGCCGAAATACGTCCGTCAATTACGGACGTAATTAGTGTCTGTGCACATACCCTAACACATGTTACTAATCATTTTTTGTGTGTTTTCTTACAGGTTCGGTCGTTGGACTACGGCGGATTCCAGGACTACTTCGATGACAGCTTTTTTTTTTATTAATAAAATGGTTAATGAGGGTTGTGTTTTTTTTTTTATTTCAATAAAATATTTTTTCTATGTCTTTGTGGTTTTTTTTTAAACTATATTACTACCGCCTTAGTAATGGCCGCCGGCTGATTGACAGCATCCATTGCTAAGGCGGGGCTTAGTGTTAGCGGATGCAGAGGCTAACACTAACCCCCTTTATTACCCCGGTACCCACCGCCACCAGGGGTGCTGGGAAGAGCCGGGTACGATCCAGTACCTGACCATCTGTAGTGATGGTCGGCCACTGGGGTGGCCGCAGGCTGGTATTATCAGGAGGGGAAAGGCCAAAAACAGTGGCCCTTCCCATCCTGGTAATGCTGCCTGCTGCTGCTTTATTGTATCTGGCTGGTTATGAAAATGGGAGGGACCCCACGTCATTTAAAAAAAAAAAAAAAAAAAAATAATTGGAAGAACGATGTCGGGTCCCCCCCAATTTTCATAACCAGCCAGATACAACACAGCAGCAGCAGGCAGCATTACAAGGGTGGGAAGGGCCACTGTTTCTGGCCTTCCCCAGCCTAATACTACCAGCCTGCGGCCACCCCGGTACCTGCCCGTCACTACAGATGGTCGGGTACTGGTTTGTACCCGGCTCTTCCCAGTACCCCTGGTGGCGGTGGGTACCGGGGTAATAATGGGGGTTAGTGTAGCCTCTGCACCGGCTAACATTAAGCCTCGCCTTAGTAATGGAGGTTGTCAATCAGCCAGCGGCCATTACTAAGGCGGTGATAATAAAGTTTAAAAAGATACAAGCACATAGAAAAAATATTTTATTGAAATAAAAAAACACAACCCTCATTAACCATTTTATTGAGAATAAAAAAAACGCTGTCATTGAAGTCCTCGAATCCGAAGTCCAACAACCGAACCTGTAAAAAAAACACAAACACAAAAATAATCAGTAACACATAAAGAAGCAAAATTATTATTCTTACCTATCCTGGGTCCAGCGCTGGAGCCACAATGTCAGCGAGCTGGGCCCTGTATCTAATCCTATCATGTGTGATACAGTCTGCTGAGCTGTGTATCTAATCCAATCATGTATGATACTGTCTGCTGGGCCCTATATCTAATCCGATCATGTGTGATACTGTCTGCTGAGCCACTGTATCTAATCCTATCATGTGTGATACTGTCTGCTGAGCCACTGTATCTAATCCTATCATGTGTGGTACTGTCTGCTGAGCCACTGTATCTAATCCTATCATGTGTGATACTGTCTGCTGAGCCACTGTATCTAATCCTATCATGTGTGGTACTGTCTGCTGAGCCACTGTATCTAATCCTATCATGTGTGGTACTGTCTGCTGAGCCACTGTATCTAATCCTATCATGTGTGATACTGTCTGCTGGGCCACTGTATCTAATCCTATCATGTGTGATACTGTCTGCTGAGCTGTGTATCTAATCCTATCATGTGTGATACTGCCTTCTGAGCCACTGTATCTAATCCTATCATGTGTGATACTGTCTGCTCAGCCACTGTATCTAATCCTATCCATAGTTTATAGGGTCGTAGTGCTATAGATATGCTATGCTGTCTCATATACACACTTTTTTTTGGGGCGGACACATATGTATTGGGGCTATTTCCCGGACATTTTAAGCCCTGAGGGTATGTTCACACGGCAGCGTCCGTTACGGCTGAAATTACTGTGCTGTTTTCAGGAGAAAACAGCACCGTAATTTCAGCCGTAATGGCATGTGCAGGCGTCTTTTGCTGCGTCCATTACGGAAGTAACTGAAGCTGGTTTTCCATGGAGTCCATGGAAAACGGCTCCATTTACGTCTGAAGAAGTGACAGGCACTTTTTTACGCGCCGCCTTTTGACAGCGTCACGTAAAAAAAAATGACCGTCGGCACAGAACATCGTAAGACCCATTCAAATGAATGGGCAGATGTTTGCTGACGCTTTTGAGCCGCATTTTCGGACGTAATTCAATGCTAAAACGCCCGAATTACGTCCGTAAATAGTGTGTGTGAACCCAGCCTTAGTGACGCCCCGGCTGCTAGTGCTGCATTGTTGGGTCACTTAGGAGACCCAGCGATGCAGCTGAAAGCTGCGGACCGTCGGCCATGAGAAGTTTGCGGGGGGGGGGGGGCACAGTAAGAATTTTTGCATCGGGGCCCATGAGCCTCTAGCTACGCCCCTGAAAAGAGGCATGGTCTCGCGGTACAGGGATGTAATATTGCCACTTTACAAAGCATTAGTGAGGCCTCATCTAGAATATGCAGTTCAGTTCTGGGCTCCAGTTCATAGAAAGGATGCCCTGGAGTTGGAAAAAATACAAAGAAGAGCAACGAAGCTAATTAGGGGCATGGAGAATTTAAGTTATGAGGAAAGATTGAAAGAATTAAACCTATTTAGCCTTGAAAAAAGACGACTAAGGGGGGACATGATTAACTTATATAAATATATTAATGGCACATACAAAAAATATGGTGAAATCCTGTTCCTTGTAAAACCCCCTCAAAAAACAAGGGGGCACTCCCTCCGTCTGGAGAAAAAAAGGTTCAAGCTGCAGAGGCGACAAGGCTTCTTTACCGTGAGAACTGTGAATCTATGGAATAGCCTACCGCAGGAGCTGGTCACAGCAGGGACAGGAGATGGCTTTAAAAAAGGGTTCGATAATTTCCTAGAACAAAAAAATATTAGCTCCTATGTGTAGAAATTTTTCCTTCCCTTTTCCCGTCCCTTGGTTGAACTTGATGGACATGTGTCTTTTTTCAGCCGTACTAACTATGTAACTATGTAACATCCCATACCAGTGATATCGTCTTACAGTGACCGTGACAAAGGCCGAGGTTCGGCCGAAACGTCTTTACCAAGTCGCTTTGCACCTCAACTCTACCATCTTTTGTTGCAATAAAACGTAAATTTGTTTGCATCTGGATCTTTTGCGTACCTCTGTGTGTGCTGGGGTTATATATTACCAATATTGTGGGATTCTCGTCCCTACCTTACTAGCACCACGCCAATAGATTGAGGAGTGCATCCCAATATCTATTTTTGATTACTTTATGTGGTAATAACTCCAGAATGCTTTTACCTATCCAAGCGATTCTGAGATTGTTTTCTCATGACATATTGTACTTTATGATAGTGGAAAAATTTGGTCGATAAATTCAATATTTATTTGTGAAAAACACCAAAATTTAGAGAAAATTTGCAAAAATTTGCATTTTTCTAAATTTAAATGTATCTGCTTGTAAAACCGATAGTAATACCACACAAAATAGTCACTAGTTACCATTTGCCATATGTGTACTTTATATTTGCATCGTTTTTTGAACATCCTTTTATTTTTCTAGGACGTTACAAGGCTTAGAACTTTAGCAACAATTTCTCACATTTTCAAGAAAATTTCAAAAGGCTATTTTTACAGGGACCAGTTCAGTTCTGAAGTGGTTTTGAGGGCCTTATATATTATAATACCCCAATAAATCACCACATTTTATAAACTGCACCCCTCAAAGTATTCAAAACAGCATTCAGAAAGTATTTTAACCCTTTAGGCGTTTCACAGGAAATAAAGCAAAGTAGAGGGGAAATGTAAAAATGTCTCATTTTTTTTGCCGAAATTCATTTGTAATAAAAAAAATTGTATAACACAGAAGGTTTTACCAGAGAAATACAACTCAATATTTATTGCCCAGGTCCTGCAGTTTTAGATATATCCCACATGTGGCCCTAGTGCGGTTTTGGACCGAAGCACCGGCCTCAGAAGCAAAGGAGCACCTAGTGGATTTTGGGGCCTGCTTATTTTTAGATTATATTTTAGGCACCATGTCGAGTTTGAAGAGGTCTTGTGGTGCCAAAACAGTGGAAACTCCCCAAAGGTGACCCCATTTTGGAAACTAGACCCCTCAAGGAATTTATCTAGGGGTATAGTTAGCACTTTGACCCCACAGGTATTTTGCTATATTTATTGGAGTTAGTCTGTGAAAATTAAAATCTACTTTTTTTCTGAAATAACATAGACATTTTTAATATTTACAAGGAATAAAGAAGAAAATTCACCCCAACAATTGTAAAGCATCTTCTCCCGATTACGGAAATACCCCATATGTGGTAATAAACTGCTGTTTGGACCCACGGCAGTGCTCAGAAGGGAGGGAGCGCCATTTAGATTTTGGAGCACAGATTTTGATGGATTGGTTTTTAGTGCCATGTCGCGATTGCAACCCCCTGGAGGGAACAAAATAGTGGAAACACCCCAAATGTGACCCCATTTTGGAAACTAGACCCCTCAAGGAATTTTTCTAGGGGTTTAGTAAGCATTTATACCATACAGGTCTTTTGCAGAATTTAGTAGAATTAGGCCGTGAAAATGAATATAAACATTTTTGTCCACTAAAATGTTGAATTTTTTCATTTTCACAAGCGATAAAGGAGAAAAAGTCGCCCTAAATTTGTAACGCAATCTCTCCCGAGTACGACAATACCCCACATGTGGTAATAATTAATTTTTTTAATAGAAATGAATTAACCTTTGCAGGACTGATCCTTGTTTGCTTTTCCATTTTAGTTTTTCACTCCCCGCCTTCCAAACTCCATAACTTTTTTATTTTTCCATGAATTGAGCGGTGTGAGGGCTTATTTTTGGCAGGACGAGCTGTAGTTTTTCTTGGTACCATTTTTTGTTAGATGGAAATTTTTGATCACTTTTTATTACATTTTATTTAGAGCTTTGGTGGCCAAAAACAGTGATTTTGGCGGTTTAAATTCTTTATTTCTTACGGCGTTCATAATGCGCTATAAATTACAATTTTGCTTTATTCTGCGGGTCGGTACGATGACGGTGATACCATATGTATATAGTTTTTTTATGTTTTGCAGCGTTTACACATTACTTGGCCTCCGATCGCCATGCTAGCCATCTGCAAACCTCACGATTTCATCGTGAGGTCTGCCGATGAGCTAGAAACCCCTGAATGCGGTGATTGCAATCGATCACCGCAATCAAGGGGTTAATTGCCGGAATCAGCGGAAATAAGCCGCTGATCGGCATACAGTGGAGTGTCAGCTGTCAGGGACAGCTGGCCTCCCGGGTCCCAGTGCACACTGTCGCCGACAGTGTGCACCGGGAACTTCGCAGTAACTGTACGTCCCTGTGCCTTAAAGGGAATGTGACGCTAGGAAAAAATGTACATTTTTTTTTAGTTAAACAATTAGTGTATAGGTGATTAAACATTGTTCTAATTTTTTTTATTTTTTTCACGAGTCAGTAAATATTATAAATTAGATTCTAATTTATAATATTTCCCAGTGCTGGTCACTAGATGGAGCAATTCCCAAAATTGCAACATTGCATGTGGTAAAGCAACCACATTGCTTTATGCTGCAAAATTTGAGAAAACTCACTCGCTCTAGTGAGCTCTCAGAATCCCCCCCTCCTTTATCCTGGCTAGTGCCGGGAGAAACGAGGGGATTGAACAGTCAAACCTCCTACACTGTGTGTCGCCATTTTTTGAGCTAACACACAGTGTAGTAGGTTTACATACACTAGTAAACACACAGTAAAACACTTCCATACACAGAAATAACTTACCTGCTCCAGCCGCCGCCGCTCCCTCCGGTCCGTCCGCTCCGTCTGCTACCTCCCGCTCCAAGTGCACAAGTCCGGAAGCCGCGACCGGAAGTAGTATTCTTACTGTCCGGCCGCGACTTCCACAGGAAAATGGCGCCGGACGTCGCACAGTTCCCACACAGACGGCGTACAGCATAGTGGATGGAACGGGCCCCGTTCGCATTCACTATGGGACTGTATGTGCCGTATTCCATGTCTGTAAGTGTCGTTAATCGACACATACAGAAATGGAAAAAAAAATGGCAGCCCTCATAGGGAAGAAAAAGTTCAAAAATAAAAAAATGTAAAACACAAACACACAAATAAATCTAAAAGTTTTTAATAAAACACTAAAATCAAACTGATGTAAAAATTTTTTTTTTCGTGACACTGTTCCTTTAAGACACTGGCCACATGGACGTACAGTTGCGTCCTGGTGCACGTAGGGGTTAAATTTCACACTGGTTAAAATGTTGTCACTTTTTCTAGGCCGGGTCTGTGTGGAGTAGAGATAGTGGAAAGTATTACGCACACCACTTAGGAGTAGATTTGCAAGTAAAATGTCTTTATTTTCTTAAGCCAGAGTGCAACGTTTCGATCCAAACATAGAATACTGGTGAGTCCGCGTGACGGCTCAAGGAAGAGCGGTTATATAATACCAAAATAGGTTTCGTCTTCATCTGAACCCCTAATAAATTAGGGAAATACGGTTCCTTAATCTGAAGATAGCCATTTGGCAAATTAAACCACATGTCTATAGTGACACGAAGACGGTCTACCAATGTATGCCAAGGATTGGACAGGTTGGATTTTATCCGTACAAATCCATCAGCAAAAAAGTCATGCTCCAATGTCCTGCTCTGTGCATTGGGCCTAAGTCTGGAGTACAAATGGATGTGCTTGCAGTCGAAATACATAATGATCCAGAAGCTCAGTTGTTTTTTCAGTATTAATACACTGTAATTTTTAATTTTCTTCAGTATTCAGCATTCTCATTCTGCACTACAAATCATGCACACGTTATTTGTCTTTGCTAGAAAGCCTATAGCCACAACTTGTCTAATACTAGAAATATCACAATGATAGAAACACAAGTGTGCTGTCCCTGGATATGTGTGTGGGTGGCTTGTAACAGAGCTGTTCCTGTAAAGACAGGTATCAGCCGTACTGTTACATAATAGATAAGGAGCAAAGCAAGGGCTTGGCCTTTATGCGCTTAATCCAGAACTTCCAGTAGGCACTTAGTGGCATCACTCGTATTAGTAACTGCTGCATAGAATTTAGTAGACCATAAAGATCAGAAAATGTAACGCAGCCTGTACACACATACACACGGCCTCAGCGATTAGTGGAACAAAAGATGGCTCCTAAGAAAGTTACTGAATGATGGATGTGTTGTATTTTTTCTTGTCACATAAGTTGTTAATTTATGCTTCTGTGGACTCAACCTTCTTCAGTTCACTAACTCTGTGTCACTTCGCAAACACTGTGGGCGTCGAAAATATAAAAAAAAAGCTAACACGTATTGAAGATGCTAAAGTATCATTTTATGTTGTGACCATCTGGTTTATACTAATGCATGAGAGAGATTATGAATAACAAATAAAGCTTGGCTACCCGATTGTATCTTTCACATTGTACCTCTAAGGCTAAGCCGCGTGCATGGAGCCCGTGCGGCTCCCTAGTACGGAGACGTAAGGCTATGCTGTGCTGCTGTACAGGCTCCGTCTGTTGTCCATAGGTATGGAGCTATATCTTTGTATATATATGGCATACGATGGAGAATGACATGACCCTAGCAGTTCCTGAGACACCTCTTTAGGTCATGTTTACATGTTCAGGATTGTGCCAGGATTGAGGAATGGATTGAGCTCCTAGATCCTAACAGAATTCGCCCACATCCTGCCGGCAATTTGTGTCAATTAATAATTTTATACCCCATTTACACACCCAGCAAAATATCCGCACAGGATAATGAACATGCTCTTATTTAAAATATGCAGCATGTTCATTTATTGCCACGAATTTCACATTGAAAAGACACAGATTAGCTCAATTAAATTACAATGGGGCTAACCCACGCAGGCCAATCCACGGCAGAAATTAGAGTGTCAGCTATGGATTTCTGCTGCAGATTATTGGAAAAATCCATGCTGGATTTGTAGAGTTCAACCATGCCATGTTTTAGCGATGTCTACATGCATAAATCTTCACATGATCGCCAGACTGAATAGAACAAAAATCTCTGCAATCCAGATGCTGGTAAACATCCGAGTCACAGAGTCGACCAATGGTATGATAAGGCACATGGAGTGATTAGCTGTACAACTGCTTATCTTCTCATCCCAGTAGTAGGAAAAAACAAAATGTCACATGTCCTCTCTGATTGGTAAGTGGGGTGATAACATGAAGAAAACTAGTAATTCCTCCCCCCTGGGTTCACTGGAAGGCTGTACAGGGGGAGAGATCACAGTAACAGGCTGTGATCTTTTTTTCCTGCTATCATTTGCAGTTTCCCCTCCCTTAGGATCTGTTCACCTAAAGTTTTAAGCCTTCTGTCGGAGATATACGTCGGTAAACCCTCCCGACGTTTACCCTCAATGAAAAGTTGCAACGTGTCCCACTGTATAGGCTTACAGTGGGATCCGTCGCCAAACAGCCCTCTCCCCTCTCTATAGACATCAGACTACATCCCTCTTCTCAGGCAGCTTCTTGTAGCTAGAACAAGCTAAAGCCTAGTGTGATCACGGTACTGGATGCGGACTTCAGACAGAAAGACTGGCAAATTTTTACTCTCTTCAACCAATTCCGCTCTACTCACTGTTCCTGGGGATCGCTTCATTTTTCAATTGATGTTTTCCTATGTGTAAAGGGAATTATTCTAAGGGTATGTTCACATAGGCTATTTTCGGCCATTTTTCGGGCCGTAAACGGGCAAAAACCATCTGAAATATCGGAAGCAGAGCACCTCCAAACATCTGCCCATTGATTTCAATAGGCAAAACGGCGTTCTGTTCTGACGGGCCGCTTTATTTTTAAGCAGCCATTTTGAAAAAAGGCCGCGTAAAAAGAAATGCCCACGAAGATGAAGTGCATGTCACTTCTTGAGGCGTTTTTGGAGCCGTTTTTCATTGACTCTATAGAAAAACAGCTCCAAAAACGGCCGTAAAAAACACAGCGAAAAACGCAAGTTGCTAAAAAAACGTCTGAACATCAGGAGTGGTTTTCCCTTGAAAACAGCTCTGCATTTTCAGACATCTTTTGCTAAGTGTGTGAACTTACCCTAAGAGAGGGACCCGGGTCGCATCCCAATCTGCCATGAGCGCTCAGAGCCCAGTCCGGAGCTGCAGACGCTACTTTATTATCGAGAGTGCACCCCATTTTATTTAGTGTTTGTTCATTTGTAAGTTTGTCCAGAATAAATAGAAACAATTCATTTCTAACTACGGTCATTGTGCAAGCATCAGCTACGGGAGCGCCCCACACAGGTGCTTTATTTCTTTACCTTTTCCTGCATTCATTGAACACTGGGAGCATCTCCTTTCCTACGAAACAGACACCCAGAGTCAGCTCCGGAGGACAGCAAACCGCAGTCAGAGGTCTGCAACGACCCAATATGCCATAAAGTTGAGTTGCGCCGACCATCCAGCACAACCCCATCAGGTGAGCCTTCTTGTTTCACCAACTGTGACTTGCACCAATTTCTGAAACGATAATACCTTAGGGGAGCGCCGTATTTGTCTCATTTTTGTCTTTACTAAGCATTATTACCGAGAGTAGTATTGGATTCAGAATCCATATACGCACAGATACTTTGTTCGGGGAAGCTCCAGTGATATAACTGTATAGGGACAAGTATCTCTGGAGCTTCCCCAGGCAAAGTGAAAAGCAGCTGGAGTCCCCCAACAGAGCATCAGGATTCAGAGAGGGGAAGATCTCTGAATCTCAATTTTCTTTCCGGGGACTCCAGCTGGTTGTGGAGCACTTACACAACATTCTGGCGGTGAGCTGGGAAAGACACAGCTGGGGGGGGGGGGGTATGAGGCTAAACTGAAGGTGCTCACCAAATCCAAGCTCTGGGTGGGGGCAGCTCCAGAGATAAGTGTCCATATATGGACAATTACGCCACTTGGGCTTCTGCCACATATACGTTTAATGGAGGCTTGTGACACATCACATACTGTGGCATCCGTCCTTCATAGGCTATTAAGGCATCCGTTAAATGTATACGTTTTATTTACTGGATATCATTGTATGTAATAACGTAGTCTTACATACAATTTTTTCGCGGTATACGGAGGTACACTGGCCAGAGGCCAAAAGGAAGCTCTTTTGTCCTCCGTCATGCTAATGGATACCTGAGGATACGCTAAACATAAAAGAAAAACATGATGTGCCTGGAGACCTGAACCAGCAAAACTTTTGATCCTGCTTCTCGATTTCAAATCATTGCTGCTCCCAGATACCTACTTAAAAATAATTGCACTTAGTAGTGATTCACAAGATTATTGTTATTGTAGGGCTCTCACACTATGTGTGGGAATATATAGCATGCAAGCATATACAGGCAGGGATTGATCCACAGATTTGTGTGAGTAAACTCCATTTAAATGGAGCATAAACGATTATGTACCCTATATATGATAAGCTATTTGGCTACAATGCAGAAAGCTTGCTTTTCTACAAAAAGATTTTCCAGATTGTGTATGTTGAATATATTTTTATAGTACGCTCGAAGATTTGCAACATTTTATTCAAGCTGGTAAGAACATAAGAATAGATATATTTTAGTTGTACAACAATGAATTCAATACATGTCATTAATCTTTGTCACACTAAATTTGACGTCTTTTATGCTCTAAAAAAACTCTTCTGTTTGTGGCTTTAACATGAATCTTTAAAAGAGGTTTACCTTTTCTGTATTTTTTTTATACTGACATTGTCATTTAAAGCACTTACAATAAATATATTTTTTATTAGCAGTTATTTTCATCAAACTTTTTTTATAGCAACTTGGAAATACATAAATATATGGTAAGCAGATAGTTTTTATATATATATACAGTGGCGTAACTACCGCGGTAGCAGCAGTAGCGGCTGCTACGGGGCCCGGGGCTTGAGGGGGCCCGGTGGCGCCGCTAGCAGCCGTTATGGCTACTACAGCGGTAGCGTCGCTACTGTGGGGCCCGCGACGCCGAGCCTTACACAGGCCATCTCATGCCTGTAGGTGTCGCTAGCACCGGAGGGGGCCCCAGTGCTAGCGGCAGCCAAATACATGAATGGCCGGGCATGTTCCGTGCCTGACCATCCAGTGCCTTACAATGACACTGATTGGCTAGCGGCGCGATGACATCATCGCGCCGCTTCCATGCTTGGAAGGTGCTGATTGGCGGGGCAAGCAATTCTGCCCCGCCAATCAGCGTCATTGGAGGACGCTCGTTCAACTCCTGCAGACATGCTCAGAAGAGAGCATGTCTGCATCGCCAGTGAACAGCGTGGGAACCGGAGAATGTGAGTATGTCAAGTTTTTGTTTTTTTTCCCCTCATAAAAATGTGAATGGCATTATCTATGGGGGGGGGGGTCATCTTTATGTGGGCCATTATATACAGGGGGCTCTATATGTGGGCCATTATATACAGGGGGGTCTATATGTGGGGGTGTGGGCCACTATATACAGGGGGCTCTATATGTGGGCCATTATATACAGGGGGCTCTATATGTGGGCCATTATATACAGGGGGGTCTATATGTGGGGGTGTGGGCCACTATATACAGGGGGCTCTATATGTGGGCCATTATATACAGGGGGCTCTATATGTGGGCCACTATCTACAGGGGCTTCTATGTAGGTCACTATCTACAGGGGACATGTTGTGTGTTTGTGACAGTTATATTTAGATGTGTTGAGAATTTTAACTTCGTTTTATAGGTGCAGAAATGTTTTAAAAGTGAGAAGCTGAAGACATCTAAACGGAAAACTGCAGAAATGGGCCATGGCCGGGAGAAATCCATCATAGATGTCTGAACCGGAGGGAGAAGAAAAGAACTAGAATCTGAGACGTCACCGGTGAGTCACTTAATGTAAATGTTTATTCTGCCTCTAATCAGTATTGTAGTCACTGTATGATCTGCAGCGAGATGATGGTGATAGGATTTTTTTTGTGAAACCGCATCTCCCAGCATATCCTTACCATTGTTCCGGCCATGCTGGGAGCTGTAGTTATACGCCGTACAAACCTATACGCAGTGGCGTAACTACCGCTATAGCAGCCGTAGCGACTTCTACAGGGCCTGCAGCATGAGGGGGCCCGTGCCACCCGCCGGCACGGCCCCCTCCCATGGCCGCAGGCTCCGCTAGCAGCCGCTATGGCTGCTACAGCGCGACGCCACTGAAGGGGTTGTTCCTACATAAGACATGTATCCCCTATCCACAGGATAGGGGATACATGTGTGATCGCTGGCAGCGATGAGGAGAACGGGGGACCGAAAGTCCCCCCTAAGTTCTCCATGACAAACCTCGGGTCTGTGTCGGCAGCTCCGTAGAAATGAATGGAGCGCCGGTCGCGCTTGTGCGCATGCGTGACCAGCGCTCCTTTCATTTTTATTGAACTGCGCAGACGCCGGAAGTCCGAGGTTAGTCATGGAGAACTTCGGGGGACTTTCGGTCCCCCGTTCTCCTTATCGCTGCCAGTGATCACACATGTATCCCCTATCCTGTGGATAGGGGATGCATGTCTTTTGTAGGACAAACTATAGGACGTTTTTTTTTTTGGGGGGGGGGGCTATATAGCGTTATCTACAGGGGGGGCTGTATGGCGTTATCTACAGAGGGAGTCTGTATGGCGTTATCTGCAGGGGCTGTGTATGGTGCTATCTATAGGGGGGCGCTGTGTGGTGGAATCTATAGGGAGGCACTATCTACAAGGGGGGGGGGGGGGTTGTGTGATACCCAGCAGAGGGGGGGCCCCAGTCAAAAGTTTGCTATGGGGCCCAGTCTTTCCTAGTTACGCCCCTGTATATATATATATATATATATATATATATATATATACACACACATACACACACACACACACACACACACTACCGTTCAAAAGTTTAGGGTCACTTAGAAATTTCCTTATTTTTGAAAGAAAAGCACAGTTTTTTTCAATGAAGATAACATTAAATGAATCAGAAATACACTCTATACATTGTTAATGTGCTAAATGACTATTCTAGCTGCAAACGTCTGGTTTTTAATGCAATATCTACATAGGTGTATAGAGGCCCATTTCCAGCAACCATCACTCCAGTGTCCTAATGGTACATTGTGTTTGCTAACTGTGTTAGAAGGCTAATGGATGATTGGAAAACACTTGAAAACCCTTATGCAATTATGTTAGCACCGCTGTAAACAGTTTTGCTGTTTAGAGGAGCTATAAAACTGACCTTCCTTTGAGCTAGTTGAGAATCTGGAGCATTATATTTGTGGGTTCGATTAAACTCTTAAAATGGCTAGAAAAAGAGGAGTTTTCATGTGAAACTCGACAGTCTATTCTTGTTCTTAGAAATGAAGGCTATTCCATGTGAGAAATTGCCAAGAAACTGAAGATTTCCTACAACGGTGTGTACTACTCCCTTCAGAGGACAGCACACACAGGCTCTAACCAGAGTAGAAAGAGAAGTGGGAGGCCCCGCTGCACAACTGAGCAACAAGACAAGTACATTAGAGTCTCTAGTTTGAGAAATAGACGCGTCACAGGTCCTCAACTGGCAGCTTCATTAAATAGTACCCACAAAACACCAGTGTCAATGTCTACAGTGAAGAGGCGACTCCGGGCTGCTGGCCTTCAGGGCAGAGTGGCAAAGAAAAAGCCATATCTGAGACTGGCTAATAAAAGGAAAAGATTAATATGGGCAAAAGCACACAGACATTGGACAGAGGAAGATTGGAAAAAGTGTTATGGACAGACGAATCGAAGTTTGAGGTGTTTGGATCACACAGAAGAACATTTGTGAGACGCAGAACAACTGAAAAGATGCTGGAAGAGTGCCTGACACCATCTGTCAAGCATGGTGGAGGTAATGTGATGGTCTGGGGTTGCTTTGGTGCTGGTAAAGTGGGAGATTTGTACAAGGTAAAAGGGATTTTGAATAAGGAAGGCTATCACTCCATTTTGCAACGCCATTCCATACCCTGTGGACAGCGCTTGATCGGAGCCAATTTCATCCTACAACAGGACAATGACCCAAAGCACACCTCCAAATTATGCAAGAACTATTTAGGGAAGAAGCAGGCAGCGGGTATTCTATCTGTAATGGAGTGGCCAGCGCAGTCACCAGATCTCAACCCCATAGAGCTGTTGTGGGAGCAGCTTGACCGTATGGTACGCAAGAAGTTCCCATCAAGCCAATCCAACTTGTGGGAGGGCCTTCTGGAAGCATGGGGTGAAATTTGATAAATATAAGTGTGAGTTTTCATGGAAAACACAAAATTGTCTGGATGACCCCAAACTTTTGAACGGTAGTGTATATAGTAAGGGAATTAGGTAGCGGGACAGTCGTCTCCTGGGGTAGACGGGCACCCGGTATCAAACACGCCTCAGCCAGTTTTATTTACAGGTTGTACATGAATAAAAAGAAAACAAATAAAAGAAAACTCTATGCCTGTCCGGCACTAACTATACAGTCAGGTATCCTAACTAACACAGTGCAGACCTAATGCCTGGCACCATAAACCATGCAGACCATACAACCTGTTATGAATGCAGTTGGTTTTGCTCTCACAAGCTCCCCTCCCAAGAGAGTGTGACTGAACTGCAGCCTTTTTAAAGGGCTATCACACCTGACCTCTGATTAATAGCTAGACAGCCCAAGACCAGGACCATGTGGATGGAGTGGGGACCCACCCATCTCTCCCCACTCCAACAACCAGGCGCTTTTCCAGGTTTTAGATAAAACCTATTGCAGAGGGAGAACCACATTCTCTGCTGAATTTAGTCCCTGGTTGTTTTCAGATAGCAGAAGACAGAAATCTTGGGGAACTATAGACCCCATCCACACCCTCCCCACATGGTCTGTCTATATATATATATATATATATATATATATATATATATATATATATATATATATGAAAGGTGTGTATATATATATATATATATATATATATATATATATATATACATATACAGTATATATCTATATAAGGTCGATTTCATGCAGCTACATTTTAGAGGTCGTATTTAGGCCCCCGAGGTTGTACTGGACCAAACTTAGGCACATCATACACACTAAATGTTTCCATTGGAATGCTTTAGGCCTAATGAGTGTCCTTTTGGCCTCCGTCTGGCCAGTATACAGCAAAACAAAAGGTATAGAGTAGCGTAGTAGACTACGCTATTCCATACAATGGTATCCAGGGAAAAAAAACGTATACTGCGCAGAATTTTTTTTTTTACAGTGGGACTCTGTAAGGCATCCATTGGAGGCATGTGTTTAACATATATGTTGTAATGCCTAAAACTTACAGAGGGTCTTAAACTAATGGAAAGCAATTATATGTATCTGCCCATGATAAAGGAATGAGACTTTCCAACATCACATTTGAATATCTTGATGCTGTATAAGGCTTGCTGAACTTTTAAAATGTTTTCACAATTAACCACATGGTCCAATGAAAGTCATCCATATCTATACAGTATAGTACATAGTGAAAGCTAGATGTACTGTAGAATTATGTAGCTTGAGAATTGGTCAAGGCATTCAGAATATTAATACAGAAGAGGATCTTAGAATTTGCGCTTGAAAACAGTAAGGGGCAGATGGAGCATACAGCGATCAACCATAACATTAAAAACATCTGCAATCTATTGTGCAAACAGCTCTGACCCATCAAAGCATAGACTTTACATGGCATGTGAAGGTGTCCTGTGGAATCTGGCACCCATACATTAGCAGCATATCCTTTAAGTCCTGTAAATTGTGAGGTGGGGTCTTTATGGATTGGAGCATATCCTACAAATGTTCAATTGGATTGAGAGCTGGGGAAATCAACCGCTTTATCTCTTAAAAACATGATTCAAAAGACGAGGGTACCTTCTTCCATTGTCCATTTCTGATGCTGATGTGCCCATTGTAAGCGCTTCGGCGGTGGACAGCGGTCAGCTGGGGCACTCTACGATGCACTGAGTGTTCTGACACCTTTCTATGATAGCCAGCAGTAACTTTTGCAGCAATTTGTGCTTTAGTGGCTCTTCTGTAGAATGGGACCAGGCAGACTAGCCGTCACTCCCCACATGCATCAATTAGCCTTAGGTGCCCAAGATCTTGTTGCCGATTCTCCAATGTCGGTCCCTGGAACACTTTTGGTAGGTACTAACCACTACATACAGGGAACACCCCACAAGACCTGATGTCTCAAATATACTCTGACTTGTATAGCAATCCCAATTAGGTCCTTGCCAAAGTCACAAAGAGAATTACACTTTCCCAGTTTAAAAAACTTTGGTATATAAAGAGGCTTGAACTGGTTATCTTCAGGTCGAATATGGAATGGCTTGCAATACAGGGAAAATTATTTCTGAAAATATAAAAATGTGTGTTTTTTTGTCCTCTCTAACTCTATGGATGGCTAGGTAGGGGAATGAATTTGGGGTTGGCGGTTTTTATTTTTTCTTTAGTACATTCTGTTTGGGTATTTATTTTAATTCTGTGTTTTTGTATAATTATCAATAAAATAATAAATAAATAGAATGTGCTCAACTCGAACAACACCGACAAAGTACTCATCACCTCAGAATACACTTCATCATGCCCAGTGGTGCAATGAGGCACTTATACACTCCAAGACAGACTATTGTAGTAAAAATGGCATCATGGAGGTCCCCTGCTTGACCAGCACCAAGATGGAATAGTAAAGTTGCATAAAGGGTTTAAACCATCTAAGACATTTAAGGCATATCTATATTCACACCGGCTATTGCATTATGGCAGAGAATGAATGGAGAAGTGGCCGTGCATGTGCGCGTCTCCCTCCATTCTATGATGATACTGGTCATAGTACATTTGATTGGTCCATGCATGGTTGCATCTTGCAGTACTATTTTGAGGTGCATATAATTTATAAACATTTTGATTTTTTTAGGGGTGTAGTATAAATAATGTTATAGGCATAATGTTATGGGCAATAATTGTAAGTTACTTACAATTTACTGAGATAAGCCCGGACGGCAACGGGCGTCGCTCGTAAAGTAAGGTGTACTGTCCTCAGTGTCATGCGCAAAATGTGCATGCACCCGATGCTGTTGGAATTCTTGCCTGGACTCCTCTCGGTACACTAACCCCATAACGGCATGCTGTGGCTCTAAGCCTCGTGGCAGGTTCCCTTTAAACTACCAATCCATCTGCCTGTTAAGAGGCTTCATACTTTCCCAGAACATCACTAAATAAGTAAAAGCCACACAAAGCCAGACACCACAATAAATACGGATAAATCCCGCCTTCAGTTACTGTAGATGCCTCAAAAGTTCAGATGTGAATGTGGTCCCTTTGCAACGCTTTGCAACACACATGTTACCGTGACACCCTAGTCACAAGGAGTCCAAACCCTCTGGACTTTGGTGTCGTGATCACAGCAACGTGCAACCACAATTACTTTCTTTACCTGAAATGCAGGCGGCGCACTACAGCGATCTTTTGCCGCGCGATATGTATCGCGGCCAAAGTCACTGTGTGGCCCTAGCCTTATACTGCACAGCCGACACTATCTTTGATCATGCAACATGCCACCTCTACACAATGATGACACTGGTCTTAGTACATTTGATTAGTCCATGCATGGTTGCATTTAGTATTTTGATGTGCATAATAAAAACATAACTTATTAACGTTTAGATTTTTTTAGGGGTATAGTATAAATAATGTTATGGTCATCACAATTACGACGATTACAAATATGTATAGATTGTTTTAGCATATTTTATCATTATATGGATAAAATTTGATTGTTACTATGTGAATTAAATGTGGTAGGTGTCATGTGAGTGACTGTCAATTCAATATCTATTACACAAAACAAAGTAAAGAGCATGAGGCAATTTACTGTACCTATGTATGCCTTTTGACATACCCTATTGGATGCTGCATGTACGGATGTATTCTCCCGTAGAAGCACACGTAGGCACATGGAGGCAGGATCAGTTGCATGTGGCCTTACTGATAAACACCAACTGAACTTCAGCACTAAATAGGAGAAGATGAATGCAGATTACTATTTTCTTTTCCTTTCCCTTTTTCTTTTTGCTGCTAGGGGTTTTTGAAAATTTTTCACCTCTAGTAGCATGGACAATTTTCACACTTTTGCCATGCACAAATAATACTTAAGTTAAAAAACAAAAAATCATATTATACCCCCATACCTATATATTTTATGTAAACACCTGGCACATTGTAAAAATCCACTCAGCACTTAATACAACAGGCACTATCATGCAATTGCAAGTGCAACAGTTAAATTTTTTATTAAAAATGCATAAAAATTTATATTTGTGGCTAAAAGTGTGACCCGAGCAGAAAATAAGACGAACCACACATCCTAAAAATAAAAGTTCAATATGTGCAGAGTTCATACATACCACTTATCCCTATGATATGAATACATGCACATAAAATCACTAGAATTGAAGAGACCAAAAATCAGATTTTAAGCTGGAAACTTAAAAAAGTTACAATTTATAAAATGCAGGGATTATACACCTTTTAAAAAGTGAGTTAATCCCCAAACCCTATATATTTTCAGAAATCAGACAGAGAAATGCAACTCAATATTTATTGCCCAGAGTCTGCAGTTTTTAGAAATATCCCACATGTGGCCCTAGCATGTTAATGGACCGAAGCAGTGGCCTCAGAAGCTTAGGGGTACCTAGTGGATTTTGGGGCCTCCTATTTGTTAGAAAATATTTTAGGCACCAATTCAGGTTTGAAGGTCTCTTGAGGTGCCAAAACAGTGGAAATCCCGCAAAAGTGACCCCATTTGGGAAAAAATCCATTACTATTTGTTATGCTGTGAAGCAATCCTTTATGCGCAGGCCAGTGTCGCACTGATAAATGTCCTTTCTTATCCACCTTTTGGTCCACACTCTGCACCTTTGCAGTTTGGGAAATTTATCTGGGAAGTGTTGTACTGGTATAATACAGGCGCCCTCACTTCCAGCAGATATGTTTGGGCCCTCCCTTTCCTGGTTCCCTAATTTTAGGGCCTTGATAAATCGCCACTTGAAACAGAAGAAATGTTCCCCTCGGGCCTGCACAACTGCATATTTTTTATTTCCTGACTTATTGGAGCCTTAACTAATTTAATTTTTTTAATAGATGTAGTGGTATGAGGGCTGTTTTTTTGTGGGACGAGCTGTAGTTATTATTGGTACCATCTTAGGGTTCATGTGACTTTTTGATCACGTGTTATCCTTTTTTTTGGGAGGCAAGATGATCAAAAAACAGAAATTCTGGCATAGTTGTTTTGATACAGCGTTCACCACACATCATAAATTACATGTTAACTTTACTCTGCGGGTCAGCACGATTCCGGCGATACGTAATTTATAGCACTTTTTTATGTTTTACAACTTTTTGCACAATAAAATTACTTTTGTAAAAAGAATGTCTTTTTTCTGTTGCCATGTTGTAAGAGCCATAACGTTTTAATTTTTTTCGTCGACTGAGCTGTACGAGGGCTTGTTTTTTGCGAGACGAGCTATAGTTTTTATAGGTACCATTTTTGGATACATGCGACTTTTTGATCACTTTTTATTTCAATTTTTGGAAGACAAAGTGACCAAATAAAAAGCGATTCTGGCATTATTTTTTGTTTTTATTTTACGGCGCTCACTGCGCGGGACAAATAACATAATATTTTTATAGTTCAGGTCGTTACGGACGCGGCCATACCAAATATGTATGGTTTTATTATTTTTTTTCAATAATAAATGACTTGATAAGGGAAAAAGGGCGATAGTGTTTTATTTTTTACAACTTTTATTTTTACTTTCTTTACACTTTTCTTTAGTCCCAGTAGGGGACTTGAAGGTCCACCTGTTTGATTGATGTTCTAATACATTACACTACCCGTGTAGTGCAATGTATTAGAACTGTCAGTTGTTCACTGACAGCAAGCCGATCAGGCTCCGGTCGGGGCCCAATCTGCTTCCGTAATGGCAGACAGGAGGCCATTGTTAGGCCTCCTGTTGCCATAGTAGCAGTTGGCAGCCTTGCCATCGCATGGCAGGCTGACGATTTGCTACAAACCACTAAGATGCAGCGATAGCGTTGGATCGCTGTATCTAAGGGGTTAATGGCAGGAATCGGAGCTAGTGTGTCCCTGGGAGACCAAACTAGGCAAGACAAGACAGAGGGGAAAAACAGTAGGAGGGGAGGAAGGGTCAAAAGGCTGATTGATGGCAGAATCTTATATGTGGTTGGTCAAGGGTCTATCCCGAGGACAAAGGGAGCCAATATAAGTCCCATGGATCCCAAGTTAATTAAAAATCAGTCCAGGGAGTTTGATAATGATGCAGTCATATATTCCATAGTGCGAATTTCTCTATTTCTAGTCAACAAGTCTGTGTTGTTGGGAGGCGTGGTTTGTTTCCACTGCCAGGCAATCAGGGTTTTAGCTGCCGTGAGGAAGTGTTGAAATAGGCGAGCTAGATGTTTCCCTATTGCCTGAGGAGGAATATTAAGCAAATAATCTAGGGGATCCAAGGGAATATCCTGTTGTAGTACTGCATTTGTCAGGTCTTTAACCTCCAACCAGAATTGTTTCACAAGGCATTCCCCAAAAATATGGAACAGGTAACCCACCTGACTCCGGCATCGCCAACATATAGATGAGATGTTCGGGTTGAAACAATGTAAAAGGGCAGGAGCGTGGTACCAGAACATAAGAATTTTGTATTGATTTTCTTTGTGTCGTACAAAGGGAAGTTTTGGCCGCCTTTGACTAAATGATCTGCCACAGTGTAGGAGGAATAGGTCTGCCTACTATGGTTTCCCACTTAGTCATATATCTATGTGTAGGCAATTTGGAGTTATCCGGAGAGCAGAATGGCATAAATGGCAGATATAAGACCCTTATTTGTGGTATTGTGGCGACATAGTTTTTAAAAGCTGGTAGGTGTAGTGACCCGAGTGGAACCGAAAGTATGTTGCATATAGTGTCTAATTTGCAGTTAGTGGAAAAATGCAGAGGATGGGATATTATGGTGTTGTTGGAAGTAGAAAAAGGGGTGTAGATCTAGTGTGAGGGGATTAACCATATCGGCCAGATGGACAATATCTGCCCCAGTCCAAAGTCGGACCATCTGTGAGGTATTTCCCCCTGGTATAGTAGGGGTGTATAACATGGAAGTTAAGAGGGGGGGGGGCGTTCTGATGCCAAATGAAAGCGTTTCTTGCACACATCCCAGACTTCTCTCTGAAATCGCATGGGACCCAGTAGAGTAGATGAGGGCAAATCTCGGGGGCTCATCCCATAGCAAGGTTTTGGAGCCATCAATAGTTTTTCAATTTCGGTCCACTTAGTGTATGCTCTAAGGGACGCCCATAATGGGATGTGACGGAGATGAGCCGCCCAGTAATACTTCACAATGCCAGGAACAGATAGATGTCCAACAGATTTACTACATAGTAGAACAGATTTAGGGATTCTGTGTCTACCGGAGTGCTATATGAATTACTGCCTTGCTCTCAATTCCCTCATGGGCACCTCCACTGGAGGCATCTCGAAAAAATCTAGCAATTTGGAAAGCAATGTCATTTTGACGATGCGTCCAACAAAGGACATAGGGAGTGAGTTCCACCTGACCATATGTCTACGTGACTCAGCAAAAAGAGGGTGAAAGTTGGCCCTGTATGCCGAGGTGTATGAGTAGGTGAGTTGGACCCCTAGGTAGGTCAGGAATATGTCTCTCCAATTATATTAGTGAGGTTGGGTATGGCGATGTGGGGGTTCGTCATAGTCAGGAGGACGTCATCCCCAAATAGTGAGACCTTAAACGCTCTGTCATGTACCGAAACTCCCCATATGTCTAGGGATAGGTGTATCTGGGCTGCTAGGCGTTCAATACAGAGCACAAATAGGAGTGGTGACAGTGGGCATCCTCGGCGCATTCCATTCCATATAGGGAATGGAGGGGAGGTGGAGTGCGGCAGTTTAATAGCTGCTGTCTGTGCAGAGTAGAGACCATGCAAAAAAAGACCTAAGATTCCATAGGATAATGGTTTCAAACATGGCCACCCTAGATGATCAAACAACTTCTCGGCATTAAGGCTGAGGAGGACCGCTGATTCCTCCTGTTTGTTTAGAGCATCGACGAGGTTGAGGGTCCTGCTTTTGTTATCTCTTCTGTGACTAAGGGGGACAAATCCCACTTGGTCCTTATGGATTAAAGAGGTAAGCCAAACATTAAGTCTATTAGCTAGAAGGTGAGTGAAGATCTTTAGGTCGGAGTTCAAGAGAGCTATTGGTCTATAGTTAGCGTAATATGCGTGGTCTCTACCCGGTTTTGTAATCAAGGTGATGTGTGAGTGTAAGAGGGTTTGAGGGATGGGGGAGCACTATAGGAAGATGTTATACAAAGAGACCATCTTTGGAACAAGGATCTCCTCAAAGGTCTTATAATAAATATATGTGAAGCCATCCGGCCCGGGAGCTTTACCACCCTATAGGTTCTTCAGGCTTCTAAAAGCTTCTCCGGGGAGATCAGGGCATTCAAAGAGGTGAGTTCCTCAGTAGTGAGTTTTGGAAGGTTACAGGAGGATAGATAGGCATTCAAAGTTTCCTGGCGACGGCCTGAAACTATGCGTAGTGTGGAGGGTAAGTCATATAGGGCTTCAGAGTAATCCCGAAAAAGTGTGGCGATAGTATCGGGGTGGTGCTTGAGGAGACCCGTACTGTTCCTAACAGCCTGCGGAGTTCGATCTGTTTTTGATCCCTCAATAGTCATGCTAGGAGGGTGTGGGTCTTATTGCCCTTGTCGTAATAAAATTGTTTGGTGTAGAGGAGTGACTTTTCTACTCCCTTCATGGCTATATCTTTGAGCTGAGCTCGGGCCTCATTTAGTCTGTGTGGACACAGCCGAGTGGTCCCCCATCACCCTTTCTAGTTTGGATATTTTTTTAAAAAGCGCGTCACGTTTTGCCTTAGAGTCTTTTTTTAACCTGGAGCCCATAGCCATGGCCCCTCAGTACCGCCTTTTGGGCTACCCATAGGGTGGAGATAGATGAGACGAGCCTTCATTATGTTCGTAGAAGTCCTGTAGGTGTGTGCGTAGTTCGTCCCTGGAGGTGGAGGATTTAACTAATGATTCGTTCAATCGCCAGTGACATGCTCTTGTTGGGGGTTTACCGCTTGTTAAGTTTACTGAAACTGGTGCGTGGTCCGACCAGGATTTGGGGTCGATGGTTGCTGAGTGGAGTAGGTGGAGGGGAGGGATGTCACTGAAAAAGTAGTCCAGACGAGTATGGGTGCTGTATGTCAAAAGAAGGTGTAGGATTTTTCACCTGGATGGTCCACTCGCCACAAGTCATAAAGGCGATGCTCTCTAATCAAATGCCTAAAGCGAATAGAGAGAGTCTAGTGAGGGTGGGGGAGGGGTCGCTGTGTGAGAGAGAGACCCTGTCCATTGACGTTGAGAACGGAGTATTGAAATCTCCTCCTATTAGCTGTCCCGTAGGGTTCGTGGACCCACTGGGCCGTACCGCCTTGGCGGTATGGCAGCTGGCCAACAGGGCGCAGGTCACAGTCTATAGTTCATATAGGGTACCTGTGGCAGCTCGGACAGTAGTACGACAGGCTCGGCTGGGACTAGGCAGCAGGTAGACGTCAGGCATGGAGTAAAAGGACATGCGTGGAATACAGCACAGCACAACTACAGCACAGCACGGCACTTGACCAGGTAGCACGGGAAACAGGATACAGGAACAGGGAACACTGGAAACTGGAAAACACTAGGAGACCATTTGCTTAGATAAACTAGGATACGACAAACAATGCTCAGGCATGGAAGCAAGGGGCTGGGCCCTTCTTATAGTCCAGGGCACTCATGGGCTAATTTCACATTAAAGTCCGGTGCGCACACTGCTCCTTTAAGGGCGGGCACGAGCACCCTACGGGACCCGGCCGAGGTGAGTGGAAGTGAGCGCTGGCATCTCCTGAGGAGGAGACTGAGGCCAGCGCTCGCAGACCCATGGCTGCAGCCGTCAGGAGGTGAGTGAACCTGAGGGCCCGAGGCCATGGACATGACATTAGCCATGTCCCTCGAGCGAGATTACAGAGTTTGGAGAGGACTTTGTGCAGAAGGGCAATTTGGGATGTGTTAGGTGAGTAAACATTACAGAGCACAATAGGTTGACCAGATAGGGTTCCTTCCAAAATAATATATCTGCCGTGTGAGTCCAAGTGTGAAGCATGAATCTGGAGTGGGCATGTGCGGGATATTAAGATGGCAAACCCTGCCCTTTTATGGCCCGAGGAGGCAGAGTACACAACAAGATATGCAGGGCCGGCCTTAGGGGTGTGCGACCTGTGCCATGTCACAGTGCGCATTACTCCAGCTGGTGGAAGGGGGCGCTGCGCTAGCTCGCTTCCCCTGCTTGTTTCAGAAGCTTCTTCACTCAGTGGCCTTGCTACCGCTGTAGCAGCCATAGCAGCTGCTAGCGGCAACACCGGGCATAAAGACAGGGCCCCTCCATGGCCGGCAGTGCCGCTAGCATCTGCTGCGGCTGCTACAGCGGTAGCGACGCCACTATAGCAGTGGCCGGGGATTCTGCTTCTGGACGGAGCGCTTGCTGTCTCTATATATAGACAGTGACATCAGGGACAACTCCTGAAGCGGAATCCCCAGCCACAGCGTTGCCCACTTTGTGATCGAGGATTCCACTCCAGTAAAAGCCTGTCACGTCAGTGTCCATAAATAGTGGGCTGTGTGGCACAATCTACAAGGGGCTGTGTAGCACTACCTACAAGGGCGCTGTGTGGCATTACCTACAAGGGGGCTGTGTGAGGCAGACAGGGGAGGGGGGCATTATACTGTGTGGGGGCCATTAAGCGGACATTATAATTTTGCACGGGGCTCCATTCATCCTAAGGCCGGCCCTGAGGATATGTCCCTTGTGCGAAACGTAAAGAGGCCGTAGAGTCTAGGTGTGTCTCTTGTAAGAAAGCAACATCTGATTAGGGGATTTCAGTTTTCTAAGGACTAAATGGCATTTCACATTTGGATTTAGGCCTTTTACATTAAGTGTGATAAATGTAACCATGGTTACACATGTAGGGAGAGCGAGTAGTTAATGATGAAAGTATGGCTGGATTCACACGAGCGTGTGCGTTTTGCACGCGCAAAAAACGCTGTTTTGCGCGCTCAAAAGTTCCGTGTGGCATGAGTATTTGGTGCGTGTCTGCGTAATTTCCGCGCATATGGCAGCCTGATGACACTCATTGATCAGCGCTCGTTTGCTCCTGTCATATGGAGCTATGGATGGGGACGAGCGGTCGTTACTCCGATCGCTCGTCCCCATACATTATGATCATGTCGGCAGCGCATCTCCCTGTTTACACAGGGAGATGCGCTGCCGACAACGATAATAGTTCTCTTTTTTAAAACGATACTATCAGAAGTTTGCTCGTTCATCTGCTGATTGCTGCCTTGTTTACACAGGGCAATTATCGTCAACAAGCATTATACGAATGCTCGTCTGCATGATAATCGGCCAGTAAGTCAGCCTAAAAATTTAAGTGTGATTAGAAGGTGCCAATCAGTAGGTGTCCAGGTTGCTTCGTGGAAGATGTGCAAATGTCAGTGGGTGTTCCAGTGTGGTGATCCTCTGGGGGGAGAGTGCCTCTTTTTGTTGCGGACCGACTGCCAGGCTGGAGGTGGAGGAGAAGGTGGGAGAAGGATCTCCCAGTCTTGTAGTTTGGGAGCAGTAATTCCCAACGAGTCACAGAAGTGAGGTATATCTCCCTGGGTTCTTAACAGCTTCCCGACCGCCCACTGTATATTCACGTCGGCGCTTGCTGGGCTCTGTGCAACGCCGACGTGAATTCACAGTGGGTGTTAAAAGCGTGATCCGGATCTCTCAGAGTAGCGCTGACACCCGGATCGCGCTGTTAACCCCTGCCTCTGGTCCCGGAGACATGACCGGGACCTAATTGGTTCAGGTCCCGGTCATGTGATCGCTGGGAAAGTTTGTTGTAGCAACGAACTGCAAAGTTTGTTACTACAACAAACTGGAAAGTTTGTTGCTACAACAAACTTTCCCGGGGACCGATTACGGGTGCTGCAGACGGTTATAAGGCAGAACCTGAGGCCATACAACGGCCCCTGGGTCTACCATGCACAGCAGCCTATGAGAATCAGCCGGAGGCCGGTCCTCATAACCTTCCTGTCAGTGTGACTCTCAGCGTCACACTGACAGTTTATAATACGTTACACTACCTAGGTAGTGTAATGTATTATAGCAGCGATCAGTGCTGCTAGTCTTCAAGTAAAACAAGTAAAAAATAAAGTAATAAAAAGGTTTTATAAAAGTGTAAAAACAAGTTATAAAAGTTAAAAAAAAAATATGCTTTTTTTCCTATAATAAGTCTTTGATTATAGGAAACAAATGAAAATGTTAAAAAAAAGTACACATATTTGGTATCACCGCGTTCACAACGACCCAAACTATAAATCTATAATATTAATTTTTCCGCACGGTGAACAGCGCAAAAAAAATAATTTAAAAACAATGTCAGAATCACTATTTTTTTGGTCATCAACCCTCCAAAAATATAGAATAAAAAGTGATCAAAAAGTCGCATGTACCTTAATATAGTACCAATAAAAACTACAATCCGTCCCGCAACAAACAAGCCCTTACACAGCTTTTTTGACTGAAAAATAAAAAAGTTATCGCTCTCAGAATATGGTGACACAAAAAATAAATAAATTTTATCGAAAAGTGATTTTATTGCGCAAATGCCACAAAACATAAAAAAACTATATACATCTGGTATCGCCGTAATCGTATCGACCCGCAGAATAAAGTAAAATGTCATTTATAGCGCACGGTGAAAAGTGTAAAAAAAAAAAAAAAAGACAAAAAACATTGTCAGAATTAGTTTTTTTGTCACTTTGCTTGCCAAAAAAAATCTAATAAAAAGTGATACAAAAAAATCACATGTACCCTAAAATGGTACCAATGAAAACTACAGATTGTCCCGCAACAAATAAGTCCTCGCACGGCTCCGGTGAAGAAAAAATAAAAAGTTCTGGCTCTCAGAATATAGCGACAGAAATTGTGCAGTGTCCAAAAGCGGATAAGATCGGGCGCCATTTATCAGTGCGACATTGGCCATATATCTGCGGATTATTATTTATTTACCTAATTATTATACCCTCTTATTATGTCCTGATGTACTCTGCCCAATTTACACATACCCCCACATCATAAACTGAAATACCAGCAAAACCCCAAACAGAACAGTTACCAAGCAAACTCTGCTCTCCAAAAGCCAAACGGCGCTCTCTCCCTTCTGAGCCCCACAGCGTGCCCAAACACCAGCTTACGTCCACATATATGATATTTTATATCCGGGAGAACCCGCTCAACATTGTATGAGATATTTGTCTTCAGTGGCACAAACTGGGCACAACATATTGTGCATTAAAATGGCATATCAGTGGAAAATGTTAATTTTCACTTTGCACCATCCGCTGCGCATTAACGCCTTCGCGCACCACGACTTAATAGCATGTGGTGGTGCGGGGGGTTATATATGGAGCGGGCTCATGCGCTGCGCCCGCTCCATATTCTGCAGGTGTCCGCTGTGTATTACAGCTGACACCCGGGACTAATGGACAGGAACAGCGATCGCGCTGTTACAGGAGACTGTAAAAATGATATTATACTGCAATACATTAGTACTGCAGTGTATTGTACCAGCGACCTAATGATCGCTCGTTCCAGTCCCCTAAAGGGACTTTTGGGAGGTTTCCACTGTTTTGGTACCTCAGGGGCTTTGCAAATGCGACATGACACCCCGAAAACCATTCCAGCTAAATTTGAGCTCCAAAAGCCAAATATTGTTCCTTCCCTTCTGAGTCTTGCCGTGGGTCCAAACAGCAGTTTATTACCACATATGGCGTATTGCTGTAATCAGGACAAATTGCTTTACAAATTTTGGGGTGATTTTTCTCCTTTATTCATTGTAAAAATTAATCATTTCTATGTTTTTTCAGAAAAAAGTAGATTTTCATTTTCACGGCCTAATTCCACTAAATTCAGCAAAAAAACTGTGGGGTCAAAATGCTAACTATACCCCTAGAAAAATTCCTTGAGGGGTGTAGTCTACAAAATGGGGTCACTTTTGGGGGGTTTCCACCGCTTTGCTCCCTCCAGGGCGTTGCAAACGCGACATGGCACTGAAAACCAATCCAGCACAATCTGCGCTTCAAAATCCAAATGGCGCTCCTTCCCTTCTAAGCTCTGCCGTGGGTCCAAACAGCAGAGTAGTACCACATATGGGGTATTGCTGTAATCGGGAGAAGTAGCTTTACAAGTTTTGGGGTGCTTTTTATTCTTTATTCCTTGCAAATATTATTTTTTTTTATATTTTTTCAGAAAAAAAGTAGATTTTCACTTTCACAGGCAAATTCCAATAAATATAGCAGAAGACCTGTGGGGTCAAGATGCTAACTATACCCCTAGATAAATTCCTTGCGGTGTGCAGTTTCCAAAACCGTGTCACTTTTGGGGGATTTCCACTGTTTTGGCACTACAAGACCTCTTCAAACCCGACATGGTGCCTAAAATATATTCTAAAAAAAGGAGGCCACAAAATCCACTAGGTGCTCCTTTACTTCTGAGGCCAGTATTTCAGTCCATTAGCACACTAGGGCCACATGTGGGATATTTCTAAAAACTTCAGAATCTGGGCAATAAATATTGAGTTGCATTTCTCTGGTAAATAACATTTGTCAATTTCCCCTCTACATTGCTTTAATTCCTGTGAAACGCCTAAAGGGTTAAGAAACTTTCTGCATGCTGTTTTGAATACTTTGAGGGGTGCAGTTTTTAATATGGGGTGATTTATTGGGTCTATCTAGTACATAAAACGAAAAGATTCCACAGCACTGGACTGCAAGTGGGTGCACGCCTCAATGAGACCTGGTCCGCGGTCCTGTATATCAAGCAGACAAAGAATGGACAGAGGCAGCACTTCCAAAAAGAGCAAGAGCTATTTATTCACCTATAGCTCTTGCTCTTTTTGGAAGTGCTGCCTCTGTCCATTCTTTGTCTGCTTGATATCTAGTACATAAGGCCCTCAAACCGCTTTAGAACTGAACTGGTCCCTGTAAAAATCGCCTTTTGACATTTTATTGAAAATGTGAGAAATTGCTGGTAAAGTACTAAGCCTTGTAACGTCCTAGAAAAATAAAATAATGTTCAAAAAATGATGTAAATATAAAGTAGCCATATGGAATATGTGAAATAGTAACTATTTTGTATGGTATTACTATCTGTTTTAAAAGCAGATACATTTAAAATTAGAAAAATCATAATTTTTGCAAATTTTCTCAACATTTTGGTGTTTTTCACAAATAAGCAATGAATTTATTGACCAAATTTTCCCACTAATATAAAGTACAATATGTCACGAGAAAACAGTCTCAGAATCGCTTGGATAGGCAAAAGCATTCCAGAGTTATTACCACATAAAGTGACACATGTCAGATTTGAAAAAATGGGGCTGGTCCTGAAGGCCAAAATGAGCTCGGTCTTGAAAGGGTTAAAGTTGTCAAGGAGCCATCTCTTCGGGCAGTGGGGGAGAATGGAAAGCCCAATCTATAGTTGCTGATGTGTTCTTGCAAAGCGAGAAGAGGGCAGAGTAGCCTCCATTTTTGGAGGATAATCCATGAGAGGTCTGGAAACATCTGGATCAGGGTACCCTCAAAAGCCAGGTTTTTATGTTGTCTGGCATTGGACATGATGTCCTCCTTAGTGCCAAAGTCCTGTACACAACAGATAACATCCCGCGGCTGAGAGGTAATCGACTTCGGCTTCAATGCTTGGTGCGCTCTATCAAACAGTATTTTGTGGGTGGATGTTATTAAAGATAGTCTCCAGCGTGAGATGGAGGTCCTCCGGGATACCCCTGATTCTTATATTGTGTCGGTGTCCTGTTATCTAGGTCCTCTAGATAAAGTTGCATGTCCCGACTGGAGGTGGCCTGAGTGGACATCATAGTCCGGAGGACAGAGACATGGCTTCAAGTGGTATCGTGATCGTCCTCCAGTGTCTCCACTCTCAAGGCAATTTGATGTAGGTCTTGTCGGACCATAGCAAGTTCCAAACTTAAGGTTTCTTTTACCTCCTGGATCATGTTTTTTAAGTGCCCTTTTGTAGGGAGCTTGGAAAAATATTCCGGCCACATTCGCGGGATGTCGGTTTGTGACGTGTCCTGGTCTTCGTGACCTGAGTCTGATGTGGACACTGGCGGAGCCTGAGCATAGGGGGACAGAGATGGGGTATCCCCAAGATCATCTCCCGTAATGGACTGTCAGGAGGGGTTGTAGGAGGAATGATGGAGGTTCTCCTTCTTTTTCTGTGGAGGTCTTTGGGGTTTAGGAAATTAAGACAGGTGAGGTATAGCAGAGTCACAAGTCTGCGGCAATGCAGAAGCAGGCAGCAAATGGGTACGGTCCCCCTGGATGGCCGCCGTCACGTCAGTCATGGCGGCCATAGATTCTTCTGTATGCTGCCGCTCCATCTCCAATGTGTGGGGTGAGGTGTTAGCCGGCATGGCAGAGTCCGGGGATTCAGCAGGAGCTAGCAGGCTCTGAGGCTTACCTCTGCACTGAGGAGCCATGTCTTGTGGTGGCTGTAGCAGCGTCGCCAGCTGCCGGAGTGAGTGAGGAGGCTAAAGATGGCTGCGAGGAGAGCGGCGTATGAATCCGCCTAAGAGTCTGGTGCCATGAGCTGTGGGCCACGCCCCCAACTCATATTTGCATGCAAATTAAATTAAGGATTATATAGGTGCATCATTTTCTATCCCACTACACAAACACTAATTCTGTGTTCACACATCGCAGTCAAACCAAGTTTTTTTGCAGCAATAGTTAAAAAATTTGCAGCAAAACTGATTTATTTAGCCGTGATTCTACGAAATTCACTGCAAAAACAACAAATTGACCGCAACATGTAAACACAGCCCAACCCTAATCAATAATCGCAATTCCCCAAACTTAATCTAATGCATTTTATTTGTGGACAATGTTTGAAACAATAATTTATGATGAAATTGTCTTTTCCGACTGACGGAAATCCTTTTCATCCATCAGAAATGTATCAGACATTCGAATTTAGTGATAATCGTTATCGCTATGACTGTTGTGCTTAATGGGTATCGCTAAGGAAGTGGCCAGCAGATCTTATGCTAAAGATCGGGACACTGTGAAATGTAAAACCTTCATTGATGTTTGTAAGAAAGTAGCGAGAAGAAATTCAAGCGCGGCACTTAACAGTTGTGGGGATCTTCACTCCTAACTGTATTCCAAGTGTATAAGATAAAACACATGGGCAGTTGGAGCAAACACAGTACTCCAGTTCCAAGTGATGCTTGTGTATGGCGCATATTGTTTGGTGTGACTTGACGCAGCGGTCTGGACGCTGGTAAACATCCAGGTCGTGGAGTGAATAACCTGCCTAATTAGGCGCAGAGGGCTGATTGGAATAGCTTCTGTTATGACTGTGGTCACGGACTGCTGCCGCTCACCTTTGGCGAACGGCCGCGACCGCAACTTCCTGGCCGTCTGCCAGTGTCTCCCTTCCCGGAGACGCCAGCTGTCGCGGCCTTCCCGTTCTGGACTGTGAGATAGGGTGCCTTTAAGGGCCAGCGTGCGCACTCTCTAAAAGTTCCCTAACCTAACCCCAGAGCACCCTGGACTATAAAAAGGGCTCCACCCTTCCACCTCTTGCCTGAGCGTTGTTGTAGTTTTCCTATGTTCATATTGAAAATGGTTCCTTAGTGTTATCCTGCTCCCAGTGTTCCCGTATCCTGTATCCCGTGCTGTGTTTTGTTCCTGAGCCTGTTTAGTACTGGAGTCGTGTTCTGCCACCATGTCTGTTGTAATCTGCCACTCCTGGTACCATCCGACACGCCTGGCGCAACCTGCCACATCTAGCCCCATCCGTTCCAGAGTCCCTGCCACCATCTGGACTATCTCAGGTACCCTTGTGCTACTAACTTGTATAGACTTTGCATAGACTGTGACTTGGCCAGCTGCCTCTCCGCTACGGCGGAGCGGCCTAGTGGGTCCACATACTCTCAGATGGTGACAGCTACTTCTTATCATCTCACTCGTTTTCCGAATAAATAAGCCCCCCCTTTATGTGACAATCAGAGAGCAAGTATGTTCTCTGATTTATAAGGGGGGTGATAACATAAAGAGAAGTTAATGTTACACCTCTCCCTGGGGTCATCTGCAGCAATACAGGGACCGGAGAAAGATCATAGCTTCTCCTTCTCTCCCGGCAAGCTGCCAACACATACTTCTCCTCTTTACACAGGCTAAAGTGAAAGTTGCAAATAAATGCAGCTCATACTTCAAATTGCTGTAACTCAGGCTGTGTCGCTGCCTCAGCTGTGATCCAGATTTACAATTCCTTGCTTTCATACAAGACCTGGATCGCAGCTCTAGCTGAGATATAACTTGATTTAGAGGCGTTAGTAGCAAGGACGTATTAGATACGTCCGTGGCTACTGAAGTGCCTTACAGGACATATGAAATAGAAAGGGCAAATGTAGTGGGGACAAGTAGTTTTATCGTTACTCAGGTTGAAAAAAAGACACTTGTCTATAAAATTCAAGCTTTCCCAGACCTAGCAAGCAATCAGAATGCTCCTTTCATTTTACACACCGCTTTAGCAGATTTAGAATCTGATTGGTAGCTTTGAGCAACTCCTACACTTTTTTTTCCACTAGTTTAAATAAATCTCTACCCTTCTCTGTTTTTAAAGTTTTCTTTAACCGGTTAAGGACTAGGCTGTTTTACAGCTAAATGACCAGAGCAAATTTCACAATTTTGCTATGCGCTTCTTTAGATGACTATAACTCTGCAGGTGAATAAAGTTCATCTTTGAATTTTACACTCTTTTTAAAGGACAGATAGGGCTTTGTTTTAGTGGCATTTGTCAGTATATATAATTATTATTTTTTTCTCTAAAGTGGGCAAAATCTGAAAAAAATGCAAGAATTTAACAATTGCGTCTGTTTATGCTAGCATTTTTCACACACGGTATGAACCACGGCCAAAATTAATCTCCTTTCACATTCTTCCACTTCTCCCGTGCATGGGGATACCAAATATGTGAGCCTTATTCACTGTGCGGGCATGTGCCAGGGCTTGGCATAAAAGGAGGCTTTTTGGCCTTTTCGGTCCAGGAATTTTGCATTTGATTTTATAGCCGCATACTGTTTTCTTGGGGGCCTAATGCTGCTGAAACATTAGAAACACCCCATAAATGACTTCATTCACACAAGTAGACCCCACAAGGTTTCCTTCAAGGGGTTTATCATATTTTTAGCAAGTCCAGTTTTCTTCTGAAAGTTTCTTGAATAAGATGGAACAAAATAAAATCAGCACTTTTTTAGCAAATGCGTCAGTTTAGGCTAGTATTTTTCACACACGGTATAGACCACGGTCAAAATTAATCTCCTTTCACATTCTTCCACTTCTCCCGTGCATTGGGATACCAAATATGTGTGCCTTATTCACTGTGCGGGCATGTGCCAGGGCTTGGCATAAAAGGAGGCTTTTTGGCCTTTTCGGTCCAGGAATTTTGCATTTGATTTTAGAGCCGCATACTGTTTTCTGGGGGGCCTAATGCTGCTGAAACATTAGAATCACCCCATAAATGACTTCATTCACACAAGTAGACCCCACAAGGTTTCCTTCAAGGGGTTTATCATATTTTTAGCAAGTCCAGTTTTCTTCTGAAAGTTTCTTGAATAAGATGGAACAAAATAAAATCAGCACTTTTTTAGCAAATGCGTCAGTTTAGGCTAGTATTTTTCACACACGGTATAGACCACGGCCAAAATTCATCTCCTTTCACGTTCTTCCACTTCTCCCGTGCATGGGGATACCAAATATGTGTGCCTTATTCACTGTGCGGGCATGTGCCAGGGCTTGGCATAAAAGGAGGCTTTTTGGCCTTTTCGGTCCAGGAATTCTGCATTTGATTTTATAGCCGCATACTGTTTTCTGGGGGGCCTAATGCTGCTGAAAGATTAGAATCACCGCATAAATGACTTCATTCACACAAGTAGACCCCACAAGGTTTCCTTCAAGGGGTTTATCATATTTTTAGCAAGTCCAGTTTTCTTCTGAAAGTTTCTTGAATAAGATGGAACAAAATAAAATCAGGACTTTTTTAGCAAATGCGTCAGTTTAGGCTAGTATTTTTCACACACGGTATAGACCACGGTCAAAATTCATCTCCTTTCACATTCTTCCACTTCTCCCGTGCATGGGGATACCAAATATGTGTGCCTTATTCGCTGTGCGGGCATGTGCCAGGGCTTGGCATAAAAGGAGGCTTTTTGGTCCAGGAATTCTGCATTTGATTTTATAGCAGTGTACTGTTTTCTGGGGGGCCTAATGCTGCTGAAACATTAGAAACACCCCATAAATGACTTCATTCACACAAGTAGACCCCACAAGGTTTCCTTCAAGGGGTTTATCATATTTTTAGACAGTCCAGTTTTCTTCTGAAAGTTTCTTGAATAAGATGGAACAAAATAAAATTAGCTTTTTTTTTTAACAAATGCGTCAGTTTATGCTAGCTTTTTCACACACAAAATGGACCACGGACAAAATTCATCGCATTTCACATTCTTCCTCTTCTCCCGTGCATGGGGATACCAAATATGTGTGCTTTATTCATGGGCATGTGCCAGGGCTTGGCATAAAAAGAGGCTTTTTGGCCTTTTCGGTCCAGGAATTCTGCACTTGATTTTATAGCCGCATACTGTTTTCTGGGGGGCCTAATGCTGCTGAAACATTGGAAACACCCCATAAATGACTTCGTTCACACAAGTAGACCCCACAAGGTTTCCTTCAAGGGGTTTATCATATTTTTAGCAAGTCCAGTTTTCTTCTGAAAGTTTCTTGAATAAGATGGAACAAAATAAAATCAGCACTTTTTTAGCAAATGCGTCAGTTTAGGCTAGTATTTTTCACACACGGTATGGACCACGGCCAAAATTCATCTCCTTTCACGTTCTTCCACTTCTCCCGTGCATGGGGATACCAAATATGTGTGCCTTATTCACTGTGCGGGCATGTGCCAGGGCTTGGCATAAAAGGAGGCTTTTTGGCCTTTTCGGTCCAGGAATTCTGCACTTGACTTTATAGCCGCATACTGTTTTCTGGGGGGCCTAATGCTGCTGAAAGATTAGAATCACCCCATAAATGACTTCATTCACGCAAGCAGACCCCACAAGGTTTTCTTCAAGGGGTTTATCATATTTTTAGACAGTCCAGTTTTCTTCTGAAAGTTTCTTGAATAAGATGGAACAAAATAAAATTAGCAATTTTTTAGCAAATGCGTCAGTTTATACCAGCATTTTTCACACACGGTATAGACCACGGTCAAAATTAATCTCCGTTCACATTCTGCCACTTCTCCAGTGCACGGGGATACCAAATATGTGGCCTTATTTATCACATAGAGATGTAGGAGGGCGGACGATAGAAGATTATTTCACATATCGCTTTTTTTCAAAGCTGGTTTTACAAAACTCAACAGAGTTTCTATAACACTTCCAAAATATCTGCTCGTCCACACTTACATTCTGCTCAGGGGTGTAGAGTTGCAGAAATAAATTATTCAGGGAATTTATTAGCGGTCTTATTTTGAACAACCGATCCCGGTTTGCATCGGTACTTGGGGGGGCCTGTGCGTTGTCATTGAAGTGGAGGAACCTCATTATTGTCTCATAACGAGACCTGGGCATTACTGCAGAATATACTGGGTTGGCTTGGGCGGGTCTTGTTGACCAGTAAGACCTAATGGAGGGCTTTTTGACAATACCCATATTTAGGGTGAGCCCCAAATTTTTTTTTAATTCCTGCAAATTGGTGGGCGTCCAATCTCTGGCATGGGTGGATGAAGGTTTCTGCCTTATATATTGCGTGGCATATAAATTTGTTTCGTGGACAATCTGATTTAGGATGTCGTCCGTTATAAATAAATGGAAGTAATCCATTTGGACAAAATTTGTATTGTCCACGGTTATGCCAGGAGTGGTCGTAAATCCGTGGATTCTAGGCCCAAAAGATGGGGCAGGTGCCCATACAAGAGCCTGGACTGGAGGGACCAGGCTGTCCCGTGCTACAGCGCTACTTGGCCCTGCGCTTTCATGTTCTGCAGTTTCGACTGCATCAGGGACAACGTCCCCTGAAGATGAACCTGAAGTGACGCTGTCATCGTCACTGCCCAAAACAGGTTCCATCTCGGACGCCATCTCTGATGCGGTCTCCGACTCAGACCACAGCATGGCGTATGCCTCCTCGGCGCTAAACAACTTCCTCGCCATAACGTAACTAACACTAACACTAACTAAACAAATTTTATTTTTTTATTTTTTTTATAAAACACACAAACTAAGGCCCCATGCACACGACCGTGCCCGCAATTGCTGTCCGCGATCGCGGGCACGGCCGGCCGCTGACTGACAGCCGCATTTTCGGGCCGTGCTCCCATACAAAGTATGGGAGCACGGCCCGCAAAATGCGAAAGAACGGACATGTTCCATAATTCCCGGAACATTTCCACGGCACTGACACCCTTCCGTAGTGCTACTGAAAGGTGTCAGCGTTCAATGAAAGTGAATGGCTCAGTTTTTGCGGACCGCAGTTGCGGTCCGCAAAAACTGAGGTTTTTTGCTGTCGTGTGCATGGGGCCTAACTGCTATATATATCTACACTACCGCTAACAAAAAAATAAACCGCTATTGCTATATATATTATATATATGTGGATATATATATAATTATATACTCCCTACCTGCCTATTCTAATAGAATAAAAGAAAGAAAGGTAGATAGATAGAAAAAAAAGATAGATGGATAGATAGATAGATTGTATAGATAGATAGAAATCTATCTATACAGAGAATGTTTTATAGTGTAACTGTTTTTTTTTTTTTCACTGTAATCTTCTGGCAGCAATTCTCCCGAGTCTCTTTTTCTCCTCAAACTGAAACAATATTTGAGGAGAAGAAAAGAGGCAGGAGATTTACTGCCAGAAAAGTCAAAATAAAACAAATGTGGTCGCTGTGATTTTCACAGCGACCACATGTTCAGGGACCATCAGATTGGTCCCTGATACTCTGCCCAGTGCCCAGAGCTGTTGGTAACAGCGAGGGCACAGGGCTGTGTGCACGCGATCGCGGGCACAGGGCTGTGTGCACGCGATCGCGTGCACACTGTTTTATAAGCAGAAATGCATGTGATCGCTGTGATTGGTTGTCACAGCGACCACATGTTCAGGGACCATCAGATTGGTCCCTGATACTCTGCCCAGTGCCCAGAGCTGTTGGTAACAGCGAGGGCACAGGGCTGTGTGCACGCGATCGCGTGCACACTGTTTTCTATGCAGAAATGCATGTGATCGCTGTGATTGGTTGTCACAGCGATCACATGTTCAGGGGCCAAAAGATTGACCCCTGACATTCTGCCCAGTGCCCATGGCTGTTAGCAACAGCCAGGGCATAGAGCTGTGTGCACGCGATCGCGCGTGCACAGTCTCTGAAGTGCGGCCGTATATATACTATACGCCGGACTTTAGAGACCCTGACCGCTGGCCGTATATTTACGGCCAGCGGTCGGGAACCTGTTAAAGGGGTTTTAAAATTTTATGTAAATATAATTTAGATATGATATGATATGAACTTTAGATATGATGACAGGGCAGATTAGTTATTTTCAGCCCTAACTTCCTTTCTTTAATAGGATCACAATTAACGCAATCCTTGCAAGTCATGGCAACATAGGGGGAAGCAGTAGTTTGAGACTGTGCTGATGAGTTTAACCCCTAGGCGCACCACGATGCAACTGTACATCCTGGTGGCCAGTGTCTTAGCGCACGAGGACGTACAGTTACTGCACGGTTCCCGGTGCACACTGTCGGCGACAGTTTGCACCGGGAAGCCAGCTGTCCCCGACAGCTGACACTCCACTGTTGCTGATCAGCGGCTCATTTCCGCTGATTTAGGCAATTAACCCCTTAATTGCGGCGATCGATTGCAATTACCACATTTTAGGGGTTTCTAGCACATCGGCAGGCCTCACAATGAAATCGTGAGGTTTGCCGATGGGTAGCATGGCGACTGGAGGCCAAACAATGGCCTCCGTGTCTGCCATGTACGGAAGCCTATCAGGACCAGTCTCCTGATAGGCTTCCTGTCAAAGTCACTGTGTTTTTCCCGATGCACACTGTCGGTGACAGTGTGCATCGGGAACCGGGAGGTCAGCTGTCCACGACAGCTGACATTTAACTGTTGCCGATCAGTGGCTCATTGCCACTGATTTCAGCAATTAACCCCTTAAATTCGGTGCTCGATTGCTTCGCCGCATTTAGGGGGTTTGTCAATTGTGGGGGTTGCTGATGCTTGTGATGGCTTCCGGAGGCCAGATAACGGCCTCCGGGTCTGCCATGTATGGAAGCCTATGAGGACCAGCCTCTAACTGGTCCTCGTAGACTAACTAACTGTCAGAGTGACACTGACAGTTGGAATACATTACACTACCTAGGTAGTGTAATGTATTCTAGCAGCGATCAGAGCTGCAGGTAAAAAACGAAAGTGTAAAAAGTAAAAAAAGATTTTTAAAAAAAGTTAATAAAAATGTTTTAGAAAAGTGTAAAAATAAAAGATTTTTTTTTCCTATAATAAGTATCTTATTATAGGGAAAAAATTAAAACGTTAAAAAACAGTACACATATTTGGTATCACCGCGTTCGTAACAACCCAAACTATATAACTATAATGTTATTTTTCCCGCACGGTGAACACCAACAAAAAAATAAACAAAAACCAATGCCAGAATCACTATTTTTTGGTACCCATCCCACCCAAAGTATAGAATAAAAAGTGATCATAAAGTCGCATGTACCCCAAAATAGTACCAATAAAAACTACAACCCGCCCCACAAAAAACAAGCCCTAACACCGCTTTTTTTTACTGAAAAATAAAAAAGTTATGGCTCTCAGAATATGGTGACACAGAAAATTTATTATTTTATAAACAAGTGATTTTATTGTGCAAACGCTGCAAAAACCTAAAAAAAACTATATACATATGGTATCGCCGTAATCATACCGTCCCGCAAAATAAAGTAAAACTGTAACTTTTAGTGCATAATGAACGCCATAAGAAATAAAGAATTTAAAACACCAAAATCACAGTTTTTTGGTCACCTTAGCTCTAAATAAAATGTAATAAAAAGTGATCAAAAATTTGTATGTACTAAAAAGTGGTACCAATAAAAAATACAGCTCGTCCCGCCAAAAATAGGCCCTCACACCTCTCAATTAACCAAAAAATAAAAAAGTTATGGCTCTCAGAATGTGTTGATACAAAACAATTAATTTTTTTTAACAAATAGTTTTTTCTTTGTAAAAGTAGTAAAATATAAAAAAAACGATATACATTTGGTATCACCGTAGTCGTATTGACCCGCAGAACAGAGTTAAGTTGTCGTTTTTACCACACAGTGAAAGCGGTAAAAACGAAACCCAAAAAACAATGGAGGAATCACAGTTTTTTCCAATTTCACCCCGCAAAGAATTTTATTTTCAGTTTCCTAGTACATTATATGGTACTTTAAATGGTGTCATTAGAAAATAAAACTCTTCCCGCAAAAAATAAGCCCTCACAGCGCTCTATTGATTGAAAAATAAATACGTTATGGAGTTTGGAAGGCGGGGAGTGAAAAACTAAAATGGAAAAGCAAAAAAGGATCAGTCCTGCAAAGGTTAATATTATTATTACCACATGTGGGATATTGTTATACTCGGGAGAGATTGCGTTACAAATTTTGGGTGGCTTTTTTTCCTTTATCCCTTGTGAAAATGAAAATATGCTACATTTTATTGGACAAAAATGTTGATATTAATTTTCACTGCCTAATTCCACTAAATTCTGCAAAAAACCTGTGGGGTCAAAATGCTAACTATACCCTAGAAAAATTCCCTGAGGGGTGTAGTTTCCCAAATGGGGTCACTTTTGGGGTGTTTCCACTGTTTTGGTCCCTCCAGGGCGTTGCAAACTTGACATGGCACTGAAAACCAATCCAGCAAAATCTGCACTCCAAAATCCAAATGGCGCTCCTTCACTTCTGAGCCCTGCTGTGGGTCCAAATATCAGTTTATTACCCCGTATGGGGTATTTCCGTAATCAAGAGAAGATGCTTTACAAATGTTGGGGTGCATTTTCTTCTTTATTCCTTGTAAATATTCCAAATTTCTATGTATTTTTTTCAGAAAAAAAAGTAGATTTTCATTTTCACAGACTAACTCCAATAAATATAGCAAAATACCTGTGGGGTCAAAATGCTAACTATACCCCTAGATAAATTCCTTGAGGGGTGTAGTTTCCAAAATGGGGTCACTTTTGGGGAGTTTCCACTGTTTTGGCACCACAAGACCTCTTCAAACCTGACATGGTGCCTAAAATATAATCTAAAAAAAAAAAAGGCCACAAAATCCTGTAGGTGCTCCCTTGCTTCTGAGGCCGGTGTTTCGGTCCATTAGGACACCAGGGTCACATGTGGGATATTTCTAAAAACTGCAGAATCTGGGCAATAAATATTGATTGCGTTTCTCTCGTAAAACCTTCTGTTACAGAAAATAATGTATTACAAATGAATTTCGGCAAACGAAAATGAAATTAGTAAATGTCCCCTCTACTTTGCTTTATTTCCTGTGAAACGCCTAAAGGTTTAAGAAACTTTCTGAATGCTGTTTTGAATACATTGAGGGGTGCAGTTTTTAAAATGGGGTGATTTATTGGGGGATTCTAATATATAAGGCCCTCAAAACCACTTCAGAGCTAAACTGGTACCTGTAAAAATAGCTTTTTGACATTTTCTTGAAAATGTGAGAAATTGCTGCCAAAGTTCTAAGCCTTGTAACATTCTAGAAAAATAAAAGGATGTTCAAAAAATTATGCAAACATAAAGTAGACATATGGGAAATGTTAACTAGTGACTATTTTGTGTAGTATTACTATCTGTTTTACAAGCAGATCCATTTATATTTAGAAAAATGCACATTTTTGCACATTTTTTTAAAAATTTTGGTGTTTCACTAATAAATATTGAATTTATCGACCACATTTTTCTACCATCATAAAGTACAATATGTCACGAGAAAACAATCTCAGAATCGCTTGGATAGGTAAAAGCATTCCCAAGTTATTACCACATAAAGTGACACATCTCAGATTTAAAAAATCGGCTATGCCAGAAGGCCAAAACAGTTCTAAAGGGGTTAGTAGACATTAACATAATCTAAGTGAATGGACCTGGTGGGCACAATTGGGAACGTCACTCACAGTACTTTCCAAGAGATGCATGGGGGCATGGAGACTCAGTGTGTATTAATTTTGATTAATTTTTTAACCCCTAATTTTTTATCATTTTTCTAATGTTTTGTCCAGTCAGGGGACTAAGATATTTCTGAAATAACTGTATAGACTATTAAAAGGCTGACTACAGGAGAACAATTCAAAGACTTATGTCTTCATGTGTTTGTTCTTTATTTTTGGGAGAAATGTTCTTCAAAACGAGTTGCTGACAGCCCATAGACTATAAGGACATGGACAGCCCACACTTATTTCTGCAAGAACATTTTAAAACATCCTGCAGAGGTCCTCCCTCCACGCTCCATCAGAGCTCCGTGACCCCGCTGTCTTTAGACAGCAGAAATCACAGAGTTTAACCCGAAGACCAATTGGCATGGTCTCCAGGCATGTGATCGCTGTGGGATCTAGTCACGGTGATCACAAAAAGTTTGTTAGTAAATAACAAACTTTTAGGGGTCATTTCACATGTGGCAAAATAGTGGGGTTATTTTTGTGGCAAGCACATGGATTTCTACAAGCTCAATTCAGATGAATGGGACAGTCACAGATATTTCTACACCAAATCTGCCGCATCTATACCCTTATAGTATTTGTACCTAGTCCCTCTCCTCACAACCTGTCAGAGAGGGAGATCAGTATGCATTGTCCCAACACAGTGCAAAACATTACACTTTCCCTTTCTTTCTTTTTCCAACAAATATATTATTCTATCTATCCAGAAAAATGCAGATTTTTTGTGTGCTATATAATGATTATTTCATGGACTGTCTATCTACCTATCGATCTATGAATCTATCAATACATTACACAGTTATAGGTTAAGGTCACATGTAGCTGCTAAAGTGCTGCAGGGATGTGGGTGGAAAATTACGTTTTTACTGCAAATCCCAGTAGTTTTGGAATGTTTGATTATGGGTAAAACAGTAGATTTACCTGCAAAAGCCACGCAATCATAAACAAATATTGCAACATTGTGCGAATTTGTGGTAAAACCACTTGCCGGATCAGTTTATCCTGCATCGTGGAAGGTATCTAAAGTAAAAAAGTTTTTTTTTTTCCCTTTTTCTTCTATATTATAAAAAAAAAGTACGATATATTGCTTATTTTATTGCATAATATTAAAGCCCTATATATAATATCAAAGCCAGGCAGTGTCAGGTCTTTGTGTGCTCCATCGCATATAATGTTCTGGCAGTGTCAGAACCTTGTATGCGGTGTGGCCATATGTAAGAGACTGAGGGGATCCTGCGCTATTGACTTCAGGAATCCCTGCAGGATCTGCGACAGAGGCCCCTGACAGAGCCTCCAACGCAGATGTGAACGAAGCCTTACACTGATACTTTGCAACACACTATCTGATCTCTTTAGATCACAGAGGATTGCTTGATACAATTGTAGCAAATTCAGTTCTGCACAGATTGTTATCCCCTGGGTGTGAACATGAATGATCCCATTCACTCACAGTCAAAGAGATGTTGAAAATAGTTTTTGAAGGCTAAAATATATCAGAAAGTTGGAGAACTTTTCATTATACAATGATAAAACTTTATTCACGTAAAACTTCTTTAACCACTTTCACGGGTACATTACCATGCAGTAGAGTAAACGGCTTCATCCTAGCAAAAAGATGACTTTTCCGCCCCTTTCTCAAACATCTCTGCCTCCTGATGGAAGCAGCCCCATATAAGCAGACGCAAGCTTCTTAATCCCTCCGCCCATCGGTTGTCATAACAACGTCCGAGACAAGCAGGTGATCCATTGACAGGGAGCAGATGGTCTCCTGCAGAGGTAAGCAAGGCCAAACAATGAAACCATATTGATCATATTGCTCCTTCCACCCCCACCCCCCTCGTACTTCAGTCTTGAGTTTTTTCACTAGTTGAATCCTCCCCTAACTCTTTCCCTGTGTCTCTATACAATGTATCTTGACATGCTCCTGTCTTCTCCTCCTACATTGTCCCCGCTGCTCAATTATTCATGGATGAAGCTGGTGAGTTGCAAAAGACCTCCCTCTCTTTTCTCATCACACACAGGAACGAAAGGGCCGAAAACCCAAAGGCCTGAACAAAATAGTAAGTAGAGAGGTCGTATTAGTCTGCTCGCTATTCATTACGGTGTGGCAAATTGAGTATTGCAAAGCAGTCCCAAACCTCGAAATTGCAGGAGTCTATTCAATGCAGTTAGAGTAACTTCATAGCTGTCGCATAAATTCATGGAGAAATTTAGTGCTAGAAGGGCCATAGAATAAGATATGTATAAATCTTTGTGACACATAACTGGGGCTCTTTCCTGCAGGTGTCTTCTGTACAGTATCTACATACACATTTCTCTTTCTAATGAGTCTCCAAATGATTTACTCTTTCAATTCTTCTACAGCCCGGCCTGATCAAATGCCAATAAAGTTTGGCATTTACAATTATTCCATCACTGGATGAAAGCAAAGCCCATGAAAGACCCAAATAGCATGGGGGCACTCAGCTGTTTCCAAAATTGCCGCAACAGACGTCATAATGGATCTTCCCTAGAGGCCTACAGACACCATCTTGATTCCTAATTTTTATGGAGATGACCCTAAAGCAAGCAGTTTAAGATCATGTGTACAAATGACAAAGAGAGAATTATTTTCAGATCAATCCTTTCTTATTCAAAAACTTACCAAACACCTTGGATTCCCAAGAAAACATTGCCTGTGCCCAAGTTCAGAATTTTTTTTAGAAGTTACAGTGCATGATTTTAATAGATACAATAGTTGTTTTTCATGAGGCTCAAGTAGGCTAAGAAGTTCATGGAGAAAAGTGAGGACAAGAGAAATCCAAAGTGCTCAGGAAAAGTGGTCTGTTTGTGCCAGCCTGACAGTCTGCGGGCACTGTATATATAGTCATACAATTGTAGAACGTAGGGAGTCAAGGAAACAATAATGTAATTGTAAAACCATGCAAACTGCCACAAAATAGTTAATAACCTGCTACAGTTTTTTTTTTAATTGTATTTAGATTTGGCCTCTTGTTGCTTATAGAGGGCAGGCATGTAATACTCTGTGCAAACCAAGTTTTTGCACTACGTTAAGCGTGTACGTCAGGAATGCGCCCAACATACACGCTAAACGTGTCCACCCCTCATCCAAAGCCTGACGACATGACAGACAGCACCTCCATATATGATATATAATAGATGGGGGAACAAGGAGGAGTAGGGAAGAGGAGGAGGGGTAATCACTCGGCACCTCTGTAACACTGACTACTTCTTCCTGGGGATGCTCCGGTGATAACTGTCAATATAAGGACAGTGACGTCACTGGAGTGTGCCCAGGCGGATGTGTCTGTGCCTTCTCCTCACTCCTAGCAGTCCATTGTACAGGAGACCGATTCACAGAGCATGGTGCCTTTTACTACTCCCTTCCTTGTTCCCTTATACTTAGTATTGCTCAGAGAAGCGCTGCCTTCGAGATGGAAGGGGCTGTATAGGCGACGTATCCCAGTGTATGTCTATGCAGTGGGATACGTTGCAGCCTTCCATCGAAGCTATATGTCTGGAGTCCTACCGACGTATACCTACAATGGAAGGCTCAAAATGTGGTGTGCACAGTGCCATACCGAGCTTTTTAAAAATTTGAAAGCCTCACTTCGACAAAATATTGACACAAAAATATGGCATTTAAAATTTGTGATACTGTTCGACCCCCAGTTTGCACATTTAAACTTTTGCAATACTGTGCATATGCACAGTGCCTTGAAAAAATATTCACGCCCTTGGTGTTTTTCTTGTTTTGTATATTCTGTTGCATGAGGTCAGTATAAATACACCTGTTCTGAAAGGCCCCTGAGTCTGTAACATCACCAAACAAGCAACATGAAGACCAAGGAGCTCTCCTAACAGGTCAGAGACAAAGTTGTGGAGAAATATAGATCAGGGTAGGTTTATACAAGGTATATCCAAAACTTTGAACATTCCACGGCGCACCATTAAATTCATTATAACAAAATGGAAAGAATATGGCACAACTACAAACCTGACAAGAGACGGCCGCCCACCAAAACTCACAGACCAGGCAAGGAGGGCATTAACCCCTTAGAACTGCAGCCATTTTTCAGATTTTCATTTTAGTTTTTCCTCCCCGCCTTCCAAAAGCCATAACCTTTTTATTTTTTCATTGACATAGCCATATGTGGGCTTGTTTTTTTGCGGGGTGAGTTGTAGTTTTTACTGCATTATTTAATGAGCCATATAATGTACTGGGAAACTGAAAACATAATATTTGCGGGGTGAAATGGGTAAAAAACAGCAATTGAACCTTTGTTTTTTGGGTTTTGTATTTACATCGTGTGGTACCGACATGTTAACGGGTCAATGCGGTTACGGAGATACCAAATTTATATCGTTTTTTTTCATGTTTTACCACTTTACATAGAGTAATTTGGCACTTTTTTGACGTGGAAACCCCATGGGAAACAGTGCCAAAACATGCCCGAAATCACCTCCCATTGATTTCAATGGGAGGCGGAGGCGTTTTTTCCCGCGAGTTGTAAAAAATGCTTGTAGGGCTTTTTTGACTCTGACCTACAATTGACATCAATGGGAGAAAGAGAAAGCGTTTTTCACTGAGTTTTTTGCCCTTGAGGAAACAAGGCCTTCTAAAGAAAAATCTGTTAAAAAAAATTGTTTTGTGTCGCTACATTCTGAGAGCCATAACGTTATAGGCCAGAAGCCTATAGTATTCATTTGTATCTGCGTCCTGAGGATGCAGATACAATTGAACGTGGCAGCGATGGCACTGGGCTAGCGACGCCACCGGGCATGAGGGGGCCAGTGCCGCCCGGCCCATAAATGTTATGGGTCGGACGGCGTGAGCCCCCTCATGCCACGGAGCAGCTGCTATGGCTATTACAGAGAAGGAAATAAGTATTTGATCCCTTGCTGATTTTGTAAGTTTGCCCACTGTCAAAGACATGAACAGTCTAGAATTTTTAGGCTAGGTTAATTTTACCAGTGAGAGATAGATTATATAAAAAAAAAAAAAACAGAAAATCACATTGTCAAAATTATATATATTTATTTGCATTGTGCACAGAGAAATAAGTATTTGATCCCTTTGGCAAACAAGACTTAATACTTGGTGGCAAAACCCTTGTTGGCAAGCACATCAGTCAGACGTTTTTTGTAGTTGATGATGAGGTTTGCACACGTTAGATGGAATTTTGGCCCACTCTTCTTTGCAGATCATCTGTAAATCATTAAGATTTCGAGGCTGTCGTTTGGCAACTCGGATCTTCAGCTCCCTCCATAAGTTTTCGATGGGATTAAGGTCTGGAGGCTGGCTAGGCCACTCCATAACCTTAATGTGTTTCTTTTTGAGCCACTCCTTTGTTGCCTTGGCTGTATGTTTCGGGTCATTGTCGTGCTGGAAGACCCAGCCACGAGCCATTTTTAATGTCCTGGTGGAGGGAAGGAGGTTGTCACTCAGGATTTGGTGGTATATGGCTCCATCCATTCTCCCATTGATGCGGTGAAGTAGTCCTGTGCCCTTAGCAGAGAAACACCCCCAAAACATAATGTTTCCACCTCCATGCTTGACAGTGGGGACGGTGTTCTTTGGATCATAGGCAGCATTTCTCTTCCTCCAAACACGGCGAGTTGAGTTAATGCCAAAGAGCTCAATTTTAGTCTCATCTGACCACAGCACCTTCTCCCAATCACTCTCAGAATCATCCAGATATTCATTTGCAAACTTCAGACGGGCCTGTACATGTGCCTTCTTGAGCAGGGGGACCTTGCGGGCACTGCAGGATTTTAATCCATTACGGCGTAATGTGTTACCAATGGTTTTCTTGGTGACTGTGGTCCCAGCTGCCTTGAGATCATTAACAAGTTCCCCCCGTGTAGTTTTCGGCTGAGCTCTCACCTTCCTCAGGATCAAGGATACCCCACGAGGTGAGATTTTGCATGGAGCCCCAGATCGATTAACCTAGCCTCAAAATTCTAGACTGTTCTTGTCTTTGACAGTGGGCAAACTTACAAAATCAGCAAGGGATCAAATACTTATTTCCTTCACTATATAGTGGACAGGGGGCTCTAAAAGAATGGGGTCCCTGGGCAATTGCCAAGTTTGCCCCCCCTAATTCCAACCCTGATGCAAATTACTGGTAAAGAGGATTATTGGTCATGGAGGTGGTCATGCTCTCCTGAAGAGTCACGCTGGCTGGTCCCTGAACACGCCCTTTCTGGCTTGCTTGATGTCCGACAGTCCAGCATATGTCATTACAAGCAAGCCCTGTCGACATGTGCAGTGAGGTGTACTGGCCTCGGGCGATGCAAATTAACTTTCGCCGTATGCCAGACATTGGGTGAAACGAGGATTGGATTTAAAAATGTCAGAATAATTGCTCTTCCTTATTAAAGGTGTTCTCCAGGGACATTTTTTTTCTCAGGCCGTGCAGCGCACAAGCACTGAGGAGTTTTACTAATAAGAGGAAAATGGGGTGGGCATTGAGGCGTAATCAAAGAGGTGGGTATTGAGGAGACTGTGGACCAATAGGATGACTCAAACCCGGGTATACGTCAGAAGTCCTGGGTTTTGAGGCATTCTATTGGTCCACAGCCTCCTCAAAGTCTGTTCCGTTCATTCTTTGCTTGTACTTGAATAGCAGAACGATTTCCTTTGTGGGCATGCTATTCCTCAGTGAAAATTGGGGAATATCATGCACGCAAAGAAAATGGTGCTGCTATTCAAGTACAAGCAAAGAATGAATGGAGCGGACATTGAGGAGGCCGTGGACCAATAGGATTTCTCAAACCCGGATGTACATCAGAAGTCCCAGGTTTTGAGGCATCCTATTGGTCCACGGCCTCCTCCATATCCGCTCCGTTCATTCTTTGCTTATTCTTCAATATATATATATATATATATACTACCATTCAAAAGTTTGGGGTCACCCAAACAATTTTGTGTTTTCCATGAAAACTCACACTTATATTTATCAAATGAGTTGCAAAATGACTAGAAAACATAGTCAAGACATTGACAAGGTTAGAAATAATTATTTTTATTTGAAATAATTATCTTGTCCTTCAAACTTTGCTTTTGTCAAAGAATGCTCCATTTGCAGCAATTACAGCATTGCAGACCTTTGGCATTCTAGCTGTTAATTTGCTGAGGTAATCGGGAGAAATTTCACCCCATGCTTCCAGAAGGCCCTCCCACAAGTTGGATTGGCTTTATGGGCACTTCTTGCGTACCATACGGTCAAGCTGCTCCCACAACAGCTCTATGGGGTTGAGATCTGGTGACTGCGCTGGCCACTCCATTACAGATAGAATACCAGCTGCCTGCTTCTTCCCTAAATAGTTCTTGCATAATTTGAAGGTGTGCTTTGGGTCATTGTCCTGTTGTAGGATGAAATTGGCTCCAATCAAGCACTGTCCACAGGGTATGGCATGGCGTTGCAAAATGGAGTGATAGCCTTCCTTATTCAAAATCCCTTTTACCTTGTACAAATCTCCCACTTTACCAGCACCAAAGCAACCCCAGACCATCACATTACCTCCACCATGCTTGACAGATGGCGTCAGGCACTCTTCCAGCATCTTTTCAGTTGTTCTGCGTCTCACAAATGTTCTTCTGTGTGATCCAAACACATCAAACTTCGATTCGTCTGTCCATAACACTTTTTTCCTATCTTCCTCTGTCCAATGTCTGTGTGCTTTTGCCCATATTAATCTTTTTATTAGCCAGTCTCAGATATGGCTTTTTCTTTGCCACTCTGCCCTGAAGGCCAGCATCCCAGAGTCGCCTCTTCACTGTAGACGTTGACACTGGCGTTTTGCGGGTACTATTTAATTAAGCTGCCAGTTGAGGACCTGTGAGGCGTCTATTTCTCAAACTAGAGACTCTAATGTACTTGTCTTGTTGCTCAGTTGTGCAGCGGGGCCTCCCACTTCTCTTTCTACTCTGGTTAGAGCCTGTTTGTGCTGTCCTATGAAGGGAGTAGTACACACCGTTGTAGGTAATCTTCAGTTTCTTGGCAATTTCTCACATGGAATAGACTTAATTTCTAAGAACAAGAATAGACTGTCGAGTTTCACATGAAAGCTCTCTTTTTCTAGCCATTTTGAGAGTTTAATCGAACCCACAAATATAATGCTCCAAATTCTTAACTAGCTCAAAGGAAGGTCAGTTTTATAGCTCCTCTAAACAGCAAAACTGTTTACAGCGGTCCTAACATAATTGCACAAGGGTTTTCAAGTGTTTTCCAATCATCCATTAGCCTTCTAACACAGTTAGCAAACACAATGTACCATTAGAACACTGAAGTGATGGTTGCTGGAAATGGGCCTCTATACACCTATGTAGATATTGCATTAACAACCAGACGTTTGCAGCTAGAATAGTCATTTAGCACATTAACAATGTATAGAGTGTATTTCTGATTCATTTAATGTTATCTTCATTGAAAAAAACTGTGCTTTTCTTTCAAAAATAAGGAAATTTCTAAGTGACCCTAAACTTTTGAACGGTAGTGTATATATATATATATATATATATATATATATATATATATATATATATATATATATGGGGTATATGTATATAGGGTACATATATTTAGGGATGATGGGGATCACATTGGATATCTGAGGTGCGGTCACAGGACTCTGTGACTGCACCTCAGATAAAGCAGGTGGCTGCAAAAGCTAAAGGGGAAGGGAGAATTAGTGGGGGCCAATAGACACAGAGGGGGCGGAATAATTAGCAATGAACAGCCCTGTGCCGTTACGTAGGTCAGTGAGGTATCGACACAGGGCTGTGTGTATTCTGACTCTCGTGCACGAGCCTGTGTCGAGAGAAAAAAAAAAAGAGACAGACGAAAATCAGAAAGTCCCACAGATTTAATACAGACTATATATTTGCAACTTTATTAAATAGTTACACAGAATATTAGGTCAAAATTGTTGTGTCCCTGGAAAATCCCTTTAAATAACCATCATACTCAAATGAAATTAATGTGCATCTTCATGGGGATGAGGGAGAGTGCCCTATTTGTGTCTGTGAAAAATGAATGACTTCCTAAACTGCTTCTTTAACCTCTTCATGCTGAAATGAAAAAAAAACAAGAGCTCACACAGCAACATCAGCGACAAAATAAAAAATTTGTGCTCTACAAAAGCAAAATGGAAAAATATGCTGCGTCCTTAAAGAGGCTCTGTCACCACATTATAAGTGCCCTATCTCCTACATAATGTGATCGGCGCTATAATGTAGATGACAGCAGAGCTTTTTATTTAGAAAAACGATCTGTTTTTAGCGATTTTAGCTTTATGCTAATTCGTTTCTTAATGCCCAACTGGGCGTGTTTTTACTTTAGACCAAGTGGGCGTTGTACAGGAGTGTATGACGCTGACCAATCAGTGACCAATCAGCGTCATACACTTCTCTCCATTCATTTACTCCGCGCATAGTGACACTTCGTTATTCACTATGTGCTGTCTTATACTGACATATTAACGTTACTGAAGTTTTTAGACAGTGAGTAGACATTCCTTCCAGCCAGGACAGGATGTCTATTCACAATCCCTGCACTTCGTTAACGTTTGTTTGGTACTTACAGCAGAGCAAAACGTAATCTCGCTGTAACCTGTCATTTACAGCGAGATCTCGCGAGATTACGCTTTGCTCTGCTGTAAGTGCCACAGAAACGTTATCGAAGTGCATTGATTGTGAATAGACATCCCGTCCTGACTGGAAGGAATGTCTACACACTGTCTAAACACTTCAGTAACGTTAATATGTCAGTATAAGACAGCACATAGTGAATAACGCAGTGTCACTATGCGCTGACTAAATGAATGGGGAGAAGTGCACGATGCTGATTGGTCAGCATCATACACTTCTTGGTACAACGCCCACTTGGTCTAAAGTAAAAACACGCCCAGTTGGGCAATAAGAAACGAATTAGCATAAAGCTAAAATCGCTCTTAATGTGGTAAAAACAGATAGTTTTTCTAAATAAAAAGCAATGCTGTCTCCTACATTACAGCGCCAATCCCCTTATGTAGGAGATAGTGCACTTATAATGTGGTGACAGAGCCTCTTTAAGGCCAAAATAAGCCACGTCTTTAAAGTAGCTATCTCATGACATTCCCTGTCCATACAAATGTAGCCATCTTTAACTTGACTCTGATAACTTGCTGCACACAACAAAAGCCATTGAAAAGTCATTGAAAAAGTCAAAATAACAGATCTAGCCATTGTTTATTTAAAGAGGCTCTGTCACCAGATTCTCAAAATCCTATCTCCTATTGCATGTGATCGGCGCTGCAATGTAGATAACAGTAACGTTTTTAGTTTTTTTAAAAACGTTCATTTTTGGCCAAGTTATGAGCTATTTTATATATATATGCAAATGAGGTTTTAAATGGACAACTGGGTGTGTTTTTTTTTTCGTATGTCCAACTGGGCGTGTATTGTGTTTGTAACTGGGCGTGTTTACTTGTTTTACTAGCTGGGCGTTGTGAATAGAAGTGTATGATGCTGACGAATCAGTGACCAGTCAGCATCATGCACTCCTCTCTATTCATTTACACAGCACATAGTGTTCTTACTAGAACGATGTGCAGCCACATGCACAAGTGTCCTGATAATGAATACACATGACCTCAAGCCTGGACGTCATGTGTATTCAGAATCCTGACACTTCTGAATCTTTTCTGTGAGATTTCCAGCAAGGGAAACAAAATCTCGTTTACCTCGTAATCTCGCGAGATTCCGCGCGGCTTGCTGGAATCTCACAGAAAAGATTCAGAAGTGTCAGGATTCTGAATACACATGACGTCCAGGTTGGAGTAAATGCTGTGTAAATGAATGAAGAGGAGTGCATGATGCTGATTGGTCACTGATTCGTCAGCATCATACACTTCTATTCACAACGCCCAGTTAGTAAAACAAGTAAACACGCCCAGTTAAAAACACAATACACGCCCAGTTGGACACACGAAAAAAAAACACGCACAGTTGTCCATTTAAAACCTCATTTGCATATATATATATATATATATATATATAAAATAGCTCATAACTTGGCCAAAAATGAACGTTTTTAACAAAAACTTTACTGTTCTCTACATTGCAGCGCCGATCACATGCAATAGGAGATAGGGATTTGAGAATCTGGTGACAGAGCCTCTTTAACCCCTTAAGGACGCAGCCTATGTTTGGCCTTAAGGCTCAGAGGCCATTTTTCAAATCTGACATATTTCACTTTATGTGGTAATAACGTCGGGATGCTTAAACCTACCCAAGCGATTCTGAGATTGTTTTCTCGTGACACATTGGGCTTCATGTTCGTGGTAAAATTTGGTCGATATATTCAGTGTTTATTGGTGAAAAATTGCAAAATTTAGAGAAAATTTTGAAAGAATAGCATTTTTCAGAATTTAAATGCATCTGCTTGTAAAACAGACGGTTATACCACCCAAAATAGTTACTAGTTCACATTTCCCATAGGTCTACTTTGGATTGGCATCGTTTTTTGAACATTCTTTCATTTTTCTTGGACGTTACAAGGCTTAGAACATAAACAGCAATTTCTCATATTTTTAAGAAAATTTCAAAAGCCTTTTTTTTTAAGGTACCTCTTGAGTTCTGAAGTGGCTTTGAGGGGCCTATGTATTAGAAACCCTGATAAAACACCCCATTTTAAAAACTAGACCCCTCAAAGTATTCAAAACAGCATTTAGAAAGTTTTTTAACCCTTCAGGCATTTCACAGGAATGAAAGCAAAGTGGAGGTGAAATTTGCAAATTTCATTTTTCTTGCTGAATTTCAATTTTATTCATTTTTTTTTCTGTAACAAAGAAGGTTTTACCAGAGAAACACAACTAAATAGGTATTGTCCAGATTCTGCCGTTTTTAGAAATGTCCCACATGTGGCTCTACTGCGCTCGTGGAATAAAATACAAGCCCTAGAAGCAAAGAAGCACCTAGTGCATTTTGAGGCCTCTTTTTTATTAGAATATATTTTAGGCAGCATGCCAGGTTTGAAGAGGTGTTGAGGTGCCAAAACAGTAGGAATACCCCAATAGTGACCCCATTTTGGAAACTACACTCCTCAAGGAATTCATTTATTGTTGTTGTTACCATTTTGACCGCACAGTTTTTTCACAGCACGTATTTGAATTGGGCTGTGAAATGAAAAAAATTTAATTTTTTCCAAAAAAATGTCATTTGTGATAAATTTCTTATTTTCACAGGGAACAAAATACCCCATTTTGTTGCCCAATTTGTCCTTAGTGCGGCAATATCCCATTTGTGGTGATAAACTGCCGTTTAGGCTCATGGGAGGGCTCAGAAGGAAAGGAGCGCTATGTGTTTGTTGGAGTACAGATTTTGCTGGATTGGTTTTCGAGTGCCATGTCACATTTGCAGAGCCCCAGAGGTATCAAAGCAATGGAAACCCACCAGAAGTGACCCCATTTTGGAAACTACACCCCTCAAGGAATTCATTTATGGGTAATGTGACCATTTAGACCCCATAGTTTCTTCACAGAACTTATTTGAATTGGGCTGGGAATGAAAAAAAAATATATTTTTTCCAATAATATGTCATTTTAGCTCAAAAATTATTTTTTTCACAAGAAATAAAATACTCCATTTTGTTGCCCAATTTGTCCTGAGTGCGGCAATACCCCATTTGTGGTGATAAACTGCTGTTTGGGCCCATGTGAGGGCTCAGAAACAAAGGAGCGCTATTTGTTCTTTGGAGTCCAGATTTTGCTGGATTGGTTTTCGGGTGCCATGTCGCATTTGCAGAGCCCCAGAGGTATCAAAGCACTGGAAACCCACCAGAAGTGACCCCATTTTGGAAACAACACCCCTCAAGGAATTCATTTATGGGTGTTGTAACCATTTTGACCCCATAGTTTTTTCACAGAACTTATTTGAATTGGGCTGGGAATGAAAACAAAATTATTTTTTTCAAATAATATGTAGTTCTGGCTGAAAATTTCTTATTTTCACAAGAAACAAAATACCCCATTCTGTTGCGCAATTTGTCCTGAGTGCCGCAATACCCCATTTGTGGTGATAAACTGCCGTTTGGGCCCATGGGAGGGCTCAGAAGGAAAGGACCACCATTTGGCCTACTGGGGATTTTCTAGTGCGAAGTCATGTATGCAGAAGCCCCTGAGGTACCAGTACAGTTGAAACCCGCAAGAAGTGACCCCGTTTTAAAAACTACACCCTTAAGGCATTCATCTAGAGGTGTAGTGAGCATTTTGACCGGAGACCTACACCCCATAAACTGTAATGTGGGTTCTCCCGGGTATGGCAATACCCTACATGTGGCTGTTATCAGCTGCCTGGGCACACAGCAGGGCTCAGAGGGGAAAGACGAGGGGGGATAAGCTATGCGGAGTACATCAGGGTAAGTAAAATTGGTGTAAATTATAAACCAAGGGATGTATAATAAATTTTAAAACACTCTTTCATACAGAGCTCTGGTTATTCGGGACACGTGTCACATTGATATATTGTGTCATCCATTATCGCCCTCTTATAGCAGACTTTGCACCTCTTTTGACTTTTTCCCTTCTTGCCAGTTTGGGGAACTTCTCCTGGAAAGTGTTGCCGCCCTGGTACGATGCGTGTGGCCCCGCTTCCAGAAGTACTGGGTGCCCCCCCTTCTTGGTCCCTAAAGATTAGGTTCTTGATAATCACCTCTTGAAATTCCAGGAAAGTTCCCGTCTGGCCTGCACATCGACGTAGCACGTACGCATTGTACAATGCCATCTGTATGATGTGCCTGGCCAGCTTCTTATACCACACCGTATGGCGCTGTAGGGCTTTAGGACTTGATCTGACAAGTCCACTCCTCCCATGTACCTATTGTAGTCCAGGATGCAGTCTGGTTTTGGGGTGGCCTTTCCTTCATATAGCCTAAACCTGTAGGTATACCCTGATGCACTCTCACACACCTTATACATCTTCACGCCATACTTTGCCCTCTTACTCGGCAGGTACTCGCGGAATTGAACCCTCCCTTTAAAATGTACCAGGGACTCATCAATAGAAATACACTTCTTGGGGGTGAATGCTTGGGAAAACCGGGCACTGGAACGGTCTAATAGGGGTCTACATTTATACAAACGGTCAAAACTGGGGTCATCTCAGGGTGGGCACGGCTCATTATCAGTATAATGTAAGAAGCGAAGTATTGCCTCATTTATTTATTTTTTTAGGTTACAGTTCAGTTCTGAAGTTGCTTTGAGGGGCCCATATATTAGAAACCCCTATCAAATACCCCATTTTAGAAACTAGACCCCTCAAAGTATTCACAACAGCATGTAGAAAGTTTATGAACCCTTTAGGTGTTTCACAGAAATTTAGAGCAAAGTAGAGGTGAAGTTTACATTTTTTTTTTGTCAGAAAATCCTCTTTATACCATTTTTTTTACAACACAAAAGGTTTTACCAAAGAAACGCAACTTAGTACTTATTGCCCAGATTCTGCAGTTTAGAGAAATATCCCACATGTGGCCCTAGTGCGGTAATGGACTGAAGCACCGGCCTCCGAAGCAAAGGAGCACCTAGTGGATTTTGAAGCCTCTTTTTTATTAGGCACCATGTCCGGTTTGAAGAGGTCTTGTGGTGCCAAAACATTGGGAACCCCCCAAAAGTGACCCCAATTTGGAAACTAGACCCCTTGAGGAATCCATTGTAGTATTCTTGGGGTGCATGCGGCTTTTTGATCAGTTTTTATTCTATTTTTAGGTGGCGTGGTGACTAAAAAACAGCAATTATACTATTGTTTTTTTATTCTATTTTTTTTACTGCTTGCACCGTGCGCTATAAATGACATATTCACTTTATTCTGCGGGGCGATACGATTACGGCGATACCAGATGTTTATCGTTTTTTCTATGTCTTATGGCGTTTGCACAATAAAATACGTTTGGTAAAAAATCATTCACTTTTTATGTTGCCTTATTCTAAGAGCCATAACTTTTTTATTTTTCAATCAATAAAGGCGTGCGAGGACTTATTTTTTGCGTAACGAACTGTAGTTTCCATCAGTACCATTTTTAGGTACATGTGACTTTTTGATCTCTTTTTATTCCATTTTTTGGGAGGTGAAGTGACCAAACAATTGTGATTGTGGTACGGTTTATTATTATTTTCTTTTACGGCGTTCACCATGCGGGATAAATAACGAAATAATTTTGTAGTTCAGGCCGTTACGGACGCGGCGATACCAATTATGTATAGTTTATTTGTTTGTTTATATATTTTTATTAATAATAAAGGACTGATAAGGTAAAAAGGGGGATTTTTACTTTTAAAACTTGTATTTTCTTATTTTTACACATCTTTTTTTAACTTTTTTTTTTACTGTATTACTTTGTCCCACTAGGGGACTTGAGGGCAGGAGGCCCTGATCGCTATTCTAATACACTGCACTACATGCGTAGTGCAGTGTATTAGAACTGTCAGCTACTCACTGACAGCAAGCATAGTGGGTCCTGACGTTGTCAGGACCCACTAGGCTTCCGTCTATGGCATAGCCGGATGCCATTGTTTGGTGTCCGGTTGCCATAGTCACCATCACCGGCCGCTATCGTGTAGCAGGCCGGCGATGGCAGCTTAACCCCTAAAAAGCCGCGATCTCTATAGAACGCGGCTTTTAAGGGGTTAATCAGCGGGGACACAGCGATCGGTCCCCGCTGTAGGAGCTGAGACAGCTGCTTAACAAGACAGCAGCTGTCACAGGTCCTGTATGTGTCGGGAGGACGGACGAAATAGCCGTTACTCCCGAGACGTACTATTAGGTCATGGAGCGCGAACACTATAGTTACCATGACCTAATAGTACATCCAGGAGCGGGAAGGGGTTAATGCGTTAAAAGTCAAGATAAAGACGGCTACATCTGTATGCCCTACTAGAGAATATGGACGTTATAGAGGGGGGTCTCCCACTTGGGACCCCTCTATGAGCTAGAATAGAGCTCCTGCAAGGGAAATGCATGGCGGTAGCACTATTTGCTAAGAGACTCAGGATTCAGACACGTGGTGATCGGTGGCTTCAAACTGATAAAGACAACCGCTTTAAGGGGTTAAAAAAAACAAATATGTATGCAGCAACATAAGGGGGGTAGTTGTTAGGCTTTGTGTTGCGCTACTACCGCCACATATGAATACACTGCTATGTGTCAAGGACAGCTTCTTACCACCTAACATGTGCCTCAATAGTGAGATCCTCGGGAGGTGGGCTTGCTGAGTCCGCCATTCCCCTGCAGAAATGCTCCAAAAAAATTAAAGCAGTACATGCAGTTTATTGAAACCATTAGACCCATGAACAAGCCGGATGGACAGCTGCTCATTGGCCTCTCATTGATTTGCATCCACTATACACTGCCTCTTCCGTCCATCTACTGCACACTTAATTTCTATGAATCCCCTGACTTCTAAATATCACTTATCTCCCCTAACTACTCTAAGGGTACGAACAGACACAGCGTAAACACGGCAGATTTTCCGCAACGGATTAATTGCGGAAAATCTGCAGCGTTTTACAGTAGCAGCAGATCTCGTCCCCACAATATCGTCCCCACACTGCGGAAAAATGCAGCCGAAAACAATTCACATAAATTGACTTGCGGAGCGGTTTCTTCAACCGCAGCATGTCCATTAATGATGCGTATTTGCAGCTCTTCTGTTGCGGGTTTTCCCATTGAATTCAATGGGATGCTTAAACCTGCAACAAAGCAGTGTGTGTTGCGATATTTGCGACGGCATCACAGCGATTACGCCGCAAAAATCACACGTAAGAAGTTATACTTACCCAGAGTTCCCTGCTTCTCCAGTCCGGCCTCCCTGGATGACGTTGCAGGCCATGTGACCGCTGCAGCCAATCCCAGGAGGCCGGACTACGCACCGAGACTACGCGTTTAGACAGGGAGATGTGCTGCCGGCTTGCGACCGTTTTATTGGCCGTGTAAACAAGCAGATCAGTTGATGAATAAGCTCCTTCATCGGCTGATCGTTGCCCTGTTTACATAGGGCAATGATTGTGAATAAGCGTTCATATGAGCACTCATTTGCACTAGTTTTGTGTAAAAGGATCTAGATTTAAAAAAAAAATTGTTAAAAAATTGTAGTCCTAGCATTTAAATTGGGTAACACAGTTTACCGAAATTAGAAAAAAAATAATATGTTCAAGTATACCTCCACTTGTGATCTGACATAAGGCGTGGAAAGACACTACTGCAGTTGCTGTGGTAACCGTACGATGCCCGGAGACAGGTTCTATTAATTCGATTTGGACCTGAGCAAGATACTCTCCAGGTGTCGTACGGTTGCCACAGCAACTGTACCGCCCAGCGTGCAGGAACAAGTTTCCACGCTTGACATCAGGTTGGCGGGAGATCACAAGTAAAGGTACACTTTAAATATCTACAGACCTCGAATCACGAGCCCTCGCTGCTCATACTAGGGGAAATATATCAAAACTGGTGCGAAGTAAATGTGAAGTAGCTGCCCAAGACCAATCATGTTGCTGCTTTCATTTTCCAAAGGGCCTTTGAAATATGAGAAGTGGAATCTGATTGGTTGACATGGGCACGCACTCCACTTTTCCTTTGCATCAGTTTTGATATATTTGCTTCATTGAGATTGGGATTTTCCACATCAGAGGAATGGGGTTTACTGTCTTGTATAAAATTTTATATATTAACATCGCTCGCACATAGCCCTGCTATATATATAGTTCCACTTCATGAACATCACCAGGGGGAATAGTTATAGGGGGTGCTGAGGTAGTCGCACCTGGGCGCTGGGGGGCCCAAACACCCCTCTGCCCCATAAGATATCAGTATTGTTAACGGTGGGGGACCTATTATAGATTTTGCTTTGGGGCCCAGGAGCTTCAAGGCACACCTCTGAACATTACACACACTTCTCTATGCAAGTACAGACAAGGCTCTGCTGTATACATATTGTATACTCATCTGTTTCATGTAACAAACACACAACTCTGCCACATAAACAGTACACACACATAGCACTACAGGCAGCCTATTATGCAGCATCACTTCTCAGTCTAGTCCTAAACCTTTGCTTCCTAACTTTCAACTCACATACTGGATACTGAGACTGACTCCTCCCTCCCATCACGTGACTGATCACATGGCCATGACATCATCAAGGTCCTTTAGCTGACTAGTGAAAGGTAACAACATCCGGAGCTCAGACTTCTCCCGTCATTGCTCCGCTACACGGTGTTGTGCGGTCACATGACACGTTTCTATCCCATGCTGGACCATGTGACGTCACGGAGCGTGCATGTCGTGTAGGTCACAGGCGGGGACGAGGTCTCAGGGTGGTAGTATTGACATCTGTCTTATTCACGTGCGTTGCTGTAGTGGAAGGAGTGGCTGTATTTTTGTAGTTGCTGATGTGTATGTGACGTAGGCTTCCCCTGTAGTACACACGTTGTCACCAAATACAAATGACTGTCTTTTTTTCTTCTCAATATACTTGATTTGGGTCGTTCCTTCAGTACAGGACACTAATATCCGATTCTTAAAGGGAAGGTTCACGTTTAAACATCTTTTGATGTGCCACGAAGACCATGTTACGTCGTGTTTAATGTTTTACATTCAGCACATATACTTTGGGAAAACCTCCCAAGGCATGCACTGACCGTAAACTAAGGCCTAATTCAGACTAGCGTGTTTGGTCCGTGATATACGGTCCGTGTGTCAGCCGCATTTCCCAGACCAAATACACTGCGGGGAGCCGGGCTCCTAGCATCATAGTTATGTACGATGCTAGGAGTCCCTGCCTCTCTGCAGGACAACTGTCCCGTACTGTAATCATGTTTTCAGTACGGGACAGTAGTTCCACGGAGAGGCAGGGACTCCTAGCATCGTACATAACTATGATGCTAGGAGCCCGGCTCCCCGCAGTGTGTTTGGTCCGGGAAATGCGGCTGACACACGGACCGTATATCACGGACCAAACACGCTGGTCTGAATTAGGCCTAAATGTATGCAGCTGTATACCCCAGGTTGCCATTATACAAATGTCACAAAATCTTTAAACGCGACCCTTCTCTTTAACAAATCTTGGTGGTCCGCTTCCACCATTGAGGTCAAAATCAGTTTACACTTTTAAACCGCCTAATGCATAAAGACTAATGCAAACAACCAATTAAATTGCTTCTTTCCTTGTATAGTGGTCTGGAATATGAGAGATGGAATCCGATTGGACTCTATGGGCAACATTGTTTTTTTTTAAAGCTTGAGGTCTCCTTTGCTTCAGGTCATTGGGAGTCGTATACAGATTGGGTACCTGATACTCTTCAATCATAACGGGTCCAGGACAGAATACCTAAGTTTATTTGAAGTTCTTTTTTTAGTTTGCTGGCAGCATTATGAGGCTTTGAATCTCATAAAACCCCTTCAATTTAGAGCATCTGTAAGATGATGTCAGCGGGTACTAAATATAAATTCTGGGAGCCTCTTGGCCTGATTGGCTGTGGAACACCATGATGCTGCCGTGAATCTAAAGATCATGGAAGCTGTCAAATATGCTCAGTCCATGAACTCTGACCCGGTCCCCCGCTGCTTTTGATTAAAGAGCAATGATGTGATGTCATGTGACTGTGATGGCCAATCTTGGAAATTTTAAGAAGAAGAAAAATGTATTCTAATATCTAATAATTTAGAACTGTTTTTCCTCAACAGATGCTTTATCATAGAGCAAGAACACTTGTATATAACTCATGGAGAGCAAAGTTCAGACTCTGCCATACATCCGTTTGTAGAGAAGGAAGTGCGCAGATGGCTGGCATGTCGCAGAAGTCCTCGCAGTCACCGCACAAACCAGTATCTACAGACCGCACCACCAAGCCTGGGAAGACTGTCAAGAAGTTCTCTGTGGAAGGGAATATTGCAGCAGGCAAATCTACTTTGCTGAGACTGGTCTGCGCAGCACAGCCGGAATGGAGTTTGATGGCTGAGCCTCTCCAGAAGTGGCAGCATGTCCATTCTTCTTCTCATCAGGAAGTGGACAATCTGCTACAGCTCTTGTACGATGATCCTGCCCGTTGGTCCTACACATTCCAGACTCTGTCCTGTATGGGCCGTTTCAAAGCTCAGATTGAGACCCCTCCAGAGCATTTGCTAAAGCAGAGAGAACCTGTACAGATATTTGAGAGATCGGTGTACAGTGACAGGTTTGTATTTGCCAAGGCTCTATTTGAACTTAACCATTTAAATGAAATTGAGTGGAGTCTGTACCAGGAATGGCATTCATTTCTAATAGAGGAGTTTGGCAAGAGAGCTGCCTTGGATGGCATTATCTATCTGAGAGCAACGCCAGAAAAGTGCTTTGAAAGACTTCAGAAGAGGGCACGGAAGGAAGAAAAGACGGTCACTCAAGGCTACCTCCAGAAGTTACATGATCAGCATGAGTGTTGGCTAATCGAAAAGGCAACGGATGTCCATTTTCAGCACATTCGGGACATTCCAGTCCTCGTGTTAGACGCTGATGAGGAATTTGAAGACGATACTTCAGTTAGTGAGCGTTTAAATAAAAAAGTGAAGGAGTTTGTTGCCAGTTTATAATGATCCTTGTCTATAGAAGTTTCTTAAAATATAGTGCAAGATGTGACAAGTTTCTGAAGATATAGGCACTATATTCTATTTATATTTCTAGTGAGCCTGTTAGGCCACGTTCAGATGTGGAAAAATTTCCTGCCGATTTGCAGGCTCAGATTCCACACCGGAAATCTGCGGCAATGTACAGAACAATACATGTGGATGGGGTTTTGAAAACCCCATCCACACATAGTGGAAAAATTCAGCACAGCTTCCATGGGGCATGCGTGATTTTCACGCACCCATTGACCTCAATAAGTGCGTGATGCGCGAAAGTATAGAACATGTCGTGAGTTTTACGCAGCAGACTCACGCTGCGCAAAACTCACGGACTGTCTGCACTGCCCCATAGACTTGTATAGGTCCGTGCGACCCGCGTGAAAACCACGCAGGCTGCACGGACGAAAATCACGTTCGTGTGAATCCGCCCTTATTGTGTGAACATTGCTATAGAAGAATATCTAGTTGCAAACCTGTATATGTTTTAAACAGATGATGTTCAAGGATAACTAAACTTTTACAAAACTTTTGAAAATGTCATAGTGACACGTCAGAAGATTTGATCGGTGGGGGTCCGAGCACTGAGATACCCGCTAAATCACTAGAATAATTGGCTTTCCTCGGAGTGGTGCACGGGCTCAATAGAAAGTCTGAGTCTGTACACCGCTCGCTCCGCTTTGGAAAGCCAATCCGAAATGAAACCGCACAGCGATTGGTGGGATTCTCAGTGCTCGGACCCCCACCGATCAAAACGTCTGACATGTCACTATGACATTTTCAAAAGTTTTGTAAAAGTTTAGTTATCCTTTAAAAGTCTGACTAATAAGTGGACCACAAAATTAATATATTCACCTTCATCATTTTAAAATGCTGTTTCAAATATTCTTATATGTAATGGTTACTGAATAAAGGTTGTATATACACAGACAAATGATGTAAGAACTGATTTGTTATATGTTCATTTTGGATTGGATATTGCTGCAGAGTTTACTCTTTGCATTGCGATAGGTGAAATTCACGGCAGACCCAGCAAAAATCTGCAGCATTCCCTCAACTCCATGTTGATTTGTCCTCATCTGTGAATTGGATTTAAAAAAAAGTTATCTAACTAAAATCCCTATTAAAATAAATAAGGTTTTATGTGTTTCCTTAATAATAGGGTAGATAAAATATCCTGCTAGATCAGTTGTATTTACTGTTTGATCAGTCTGACAAGTTCATGTGAAATATAAATGGCTGGCTTCTGACATACTCCACCTTATTTACACATAGTAAAATCCTGCTGGGAGAGGTGACTTAGGTCATGGGCATTTGCTCTTCTTCATCTCAATACAAGACAATCCCCCTCGCGGTGGCTGGCTGTTTAGTGTTCAATTCTAAGAAAATATACATATAGATAATACAGCAAAGAATAGGGTGCCATGTTCAACCAGTATTAAGATGACTCCAGAGGGTAGAGAAATAGCTGTACACTTTTTAGGGTATGTTCACACGGCCTATTTACGGACGTAATTCGGGCGTTTTTGCCCCGAATTACGTCTGAAAATAGCGCCTCAATAGCGCTGACAAACATCTGCCCATTGAAAGCAATGGGCAGACGTTTGTCTGTTCACACGAGGCGTATATTTACGCGCCGCTGTCAAATGACGGCGCGTAAATTGACGCCCGCGTAGAAGAAGTGACCTGTCACTTCTTTGGCCGTAATTGGAGCCGCTATTCATTGACTCCAATGAATAGCAGCGCTAATTACGGCCGTAATTGACGCGGCGTTCAAGCGCCTGCACATGCCGTTACGGCTGAAATTACGGGGATGTTTTCAGGCTGAAACATCCCCGTAATTTCAGCCGTTACGGACCCCCGCCGTGTGAACATACCCTTACATATAAGCCAAAATACTTCATATATAATATTATAGCGAATTAATTTAAAATAACATGAGAAAGAAGGTAATGAGGCGAACACGCAGGTCCCCGATGTGTGACGCGTCTTGATCTTATCCGTGTAGCGACCTCTGGCCTGAAACTGACCTTGTTGTCTGATACTAATTACTGGACCTGATGCTGCCCACCTGTTACCGATCTGGATCTGTTTGACCAAAAAGTGGTTCACAACTGCAAATTGTCTATTGGGGACTATCCTAGGGACCAGGACCTGGGAATATTACTGGCAAAGTCTATACCTTTTTGAGAAGCTAATGGGGGATAAGTGAGTGATTTCTTACACTCTGCATTCCAGGTTAGCCTGTGCCAACTCAATACCGGACTCAGTCATTCATTGTCCCTGCCTGCTGCCAAACCTCTGCGTTGCCTCCTGTACTTGCTGCGCTATACTATGAGTCACTGTCCCTGAGACATCACCCAAGTTCTGAATACGTTAGCTGGGGACCAGTATCCAGGTACGCTCTTGGGCTTATAGTCTATTACCGAGTGTTACAAAATGGCTAAAATCGCTTAATCACAATGAGATTTACCAAACCGTTTTTTCATAAATCTCCATATACTATGCTGAGGGCTATAAAGTGTAACTCCGATTACATGATGAAAATAACATTTATACACAGTTGAATAGACCTTTTTAAAACAACAAAAACTATGCAAAGATTATGACCTACCCCTGTCAGGAGTTTTACCCCACGTTCCCCTTGCATACGTAAATGTTCAATCTACTCTGTCTGCTTATTCATATTGGCGGGCACTTCGGGTTTCTGACGTGAACTAATTAAGCTGTGCCTACTGCAGAATACATCCGTGTGACGGCCATTAAAACAACGGCCGTCACATGGACGCATGTATTTCAACGGACCGTGTGAAGGGTCCTTTGAAAAATAGAACATGTCCTATTTTGTTCCGTTTTCACAGATCCCTCCATAGACTCAAGTCTATGGGGATCCGTAAAAACGGAACCCGCACGGGGGCACCTCGGACGTGAAAAACGGCACGTTTTCCACGTCTGTGTTTCCCCACGTTCCTGTGAATTTGGCCTTCGTTTCATTTGCGGCCGAGTGTTTTTGTGTACGCGCTCAGCAGCTGAGCCAATCGGCTTAGAGAAGCCCTGGCTCGTCTTCCAAGACGCAACTTTTCTACTTAGAATCCATAGCCAGTGTCTGTAAGCACCTGCGAGCGCACAAGTGCACAGCAAATACACAAGGAGATACGGAAAGAACCAGAGAATAAAGCATGTAAACAATGTGATTAAGGTAATAAAGATATATTGTGAACAAACGATGTCTAGAAAGTTTTCTAACTTTACAGGTACGCTTTCAGTTTTAAGGCCCCCTGCTAGCTTGCCATACTAAGTAACAAAATATTCTTTAACTGATGGTCAGTTAAACTCAACACTGTTTAATCAATATTACAGCGGTTTTCCAGGACTTAAATATTGATGGTAGTCCTTAGGATAGTCGATTTAGTATTTAATCAGAGGGGGCCTGACCCTTGGACCCCCACAGATCACCTACTTGAAGGGGCCACGGCGCTTGAGTTTGGCTCTGCCTAGTACTGCAGCTGAGTCCTATTCTCTTGAGGCTGTCTTCACACTCCGCTATCCTGTACATATATTTTTTTCATAAAAATTGGAAACCGATCCTAGGGAAACCACTGTCAGGAAGCAAAGATCTAAAAATAGTGAGGAAAGAACTTTTCAACAATGGTTACAGTAGTTGTGTGGTTGAGAAAAGCCATTGTCAAATACCCTGTTAGGACACGCTGCATTAACAGCGCGGAATCTAAGATCTAGGACCTCTCTCAATACGCCGAAGCGGATAGTGGTCAGAAGGAATGTGTCTCTCTCAAGAGAACCCGACACTATGCAATGCTTTATTTAGGCCTCATTCACACGACAGGCTTTCCCGGCCTGGTGCCGGCCGTTCATAAATCGGCCGGCACCCGGCTGCATTAGGAGTAATAGAACCCTAATGGGGCTATTCACACGACCGATTTTTTTGACGGCCGAGAAAACCGGCCGTCAAAATATAAGACATGCTCTATTTTCGGCCGGGTACCCGGCCGCCCGGCTCCCATAGAAGTCTATGGGGCCAGGTAATACACGGCCATCACCGGAATGCGTCCCAAGTGATGGCCGGGTTTTCCGTGTCTTGCGCTCTATCTCCTCCTCACAGCGCAGAGTGCATGTGAGGAGGAGTTGATGCCATTCGGACGAATGGCTGTACGCTACACTGTGTGGCAGGGCCGGGGTGTACAGCAGGTGGAAGGGAGCACTGCGCTGGCTCCCTTTCCCTGCTTGTTTTAAAAGCGCCCTGGCCCGGCGACACCTTCCATGGCGCCGCCAGCAGCTGCTGCTGCGGCTGCTACTACTGTAGCGACGCCATTATAGCAGAGCAGGGAGGTATCTCCCCGCTCTGCTATGTGCTAGCTCCATTTTAGCTCCCTGAAGGAGCGGAGTCCCCGTGTGTTCGGGGATTCCGCTCCTGGACAGAGCGCTTGATGTCTCTGTCTATATCTGGGCAGTGACATCAGGGGAAACTCCTGAAGTGGAAACCCCGAACACATGTGGATTCCCCTTCAGGAGTTGCCGCTGATGTCACTGTCCAGATCTGCCCGGCCCGGAACGGATGCAAAAATAATGCAAACCGGCCGGGCAAAATGGCCGATTTTACCGGCCGACACTCGGGCTCGGGCGGGACCCGGTCGTGTGAATCCCGCCTTAACCTGTAGTGGTGCTGCAGGGGATTTTAAGGCGGAATTCACACGACCGGGTCCCGCCCGAGCCCGAGTATCGGCCGGTAAAATCGGCCATTTTGTCCGGCCGGTTTGCATAAAGTTTTGCATCCGGGCCGGGCAGATCTGGACAATGACATCAGCGGCAAATCCTGAAGGGGAATCCGCTTCAGGAGTTTCCCCTGATGTCACTGCCCAGATATGGACAGAGACATCAAGCGCTCTGTCCAGGAGCGGAATCCCCTGCTCTGCTATAGTGGCGTCGCTACAGTAGTAGCAGCAGCTGCTAGCGGCGCCATGGAAGGTGTCGCCGGGCCAGGGCGCTTTTAAAACAAGCAGGGGAAGGGAGCCAGCGCAGTGCTCCCTCCACCTGTTGTACACCCCGGCCCTGCCACACAGTGTACAGCGTAACCATTCGTCCGAATGGCATCAACTCCTCCTCACATGCACTCTGCGCTGTGAGGAGGAGGAGATAGAGCGCAAGCCACGGAAAACCCGGCCATCACTCGGGACACACTCCGGTGATGGCCGTGTATTACCCGGTCCCATAGACTTCTATGGGAGCCGGGCGGCCGGATACCCGGCCGAAAATAGAGCATGTCCTATTTTTTGACGGCCGGTTTTTCCGGGTGCCAGCCGATTTATGAACGGCCGGCACCCGGCCGGGAAAACCTTTCATGCCCGTTACCCCAGCAGATTTCAGCTGATTGCTGTGAGTAGTCCTAACATCAGCTGACTTTCTGGGGCTTCTTTTAACACATGGGATTGCCCAAAGTGGATAAACCATTTAAATTTTACATAAAACCTTTTAGATATATTTTATTTATGTTAGATTATTTTCTGTCCTGATCAATTAACTTAAAGGGAATGTGTCGCTAGATTTTTTTTTTTAGTTAAACAGTTAGTGTATAAGTGCTTAAACATTGTTCTAATTTTTTCACAAGTCAGGAAATATTATAAATTAGATTCTAATTTATAACATTTCCCAGTGCTGGTCACTAGATGGAGCAATTCCCAAAATTGCAGCATTGGCATGTGGTAAACCAACCACATTGCTTTATGCTGCAAAATTTGAGAATACACACTCGCTCTAGTGAGCTCACACAATCCCCCCTCCTTTATCCTGGCTAGTGTCAGGAGAAAGGAGGGGATTGAACGGTCAAACCTCCTACACTGTGTGTCGCCATTTTTTGAGCTAACACACAGTCTAGTAGGTTTACATACAGTAGTAAACACACAGTAAAACACGTACATACGCAGACCTAACTTACCTGCTCCTGCCGCCACCGCTCCCTCCGGTCCGTCCGCTCCGTCTGCTACCTCCCGCTCCAAGTGCACAAGTCCGGAAGCCGAGACCGGAAGTAGTAATCTTACTGTCCGGCCGCGGCTTCCGGTCCACAAGAAAATGGCGCCGGACGTCGCTCGGCCGAAGACCTTCAATTTGGATTGTGTGGGAGCGGCGCATGCGCCGTTCCCACACAGACGGCGTACAGCATAGTGGATGGAACGGGCCCCGTTCGCGTTCACTATGGGGCTGTATGTGCCGTATTCCATGTCTGTATGTGTCGTTAATCGACACATACAGAGATGGCAAAAAAAATGGCAGCCCCCATAGACAAGAAAAAGTTAAAAAAAAGTAAAACACAAACACACAAATAAATAAAAAATGTTTTAATAAAACACTAAAAGCAAATTGATATAAAAAAACATTTTTCCGCGACACTCGTCCTTTAAGCCATAGAGCCTTACCCTTCACTATATATTACAATGATTTCCTCATCCAAATGTATCAGCATGTATCTCTTTGTATTGGCCAGGCAGCAGCAAAAAATACTTTGGCTGCCCACCTGCTCAATATTTAGATTTTAATGTGGATGGTCTGCTGGCAGCTTCCAGTTTGTGCAAGCGGGCATGTTTAAGAATTTTGAATTTCTGCAGTTGCCCATTTAGTATAGGCAGATAGATTTGTTACTGAAAATTTGTTTATCTTTGCATACTTGTAAATGTTACTCACCTGTCCCTGTTTCAGCCACTGTTCCCCTTTGCGGGCACGGCTCCAACCATCAGACACGTCTGCCTCCTGTCCAGCGTTCCCGCCTCTCTGCCATCCCCATCAACTTGCCATGGCCTGGTTGGCTTTTTAAAGGGGACTCTAGCTTCACCACCTTGCCTGCTGATTGAGGTATTTCCTATCATTTGCTCTTGTGTCTGTATTGTACCTGAACGTGACTTTGACCCTCGCCTTGCTCCTCTATTTCACTATTATCTTGCCCTTTGCATTGTTCGTCTAGTACCTGTTGTTGCACTCCTAGTTCTATCCACTGACTACGCTTCTGTCTCATCCCCTGATCTTATGCATCCCTGGTGACAATTTTTCGCTCCATTCCCGACTACACTACAGCTCCTTCATCGCTCTTTCCACTTGGGTGCAGGAAAGTCCATACCTCCTTGTGAGTGTTAAGGGGGAAGAAGGGGAGATTCCTTAGACTTCTCACCCCAGTCTAACGGGATCCAAAACCATTGTGGCTTAAAAGATCCATATTTCTGGTGAGAAAAGTAACAGTACATGAGTACATTTCATAAAATGTAATAAAAAGTACATGTCCACCATTGTATACCATTTTAATCTAAATAGGTACAACATTTAGTGCTTATTAATTTCCTCATTTATGTAATTTATCTTTATAGCGGTCAGCACTGTTTTTTTTTTTATACAGACCTACAAATCTGCTGCTAGAAAGATATATTAAAAATACGATCAGCACAACATTTTTAAGCTACTAAAAATATATTTATAAAGTATTCGAGGTTGGATATTTACTTTAAAAACTTACTGCATACTGAAAGTGGCGTAGCTATAGTGGCCGCAACTAAGCCTGGGGGGGGCCGCGCTGGACCCGCTTCCAACTGAATCTGCATCCGCAGGACGCACATTCAGTTGCTTTTAATGCTGGAGCCTTGTTCGGGCCGAGTCACTCGCAGCACAGTGCAGAGGAGGAGAAGGATCTCCTCCACCCGTCGTGGGTACAGGGATACGTAAGTAATTATCTTATTATTTTCTATAGGTACATATGGGGGCATTATACTTTGTATGGGAGGGGAGGGGCTCATATGGTAGCTGCTGAGGGGGCATTATACTGTATGGGGGCATTATACTCTATGGGGCAGCTATGGGGGAATTATACAGCATGGGGCATTATACTGTATGTGGCAGCTATGTAGGGCATTATACTGTAAGGGGGCATTATACTGTATGGGGGGAATTATACTGTGTGTGGCAGCTATGGAGGGCATTATACTGTATGGGGGGCATTATACTGTATGTGGCAGCTATGGGGGTGTAAGTGGCAGCTATGGAGGGCACTGTACTGTAAGGGGGCATTATACTGTAGGGGGGCATTTTACTGTATGGGGCAGCTATGGGGGGCATTATACTGTATGGGGCATTATGGTGTATGGGGCAGCTATGGGGGCATTATACTATATGGGGACTATTTACTGTGTGGGGCCTTATAGTGTATGGGGCAGCCACGGGGGGGGGGGGGGCATTATACTGTATGGGGGGCATTATTCTGTTTGGGCATTATACTGTATGGGGCAGCTATGGGGGGAATTATACTGTATGGGACATTATAGTGTATGGGGCATTATACTGTGTGTGGCAGCTATGGGTGGCAATATACTGTGGGGACAGCTATGGGGGCATTAGACTGTGAGGGGGTGCAGCTATGGGGGGCATTATACTGTGTAGGGGCAGCTATGGGGGGCATTATACTGTGTAGGGGGCAGCCATGCGGGGCATTATACTGTGTAGGGGGGCAGCTATGGGGGCCTTATACCGTGGGGGCATTCATGGGGTCTGTCAGGAAAGGCACCTGGGCATAGGCGTGCGCAGTGGTGTTGGGGAGGGGTAGTGGGGCCCAATTTGAATTCTTGCACCAGGGCCCATGAGCCTTTACCTACGTCCCTGCATACTGTCTTACATTGAACTCAACGTAGCTCTGTATCAGAGAAACACAACTCAACCTTCTATAAAGATATATTGGAAAAATGATTAACATAGAATTTAGGGCCTTAAAATTACATAGGGTAAAACAGTGGACATTCACTTTAACTTAGATTATACTAGTTACCGTACATACATTATTAATACATTTAGAATTACGTTTCAACAAGCTTATTCTATGTATAATAAAATGTTATACAATTTTGTACTACTTTGTGTATCAATTCCACATGGTCTACAATGTATTTTTTTTTGTAGTTATTGAATGGAAACCTAAAGAATGACAATCTGTACTGGTCATGTAATGATCACATAGATGCATGGCTCTTTTCAGTACAGTTATCAGAGCTCTTATAATAAATCAGGCACCTGTATGATCATCACATGACCAGGACAGATTTTTATACACTTGGGATTAAGCAATGAAGGTTCCTATTAAATGACTGCAAGAAGACATCTTGAAACCCATGAAAAAATCATACAGTGTGTATTAGAATAATGTATAACTTTTTAATATTCAATAAAGAAGCTTTATTTGCTAAAATAAATAAATACATACATAATTATATGATGTCTTACTATGATGTGTATTACTTTAGTATGTCATGTTTTTGATGGCAAGAATAGCACAGTCTACAGCGCTATTCTTATTATAAAACAATACCAGAAACTTGATGAAATCCATTAAAGTCAATGCGGTGTTAGAAAATGGATCGGTCACAGCATTTTGGCTTCCATTATAAACAAAAGTCATGACGATAGTGTCAAAATAGTCTTACTTGTAGAACATGTTTTTATCCTTTACATATGGAATTATATATTAATAAAACTCCACAAAATATGTTGTTTCTATGAACGCACCTTCGTTACACAATAAGTAATTGTTCATGAAATTGTTCCTTAGATTTACTATATTTCCCCTTACTTTGGTGAAATATAGTAAATTGGATATATTTGGATATAAATTATCGGTTATATATGGATGTAAATTATGATCATTATTATATTGGGGATTTTTTCATTTGGTATTGTAATTTCAGCTTTAGAATGAATTCTATATTTTTTTCATAGTGTCCTAATCTTTTTTTGTTGTGCTCACTAGTGCCTATCCTATGGAAATGTGAGCTGGGTTAAAGGTTTAGCTACGTTTTTGATCCAGACAGAGGTGTGAATAAATGTGAAAGTTGTGTGAAAGAGTGCATGTAAGGCTAACATGAAGCAAGACTAATTTGTGCAAAGAGCTTTTAGACAGGATTTGGCCAGAATTATCTTGCAATTCAAGTGCAAACTGTCATTTCCATAAGAATACCCCCATCACGTGACCCACATATCTACCATGAAAGGCCCAATTCATCATATTTTTTGGCCAGTTTCAATATTATTCACACATTATGCATGCTAAAAAAAAGGCAGAATGCAGTTGTATGTAATTTACACTGGCTTGGAATACGTGGTCCTTCTTGTTTTTGTATAGAAGTAGTTACCTTCTAGATAAGTGATATGTGCATTCACTACTAAGTAACAGTAGCAAAAGTAAGTGAATAGGCTGCGCGTATGGGAACAAATGAATGCATTAGTAGCTTTATAAATATAAGTGCAGAAATAATAGTAGCCAAAGCAACAGTAGTACATTTACCAATACTGTCCTAGCGGTAAAATCTGTCATAACTGTCATCTATTTGTGCGATACCTGAGACTTATTTATTAAAATGTTGCAAGGCTCTTGATAAAAGTCTCTAATAATGAAGGCAGGCACAATCCTGCCAGGCCTAACACACACACTTCTTCTGTGTTTTAAAAAGCACGAGAAAAAAAAGCTATGCCTCTTTGAAGAATTTTTTTTATTGCGTTTTTTACATTTGTTTTTGGTGGCGTTATTTATTTACTATCATTTTGTACATATTTTTATTAAGTCTTTTAGTGAAACGTGGCAAAAAATACCACGCAAATCAGCATACATAGAGTATGCTGCATTTGGGTAAAAACACCACAAACCCCAAAAACACTACAAAAAAGCAAAATGCTGTACATGCAGATTTACTCACATTTTTCTATAGACATCAAAATCAGGCTGCATCATTTTGGAAAAAAATATATATAAACGCCATGAAAAACACATCAAAATTCTGTATGTGAGACCGGCCTAACTATGCTCCCCTTTCTTTAGACGTCCGTAAATATGTCTGCATTCACCACTCATATGCAGTATAAATCTGAATGGGTTTGTTTAAATGTCTTTCCAGCTATTTGGACTATGTCTCATCTGCTCTTTTTTATTTCAGTGTGGCGAAAGGAATTAGGGTATGTTCACACGCACTGTTTTCAGACGTAATTCGGGCGTTTTACGCCTACAAACATCTGCCCATTGCTTTCAATGGGAATTACGATGTTCTGTTCCCACGAGCCTTTATTTTACGCGTCACTGTCAAAATACGGCGTGTGAAATGACGGCTCATCAAAAGAAGTGCAGGACACTTCTTGGGACGTTTTTGGAGCCGTTTTTCATAGACTGTATTGAAAACAGCTCCAAAAACGGCCGTAAAAAACGCCACGAAAAACGTGAGTTGCTCAAAAAACGTCTGAAAATCAGGAGCTGTCTTCCCTTGAAAACAGCTCCGTATTTTCAGAAGTTTTTTTGTTAAGCGTGTGAACATACCCTAAGACTGGCGAAAGGAATAAGACTGGCAAAACTCATCTTCTTGGGAAACAAAGAATTAGGCATGTTGAAATCCAGGCCAGCTTAAAGAACCAGTTCTGTTAAAAAAAAAAATTCTTTAATTTTGCACATGTGTGTGAAAATACATTGCTGTTAACTCATTTCAGGTATTTTTCTGCTGCAGTGCCCTGTTTCATGACTAGCTTCTGGCCACCGACTTGGAACATACTGTAGTTGCCTATGTAAACCAGAGGTCAGTACCTTCTGATGTGCCGAACTTCTATTGGACTACACAATTGTAATGACGGGGTAGGGAGACAGAAAGGTGAGCCCTAATCTACCCGCCACTCAGTCCCTGCCTACTTGCACGGCCCATCCTAGGCGACGGCGTACAACTGGGCGACGGTCCCTACGCTCAATAAGTGCACGACAGACCAACAGACAAGGGTACACAGAAGCTAAGGGAAATGGGGCAGTTGCCCACGGCAACACCGTGAGCAACAAGAGTAGTGAACGAGCCGAGTCAAACCAGGAGTGTACGAGGTACCAAATACAGAGCAGGAGAGTAGTCCGTAAAGCCAGGGTCAATTTGAAGCAGAGGTCAATAATATTAGCAGGAGCAGCAGAGCCAGGAAACCAGACAGAATCACAGGCAAAGGATGAGCAGGAAATGAAGGTATAAATAGACAGAGGGCGGGAACTAGCTCCGTCTGGCCAGGCTGTGATAGGTTTTCCCACTCCTCAGCCTCCCAGCCTAAGTCTTAGCAGATCGAGTCACTCTAACAGACCTAGGCACACAAAAATGTAGGTTTTAAATTCTTTGAATTTATTGTATTAGATGCCAGGGGTTTGGTGCGTGCAATGTTTCGGTCAAGGGACCTTCGTCAGGCATATAGGTGTACAGAACAATACATTTAAGTATATTAGCATCATATAAATAGGTAAACAATAAGTGTAGCATATAACATGACATAAACGAGAAATAAAAAATGAAATTAAAATTAAAAGACGTAAATAAAGTTAAAACAAGAACAGGGTCTAAGGCAAAACACATGTAAGGTTCCTACATTGTAAAGATGTACATGATATACATATCATTAGGTAGTAAACTTCATAAATGCGCGTATGTGGATGGATGGCATCCTAATCCTGGGCACAATATCACAATATCGTCAAACGTATGGTATAGGATAGAATGTCTCACAGAGATCTAGCAAATAAACGGTACAATTTAATAATCAAGAGTGTCCATCTTAATATTCCATGCTGCATATATCCAAAAGGAAGGAGAATACACATTGGTGAAAGGTTTTGTAGATGCTTTTTATATCTGGACCCAGTATTTAAGGAAATAAAATATAATAGCAGTGAAAACATTGTGCAATGGATGTTCTGTGGGTATAATAACTGTACAACACATTGATGTTCTAGAGTCAATAAGGCAGAGAACGCATAGCAACTTGGGGAACCTAATAAGTCTGTTAGAGATCAAATATCCCATGCACTTATATATTAAAAGCTGTTGGTGTGCTATCAATGAAAGTAACACTCGTTTTACCCTGGCTAAATTAACAAGTCAGGCAATATATAGTGTGTATGCTGCTTTCTAACAGATCCCAGATGTGGCTGGGTGAGAGAACTGCAGTAAGTACAAGACTATTACAGTCTTACCTTGTTCCCACTGGTCGCTGGTGTATCCAGATGTTAGGCGCTGTCATCAGTATGGCGGATTTCCGCTTATTTTTGGCGCTAACTGCAGTGTTTTGGTCTGTAGTTGAAATATCAATGGTGTGGGGCGGGCAGTGGGCGTTCCTCAGCGTGCGTTGTGCTATCAAAGTCACACTGAGGGCGTTCTGGTGTGTGGCCGGAGAGGGGCTCGGGGTGTGTCCCATGACGTAACTCAGCCCTGCCAGCAGCAGCCGGATGATTGGCCCGCGCTTTACACCTCCCACACCCACTCTCGGGGGCGTGTCTCTACTGTGAGACATTCTATCCTATACCATACGTTTGACCATATCGTGATATTGTGCCCAGGATTAGGATGCCATCCATCTACATACGAACATTTATGAAGTTTACTACCTAATGATATGTATATCATGTACACTACCGTTCAAAAGTTTGGTGTCACCCAGACAATTTTGTGTTTTCCATGAAAACTCACACTTATATTTATCAAATGAGTTGCAAAATGACTAGAAAATATAGTCAAGACATTGACAAGGTTAGAAATAATGATTTTTATTTGAAATAATAATTTTCTCCTTCAAACTTTGCTTTCGTCAAAGAATGCTCCATTTGCAGCAATTACAGCATTGCAGACCTTTGGCATTCTAGCTGTTAATTTTCTGAGGTAATCGGGAGAAATTTCACCCCATGCTTCCAGAAGCCCCTTCCACAAGTTGGATTGACTTGATGGGCACTTCTTGCGTACCATACGGTCAATCTGCTCCCACAACAGCTCTATGGGGTTGAGATCTGGTGACTGCGCTGGCCACTCCATTACAGATAGAATACCAGCTTCCTGCTTCTTCCCTAAATAGTTCTTGCATAATTTGGAGGTGTGCTTTGGGTCATTGTCCTGTTGTAGGATGAAATTGGCTCCAATCAAGCGCTGTCCACAGGGTATGGCATGGCGTTGCAAAATGGAGTGATAGCCTTCCTTATTCAAAATCCCTTTTACCTTGTACAAATCTCCCACTTTACCAGCACCTAAGCAACCCCAGACCATCACATTACCTGCACCATGCTTGACAGATGGCATCAGGCACTCTTCCAGCATCTTTTCAGTTGTTCTGCGTCTCACAAATGTTCTTCTGTGTGATCCAAACACCTCAAACTTCGATTCGTCTGTCCATAACACTTTTTTCCAATCTTCCTCTGTCCAATGTCTGTGTGCTTTTGCCCATATTAATCTTTTCCTTTTATTAGCCAGTCTCAGATATGGCTTTTTCTTTGCCACTCTGCCCTGAAGGCCAGCATCCCGGAGTCGCCTCTTCACTGTAGACGTTGACACTGGCGTTTTGCGGGTACTATTTAATGAAGCTGCCAGTTGAGGACCTGTGAGGTGTCTATTTCTCAAACTAGAGACTCTAATGTACTTGTCTTGTTGCTCAGTTGTGCAGAGGGGCCTCCCACTTCTCTTTCTACTCTGGTTAGAGCCTGTGTGTGCTGTCCTCTCAAGGGAGTAGTACACACCATTGTAGGAAATCTTCCGTTTCTTGGCAATTTCTCGCATGGAATAGCCTTCATTTCTAAGAACAAGAATAGACTGTCGAGTTTCACATGAAAGCTCTCTTTTTCTAGCCATTTGGAGAGTTTAATCGAACCCACAAATGTAATGCTCCAGATTCTCAACTAGCTCAAAGGAAGGTCAGTTTTATAGCTCCTCTAAACAGCAAAACATAATTGCACAAGGGTTTTCAAGTGTTTTCTAATCATCCATTAGCCTTCTAACACAGTTAGCAAACACAATCTACCATTAGAACACTGGAGTGATGGTTGCTGGAAATGGGCCTCTATACACCTATGTAGATATTGCATTAAAAAACAGACGTTTGCAGCTAGAATAGTCATTTACCACATTAGCAATGTATAGAGTGTATTTCTGATTAATTTAATCTTCATTGAAAAAAACTGTGCTTTTCTTTAAAAAATAAGGACATTTCTAAGTGACCCTAAACTTTTGATCGGTAGTGTACATCTTTACAATGTAGGAACCTTACATGTGTTTTGCCTTAGACCCTGTTCTTGTTTTAACTTTATTTGCGTCTTTTAATTTTAATTTCATTTTTTATTTCTCGTTTATGTCATGTTATATGCTACACTTTTTGTTTACGTATTTATATGATGCTAATATACTTACGTGTATTGTTCTGTACACCTATAGTGCCTGACGAAGGTCCCTTGACCGAAACGTTGCACGCACCAAACCCCTGGCATCTAATGCAATAAATTCAAAGAATTTAAAACCTACATTTTTGTGTGCCGAATACTTCTTCAAATACGATTGGGTTGTGACCCTATTCGTGCACCTCCTCTGGTCTAGTGCACTCTAAACCAATTTCTAGACCTAGGCACAGATGCAGGCTGATTAACCACGGGCGTCGACAAAGAAGCTGTGTCAGGCAAATCCATTACAACAATGATATCACAGTACTGACCTCTCCCCCTTCCTTCATCACCACTTTGCTCCAGCGCCTGCTAACTTCACTCTGTGTAACCGCAAGGAGAGCGGCATATATAAGGAACTATACCCATTTTGGCCGTAACAACGAGCGGTGATCAACAAGACTGGGGCTCATTTGCTACTTTCACAAGGAGCTATGTATGGGGACAAGCGATCGTTACTCCGATCGCTCCTCCCCATGTATTTCTATTATGTCGGCAACTCCTCTCCCTGTTTACACGGGGAGATGTGCTGCCGTTAACGATAATATTTTATGCTGCAGAAAGGATACGCTCAGCCAGTTTACACAGGGCATTGATCGGGAACGAGCATTCTGTGAACGCTCATTTGCCCAATAATTTTCCAGTGTAACTGGACCCTTAGAACAACCACTCAGACAATGATATTGATCGAAAATCCGTGTGTGATAACCCAGACTATCTATTGTACACTTTGTTGCAAATCGACAGCATTTCTTTCCTCTGGGGCTGGTTCAGAAGATTTAAACACATTGGGTCAGATTTACTAGTGATGTCTATGGCCCTTTTACACGGTACAATGATAGGGTAAACGGGCGCTCATACGAACGCTCGTTCGCAATCATTTCACTATACAAACAGGGCAAAGATCAGCCGATGAATGGGGAAACCCTCTTTTATCGGCTGATTGCATCGTTTATATGGCCAAAAATATAGTCGCTAGTTGGCAGCACATCTCCCTGTGTAAACAGGGAGATGTGCTGCTGACATAATGCAAATGCAAACCTCTAGACATGGCAATCAGAAGATGCGCCAAATTTATCATAATGGTGCATGATGTATGATAAATTTGGTGCATCTTGCTAGAAATAATAGATGTTTTCTCTTTCTTATACCACCTCTTGGTCAGCTTAGTTTACGCCAGCTTTTTACGACAAAATTTTAGCAAGTCAGTGCATTTAAGCCACGCTTCATTTTTGCCCAGCCACACCAACTTTAATCCAAACTGCACAAAAAAGTGTCTACACCAGTTAATAAATACGGCGTACGGCATGTGCACTAGCATTTTGGCTCAATTTGAGCCAGAATTATTGCGCATTGTGAATAGTTAATCTGCCCCCTTGCTGTTTTCTGGTATTCATGGGAGATGCCAGCCTTTTTGCCATCTAAAAAGTGGACACTACCAAAAACACACCATCACCCCTGTAACTCATGGTCGTGGAAGCATGATGCTGTTAAGATCTTTCCCTGCAGCATATCCTGAAAGGTTTGAGACGTTAGAGAGTACAACAAATGCAACACGGTATATTGAAATCCTGGAGGAAACCTGCTACCGTGTGCAAGAGAACTGCAACTTGACAGAATATTCTTTTTTTTTTTTGCATGACAACAACTTCAAACATAAATCTACTAATGAGTCCAGACCTTATTTCAATAGAGAATTTGGCTAGACTTTAAAATAACTGTCCCCATGCAACTTACCAGAGCTTTAATGGTTTTGTAAAGAACGGGGAAAGTTGCAGTGTGCACATGTCAAAGCTGAAAAAGTTCTATCCACACAGCATCAGACTCATATAGTTTTTAATGGGAGTGAATAGTTATTTTGTGTCCAATAATTGTAATGAATGTAGATCATACTGTAGAAATTTATTTTCACATTTCCAGTTCTAAGTAATAGGCCGTCAAGATAGGCCATCAATATCTCAAGTGTTTTCTACCTTTCACAGTGTGAGCAGTAAAGGGAATGTAGGGGAAACAGTGTATGTACAAGAGCTGTGGCTCCTTCAAAACAGCTGATCGGCAGGGGAGTCGGACCCCGACCGATGCAATATTGATGGCCTATTTTGAGGATAGGCCATCAATCTCAAAGGACTGGAAAACCCCTTTAATGAAAATGCCATTGAGAAAGTTGTTGCCACCTGAACTGGGGAACATTTGTACTACAGCTGTACATGTACACTTTTGTTTAACTTTTTTAAAGATAACTTTTATACTTTTTGAGTAGTGCCTCATTAGATTTTTAGTCAGGTTATACCTGGTGACTCTATGAAAAAGGTGGTAGAGCCTAATCTACAGACGTTAGTGACTTGGGAGATTCTTCCCCTAGGGCAATTAGTGGAATGTCGGGGGGGGGGGGGGGGCGACATTGGCACTGTAAATAGGCACCAGGCACCAGGAAAGCAGTATTTTATAGGAAGACCAACATAATAATGGAACTCATGGTTATGCTTTCTCGTATGTGCAACGTTTGAGATTCATAGAGCTGGGTGTCTATGTCCACTTTCCATCTACTTGCGTTTTCTTCTTTTTGGGTACTAAGCAAATCATACGAGAGCTTGGAAAAATCAGGCGCAGGAGAAGCTTACTGCCTTTAGGCAGGGAACACTAAAAACTTTTCAGAAAATTCCAGATCCCTGGTAATTCTATATCTCCCCCTTTATGTGACTCACCACTAATGGCTCTAAACCTGATATGCTTTAATGTTCTCGCTGTCCTTTGGCCACTTTATCGTTACACCCTTTCCCCGCTATGGGCATATGAGCCTCCCCTCACTTCCCATTTCTTGTTCTTTTTGTTGATTGATCCTCCACCACTACTTACTGTTACAAATATAAGTTATAGGTCTTTATATTGATTGTTTGACCTTTACTCTATTGTTACGTATTTTTTAATTGTATTATTGTAATTGTAATGTTCTGATGTTTCTTTGAGCCGTGACAATGTTATGGTCAGAAATACCGAAAATCTCAATAATGAAGCATCAGATAAATTATAGTAATATTCACAATTAAGACCTAAAAAATGCACAATATAAAATATGACCTGTCTAAATTACAAAAATATATTTTATATGGCAGTTCATTATCAGGATTTACATCAAATAACTATATGGTCCACATTAAAAGTAAACCTATGTGGTGGTCATTGTAATCAGCATACCACAAAGCTGTGTATGTACAAAATGCTCTGTATCTATGGTCTATTTCTTTTTCAAGTGTGCATTATGTTCTATACTAATACATCTTTAACCATTATTACAGATCTAGAAGATGAATTTAAGGGCTTCTCTTGAAGATTCATGATCACAACATTGGTTAGAGTCTGCCGTTTCCATAGAGCCAAGTCCAAGATTTTGCTTTAATGTAATTAAGCCTCAAGATTTATGAATACAACACGCCAGAACTTGATCCATGCTCATTTTCAATTACTGCGCTGAAAAGCCTCCATCCAGATGTCTCTATTTACTGCATTGAAAAACTGGCAGGACTAGAGGTCTTTGTGGGAGGGACCACAAATTGTCACACTTGTTAATTTTGTAGTGAGGACACTCAGCAGAGGTCTTGGCATTGACCTTGCTTGAAAAGACCCAGGTCTGACAGAGCAAGCGTATCAATGATTAGAAGTATGACCCCACAACCTGCCCGCTTTGCCCCCTGAGCTTTGTGGGTATTTGTGTAATGGGTTCATTCCTTATTTTTATTTCAGTTACACTTTTACACCATGCAAAGAAAGGGATTTTCTCATGTGAAATACAAACATATGATGAGTAGATCAAATCTGCATTGAAAACAGAGACAATATGAAATTTAATAGGAGAAGTGAATGATATTTTAACAAATAGAAAAAGATTTAAGGCAGAGATTATTATTGCTTATGACATTGAAGACATAACTATATAGTCAGTATGGCTTAGGGGCCCGAATCTTCAGGAATAATGTTTATTATAGTAACACATTTATCCTTTTAATTGCTAAGTCATATAAAGCTTGCTTCATAAAACATCTATGTAAAGCTATGTGAGCCCTTTCAATCTGAATCAATATTCATTATGCATTGAGCAGAATATTAAAAGCTTCAGTGTTCTAATTGGGGCAAATTGGCGTAATTAAGAATATTATGTGATTATTTTTAATCAGTGAATGGAACAAAATTATGTCTATTGTTTGTGGATCTGTCACAAAAATAATACACCACAGGGGCTCTTCTTTTTACGCCTTGCACATACATACCACTTTATTGCTTCAGTTACTTTTCATGGTAATATAATCATACTATACCTTGTCATTATTTGTGGTCTAGTAAAATTTTTTTGTTTCTTTTACATACTGTATACCAGGTGTCTCAAACTCGGCCGGGTAAGTGGGCCACATATAGAAAAAATGGGAAGTTGACGGGCCGCATTACTTTCAAATTTGATACCATACAAAATTATTGTTAATCAATTAGTTATTTGAACTACTATAACACTATATTACTATAATATTACATTACTATAATAATACCGCTAGGTTTAAAATTTGAGAGATTTCTCCTTGTGCTTATTTCAACAATCCAGTTTTCCAGTTTAAGTATCGCTAAATGCAGTCCGGCGGCTCAGTTAGCAGCGTTTGGCACACACACATGTCAAGATTGGGCAGCCCCTTTTTAGATAGTGCCACAGTGCCCTCTGTGGATGCTGCCACAGTGCCCTCTGTGGATGCTGCCACAGTGCCCTCTGTAGATGCTGTAACAGAGTCCTCTGTAGATTCTGCCACAGTGCCCTCTGCAGATAATGCCACAGTGCCCTCTGCAGATAATGCCACAGGGCCCTCTGTAGATAATGCAACACACCCCTAGATAATGCCACAGTGTCCTCTGTAGATGCTGCCACAGTGCCCTCTGTAGATGCTGCCACAGTGCCCTCTGTAGATGCTGCCACAGTGCCCTCTGTAGATGCTGCCACAGTGCCTTCCCTAGATGCTGCCACAGTGCCCTCCATAGATGCTGCCACAGTGCCCTCTGTAGATAATGCCACACACACCCCAAGTAGCTCCATTGGGGCTCCCTCTAGGAGTGGAATCCCCAGCCAGAGCGTTGCCGACGCTTTGGATGGGGATTCCTCTACTGTTGGAGCCCCTGACCTCACTGTCCATACACAGTGATGTCAGGGGATTCTCCTGGACCGAAATGTGATATCAGGGGCTTTCCCAGAGCTGGAGTCCCGGAGCACAGCTGCTTCTAGCACTCTGCCTGGGATTCCAGCTCTGCTCCTGACATCACTGTCACTGACATATATGGACATGGATGTCAGGGGCAACCCCAGAGCTGGAGTCCCGGGCAGAGTGCTAGTAGGTTCTTCCTGGGACTCCAGCTGTGCTCCTGACATCACTGGGACTCCTGCTCTGGGGAAGCCCCTGACATCACTGTCGATGTATGGACAGCGATGTCAGAGGCTTCCCCAGAGTCCTAGGAGACTATACTAGCGCTCTGCCCGGGACTCCAGCTATGGGGAAGCCCCAGACATCGCTGTCCATATGTAGTCAGCGATGTCAGAAGATTCCACAGAGTCCCGGAACAGAGGCCATAATAGCGCTCTACCCGCGACTCTGCTCTGGGGAAGACCCTGACACACTGTCCATATATGGACAGTAATGTCAGGGAATTCCACAGAGTCCCGGGGCAGAGCCTGTACTAGCGCTCTGCCCGGGACTCCGCTCGAGGGAAGCCCCAGACATCGTGTGTCCAAACATGGACACCGATGTCAGTGAATTCCACAGAGTCCCGGAGCAGAGCCTATACTAGCGCTCTGCACGGGACCCTGGCTCTGGGGAAACCCCAGACATCGCTGTCCATATGTGGATGTCCGGGAATTCCAGAGTCACGGAGCAGAGTTTGTACTAGCGGCTCTGTGTCTCGCTGGCCGCAGATGACAGCCCCAGGGGCCGCATGCGGCCCGCGTGCTTGAGACCCCTGCCGTATACACACATTGTTTAAAGACGTGTCATAGATAGATAAACAGATATAAAATTGTATATATTTGTAAAGGATCTGCCAGGCACAGCTTCGGGGTTAACTCCCAGAACTAATCAGTCAGCACCTGAGAATACTTCCCTGAGACTGACTCCTGCTTCCACCATTCAGGCTGGCAGGCTTAGGAGTGGGAGAGCCTATCGTAACCTGGCCAGACTCAGCTAGCTCCCGCCCTCGGTCTATTTAAGCCTGCACTTCCTGTCCCTCGGTCCTTGTTATTGCTTGTGTTTCTTTCCTTGTGGTTTCCTGGCCCAGCTACAGCTCCTGCTATTTTTTGATCCTGCTCCATACAGACCCTGGCTTACCGACTACTCTTCTGCTTTTCGTTTTGTACCTCGCACACTCCTGGCTTGACTCGGCTCGTTCACCACTCTGGTTGCTCACGGTGTTGCCGTGGGCAACGGCCCCTTTTCCTTGCTTGTGTTCCTTGTATGTTTGTCGTGTTTGTCGTGCACTTACTGAGCGCAGGGACCGCCGCCCAGTTGTACCCCGTCGCCTAGGGCGGGTCGTTGCAAGTAGGCAGGGACAGAGTGGCGGGTAGATTAGGGCTCACTTGTCCGTCTCCCTACCCCCTGCCATTACAATATTATTTTTATTTATGCAGCCCGATGTCAGAGGTAAATACATTTTTAAGTAATGATATGAACCACAAATCAAAGTCAGACCAATTGTAGTAAATGATCAATTGCAGTAATCCTCTAAAAAATGGCCCAGGACTTTTAAGATGTTTCACAATTGCACAATGTATCATTTTGGCATTCAAGGTTATCTCCACCCAAGGCCAAATTTTGGTTTTAATAAAAACTAAGGGGCTATAATAGAGGCCTTGTTGTGACTGTTGCAAAGAAGCTTGAAAACAGTTTGCAACAGTCACAACAAGAGGTTGCATGAAGATACCCTTAGATATGGTAATGCACATGATCTTATGTCATATAATGCACATGCTCAATATCATAAACCTGAGCTGCAGTACCAGACACAGCCCATGGACAAGGGTGGAGCTGTTTCTGGGAGAAAGCAGGCATGTTTTGTAATCTCATACAACCCCTTTAATTTATCCCTCAGATTTCAGAAGCAGCATACAACTCTAGACTAGCAGCAAGTGAGCTTATTCCATCAAGCAGGAAGCATTTGTATGCTGCAAACTACTGCTTACAGTTTACAACAAAAAGATATATCTTCTACAACCAACAAGGTACATTTAGTTGGCCATAATACTAGTACTGTTGTAAATATGATGTTGATTGGGTGGCTCAGTGACTCAGCCTTGTAACACTGGGGCTATGGTTTTGAATCAAACCAGTTGAAATTTACATTAAGTTTTTGTGTTCTCTGGTTATTAAAGAAGATCTCCAGTGGAAACGTAACTTTCCATGTCTGCATTCCCCACCTGACTGTATACCACTCTCTACACTTATTTTATGTATACTGTACTTACTTTCTGAACTGCTGCCTTATCTGTGCTTTAAAAAAGTCTCCATCGTGATTCTAGATTTCCCCAGCTTTCTCTTCCTCTCTGCTTTGCTATCAATCCCATGATGCTTCAGCACAGCATCACATGACAAGCTAAAGACCATAGCATTTCTGCATGCTGGGGGGGGGAGGGGGCACTGTGATTATCATTCTCTCTATATCCTCCTAAATAATCTGAGAAACCATTAGTATACAGACAGGGAGGCTGCACTATATTCTTCTACATTATACCTGTGTGACCGGAACCTGTCTAAGTATCAGTGGTAGCTGATGATAGACGTTTCTGTCGCCCCATCTGCAAAACTGGTGTTGTAAGGGAACTGCCGAAGCCTGTGATGGGTGACACATAGACCTTCATAGAAGCAAGTAGAGAAAGCAAGTCACCGAGACGGATTCCCACTGCTGCTGAGTAACCATCCCAGTCTGATTTATAGAGATAGAAGTAGCAAGAAAAATAACAGGTGAGAGACTAACACATGGAACACCATAATGGTACACATGAGAAAGTTTTGTTTTGGCCGGAGTGTCCCTTGGTGTTTTTTTTTTTTTGGTACTTCAGTTTAAAGTTTAAAAACAAACCTCAGTTAATTGTCATCCATTGAAATTGGCAATAGTAAATGTGTGCATCAGACCCTGGGGACAGGGACTAATGTGAATAGGAGAATTTTGTGTACATGGTCGTGGAATATATTGACGCTTTATAACTCAAAGTTAGCAAATAATAATGTCCAGATTTAAAAAATAAATATTTGTTGTAGCCATAGTGATCAAGGAAAGCAATGGACCTCACACAGTGTGAAATACATCCATGTGAACTAATCCTTCGCATGCTATCTGTGCTCGGCTCGTGATTAGTGGTAGTCGAGGTTGATAGTCCACTCACCCTCTTTTTTAATCTTTTATTTCTAATGCATCAAACATACTAACTGAGGCAGCAAAGCCTTAACTACAGTGTTCAATGAGGCATGAATTTCAAGATTTATGACAGACTGACATCTGATAGCATGCTGACCTAGGTATAGGGGGCAAGTGGGACATAAATCAGCCTGTCCTCATTTCTTCTTCTCTTCCTCCTCTTAGCTCAGTCACTGAATTGAACACATGGCTCTTTCCCCTGCTGTGGTCCTCAAAATATGTAGGCTAAAGCAAAAATGTAAAACGCAATATAAATGAGAAGTATTCGACTGTAGACCATGCCTGCACACCCTGCAAACTTGGCCTTCCTATATCAAGGCCACATCTGCCTCATTGTTATCTACATATCATGCTTTTCCTTGCAGTTTCGCGTGTGTTGGGTGGAGTGCAACAGTCTATGTTTTTGAAAAAATCTCATTAAATCTCTGTCCTCTTCCTAAACTTGCACCATGGCAGACTTTTTAATAATGAAGCATTTGTTTTCCCTTGGTTTTTATACAAAACATATTGGGTTAAATTACAATAATGGTCATAATCAGCTAGATCTCAAGACTCGGTATAAGCGTAAAGCTGGCCATACACATACAACAGATGTCGACAGCTATTTTACCGGGTTTAGCCAAATGTGCATGTTTATTTCAATACCCGCTGACAGTGACTTATCCTTCGTGGGAAAAATGGATCGGGCATGTTGAAATACAACATACCCAATACTTTTTTTCCCTCTGGAAACGGTTAGGAGGCCTCCATACACATAACATTTTTGGCTGATGCCATCCAAATCAGCCGGTTTGGTCTGCTATTATCTAATATGTAAGGCTAGCTTTAGAAAGGATCTGGTAGTTTGGTTATTGTACGAGGATTTCCACCTCAATCTAAAAAATGGCCATATATTAGTCAGAAGTTGATAATTATATATTTTATTACTTATACAGATACGGACATACAGTTTCGTTGTTAACATTTTTGCAAAAGTGACAACAGGAAGCACTGTCTTATTAGTTGTCACCTTTAAACAAGCGTCTCAGAAACTGATGGTAAAACTGTCAGATTGTTATTGACAGAACATGATAAATGACAGTCAGTTTCTGAAAAAATGTAATTAAAAATGACAACCCGTATAGCTGTACTTGCCTGCCAAAACGAATAAAAAGAATATCACTGTAAGTAATGATAATACAATTACCAAACTTTATTAATTTCCAATTTGCATTTTTTACCTACCGGCTGAAAGTTTTTTGGAGGCCTTGTGCACGCAGTTGTATTATGGCCCTGTTTTGTACAGAGCAGTAATTGCACATCCTTATGGTTGCACAGGGCCTTACTGTACTGTACATCAGTATGCCTCCAATTTTTATACAAAGGCATACAGAGCTCGTATGGAATCTGAAAGAAAAGGCATTGTGGCATGTTTGTATGCTTGTAGTATGGAGCTGCAGGGGTTTATGTGTGGCGCTATACAGTCGCCTGCGCATTGCTCTGCCATGTGCATGAGGCCTTTATGTATAGTCAAATCAATTAAAATTGGCCCCTTTGTCTCACATTGCAGCCCACTTGCATGGTTGAAAGATGAATCTAGGCTCTGCTTGATATGGGTTGTTGGCTTCATCTTCAGGTGGAATTTCTCAACATTTTTATACATTGATCCATACTGTCATTTGGCGCTTTATTTATACTATTTCATATTAGGTTGTTAAAGTGCATTGCAAAACAATGTTCATTAAAAGCACTGCCAGAAGGGGCCTAACTCCAATGAAGGCAGATCAAGCCACTGGTATGGGGCCCATGGACAGGTGGAGCCCAGGGGACAAATGTCCCCACCCTGCCTCCTGTCCCGCCACGTTAAGAAAGATTGGGCCCATGAATTCAATTATATGCGCATCCTTAAGACACGGATACAATTGAAAATGCTTGCGACGCTGCAATGTGCAAGGGAGTTGCTCTCGGCTCCCTGCACTGCAGAATAAAACCTACTTTGTGACATAGGTGGCTAAATGACTTAATCGCACTGCCTGCGTGTTTCTCAGCAACCTGACTGGTAGAGGCCTGGTGTAACGACGGGGGTAGGGAAACGAACAAGTGAGCCCTAATCTACCCGCCACTCTGTCCCTGCCTACTTGCAACGACCCGCCCTAGGCGACGGGGTACAACTGGGCGGCGGTCCCTACGCTCAGTAAGTGCACGAGACAAACATACAAGGGAATACAAAGCAAAGGGAAAGGGGCAGTTGCCCACGGCAACACCGTGAGCAACCAGAGTGGTGAACGAGCCAAGTCAAACTAGGAGAGCACGAGGTACCAAACGCAGAGCAGGAGAGTAGTCAGTAAGCCAGGGTCAGTATGGAACAGGATCAAATAGTAGGAGCTGTAGCTGGGCCAGGAAACCACACGGAAAGAATCACAAGCAAGGAGGAACAGGAAAGGCAGGTATAAATAGACAGAGGGCGGGAGCTAGCTGAGTCTGGCCAGGCTGCGATAGGCTCTCCCACTCCTAAGCCTGCCAGCCTGAGTGGTGGAAGCTGGAGTCAGTCTCAGAGACATAGACTCAGGTGAAGACTGATTACCTATGGGCGTTTACCCCGAAGCTGTGCCTGGCAGATCCTTTACACCTGGTCTTACATGTGTGGCAGCAGTAAGTGGGAACAGCAGGAGCGGCGTTGGCAGGTGCATATTCCATCCCTTATTGGGGGGGCTTTAAATTCATTGGGCACAGTGTGGAGCACCTTTATTTCAGGGGGCACAGTGTGGGGCACTTATTTCAGGGGCACATTGAGCTGCAATTTTTTTATGCAAGGGTGTATTGTTGGGCATATTTAATTAATTTTTAATTCAGGGGCACAGTGTGAAGATTTGCGCCAAAAGTGAGTAGCAGATGACTTGTGGGCGGTAAACTCTGCACAGAAGTCGTGGTCTGGAGAAGTCACCACGGCTGTCTGGGACAGGTGAAGAAAAAAAAGGAAAGTGAGCGAATCCAGTCAGAGATGACACCACCTGTGAATTACTGAATGTAAATTGCTATGGGCCCCTATGATTTCTATATTCGCCCATTCGCTCAAAATTAAACATATTGCATTTAAATCATATCTTAACAAGTGGACTAGACCATTAGAATGCACCTATATAATATAACACTAGCATGATGTTAAGGTGTATTCACATGGTGCGGCTAAGACCACTATATGATATCACCGTATTAAGTATTATAGCGCTGTTAGCTGAAACAATAAAAGCAGCTGTTACTTTAAAAAGACCCGTCACTAGGTCCTAGAATCTAATTTACATATGTAACCTTTAGCTCACTTCCTCTCTCTTTCTATCGCCGTTTTTCTTTTCTTCCTGCTTCTAACGTTCCTGAGTAATTGTCCCCCATTCTTTTGGCGTCCGATATGTAAATTCACCTTAGTTAGCCGACGGGGAGTGAAATACAGTGAATTACAGTGAACTGCAGTGAATCTCTCCTGATAGAGCCATCTTCACAGCCTCTGACGCTGTACAATTAGCACAAGGCAGCTCGCGAGACCACGCTGGGAGAAGACTTCTTATCAAACACATTTTTCATAAGCTGCCTCGCGCTAATTAGACAGCGTCAGAGGCAGTGAAGATGGCTCCATTGGCTAACTACAGTGAATTTACATATCAAGCGCCATAAGAACAGGGAAAAATAACTAAAAAACGGGGGGGCAGGAAGAAAAGAAAAATGGCGGTGGAAGCAGGGACAATTCAGGCTAAAGGTAACATATGTAAATTACATTTTTGGACCTAGTGACAGGTCCTTTTTAACATGTATCTGAAACAAACAAATTCAATTTAACGATTTGAAAACCCTTCCTTTCCTTCAATTTCGGTCTAGGAAACTTTTTCTTTTTATATCATATATTACGTCTTGCAAAAAGCACTCAGTTTTTTTTTCACATGTAAAGAAATTGCTATGCTTATTGAATATATGTTTTAATAATGGCTTACTGCACCAAGATTATCAGTGGATGATGGACACACAAAAGAGTAGGAGCCATTATGACACTTCGCTCCTGGTAATTTATGTTAATCCTCTAACAATTCCTCTCAAAGGCTCTCCTTAGAGGCTAGTTAAGACAATATATATTTATAAATCCCATAAATGCTACATAGAACAACGCTACTTTTATGCCCCAATGGGTTGTTTATTTAACGGATAGTTTTATGTAAAATTACATTAAGTTGCTTTTCACATTAACATACCAGTATGGTGGTACCAGACAATTGCATATATGCCTTCTGTAGTATACATACGTGCATATCCAGAACTTAGGTCTAGTCGAACCTAGACAACGTGATTTCTTTTCACATGCAATGCCACACTTGGAGTATGAGCTTTGTCGTAAATATACTGCCACAGTGAAAGATTGCCTCAAATCATTTCATCTATAAATATCAGTTCTAAAGAAGAGTAGTGCATTACAATGCTCACGTAACAAAGTTAACTTAGCAGGCCCTAAACAATGTAGACAATAGGGCTGATCTAACCATTAATAGTGACTGGAAATAATTGTTGTGACTAAGTGAACAAAATGATCTGTTCAGAACAATAGACATCTGTTTCATTGGTTGGAAAATGCATCAGATTGTGGCAACTACCAGGTTAATGAGATGACTCTGGTGACCCATGTACTAGTCTACACAGCAAAGCTGAAAAGTGAACTTCAGAAAACATAAAAAGTCATCCTATTATGTAATATATAACTCTAAATGTATTTTTAAAACATTGGTTTATAATTAAAACCTGATTTAAATAATATGTAATTTTCTGATGAATAGTTATATATATTTTTTGTCTATTATTCACTTTTAATAGTGTCTTTCGTTAATTTAGGTATAGTAAACATTCTGGTCCTAAAATAATTATGTATATGCCTTAGTGAATTATTTACCAAGTCTTTATTCCAGTTGTATATTCAGTACATCTTTGAAGATTGTTGCTTCTACAACCCCTACTGTTTCCAAACCAGTGAGTTAAAACCAAGATTCTGAAGCATAACTAACTACCCGGTTGGTATTTCATGTTTCACATAACGTTCTTTACTGACTCATCAGTTGTTGCCTTGGCTGCTGCTGCTAAGGTTGGGAGTCACAAATAAAAAGAGCATACTATAACAAATTAGAAAATGAGGACAACACCAACATGTTGAACTCTCAGATCTGTAACCCTTCTTCACTATATAATCCCTTGCTAGGGAGTGCACAAGACAGGAATCAAAGACTGTTTTTCATTTGTGGACGAAATAGGCATCCCAAATATACATCTTGGACACCCTACAGGACATCACTTGGTTCCCCAAAGGTAAGTTAGCAGATGGATATGTTCTTTAAGTAGTGAAACATTCTTCTGTAATATATTCTTTATACAGTGTTCAGTTGTGTCTGTCCTGGAAAGCTGAATGACATTCAGTATAGCCACTGATATAGCCTACTTAGGTTCTGTTCACATAGGTGTTTGGAGTCTCTGTTGGGATTCCGTCACTTTTGACGGCAAGAATAGGACAGCTATTCCTTCCGTCAAAATGACAGAATCCTCAACAGAACCCCGATAGACCCCATTATAAATTGTTGATGTTTGGATGATATATCCCTAGGTCCATCTTATTGCATAAATAGGAAGATTTGTAATTCCGAAATGTCAGTGATGTCATCTATTCGAGGGAAATGGCATATAGCAGAGTGAACATTGTCAGGGAGTGAGCTAATTTTACACTGGACATGCCACTTACTACAAATGCACATATTTTTTCTTAAACATATTTTTGCCATATAAAAATATTTCATTATTTGTAATCGCAGACCAAATATACTTGAAAATGTGTTCAAAAGTGGATAGAAAATTACTTAAGATACTGAAACGATGTCTTATATCTCAACCTGCGAGATTTGCTATTGTATTAAGACATTGGGACATCAACAAAGTATAGAATAGGCATAATTTGTGCTTGAGACAAGCTTATTGTCACCTTGGTAACAAATCCAGATGTGATACTTTTTGTATGGTGAAGCAAAGGACAAAGCACATCATGGTTCCCCTTGTCTGTGAGATTTGGCTGCAAGTGAAACCAGAAGCTTTTTGGATATATCTGAATTCTATATGTTATGTCTTAAGTCGCAGTTGGTTCACTTCTATTATTTCTGATAGATGATTTTTAAAATGAAATAGGGTCTTTGCCCCTTGTTTATTCGTAGTAATGTTGTTAACCAGGCTAACTTGGCTACTGTCACCATGTGGTGTCCTTCAAAAACTATGTTTCCACATGGTTGTAAGAAAAGATATGTGCGCATCGCGTTGTGCTAACTCGCTAGTTAAGAAATGTACACAGTGCATCTATAACATATGGAAGCATATTCAAAGTCATTTTGTATATTCAAAAAATACTCTCACATGTGCAAAGGGGTGAGGTATCATATACAAGTTATTAACCTATACTTTATATTCCTAAAGAAGTTAAAAGGGTTGTCCAGTCATAAAAAATTGTTGGCCTATCCTCAGGATAGGCCATCAATATCTGATTGGCAGGGGTCCGAATCCCGGCACCCTCGCCAATCAGCTGTTTTGAAGGGGCCGCGGCTCTTGTACCTCTTCATTACTGTCACTACTCGTACTGTGAATGACCACCAGCCGTTCACGGTACTACAGCCTTCTCCTATTCCATACAGTGAATCGCCGTTACAAGTGTGTCAGTGATTCACAGTACGAGAAGATAAGGAATGAAAGGGAAGCAGCGCTCGTACGCGCTTATTGGTGTGCCTGGAGTCGGACCCCTACCGAACAGATATTGATGGTCTATCCTGAGGATAGGCCATCAATTTTTTATGACTGGACAACCCCTTCAACAATGTCATATATGTATAGTTGATACAATGTAGCTAACATGTAGATACAATGCACAACCTTTTGGGTTTAAGGGCCACACCATGACCTTGTACCACAGGAAGTAGCCACAATAAAATGTGGGCAAATATATATAAAAAATGTAGAACACAGTTCTAGTTAATTATGCAAACGAGTGAGATACAATGTGGCTGTGACGTGATGGGACATGGTAGCCCTCAATAAGTGCTCCCTGGTACCATAGATACTAAATGCCAGATGTCCCACTGCTGTGGTGTCACGATCTGTGGGTATGTGGACCCACTGGACCGTACCACCATAGCAGGATAGCAGCTGGCCAAACAGTGTACCAAGTATCGTCTATAGTCCGAGCAAGGCTACCTGTGGTAGTACAGACAGTAGCGATGACTAGGCTCAGGTGGGACCTTGGCAGCAGACACCAGGCGTGGTGTAACACAACACGACTCCAACTCTTTTAAGGCACAGGAACAAGATAGCACGGGATACAGGTAACAGGAATGGGAACACTGGGAACAGGAAAACACTAAGGGACCATTTGCTAGACTGACACAGGAAAACCCAACAACGCTCAGGCAATGAGTTAAGGGGCAGGGCCCTTCTTATAGTCCAGGGTGATCATGGGTTGATAAGACAATTCTTAACATGTGTGCGCGCTGGCCCTTTAAGGCCAGGACTGAGCTTGCGCGCGCACCCTAGTGGTCACTGCAGACCAGGATGGCCGCATGTGCTGGCATCTCCGGGGAGGAAGGCGTCGGTAGGATGAGAGGAGTCTGCGGTTTGCGACCGAGGACGTTACATGTGGCAACATCAAATACTTCCTATGCTGCAGCAGTGATGCTGTCTGCATGGTTAAGGGTGACAGATTTAGTATGAGGCCCTAACCAAACTGACACTGGTGTTACTATATCAAGCTTTTGCCTCTTTTGCTGGATCCAAAGGCGGGCACAGTTAACTGAAGGCCCGTGTGCAAAACTAACATGTGGCCCCCCTCCACCAGCATGCCTGCAACTTACAACTTTTCATATTTAAAATAAATAATGACTGTAAAAAAAGAATGTTTGCTTTTTATCTCTCCAGAAAATGGCCAAATTGTTGTAATTTTCCCTGCAGCGATGGGTAACATGCCTGCTAGTTTAGGGTAGTGAAGGGGTTATTGGTTACATCCCTGGTGGTCTAGAGCAATGAAGACATTAATGGTAACATCTCTGGTGGTCTAGGCTAGTGATAGGCTAACTGCGGGACGCCTTCCTTGCACTACTACATCTCTGGCTGTGCATTGCTCAGGCACACATACACTGTATCATCAGCCAATCACAGAGCAGCTCAATCATAGAGTCTCTCTGATTGGCTGACTATGATAATGTAGCGTCTTTCTACCAGATACCCATGGAGAGTCGAGGGAGGGGGTCAGAAGCCGGATACTTGTAAAACTTTCTATGGCCAGAGTGGGCATTCTCCCTCGGGCCACTGTGCAACACTAAAAAGGTTACACAGGCTATATGTTCGCCCCTGGCTGGATGTCACCCCATTTGTTTGGAGATACTAGGCATGCAAAGATTCACTCTAAATCTACATCAGTATGATTTGCTAGCAGTATCTTATTAAACTATCAAGGAGATTTCCACAATGTGACATCTATGTTGGCAGCATGACTACATAATGATAAGCAACAATTAGCTGCCTTGGTCATGTGACGTGGTGTCACTATGGATCACATCACTACGTAGAATTAGTAAAAACTGATTGGCAATGGCACAGGGAAGTGGCACCAGGAAGGGACAGGGGGAGTATCGATACAACAGGTACATATGAGAGTTGCATAGTTTCATTATGTGGGCACAATGCAAGGAAACCTCTACATTTTTTCCTGGAGCAGGCAGGACAGATATGTTATATATATATATATATATATATATATATATATATATATATATATATATATATATATGCATATCTCTATATGGTTACTGGACTGGGTGTATGTGTATACTATAGCCCTAAAGGGATTAATTTATAGACATTATTGTTACTTATAATCATATCTACTAAATGAGACATACCTGCAGCAATTGTGATGGAACAAATTTACACCCACTGTTTGCACTCACATGATGAATGAATTATATTGCTTCCTTATTGATCTTGCATATATATTGATTCATATGTCAGATTCCGAAAAGTTATGGAATTTATGGCATGCTAGAAGGTAATATTAAAGAAAATGCACATCTGTCCACGTTTGGCAACGAGTAGATTTGCATGCCACTGTGCAGTATCAAAGTGTAACAGCTCTATTGTCGTTGTAACACTATAGTAGGCTGTAAATGTCGCTTCTGCCCAATCCTTTGTTCACACAAACACAGCCATATTGTGCTGATTGCTATTAAATTAAAGTAGAAAAGAGGAAAAACAAATGTGACAGGCAGTCGTACCAGCAGGGAGACTGGCTACCTATTCTTTAGCATTTGAAGAGTCAGAAAGTCAGTGCAACTATCTGACCCCCGATGACCTCAATGTCCAAATTCCTTTTAAGGACTCAATTAAATACAATTGAATTTAACTTTTCGCCTTAGTAAATAAAAGCGCTTTATTTTCATCGCTCAGTGTTTAGAGGTTGTAGAAAGACAAAACCCTGAGTGCAGAGAAGTTAACTTATGGATTTGTCTCTCAGACATCTTGCTTTGCTTTATGTATATGAAGAAGCCTGAAAGGACCTACAATTACATTCAAGTCATATGACTAGATGCGATATGTGTGATGTGAATGATTGCTGCAAAATAAAGACGATCTAGTGAGTGTATTTGTTAAAGAAATTGCTAGTGTTGTATGTTTATTACTGCTCTTGAGTATTCTTGGTGAATCAAAAACACCAAAAAGATCTTGTATGTTGACTCCTTCATCTGCGTAGATCGGAGACGCCAACATGTGAAAACTTTTTGATCATTTTTATTGGCTGACAGGGTCCAGGAGCAATATTAAACATACAGTACATGTAATCTTACATTCCCTCAATCGGAAGTTTAACCACTTAAAGAGGCTCTGTCACCAGATTATAAATGCCCTATCTCCTACATAATCTGATTGGCGCTGTAATGTAGATAGCAGCAGTGGTTTTTATTTTGAAAAACGATCATTTTTTAGCAAGTTATGAGCTAGTTTAGATTTATGCTAATGAGTTTCTCAATGGACAACTGGGCGTGTTTTTACTTTTTACCAACTGGGTGTTGTACAGAGTAGTGTATGAGGCTGACCAATCAGTGACTAATCAGCGTCCTGCACTTCTCATTGTTCCAGCCCAGCATGATCCACAGCACAGTGTGATTGTGCAGTGAAAGAAGCTGGGCTGGAACAATGAGAAGTGTAGGACACTGAAGGTCGGACTGGAGGAAGAAGAGGGACTCATCACCAAGACAACGACCGGGTACGTATGAACTGCTTTTTATTTTATTTTTAATCAGCAGCCTCTTTTCTCTATCAGTGATTGATAGAGACAAGTGGCTGCCGATTAGTGTAATATATCTGTAATGTATTTCTGCCCGCGCGGCCGTTTCTAGGCAACGGCTCCGTCACACACGGACGGCACACGGATGCCTTCCGTGTGCCTTCAGTTTTTTTGACAGCCCCATTGGCTTGCATGGGCCTCACAGTCACGGAATCTTGGACCAAAGTAGGACATGCTCTACTTTGGATCGGAACGGAGCAACGGGACCGTCAAAAAAAGAGTGCATGGCCCCATTGAAATGAATGGGTTAGGGTGCTAGCCGTCAACAAAACGGCTAGCACCCTGAAGAAAAACACTGAAGTGGACATGAGGCCTCACACACAGAATTCTGTCAAATCTGACTGTTCAGTGAGCAAATAACCCAGACATTTATACACACAGTACAGTAAATCTATGCAGGTGCTGATCTGCAAGGACCTTCTAGCCACGCCCCCTCCTATGTACAGAGCAGCAAGAAGAGCAGATTCATCACTATTAACCCCTGCCTCTCCACAACTCTGATGTCTGGTGAGTTCAGCGGAGGGTGAAAACACTAAAGCTGCCAATATCTTGTATTTCTGTGTCTGACATTGTATTGAGGCACTGTGGCTGGCATTGTTATGGGGCACTGTGGCTGGCATTGTATTGAGGCACTGTGGCTGGCATTGCTATGTGGCACTGTGGCTGGCATTGTATTGAGGCACTGTGGCTGGCATTGTATTGGGGCACTGTGGTACTGTATGTATACCCTATTATCTGAATATTAACCAGGAAATGTACTGTTAAAGACAAAAGCCTTTTTTCCTCTTTAACTGGTTGCCGACACAGGACGAGTATGCTCGTCCTGAGCGGCGAGCACTTCGCGCATTAGGACGAGCATACTCGTCCTGTGTGACAGCCGTCCCTGCGCGCGTCTGTGCGCGCGATCGAGAGCGGGGCAACGGCTGTAATACACAGCCACGTCCCCGCTCTGACAGCGGAGAGAAGAGAAACATCTTCTCTCCACTGTTAACCCTTTGAACGCCGCGATGAAAGCTGATCACAGCGTTCAAAGAGAGGGGACTGCACATTGATCGCGTCACAGAAAATAACTGTGACGTGATCAAAGCCCTCAACTCGTATGGCCAGACAGCCCAGGGTCCATTGAAGGACCCCAGGGCTGTCTGAACATATTTCCTGTTGTTAGGGCATACTGAGGTATGCCCTAACAACTGCCTGTGTACAATCAGTAACAGGCTAATGTACTGGCATATAGATCTATGCCAGTACATTGCAGTTACAAAATAAAAATCAAATTGATGAATCCCTTTATGGGATTAAAAAAAAAAGTTAAATGAATGTAAAAAAAATAATAATGGTAAATAAATAAATAAAAAGTAAATAAAATACACAGAAACACACATTTTTTATAATAAATCAACTTTTTAAAATATAAGTCCCAAAACATGAAATAATATAGACATATTTGGTATCGCCACGACCGTAACAACCTGTACAACAAATGTATAACATTATTTATTATGATCGGTGTATGGTGTAAAAAAAAAAATATTAAAACTGCTGCGCAACTGCTTTTTTTCTGCATTTTAATCTAATTAAAAATTTCTAGAAATTAAACGATAATGTATTTGTACCAAAAAATGGTACGTACATAAAGTACAACTCGTCCCGCAAAAAACAAAGTCTCATACAACTACGTCGTACACAAAATAAAAGCGTTATGAGCGTCGGGATGCAAAGAGGGAAATGTAAAAAAAATTGCTCTGTCCTCAAGGCCAAAATTGGCCGTGTCCTTAAGGGGTTAATGCTACAAATTATGAATGCATTACATCCTATAGTCCAAAAAAATATGGTAATATGATGAACGCCATAAAAATGAAACCCAAAAAACAATGGTGGAATCACTGTTTTTTGCCCATTTCAACCCACAAATATTTTTTTTTGCAGTTTGGCAGTAAACTAGCTTGTACATTAAATGGTGCCATTAAAAACTACAACTCGTCTAGCAAAAAACAAGCCCACGGTTTAGTCGACGGTAAAATAAAAAAGTTATGGCTTTCGGAAGGCGGGAAGGAACATAAAAAAACTAATATTGGCTGCAGAGTGAAAGGTTTAATAGGCAGTCAATGTAGGTCAATGTAGGTGCAAGATTAAAAAAAAGACTAAACTATTTTATTTCAGACCTAATAAAACATCTACAGAATAGATTTTGTCCAGGTAACTGGAAATATGCTTTATGAAAGATTTTATTTGATGAATGTTGCTCTCATGGAGTAAAAGGGTATAATGGAAAAGGTGATCAGCTATCAATAAAGAAAAATATCTCTTAGTTATGAGACGGCACCGCTATTTTTACAATGGGAAAAATAATCTAGTCCCTTTACATGGCATGTGATCCTGTCCTTAGAGAACCCAAAGCAATTTTAGCCTTGAAGAGTAAAACATTTTGCGGATAGGTTGGAGATTTGAGATACAGAAGTCCATATTGCATTATGATCTAGTTCTATAATAAGCATCAAACAATATTTTCATGTTCTGTGCCTCCTGTCTCTACAAACCCAAGTAGTACATTGGTTGCTGATAAAATCTTACACAGTAGCGGAGCACACATCATTGATAGGGATTCCACATGGTCAATTCAATTACAGGCAGCATCCTATTTCCCTGTTTACATTAAAAATAAGACCACAGATACGGTACATGTCCTTATGTAATTTATTTCTAATCTTGCAGGCAGTGGAAGCAGGGATATAAGATCTGATCCTGACCTTTTTAGCTTGGGGTATTCAGTTTCAAACTCATTAGAGGGAACAGAAGTAGATGGAAGATATTAGGAGCAGGAACATATTTTCTTCATACACCTGACTCAGTAGGTGGCTCCATTCATTTATCGGAATACACTCAAAAGCGTGCATTTGTGTATAAGAAACAAAAAGCATTAACCCTGTACTGCATCACCTGTCTGCACTTACATGTTAACCAAGACATCCGTAACTAAATAGCATTGTGCCCCAATTCATTAAAGCCATTCTTGTTTTTTTAGCGTGCAGGCTGCCTTGTTTTGTCTCTAGTCAAGCTGAGCTGTATTTGTCATTAACACCACACTTAGCACTGCCTCTTCTTTCTCATGAAAAGAGGTCAGCGCGTCTGCTTTTTCATATAACTGTGTACCTTTAGACCACATGTAACCCCTTGTGAATTTCCAGGAGTACTCGATTAAGCTTTCAATATGTAATTACTGCCAAACAAGTTAATTGCATTTAGAAGCTTCCAAAATTCTCTCGTTCAATTTGCTCCCATTGATCAACTTACATTATTCCCCTACTGTTCAGCTTAAGTACAAACAGTTGTTAATGAAAGCCTAATGCCGGATTCATTGGAAAATCAAGTTAATGGCTTGCTTGCAATGAATATCTAGGCTCCTTCTTACTTTGAAGTATGTTTTCTCTTGTTGGTTACAATAGCTTTTCAGAAATTAAGTGATCCCACCTGTATTCTGGTCAATTTTTAAGGCCTTGGTTTTCTTAATTTGTTTTGTCCATTTTAGAGGAGGGCCTAAGACGGAGTTGGACGAGGTCATTCTACATGCTTTTCAGAAATGATCTGGTAGGGATAAACAATGTAATCTATTATTGTCGAATGTTCGAATGATGGCCTCCTCTTGGATCGACACAGAACATATTGCTGCTCAGTTTCATAGTCAATAGAGGAGATATATCAAAACTGGTGCAAAGGAAAAGTGGAGCAAACAATCAGATTCCAACTCTCATTTTTCCCGTAGGCCTTTGGAAAATTATAGCAGCAACCTAATTGGTTGCCATGTGCAAAGTCTCTGATTTTCCTTTGCACCTGTTTTGATATATCTCCCCCATTGACTTAGAATTGTTGACCAGTATGAGTGTTGTTGTGCGTACATTCTGAATGATTATGGAACAGTGTTGATACCCCTTCTTAGCAGCCATATGAGATAGTTGCAGATCTGATTTCTGAGATCTGACTTACAGTTTGTATCATGTCGTAAGAATGGGGTTGAGAGAAGATTTTATTATAGCCTTTTTGTTGCCTGGGGAGAATACTGAAATGGAGATGGGAAAGATCAAAGAATGATAGCATAATTGCCCAGCAGTCAAGAAAGGATTCTCCTCTGAACTTATGGATGGTGCACCCCTGGTTTAGAGAGCACCCTGACAGGTCATTTATACGTCTATAATGGTGTTGGTCGAGACTGTGAACATAAAGTAGATGATATTAATACTACATGATCCGGTGTGTGTACCTCTAATACTGGAGAAATTCCTGAGTAGATAGGAACCTCTAGGGTTTCAATTGAGTCCATGTTTCTGGTGTTTTTGAAGTCCAGAGCAGCCCACACATGTTTTAGTCAACCAATGTGCAAAATGGTATGTTGCTGTCCCAGAATTTTTTGAAAGGTAGGACAAGACTAAGCTTTGTGCGAATCAGGCCTAAAAAGAAATTGTGGCGGTGGTAATACTCACTTTTCTTCTATTTCTACTTTGTTTCCTCATTGAATTCTAAGATGATTTACTTTCAAAAAGTATAACGGACCTTGCTGCAGTATAGTTCCTGTCATGTAAGGTTTGAAAATCTTGTGTAGTCACCCATTTTGAAGTGAGTGTATGACATGATCATCATCAGTTGCTTGGTGCTTGATAGAATCTTCATGACTGAATTTCCCAATCTCCCAGGTATTCTCCAGTCTCCACAGGGATAAAATATAATAGGACCTCCAGTCAAGTGGTAGTATGTGGAAAAATTTACAATTTGTTGACTGTATAGAGTATGATATTTTGTCTGGTGGTAGTGCCCCCCCTCCCTGCAACACGATCCTTTATGATGTCCTCATCACCCCTATTCTGTCTTAGTTTAAACAAATATACTAGTATAAAGTGCAGGGAGCTGTCAGTGACATTTAGCAGGTAACACTAAAATACTGTTTTTTTTGTGAAGTAAAACGTAATGTCTTGATAATTCTCTTACATAATTCCTCCAGTTTTTCACTCTTACGCTTATAGATCAGACACTATATCTAATTTATTGTAAAAACTGTCAGAAGGAACCATGAAGAGTAGAGGAAGTAAGAGAAGGGATTATGGATTTCGATGATGCCTGGGTCACCTCGGGACTAAATGATAGCTTCATGGATGCTAGAAATGGCTGCGTTAAATTAGCTGCTTCCTTGATCTAGTTACAAGTGTCGCAGAAGAGGTCATGAGAATAACTGGACGGCAGAGAAAAACAAAGCACGTCATGACAGAACAGCCACATTTTAATGTTTGAGCTAAGATGTGCTTTTATTGTTCAGTTAATGTGGACCTGTCATCACAATATAGTCAGCTGAGCTATTATAACAAACATCACAAAAAAATAATACGGAATACAGCACTCATAGTTATGAGCCCAGGGTATTCACGAAGAGAAGGCACCGCCACCTCCTCCTGCCCCCCTCACCATTGATTGAAGGCCGCTGTGTATACAGGCAGATACACAGTGCCTGTCAATCATTGGTGAGAGGGGCTTAAATAGGGCAGCATACTGTGATGACAGATCCACTTTAATGGTAATAGGTGATCATAAAAAAGGCTTTTTCTCAAATCCAGGATTCCAAAGAAACAAATTTGTATTGTTATTATTATTATTATCATCAATATTATTATTATTATTATTATTTTTATGGTATGTTTACACGCTAAACTAAAAACGGCTGTAAAATATGGAGCTGATTTTCAGCCGTTTTGAAAGCATCAAGCATTTTTTGATGCGTTTTTTTACGGCCGTTTTTGGAGCTGTTTTTCTATTGAGACAACGAAAAACGGCTCCAAAAAAGTCTCAAGAAGTGACATGTACTTCTTTTTACGGGGTGTTTTTTTACACGCTGTTTTTACAAATGGCTGTGTAAAAAAAACGCCCCATGGGAACAAAATGCAGTTTTTCAAATTGAAATCAATGGGCAGATGTTTGGTGGCTTTCAGCCTCCGTATTTTTAGCCATTTTTCAGGGCGTTTACGGCCCAAAAACGGCTGAAAATAAACTGTGTGAACATACCCTAATTAATATTATCAAGATCATTTAAAAAATTCCAATATTATGAAAGACAAAATAATTTATTTGGTTGATTCTGTCACTGAATTTAACTAGATGATTGTTACATGCATAATCTCTCACATTACTTCTTTCATGGATTCTGCAATTTCCTGTATTGACTAATATCAGTTTTTGTACCCATTTAATGAATAAAAGTAAATTCAATAAAAAATCTAAACCTCCAAGTGGTTTTTGTTTGTAAAGATTTGTACACAGCCAGAATCACATATGTCTCCTTGCTAAGCACTTAAGTTACAATACGTACTGGTAATTTGTTTTCATATCCTGCCATTTTTCAGTTAGGCCTTATTCACACAAACGGGTGTCAAATCGGTCGTGAAAAACTGCCGTTTTCACAGATCCCTCATAGATTTAAGTCATGTCCTATTTTTCATGGGCCGTTCACACGGTTCGCTAAAAAAACGACTGTGTGAATAGCCCTATAGAAGTACATACGGGGGCGGTAATGCTGAGGTTTAACGGGGTGGGGGCAGTGTCTGTGTTGGCTGTGTGGTTCTGTCCTATTCGCGTCATACAGCTTCTCCCCTTCACTTCATAGTGTGATATGAGCTTCTATAGCGAGATCACGCTGTGCAGGGAGGGGGAGAAGCTGTATGACGCTGATAGGACAGCGTCATACAGCAAACACAGACACCGCCCCAGTGAAACCTCAGCGTTACCACCCTTTTGGCTAGTTTAGCCTAATTAGCATAATAAGAAAAAAACAGATTGGGATAGAAATTACACTGACATCATCAGCGTGACAGCACCTATGAAATTGGGCTTTACTGAACTGGTGACAGGTCCTCTTTAAAGGTAATGTGTTGCTAGAAATTTTTTTTTTAGTTTTTTTTTAGTTAAACAGTTAGTGTATAAATGATTAAACATTTTTCAAATTTTTTTAATTTTTTCACAATTCAGGAAATATTATAAATTAGATTCTAATTTATAACATTTCCCAGTGCTGGACACTAGATGGAGCAATTCCCAAAATTGCTGCATTGGCATGTGGTAAAGCAACCACATTGCTTTATGCTGCAAAGTTTGAGAAAACTCACTCGCTCTAGTGAGCTCTCAGAATCCCCCCTCCTTTATCCTGGCTAGTGCCGGGAGAAACGAGGGGATTGAACGGTCAAACCTCCTACACTGTGTGTCAAAATTTTTTGAGCTAACACACAGTGTAGTAGGCTTACATACAGTAGTAATCACACACTAAAAGACGTCCATACACAGAAATAACTTACCTGCTCCAGCCGCCACCTCTCCCTCCGGTTCGTCCGCTCCGTCTGCTCCCTCCGCTCCAAGTGCTTGCTTCAGAACACAATTCCGGAAGCCGCGACCAGAAGTAGTAATCTTACTGTCCGGCCGCGGCTTCCTGTCCACAAGAAAATGGCGCCGGACGTCGCTCGGCCGAAGACGTTCAATTTGGACTGTGTGGGAGCGGCGCATGCGCCGTTCCCACACAGACGGCGTACAGCATAGTGGATGGCACGGGTCCCGTTTGCATTCACTATGGGGCTGTATGTGCCGTATTCCATGTCTGTATTTGTCGTTAATCGACACATACAGAGATGGAAAAAAAAATGGCAGCCCCCATAGACAAGAAAAAGTTAAAAAATAAAAAAAAGTAAAACACAAACACACAAATAAATAAAACATTTTTTAATAAAACACTAAAAGCAAATTGATATAAAAAACTTTTTTTTCGCGACACTCGTCCTTTAAGGTAATATTTACCTTTTCTCATGGGAGAAAAGCATTTGATAACTGATAATTCTGAAACTGTGTTATATGTTTACCCAAGTTCCATTTATCTAATATTACATTTTGTTTAAAAATCTTTAACTAAATGTGATAATTCTGCAATAATAAGGAATATCTAAAGGGGCAAATACTCTCTCTCAGCGCTACGCATGTTGATAGTTTTAAAGGCAGCAGATTCCCTAAATAAATTTATAAAAAGTAAAGTTTAATAATGCCATTTATATGATTGCTTTATTTGCAGAAGCCACCTTCCTTGTATTTTAAGTTTGTGAGCAGTGCAACTTTGTGGGACAGAGGAGTTTACCATTATACCGTAAGTCCTTAATAGAGACCTATTGTAAAGATGCAATTTTATATACTGAAGAAAATTAAAAAATGTTTTTGTTGTTATTTATTCTTTGCCAGATGTAGCAGATTTTTCAACTGCGGATTTAGCAGTAAATCTGCATAAAATCTTCATTAAAATCCACATGAGTTACATGCATATTTTGCTGTGGATTCTGCTGCAGATTTGACCCTTTGTACCTAAATCATGCAACAAAATAACATTAACCAAAATTCCCCTGTATAGACATTGTTTTACATGATAAGCTCCTGTCCTCTTGCTACCATCACTTGTGGCTATGGGGTGCTTAGCAGCTTACTGAAAATGCTTTTATTAGTAAATTCAATGTAAGAGTTGTATGCAGTTAGCGCCCTCTAGTGGTCGCTATAGACAGACAGAATTTCATCATGTAACTCTATGGGGAAGATTTTTTTCACAAGCCAGTCTTAGTATGAAGCCCACAGGAGTAAGATATGACTAATTTATTAAAAATCACATGGCTCCTAATAAATTTGTTGCATCTTCTGCTGTACGTTCTCCAGAAAGGGAAATCGTAGTAGATTTTCACTATAATTTACATCAGTTTCTTGCGTAAATTATTGTGAATTTGTCGAGCATTGGGTAGCCCCACCCCTTATGCTAAACCCCACCCAATTTTTGGTTTAAATAGTGAGGGCAGTGTGAAACAGCAAAAAGTCATAAAGTATTGCGCAAATATGGCGTGCACCATTTTTTGTGACTTGTCAATGCCATAATACAGGTGTACAGCTTTTATTAAATCCCCCCTATTGCCTATACAGGAGGTTTTGAGCTCTATATCAGAAAATGGAGCTCAATCCCCTATAAAGACATATTATGAAATATTACAGGTTTAACACTGACCACTGAACACTTACAATAGGCTAACACTTCCTGTCACTTCAGCTTGTGCCGTTTACATTGGAGGCATGCTCGGCAGTCATCTCTTTATCATCAGAGGGCAGGAATATAAAGTAAGATGACACCTTCAGCGCCTCCTCCCTTTCCTGCCAAGTGACCTCTTCACATGACACAGAGCATGCTCACAACACTCTCATAAGTCACAACACATTTTCTTATCTATTGTAATGCAACTCTCTAGAAATGATATTGCAGCAGCTCAGGCAAAATGACTACCCAATAATCATGTACAGAAAAAAAAATCTACAAATCAGAAAATAAAAAAAATTACAAAAAAATAATTAAATATCTGCTTAAATTATTGTATATATTAAAGGTGATTCATTCCATTTAATAATGGGGTAAATCAATGTTTCTGTAAGGTTCTAGAGGCTTAAATGTGGTGCTCGAGGTAACTTTCTATATACTGCATGTATCATGTCCATAGAACAGCCTATATGGATGAGTCTGTGTAACCAAACTCTGCTCCCCTGACAGCGACAATTTTCAAGTTCTGGCACTGAAAGTTAATATTGGAAAGTTAGAGTTTGTTTGCTGAATCTATACAACCAGATTAGTTCTAAATTGGTAAGACAGTGTTAAGTATGCACTTTATGGAATAATTATCATTGTGGTCTTCTGATGGGCTTGACAAGATGTACCACAGAAGAAACATTCCTGTGGCTTGACCTAAATGTCCACCTCACAGGTGTTTAGTGCAGCTTCACTGCCACCAATGGGGCTAGACATCATTAACATAGTATGCTGATGACAGTGATGCATGTGTTTGCACTTAGACTAATCTGTCTTTGTATGCTCAACCCAGTGTATCTGTTATAATAGGGCCAAATAGATGATAAAACTGGACATTATTTTGTTTGTGCTATCCATCAAAAAGTCCAAACAATGCTATTTATGTTTCAATGCATGACTGATATCAGTACTTAATCTATAGGGAAGAGGATGGAAGAGAACTGGAAATTAAATGTTTATGCTGATTAAGGTCCCTTAAACACGGTCAGTGCTTACGGGCACGGCCAACCGTGGACAGCCACCCGCATTTGCATTACGTTCTCCTATATATAGTATGGGAGCACGGTCCGTAAAAAGCAAAAAATAGGACATGTCCTGTCTTTTGCGGAGCCTTTCTACGGCCCGGACACCTTCCCGTAAATATACAGGAAGGTGTCACTGGCAATAGAAATGAATGGATCCGTATTTACGGATTGTAATTACGGATGAATTCTACGGTCATGTGCATGGGGCCTTAGCCCTCATTCACAGGACCGTAATGGTTTTTACTGTCCACTAATTCAGATCTATAGTCATACGCATATATGGCACGCTGTCCACAATTACGGTTCGTAGTGCATCCTTATTTATGAATCCGCAAAAAAAACAAAAAACAGGAAGGAATCTTGGGTAATCCCCTGGCGTTGTATTACAATGCTTCTGCAATTACGGACGGCTACGGATCCACCTCCGTAGCCGTCTGCAATTGCGGAAGCGCCCATAAACTTCTATGGGGAGTCCATGCCGCAAATAAAACCTATTCTGTGGATCATTTCTACGGCAGGGACACACATCCGTAAATATACTGAAAGGTGTCCGTGATCAATAGAAATGAATGGATCCTCAATTTCATCTGGAATTACGGATGAAAATTATGGTCCTGTGCATGCGATCAATATATATTTGAATCTGTTTATATGAATCACTTTATAAAATTGCAAGTAAAATATTAAGTTATACAAGTAGTATCTATTTAATATTTACTTCAGGGTTCTGGGATAATTTTGGATAATAGATACACCTAATCCAGGCTCTACTTGTAAAATGTAGTATTTTCTCTTATATTTTGTTCATCTCACCTTATAGACCTTATAGTAAGGACGATATCAGGTGGCAAGTACCACCCCCCCCTTATGTTCTACCAAACATATATATATATCCCACCTTCAAAGGCACAAATTATTTTCCTATTTTGTCTGGAATCAGACTTGTAGGTATTATCTCTTTATCAGGTCGTTTTTATGTATTACACACCCTTGCTTCTTCTCTTATCTGGACCCTGTATCTTACGCAATGGAGAGTAACATTATAGTATATGTACACTTTTGCAACCAATCTTTTGTTATTGTCATATTGCTTTAAAAATGAAACAACTTTGCAAATAGTATTCTTTAGAACAGTCTTGTGTATACAGCTCTATTGGGCAGATTTACTAAGGATAGCGTTTCATACACCAGTCTTAGCTTTCTGCTCCGCTGGAGTAAGATGCGACAGACTTATTAAGAGGCAAATGCCTCTTAATAATTCTTTTGCATCTTTCTGCTGGCCGTGCGTCATGCTCCATCTGCTGGCCGTGTGCCATCCACTCCGCCCCCAATCGGACATTTATACTCCACTTAGTGCTCCTTTGCTTCTCTCCATCGGGTCACTTCAGGCTCCCTCAGCATGTTGCGGCTCACACAAAGTCCTGATACCGAGCAGCTTCAGGGCTGTATTTGCGACGTAGCACTAAACGTCTTGAGTTCTGCGTCACATGCGGATTTAGCCATCTTTATCTTGATTCTGATAACTTGCTGCAGCCTAATATCACACAACAAAATTGAAAATCCATTAAAAATGTCAAATTAAAGTTTCTTGATACTGTGTATTTAATGCGTTAAAAGTCAAATACGGCTCCATCTGTACATCATCCTAAAGTTTTCCTCCCTCGAATTTCAGTGAGTACCCCCTTGTTCTAGAAACCATCTTACTCTTAGAAATACTGCCTTACTGAACTTTTTTATACCTTTAATTTATACCTTTTAATATACTTAAAGCGGTATCCCCATCTTGGATATTTATAGCATATCACAGTTTATGCCATCAATGTCCGATCGATCCACCCCCGGGACCTGCACCTATCTTCCTACCTTAAGAACCTCCTTCCTACTTTTCTTTGCTCTCGCAGTTCTCGGACCACTGACTGACGAGGTGAATGGGAATTACAGAAGTGAGTGGGAGTTACGGAAACAGCGCTGCACATTAAGCTTCGCTGTTTTCATACTCCTGACCCCCTCATCAGTCAGTTCTGGAGAGCAGCTAGAGCTAAAGAAGGTAGAACAGGGGTGAGGGGTTCCATTCCAGAGAAAGTTGTGGGTTCTAGAAGTGGGACCTGCATCTTTTGGACATTTATGGCACAATCTGTGTATTTTCTGTAAGTGTGCAATATCAGAAAACCCCTTTAAATGTTACTATGATATTTCTTCTGTCCCTTTTCTGCTCCAAGCTGTACATGTTTCATTCTTTAAGTCTCTCCTGAAATGTTTTGTTATGCAGTCCATTATTTTTTTTAGTTGCCCTCATTTTAATTTTTTCTATTTTATTTATGTCTGTATGGAGAAACGGTCTCCAGAACTGTACATAGTAGTCAAGGTGAGGTATTACTAGTGATCTAGAACATGGCAATGTAACCTCCTTCTCACTGCTACTAAGGCTTTATTGGTTTACATTCATATGAGAGTCCATGTTGCATCTGTGTTGTTTCCATGTGTTGTCCGTTTTTCTCCTCTGCAAGTACTTTCTAGTTTCACTTTTCTTTTTTTCTCTGCATTTCTCAGCAACTGATCAGTGCAAAGTGGACAGCACACAGGTGTTGTCCGTGTGCGGTTTGTTTTTTTTTCCGCACCCATAGACTTCAACATGGTGAGTCTGATATGCAAATATGGACCAGAATAGGACATGCAGTGAGTTTCTCGCAACGGACAACCGCTTCGTGAAAAAAACGGATGTGTGAATAGGAATACGAAATACTTTGTTTAAATACGACCTAATACATCTGTCTGTACTACCAAGTAACTTACTGGATTTCTCCATAGCTTGACTACAGTTCTTGAATACCTTCATACCATCTGACAGGTTTTTTTCAGAGTTTCGAAATGATCATTGGGGTTTAAGCAGTTGGCACCCTGTTATTAATTAGGGGATTCTTCTAACAAAAATAGCTTGTCCAAAGCAAATCACCCCTTTAGACACAGCCTTTGTAGATGCAGTTCTTTGTATACCATTACTCATCTTTAACATTTTAGACTAATATGAAATTAAGCACCGATAGTCCCGAATGGCAATCATTGGGTTTACTATGTCATATTCCAATATGTTATCAACATTTCTCAGGATTGTTTTCTCCTTTTTTTAAGTTTATTGGTATTTGTTGACAGTATTTTTTACATAAATGTTTTTTCTGTATGTAATATCTTTAAAAGAACATTATTCTGGTCTAAACAATACTACAACAAAGACCTGCCAATCCCATCAGTGAATAGGGATAGTAAGATATTAGACAGATACAGATTATAATATGGGGTCTTAATTGGAAGAGATTTTCTGTGTTGCTTAGTATATTGTTTCCATTCTTTCTGTTGTTAAAAAAAAAAAAAAAAAATTCTGATAGATAATCCCTTAAGGCTACTAATAATACTGCACTTGATCTGAGCCCACAGGCAAGAATATAGTTTTTGTTCTGTCCTCTTATCTTATTATTTTCATCCATCTTTGCCATTGTTTAAAATTGCATAGAAGTGTTAATGACACATCAATAGCATGAGTCCCAGTGTTCTTTCTGATATACTATGTTACTTCCTAATTCAACTTATTTTTTCATCACAATTTTTCTGATTCATTTCTGTGCATCCAATATAAAATTATACTAAACTGAATCTGTATTTTCTCTCCCTTTATTATACCTCTATGGTAATATTTTTTGGTTTAAATTGGATTGAAAAAAAAGAATAAAAAAAATAAAATAAAAAATTAAATATATACACACACACACACACACACACACACACACACACACACACACACACACACACACACACACACACACACACACACACACACACACGTTCTTCTCAATGAATTAGAACATCACTAAAAAGTAAATTTACTTCAGTAATTCAATTCAAAAAGTGAAACTCATATTATATAGATTCATATTATATAGATTCATTACACACAGAGTGATCTATTTCCAGCATTTTTTTGGGTTTGTTTTTAATGTTGATGATTATTGTAACAGTTAATGAAAACTCAAAATTTAGTCTATCAGAAAATTAGAATATTATATAAGCCCAATTTCAAAAATGAATTTTAATACCAAAATGTTGGTCTACAGAAAAGTATGTACTCAATACTTGGTCGGGGCTCCTTTTGCATGAATTACTGCATGAATGCGGCATGGCATGGAGGCGATCAGCATGTGGCACTGCTGAGGTGTTATGGAAGCCCAGGTTGCTTTGATAGCGGTCTTCAGCTCGTCTGCAGTGTTGGGTCTGGTGTCTCGTCTTCCTCTTGACAATACCCTATACATTCTCTATGGGGTTTAGGTCAGGCAAGTTTGCTGGCCAATCAAGCGCAGTGATACTGTGGTTATTAAACCAGTTATTGGTACTTTTGGCAGTGTGGGTAGGTGCCAAGTCCTGCTGGAGAATGAAATCAGCATCTCCATAAAACTTGTCAGCAGAGGGAAGCATGAAGTGCTCTAAAATTTCCTGGTAGACGGCTGCGCTGACTCTGGACTTGATATAACACAGTGGACCAACACCAGCAGATGACATGACTCCCCAAACCATCATTGACTGTGGAAACTTCACACTGGACCGCAAGCAACTTGGATTGAGTGCCTCTCCACTCTTCCTACAGACACTGGGACCGAGATTTCCAAATGAAATACAAAATTTACTTCCATCTGAAAACAGGACTTTGAACCACTGAGCTACAAACCAGTTCTTTTTCTCCTTAGCCCAGGTAAAACGCTTCTGACGTTGTCTCTGGGTTATACGTGTAACATCCACGGCTGCGGACTGTCGAAACTACTCCCCCCCCTGACGGCCGCAGCCATGAACTTGTGAGCGCTGGTCCGCATCTCCTCCCCAGGAGACGCCAGCGCTCACTTCCGCCCCACTCTGCTTTGTCCCGTAGGATGCGAGCTCGCGCCCGGGCCATAAAGGGCCGGTGGTTAACATCACTAATTATCCCATGATCACCCTGGACTTAAGTACGGCCCTGCCCTTTTTTGCTCTGAGAGTTGTTCGTATTTCTCTGTTAGTCTTGCAAATGGTCCCTTAGTGTTATCCTGTTCCCGTTGTTCCCATGCCCTTCTATCTGTGTCCTGAATTAAGTTGTAGTTGTACCGGTGCCCGCTATAGTGTTTGAGTCGAGTTCTGCCGTCTGCCACGTCTGCTGGTTTACACCACGTCTGGTGTCATCTGTCTCGTCTGCATCACCTGCCGTCAAGATCCCATCTGTGCCTAGCCGTTGCTGCTATCTGGACTATCACAGGTACCCTTGTGCTTGGACTATATATATTATCTTGGTACACTGTAGTTTGGCCAGCTGCCATCCCGCTACAGCAGTGCGGCCGAATTGGTTCACACACCCACAGATCATGACAATATGCTCTGGCCATGGACCCCGCTGGTCAACCCAAGAGCATGACGACGTCACAAGCCATGCAGGCAGACATACGAGACCTTCGGTCACAACAGGACCAACTCCTCCTGGCGGTGAATTCCATTGCACATCGGCGGGATGCGCAAGCTGCAACCACCACAGCACCTGCTGCTGTTCCTCCTGCTACACCTCCTGTCAGTGCCAGTGCCGACTTCCAATTCTTGCTGCCACTACCTCCTCGTTACGACGGAGACGCGAGGTCCTGCAGGGGATTTCTAAATCAGTGCCAGATCCACTTCAGCCTACATGCCAGAGGATTTCCTTCTGATGGTGCTAGGATCGCATTCATAGTCTCTCCCCTGGCATGGGCGAATCCTATCTGGGAACGTCCGGGACCAGAGACCCATGACTTACAGTGCTTCCTACAAACTTTGCGCACAGTATTTGAGAAACCTGGACGAGTATCCCTGCTGACCCGGGGCCAAGGAGACACCTCTGTGGGCGAGTACTCCATTCAGTTCCGTACCCTGGCGGCCGAGATGACCAGGAACAATGACGCATTAGTGGCCACATTCTGGCAGGGTCTATTCTCTGAAATCAAAGATGAGCTTGCAGCTCGAGACCTGCCCTCTACCCTAGATTACCTCATTCTTCTAGCGGATTCAGGAACAGTCTCAAGAGGTATGCCGGTCCAGAAGACTTCCTAGGCTTGCTCCTACATTTCAGCAACCCCTGTTGCCCTCATTAGCTACTCCACCTGAGGAGCCTATGCAAGTAGACCGCCTCAAATTGTCTGTCCAAGAAAAACAATGCAGACGCACTTCGGCACTATGTCTGTATTGTGGCCTCGGAGGCCATTTTGAGCACCTGTGTCCCCAAAAACAAAAAAATGCCAGTGCCTAAATTTGGTTGGAGAGACAACCCTAGGCGGAAAGGCGTTAAATAAAAGACTCTCAAATTGTCCATCCCCGTGACCATAGTGTCTGGCGAAAAGATGCATCGGGTCTTTGCCTATCTGGACTCAGGATCCGCGGCAAACTTCATCCAGCAAGATTTAGTGGATCATCTCCAGTTGCCCACTGTTCCTCTGGAGATGTCTTTGGCTATGGCCTCACTGAATGGCCTTCCTCTGCCCGATCCGATCATGTCTGAGACCAAGCCACTGAAACTCCAAGTTGGAGCTCTTCACACAGAACTGATTAGAAAAAAAATGATCCAGCGCTGAGTCGTGCTTTGGTTTAAAAAGGAAGAAGTATTCCCACTTTTATTGGGGAAATGAGATTAAAATTGGAAGGAGACGCAGTCCCAAGATGTATAGTAGTTCTGGGTAATTACCCTGGCCTACGCGTTTCAAGCACGTACCGTGCTCTTAATCATGGCAAATTTCTTTGCCATGATTAAGAGCACGGTACGTGCTTGAAACGCATAGGCCAGGGTATCTCCTTCCAATTTTAATCTCATTTCCCCAATAAAAGTGGGAATACTTCTTCCTTTTTAAACCAAAGCACGACTCATCGCTGGATCCATTTTTTTTTCTCTTTCTCCATTACGTACCGCCAGCCGTAGCGGTGATCCGAGCGGAGAGTCCGGAGACGCATCAGACCGGTGAGCTGGAGGTTTCCTCCCTTTCTATACTATACAGAACTGATTACTTGTCTTGCCTAAAACCATCAATACGGTTTTGCTGGGTCTGCCTTGGCTCCAGTTGCATGCTCCAGTCCTTGATTGGAATTCAGGAGAAGTTCTCCAATGGGGTCCCAAATGTCCCAACCACTGCCTGGCACAGATCCATCCCGTCCAGCCTCCGCTGCTTCAGTCATTAGCGGGATTACCCACTAATTTTTCCCAGTTTGCAGACGTCTTCAGCAAAAAGGAGGCTGAGATGCTTCCTCCACACCGGTCTTACGACTGTCCGATTGGACTGGTTCCTAACGCTTCTCCTCCCTATGGACGGGTGTATCCTCTCTCCTTGCCAGAGACTCTGTCCATGTCGGCCTATTAAGGGGAATCTGGAGAGGGGTTTCATACGAAAGTCTTCCTCCCCTGCCGGGGCCGAGTTCTTCCTCCTGTGTCGGCTACATCTCAGGTACCCACAGCTAACTCTGCATTTGGGGACTTTCTGCAAATCTGACAACAGACCCGGTCCTCTATTCTGCTGGCAGTTGATCGCATGAAGTGAAAGGCGGATAGAAGAAGAAGAAGAGGGCCGCCCCAGTATCTTCCAGGTACCAAAGTCTGGCTGTCCTCCAGGAATATTCATCTGAAGGTGCCTTCATACAAATTTACTCCCAGGTTCCTCTGATCTTTTGAGATCCTGCAACAGATTAACCCTGTCTCCTACAAGCTTCGGCTGCCTCCTACCCTCAGAATCCCCAACTCCTTTCATGTATCCCTCCTAAAACCTGTGGTCCTGAACCGCTACCCTAGCCCTGCAGTTTCTCCCAGCAGTTCGTCCGATGTGTTTGAGTTAAAGGAGATCCTGGACTTCAAAAAAGTAGGAGGAAGAACTTTTTATTTTGGTGGATTGGATGGGGTTTGGTCCAGAGGAGAGGTCCTGGGAGCCAGAAGAGAACCTCAATGCCCCTACCCTCATGAAGAAGTTATTCTCTCGCTCTGGCTCAAAGAAGGGTCATAAGAGGGGGGATACTGAAACATCCACGGCCGTGGACCATCGGGACTACTCACCCCCTGACGTCCACAGCCATGGACTTGTGAGCGCTGGTCCACATCTCCACCCCAGGAGACGCCAGAGCTCACTTCCGCTCCACTCTGCTGTGTCTCGTAGGGTGTGCACACATGCTCGCTTCCGGCCTTAAAGGGCCAGTGTGTGCACATGGTTAACATCACTAATTAGCCCATGATCATTCTAGACATAAGTACGGCCCTGCCCTTTTGCTCATTGCCTGAGAGTTGTTCGTATTTCTCTGTTCGTCTTGCAAATGGTCCCTTAGTGTTATCCTGTTCCCGTTGTTTCCGTGCCCTGCTACCTGTATCCTGTATCCCGTGTTGTAGTTGTTCCTGTACCCACTGTAGTGTTGGAGTCGAGTTCTGCTGTCTGCTGTGTTACACCACGTCTGGTGTCATCTGTCTCGTCTGCATCACCTGCCGTCAAGATCCCATCTGTGCCTAGCCGTTGATACTGTCTGGACTATCACAGGTACCCTTCTGCTTGGACTATATATATTATCTTGGTACACTTTAGTTTGGCCAGCTGCCATCCCACTACGGCGGTGCGGCCCAGTGGGTTCACACACCCACAGATCGTGGCAATAAGTGGCTTGACACAAGTAAATCGACAGTTATAGCCCATGTCTTGGATGCGTCAGTGTGTGGTGGCTCTTGAAGCACTGACTCCAGCCGCAGTCCACTCCTTGTGAATCTCCCCCAGATTCTTGAATAAAGGAGGAGAAAGAAAAAAAGAGAACAAAGCGCACATAGTGCATGAAACAATATAAAAGGGGTGATGTGAGGATGGTCAATTATGCTGACCTGGTGAGGGCATGCTGGGAGCATAACATCCAAAGTAGCATATTTCAGTCGTCCACCTAGGTAGAATGGTTGAGGTAGGGTTGCAGCCTAAGTTCCGATCCGAGGGCCGTTCAAGCCTTGATGTATATACTGAAGAAAATGAAAAAGCGGAAAAAGGGGAAAATCCTGGTATAAAAGGCACTCGGCTCAATTGGCTATGAAAATACAAATTTATTGATATATAGCTAAAATTTATGATCTTGCAAAAATAACATTTAAACAAACAAGACAGACAAACATCACAAACCCGGTCGGATAAGTGTAAATATGGTTCACCAATTAAGGAAGAACAATCCTGCTCACAAGCCATATACAGAGGAAAAAATTAGCCTCATACGGCTATGTAGTAAATTGGTGAGCACTATGGTACAAATCAAGTATAAGTCAAGAATAACAATCACACAGTAGTTTTAGATAACTAACATAGTACCATAGACATGTTTTAGATTGCAATATAGGGACCGGAGAGTCAAGTATTGGTTCAAATGAACATAGTGGACTTGAACATTTGTAGCACATATATAGCACAATTATTCTGGTTCATAGAGGCTACACAGGCAGAAATGGATCTTGCAGTAAACAGAAGAAATTCAGCACATCAAGTAAGTGTAAAATATGGTGTACTAATCCCGCCGGTAATGCACGGCAACCAGGTAGAGATGGCTTTAATATATTCCTCCCCACGGTTCAGCAAAGTTCCTTTCAAATGCAGGAAATCAGTAACAGGGATCGATGGACCAACTGATAAAGTTGGTAAATTTGTTGATTTGAAACTAAAAAACTTTGTGAAGCTTTTGCCGTCATTTGTCCTGGATACTGGGGACGTATTTACAAAACTACATAACTTTAATATTCCACCTGACAGTATACATTTGGGACTGGATGTGGAGTCTCTCTACACCTCAATCCCACATGCTGTTGGTTTAAAAGCAGTTGAACATTATCTTGATCGATATAGATCTGAATTTTCTCACCAAAATGAATTCATCATAGATATGTTAGAATTTGTTCTAACTCACAACTGTTTTTGTTTCGACACCAAATATTATCTACAAGTGACTGCAACAGCCATGGGATCGTCATGTGCTCCATCATATGCATGTCTCCACCTGGGATACTGGGAGATGATGAGTGTCTATCCCTGTGAGCTTTTTAATAAACACGTTTCCCTGTGGCTCCGTTATATCGATGACGTTTTTATGGTGTAGACTGGCACGGAGGGGGACTTACAGGTGTTTGTTGACTCATTAAATGTTAATAATTATAACATACATCTTACATACACAATGAGCCATCAGGAGATCAGCTTTTTAGATCTTATGATACGGAAGAACAAAGATGGGTTGGATACAAATACATTTAGAAAGCCCACAGCCGGGAACACTCTATAATTAGCACAAAGCCATCACCTTAAATCTCTCATACGGGGCATACCAGTGGGTCAGTTCTTGCAATTGCACAGGAACTGCTCAAATCTGGGTACCTTTAAGCAGGAGGCTAGGGAACTAATGATACGCTTTAAACAACGGGGATATTCATCCAAGTGCATTAAACGTGGGTACAACAGAGCTTTACATACCAACAGAGAATACATTTTGTATCCTACTAAACAAAGGGAAATGACTAAGAGAATAGTAAAATCATCAGTTTTACCTGAGATTTGTCTCCAGATTCGGACAACACTGGGATGATATAAAAAAAAGTAATGATAAAAAAATTGCCCACATTTAACATTATGCAAAGAGATTAAGGAAATGGTTGGTGACTACCCCAGTATGACAACTAGAAGAGCCCCAAACCTACGTGATTTACTTGTAAGGTCTGAATTCAAAAGAGCCACAAGATGGAATTGGCCTACACATAATTTGAAAGGGATGTTCAAATGTGGAACATGCTCACAGTGCAAATGTGTTAAGAAGAGTGACGTGTTCTATGATTCATCGAACCGTCATAAGTTTAACATAAGATTCTTCCTTTATTGCCGCTCATCGATGGTGGTCTATTTGATATTCTGCCCTGTAATAAATTTTATGTAGAAAAAACCATTAGGGAAGTGCAGCTTTGAATTTCCGAACATATAAGGGACATAAAAAATGGAGAAGAAAGGAGCCCCTTGGCAATGCACTTTAAGGAATATCATGAACAGTCCCCCGATGGCCTTAAGTTCATGGCAATATACCAACTTCCTAAGAACAACAGGGGTGGTAACCAGGATCGCACCCTACTTCAAAAAGAGAGCATGTGGATCTACAACCTGAAATCCCTAGCACCCTCTGGGTTAAATAACGAACTTAAACTCCATATGTTTCTCTGATGCAGCTCGGATCTCTGGGACTCGACCCGCGTGACTGTGCCCAGTGCGCGGTCCGACTCCTAGGACCCGACCCGCATCCCTGGGCTCATACGCCATTAGAGAGAAAAAATATGTGGCGATTTTGGATTGGAACATGCACGTATTGAGTCGAGCATTACCGGCCCCCATTGAACCTTTGGAGATGAGCCTAGATATCTATGCCCCGATGTGACCCGGGCCCCGAGACCCTGCCCACATCGCTGGTATAAATGTGTGGCCTGGCTCTCGGGACCGGGCTGGCATCTTCTCTTTTTTATTATTCATTTATTTATTACTTATTATTCATTATTATTTTTTATCTATATATTTTTTATCTATATATCTTATTTTATTTGATTTTGTTTTCTTCTTTCTTTATATTTATTTTTATTTATTTATTATTATTTTTTATCTTTATATTTATATTCATATATATATTTATGTTTTCTTATTTCTTATTTATTATTTTATTTGGTGAGGATAGTCAGTCTTAGGGGAGGGAAAGAGTCATTTAAACTCTTTAAACTATGAAATAAACCTGATTGAGTTAATTTCTGTGTATTGAACAGTATACCATATATAACTGCAATTACTTACCTCAATCTGTCTCAGAATCATTGGGGTTAACAAGCGGCTTGATTGTTCGACCAACATCATTGGCTCAGATTCCTCTGATATAGAGGACCTGTGTCGATGTTTTCTCATACGCTCTGAGGAAGTCACGCAAGTGACGAAACGCGTCAGCGTGCTGTGTGACGTCACATACCGGAAACTGCTGTTCCGGTCCGGAGATTGAATTCATGCTTGTCATGTAACTTGGACACAACTCTGATACAGCTGGAGAACGGAACCCATCGGCTACAATAGCATATACCTACCTGTGAATGTATGCAGACGAGCTCTCAGTATTAACCCCTTCCCGACATTTGCCGTACATGTACGTCATGGAAAGCATTGACTTCCCGCGAAATGCCGTACATGTACGTCAAATGTTTGGCACCGGCTCAGAAGCTGAGTCGGTGCCATCATCACCGGATCTCAGCTGTATCTTACAGCTGACATCTGACTGTAACGGCGGGGACCGAAATTAGCTTCGATCCCCGCCATTAACCCCTTAAGTGCAGCGCTCAAACGCGATCGCTACACTTAAGGTGTTTGCAGCTCATCGGAGCCCCAGCAATGAAATTGCCGGGGTTGCGGTGGCTGCAATGGCAACCGGAGGCCTAATACTGGCCTCCCGGTCTGCTTAGCACCGAAGCCGGTCAAGATCCGCCCAGCGGCGGAGCCTGATCGGCTTCCGTAGCCTGATCGGCTTCCGTAGCTGCCGGCAAGATGGCGCTGGGTCAGGAGCTGATCCGGCGTCATCAGCGGTGGAAGTCAGCTGTACTGTACAGCTGACATCCACCTGTAATGGCAGGAACCGGAGCTAGCTCCGATCCCTGCCATTAACCCCTTCGATGCAGCAATCGAAAGCGATTGCTGCATCGTAGCGGTTACTAGCAGATCGCCAGCCCTGACAGGCAATCGGGACTGGCGACTGCTGTTATGGCAACAGGAGACACAATGGTCTCCTGCTCTGCCATTACGGAAGCCGATTTAGGCCGCGCCGGGAGGCGAAGCCTAATCGGCTTGCTGTCAGTGAATGACTGACAGATCTAATACATTGCACTACATAGGTAGTGCAATGTATTCGAAAAAAAAAAATCTGACTGTTGGACCTTCAAGTCCCCTAGTGGGACTTGAAGAAAAGTGTAAAAAAAGTATAATAAAGTGTAAAAAAAACACAATCCCCCTTTTACTCTTATCAAGTCCTTTATTATTGAAAAAAAATAATAAACCATATTTATTTGGTATCGCCACGACCGTAACGACCTGAGGTATCAAAATATTGTATTATTTATTGCACGCTGTGAACAGTGTAAAAAAAACCGTAAAAAACTTTACCAGAGTTTCTGTTTTTTAGTCACTTTGCCCTACAAATATTAGAATAAAAAGTGATCAAAAAGTCGCACGTATCCAAAAATGGTACCGATAAAAACTATAGCTCGTCCCGCAAAAAACAAGCCCTCATACACCTCCGTCGACAAAAAAATTAAAACGTTATGGTTCTCACAACTTGGCGACAGAAAAAAAATACATTCTTTTTACAAAAGTTGTAAAACATAAAAAAGTGCTATAAATTAGGTATCGCCGGAATCGTACTGACCCACAGAATAAAGTTAACATGTAATTTATAACGCATGGTGAACGCTGTATAAAAAAAATGAAAAAAGCTGTGCCAGAATTGCATTTTTTTGTTTACCTGGCATCCCAAAAAATAGGATAAAAGGTGATCAAAAAGTCACATGTACCCCAAAATTGTACCAATAATAACTACAGCTCATCCCGCAACAAACCAGCCCTCATACCGCTACGTCTATGAAAAATAAAATTAGTTATGGCTCCAATAAGTCAGGAAATAAAAAAATATGCAGTTGTGCCCGAGGGGAACATTTCTTCAGTTTGAAGAGGTGATTTATCAAGGACCTAAAATTAGGGAACCAGGAAGGGGGGGGCCCAAACATATCCGCTGGAAGTGATGGTGCCCGTATTATACCAGGACAACACTTCCCAGCAAAATTCCTCAAACTACAAAGGTGCAGAGTGTGGACCAAAAGGGGGATAAGAAATTACACCATTTATCAGTGCGACACTGGCCTGTGCGGAAAGGATTGCTTCACAGCGTAACACACATCTATGGATTATTTTATTTTTTTCATACCACCTGACTATGCCCCTTATATACTCCGCCCCGCTTACATGTACCCCCACATTATAAAACACCAGCAATACTAAAACAAATTTAGTACCAAGCAAAATCCGCTCTCCAAAAGCCAAATGGTGCTCCCTCGGCTCTGAACCCTACAGCGTGCCCAAACAGCAGTTTCCTTCAACATATATGGCATCGTCATACCCGGGAGAACCCTTTTAACAATTTTTGGGGTGTGTGTCTCCAGTGTCATAAGCTTGGCATGACATATTTGCCACTGAATGGCATATCTAGGGAAAAATATAAATTTTTAATTTGCACCATCCGCAGTGCATTCATTTATGGAAAAGACCCGTGGGGTGAAAATGCTCACTACACCTCTTAATAAATGCCTTGAGGGGTGCAGTTTCCATAATGGGGTCACTTCCCAGGGGTTTATTTTTATTATTTCACATCTGAGCCTCTGCAGTTGTGAACCAATACTTTGTAAATCGCCAAATTAGGCCTCCACTCCGCATGGTACTCTTCACTCCTGAGCCCTGTCATATGTCCAGGCAAAAGATTAGGGCCACATGTAGGGTGTTTCTAAAACCGGGAAACACCGCATAATAATTAGAGGGCTGTCTTGTTATGGTGGCACAAGCCGGGCACCACATATTGGCATATCTATGGAAGAAAATCCCATTTTCACTCTGCAACATCGAGTGAACACTAATTTCTACAAAACACCTGCAGGGTTAAAATGCTTACTACACCCCTTTGGTAAATGCATTGAGGGGTATCGTTTCCAAAATGGGGTCACTTCTGGGGGGTTTCCACTGTTTTGGGCCCACAGGCGCCCAGAAACCAATCCAGCAACATCTGCACTCCAAATGGCGGTCCTTTCCTTCTGAGCCCTGCCGTTTGCCCAAACAGCAGTTTATGACCACATATGGGGTATTGCCGTACTCGGGAGAAATTGCTTTACAAATTTTGGGTTCTTTTTTTCCTTTATTTGTTGAGAAAATTAAAAAATTTGCGCTAAAGCTACGTCTTATTGAAGAAAAAGGACTGTTTTTATTTTCACTGCCTAATTCTAATAAATTCTATGAAACATCTGTGGGGTCAAAATGCTTACTACACCCCTAGATGAATTCCTCAAGAGGTGTAGTTTCCTAAATGGAGTCCCTTTTTGGGCGTTTTCATTGTTTTGTCCCCTCAGGGGCTTTGCAAATGTGACCTGGCCTCCGCAAACCATTCCTGCTAAATGTGATCTCAAAAAGCCAAATAGTGCTCTTTCCCTTCTAAGCCCTGCCGTGTGTCCAAACAGCCGTTTATTACCACATGTGGGGTATTGTTTTACTCGGAAGAAATTGCTTTACAAATTTTGTGGTGCTTTTTCTCCTTCAGTCTTTCTGGAAATGAGAAAAAATTAGCTAAACCTAGATTTTTTTTGAAAAAATGTAGATTATTATTTTCAGGGCCTACTTCCAATATTTTCTGCAAAAAAACTGTGGGGTCAAATCGCTCACTATACCCCTAGATAATTTCCTCAATGGGTGTAGTCTCCAAAATGGGGTCACTTGTCGGGGGTTTCCACTGTTTTGTCCCCTCAGGGGCTTCGTAAATGTGACATGGCCTCCGCAAACCATTCCTGCTAAATGTGGACTCCAAAAGCCAAATGGCGCTCTTTCCCTTCTAAGCCCTGCCGTGTGTCCAAACAGCCGTTTATTACCACATGTGGGGTATTGTTTTACTCGGGAGAAATTGCTTTACAAATTTTATGGTGCTTTTTCTCCTTCAGTCCTTGTGGAAATGAGAATAAATTAGCTAAACCTACACTTTCTTTGAAAAAATTTAGATTATCATTTTCACAGCCTACTTCCAATAATTTATGCAAAAAACCTGTGGGGTCAAAACACTCACTATACCCCTAGATAATTTCCTCAATGGGTGTAGTTTCCGAAATGGGGTCACTTGTGGGGGGTTTCCACTGTTTTGTCCCCTCAGGGGCTTTGTAAATGTGACATGGCCTCTCAAACCATTCCTGCTAAATTTGAGATCCAAAAGCCAAACGGCGCTCTTTCCCTGCTAAGCCCTGCCGTGTGTCCAAATATCCATTTATTACCACATGTGGGGTAGTATTTTACTCGGGAGAAATTGCTTTACAAATTTTGCTTTTTCTCCTTTAGTCCTTGTGGAAATGAGAAAAAAAATCCCTAAACCTACATTTTCTTTGAAGAAATGTTGATTTTAATTTTCACGGCCTACTTCCAATAATTTCTGTAAAAAACCTGTGCGGTCAAAATGCTCACTACACCCCTAGATAATTTCCTTGAGGTGTCTAGTTTCCCAGATGGGGTCACTTTTGTGGGATTTTCACTGTTTTGGCACCGCAAGAGCCCTTCAAACCTGACATGGTGCCTAAAATATATACTAACAAAAATAAGGCCCCAAAATCCACTAGGTGCTCCTTTGCTTCTGAGGCCGGTGCTTCAGTCCAGTAGTACGCTGCGGCCACATGTGGGATATTTCCTAAAACTGCAGAAACTGGGCAACAAATATTGAGTTGCATTTCTCTGGTAAAACCTTCTGTGTTATAAAAAAAATTGTATTAAAAATTTATTTCTGCAAAAAAATATGAAATTTGTAAATTTCACCTCTACTTTGCTTTAATTCCTGTGAAATGTGTAAAGGGTTAAGACATTTTCTAAATTCTGTTTTGAATACTTTGAGGGGTGAAGTTTTTAAAATGGGGTGACTTTTTGGGGGTTTCTAATATATAAGGCCCTCAAAACCACTTCACAACTGAACTGGCCCCTGTAAAAATAGCCTTTTGAAATTTTCTTGCAAATGTGAGAAATTGCTGCTAAAGTTCTAAGCCTTGTGAGGTCATAGAAAAATAAAAGGATGTTCAAAAAACGATGCCAATCTAAAGTAGACATATGGGGGATGTTAATTAGCAACAATTTTGTGTGTTATAACTGCCTGTCTTACAAGCAGATACATTTAAATTGAGAAAAATGCTAATTTTTGCAATTTTTCACTATATTTTCGTGTTTTTCACAATTAAATACTGAATGTATCGACCAAATTTTACCACTATCTTAAAGTCCAATGTGTCACGAGAAAACAGTCTCAGAATCGCCCGGATAGGTGAAAGCATTTCGACGTTATTACCACATAAAGTGAAACATGTCAGATTTGAAAAATGAGGCTCTGTCAGGAAGGTCAAAAGTGGCTAAAGAGGGAAGGGGTTAAGCACTTCCATCAAGTGCACATCTAGCTGCCATTTGAACAGGATTTCCTGTCACTGCCTGACAGTGGATGGGCGGGCGCTCAGCTGTTACTGATTTCCGGCATTTGAAAGGACCTTTGCTGAATCGTTGTTTCCAACCACGAGAGGAATATATTAAAGCCATTTCTACCTGGTTGCCGTGCATTACCGGCAGGATAAATACACCATATTTTACACTTACTTGATGTGCTGAATTTCTTCTGTTTACTGCAAGATCCATTTCTGCTTGTGTAGCCTTGTACAGAATTACAAAAACATGAGTGCTTTCTTCCAAAAAAAGGTGTCACACCTGTCCACAGGTCGTGTGTATTATTGCAGTGCAGCCCCATTCACTTAAAGAGGCTCTGTCATCACATTATAAGTGCCCTATCTCCTACATAATGTGATCGGCACTGTAATGTAGATAACAACACTGTTTTTTATTTTGAAAAACTATCATTTTTGAGCAAGTTATGAGCAATTTTAGGTTTATGCTAATTACTTTCTTAATGACCAACTGGGCGTTTTTTAACTTTTGACCAAATGGGCATTGTAAAGAGGAGTGTATGACACTGACCAATCAGCGTCATACACTTCTCCCCATTCATACTCAGCACAGCGTGATCTAGTGAGATCATGCTGTGCTGTCACATACACCCACATTAAGTTTACTGAAGTGTCTTGACAGTGAATAGACATCACCTCCAGCCAGGACGCGATGTCTATTCACAATCCCGACATTCGGTAAAGTTTGTGTGGGACTTAATCGCTGCACAGTTGCTTAATCGCTAAAAAACAGTGTTGTTATCTACATTACAGCGCTGATCACATTATGTAGGAGATAGGGCACTTATAATGAGGTGACAGAGCCTCTTTAAATGGAACCGAGCAGCAATACTAGACACAATCAATGGACAGGTCTGGTGCTGTTTCTGGAAGAATGCAGCTATGTTTTTTTTAATCCAGGACAACCTTTTTAATCTTGGACAAATGCAACTTACTACTGTTCTACCAAAATGTTATAACAACTATAGTGATATGTGAGTATTGAGCAACCAAAGTTAAGCCCTAATTTAAAGGTTAACTAAACATGAAATAACTTCTGACATGTCATAGTGACATGTCAGAAATTTTGATCGGTGAGGGTATGAGCACGGAGAACCCCACAGATTGCTAAATTGAAGTTGCAGAAGTGCTCGGGTGACCGCAGAGGCGCTTTGTTTCTGATCAGCTTTTCTCGGAAATTGGTGTACGGGCTCAATAGAAAGTCTATGAGCCTGTATACCTCTACATCGGCTTTCTTGAAAAAAGCCCAACAGAAAAGAAGCGGCTCAGCGTTCACGCTTCTAACGCATTGATTCTGATTTTTAAACATATGTTATTTATTCTGTTTTCCACCATATAAAATGTATTAATATGGAGAAGAAATAGCTATAATAACTGAGAACATTTGTTTGTGGAAGACAATAAAAGAGCTTTTGTTGGCTTCACAAATATCCAATAAGATTAACTACTATATTTAAAGGTAAACCGGACAGCTTATGTTTACATGATTGTCTATTGAAGTATTTATGTTTTCTGTCAACAGATTCTGCTTAACTTTCTGTATCAATAATGGATTAGTCATAAAGTAAATGCTAGCACTTTTCATTTATTATGTAACAGTACATGTAACTGGTGTCTAGAAAACTAATGAAGAATTGATGATAACATGTAGGCAGGTGTTTAAACATTTCTTAAAAGTCCTACACGCCATGAAGCTTTGTACAATGCTGCAAAGATTCAAGATGAAGAAAATAGGACGGACACCTTGCTGTGACTAATGTTATGTATTTCCTTCAAAGGGGTTGTCCGAAGATTAACTCTTATTACCTATCCATAGGATAGGTGATAAAAGTCTGATCGATGGGAGCCCCACCCTTTGGCACCTCCACTGATCACTAGAAATGGGGGCCCGAGCTCCCCAACTTGACAAGCACAGCACTCAAGCATGCGCAGTGCCGCTCCTTTCAAAGTCTATGGGATTGTTTCCATCAGTTTCAAAGACATTGAAGGGAGATTCAGGGCGCATGCTCGAACCTTGCTCCATTCAAGATTCCCCTTACTGTGGATGATGCAGTGAGCAGGAATGGGGGGATCGGAACCCTCATGTAGAATAACCCCAGCGATCAGACATTTGTCACCTATACGGTGGATAGGTGATAAATATTGATATTGGGACAACCCCTTTAAGGTAATAGATAGTAGGGGCGAAGTCCTTTTTGTTTATCCTATTGTCATGCAGTGTTGATCCAGAAAAATACAAGAACAAAGTCTTTGTGATGTAATTGACAATTGTTCTCATAAAAGGGTAATGATATTCCAGTCTAACTCCAACTATGCCGACCAAAATATATACTTGGGTCACTTAACATATGTCAAGTCAAGCAGATTACTTGATTTATTATGTACTATATTTCACGGAAGACATCCATACTTTTGGTAGATGTTGTAACGGCTCATTCAGCTGGGCATGTATCACGTCCGTGTGACGGCTGTTGAAACAACGGCCGTCACATGGATTCATGTATTTCAATAGGGCTGTTCACACGACTGTTGTTTCAACGGGGCGTGTGAAGGATCCGTGAAAAAATAGAACATGTCCTATTTTTTTGCGCTTAACACATCCCTTCATAGACTCTAGTCTATGGGGGATGCGAGATAACGCGTCCCTCACAGGTGCACCTCGGGCGTGAGAAACTGTAGTTTTTCACGTCCAAGGTTGGCCATGTCCGTGTGAATGTAGCCTTATTCTTTTTTGACAAATCTCTTTTTATTAAGTTTTTCAGAGAAAGAGTTGAACAGGTGCAAATTATAGTGTACACGCAGATCCAAAGGCAATTGCATAACATACAAATCCATGTACATGAAAGTGCTTGGCACAAAACAATTCCAAACAGCAATAATTTAGACAATGATTTCACTAGACATGCAATTTAAAGATCACAGTTAATGGGATAGAGTACACACAGTAAGCTGTCATGTACGTAGGCAATAAGAGGAGGGGGCTCTAATTATCCAGACGATCGTCTCCTCTATATACTGACCTTTTACTCCAGGTCAGGACCGCCATCAGTGCAGTAGTAGTGGTATCCCCGACAGGGAACCGGCCACATGGCTGAAGAAAAGGGGCCCGCCGGGCTGTCGTCGCCACCCTCAGACTGTTGCCCCCTCTCGCGGGCCCCCCCTCACGCCCCCCCCCCGCAACTCTCGCGGGCCCTTCCTCGCAATGGAACTGGACGAATAAGAAACCAACTTCATCATCATAGAGGGATAACAGAAGGGGAATATGCAGCATGAGAAGAGGAAGCTCTGTGTGGAGACCCCAACCCCCAGCCAGCTCCTTCTCTACATAGCCGACTGGACCTGCAGGCTAGTGAGTGTCATCCCCTCTCCATCCTGCTTCCCATTCCTCCTGACCCCACTTGTAGAATATATAAAGTATGTTAAAATGTTGCTGTTTTCTTCGTTTCCCTAGCGCTGTTTTACCGCGATTTTGCAATCGCGGCAAAAGTGGCCCAATTTTGCTGTGATTATATAAAAATTAAGGCAAAACCGCATGATTTCTGCTGCGATTACGAAAATTGCAGAAAAAATAGGATACAAAACTTGAAAAAATAGTGCTGTTAGGCTATATTCTCACAGTGCGGTCAAATCATGTTTTTGCCACGATTTTGCAAAAATTGTGGCAAAAAAATGGGATTTGAGTGCACTATGTAACTAGACTAAGGCCTTATTCAGACGGCCGTGTTTGGTCCGTGATATACGGAGCGTGCATTGGACGTATTTCCCAGGCCGACCACAATTCATGGAGCTGGACTCCTAGCATCATCGTTATCAATGCTGCTAGGAGTCCCTGCCTCTCCGCGGGAATACTGTCCCGTACTGTAATGATGTTTTCAGTACGGGATCGGGGACAGTGTTCCCATGGGAAAGGAGGGACTCCTATGATCATAGATAACTGTGATGCTAGAAACCCGGCTCCCTGAACTGTGGTCAGTCCGGGAAATATGGGCGATACACGGTCGATATATCACAGACCGAACATGGACGTCTGAATAAGGCCACTTGTCTTCTATTTTTGGTGCGGATTGTGCACTGAAAATTCACTGCAAATTACAATATAAGGCTATATTCAGACCGATATGTGTGAAATCAGCCGTGAAGAACGGCTGTTTTTCACGGCCGATTTGCACCCATGCAGGACACGTTTTCACAGATCCCTCGTAGACTTGAGTCTATTGAGGGATCCGTGAAAATGAACAAAAATAGGACATGTCCTACTTTTTTACAGGCCCTTCACATGGTCCGTTAAAGCAACGACCATAACCCCATAGAAATACATGTAGCCGTGTGACGGCCATTAAAAAAAACGTGCTTCACACGGACGATTAACACGTTAGACTGAATAAGCCCTAACTCATGTGAATGGGGTTTGTCAAAACGTCATGCACATGCAGCAGAAAAAAATCTGCATGGAATTTAGGACGTGCTGCTGATTTATAACCCCTTAATGCAATATCACGGAACTACGTGATAAGGGTTAGGTATGTATGGGATGTATAGAGTGAGCTCACGGGCTGAGCTCGCTCCATACACAGCGGGTGACACCTGTGTTACGCAGCCGACACCTCACTGCAACAGGCGGAATCAAAGATCACTTTGATTCCGCCCGTTTAACACCTTAAATGCCGCGGTTGATCACGAACGCGGCATTTAAAGTGTTAGAATCAGGGGGGCACCCCCTGAAACAAGCCATCATGCCCCCCTGGACAGTCACCAGCCTGCAGGTCCAGTCGGCTGTGTAGAGAAGGAGCTCTCTGTTTTTTGCCTATTTCACCCCACAAATAAAAAAAATTCAGCTTCAGTACATTATGCGGTACAATAAATGGTGGCATGAAAAACTACAACTTGTCCTGCAAAAAACAAGCCCTCATATGGCTATATAGACAGAAAAAGAAAAAAATTATAGCTTTTGGAAGGTGGGGAGGAAAAAACAAAAGTGAAAATCCGAAAAATGGAGGGAAGGGGTTACATCAGCTGCATGCCTATTATGTTGCAGAATTGTAACGTATTTCATCCTTTACAATGTAAATTCCTAACAAATTCTGTAACGCACACATTGAGGAATTTGGTGCACATAATGCGCATCAAAACCGCAGGTAATTACGCAGTTAAAATCTGCACCTGAGGGTATGTTCACACGCACTGTTTTCAGACGTAATTCGGGCGTGTTACGCCTCGAATTACACCTGAAAAAACTACTCCATTACGCCTACCAACATCTGCTCATTGCTTTCAATGGGTTTTACGGTGTTCTGTTCCAACGAGGTGTTATTTTACGTTTCGCTGTCAAAAGACGGCGCATTAAAAAGACGCCTGCAAAAAAGAAGTGCATGTCACTTCTTGGTACGTTTTTGGAGCCATTTTTCATTGACTCCATTGAAAAACAGCTCCATTAGCGTCTGTAAAATACGCCACGAAAAACGCGAGTTGCTACAAAAACGTCTGAAAATCAGCGGCTGTTTTCGCCTGGAAACAGCTCCGTATTTTCAGGCATATTTTGCTAAGCCGTGGACGTCACAGCGTGATCTCTCGAGAACACGCTGTGTCTGTGCACTGCCAGAAGCTGGGCGTTGTGAAGAGAAGTGGATGATACTTCTCATCAGAGCGCCCAGCTAGTAAAAGAAGTAAAAACGCCCCGATGTAACGAACACAATACACGCCCAGTTGTACTTTTACTTTAAACACGCCCAGTTGTACTTTAGAAAGCCTCATTTACATAAATATAAAAATGGTCATAACTTGGCCAAAAATGCTCGTTTTTAAAAATAAAAAAAACGTTACTCTTATCTCCATTGCAGCGCCGATCTGCTGTAATAGGAGATAGGAGTTGCAAAATCTGGTGACAGAGCTTCTTTAAGACTGAAATAATCTTACGCAACAAATATTTTTACTTGTTTGTTATCTGTTATATTCCGCATATTGCAAGCACTCCGATTGCTCCCTTTCCCCAGTTGGTACCACAATCTAATTTATACCAGCTGTTCCAGAATGTCCCGAAAAAAATGAGACCACTCAGACTCCAGGAGAAGCAGGCAAATCTCTCAAGTGCCCTATGTTCTGGAACAAATACCCTCCCTGCTCCTCGTTCCCGGAGTCCCCTTCACTCCCTAGTACTGCAGCAGACAACGCCCTGATGCCGGGGATGAGATAGAAAATGTACAAGGCCCAGTGAAATATTAGTAATTTACACATAAATGCCACAAAACTCATATGGGGTTTAAATTAGATTATTTTCTTTTTCTTGTGTTACAAACAGTATTTACAGAAAAAAATGGTTAACAAATTCTTCTGCTACAAAAGTATATCAATAGGAAATCTCTATAATAATTTTGTGTTTCTTTTTTAAAAATTATATTTTTAATTCTACTTCCGCAAGTAAAAGTATTTATTGTGCAATATACCAATGCTTTATAAGTAAAAAGTAATGCAAGAACCAGTAGTGATCATCAGTGGAGTGCTATCTCTATGGGACGTACGCCCCTAGTGGTTAGACCAGACTACCAGGTTATCATATTAGAATAGCCACATTATTTGTCATTGTCTCAGCTTGGGAAGACACCTGAAAGTAAATTATACTAGATTATTACTTTCTTTTTCTTTATGAAAACCTTAGTCATTTGGTTTATTTGCTGTAGCATGGAACAATATGTCCATTAATAGATGTCAAAATCGTACAAATTGTGCTAATTTACCTGTTTGTTCCCCCATTTATTCTTTATGAGTCAGAATGACGTAAAGCTGCATTTTGTTTGCTTGGAAAAGACACCTGTGGGGTTAATGCGACTGGAAAAACTTGAGCAAACTGCTCTCAGAAAATAACATTTGCATGTGTTTGGAAAGGTTCATGTGTGTCTGCTTCAGTGACATTGTAAGGAATTGGAAAAGGGGACATTTCAACCTGCTGTCTATGAAAGCACTGTCTCCATGGATCCAAACACTACACATTGTTGTTGTCCTATTTGGTAGTGGAGGCAAGAATGAAGATAGGAATATGTCCTGACCTGCTCCGTAGTGTCCCCATCGATACGGCATACAAAAAATATCATATGTACTGTCCCCAACTTGGTTAATTGGAAAGTAGTAACAACCGGAGTTTTCCATTATAATTATACATTTGGGTTGATAGCAGAGCCGGCCTTAGGACAGATGGCGCCCCATGCAAAATGATCTTTTGGCGCCCCACCCCATCATTAAAAAAAAGCCCCATAAAAAAATTATAATGCCCCTTTAGTGCCCCCATACAGTATAATAATAATATTTAATAATATATTACAACCCCTTCAAGAACACAGTATTTTGCCTCTAATTGTGCCCACAGTATTATGACTCCTGTAGTACCCCTACACAGTATAAAGTCCGCTTAGTGGCCCCCACACAGTATAGTGCCCCCCTGTAGATTTTTCCATACAGCCTCCCTGTACAGTGCCATAATCCCCCACCTCCCTCTTTTAGACAGTGCCACACAGCCCCCACCACCCCCTTGTAGACAGTGCCCCTAAACAAAAACAAAAATTGTACTCACCTAGGCCCTGTTCCCACAACGAACTGAGCTGCTCCACGACAGGATCCTTTCATAGGCCGGCGTGATCCTGTAGCCTAGTACAGAGTTTCCTAACCTTTTCGGATTCGAGGCAGAACTGGAAAAAATAAAATTTCCTCAGGGCACCCCCTACCAAATATTGTTTCGAGAAAGACAGAAAATGGCTAAAAACAAGCACCAAACTCTTAGGGCATGTTCACACATCTGCCTCAAATTCCTTGAGGAACTGACAGCGTTGTTTGACCTTTCTTTTTTTGCGTTTTTTCTTTAGCTGTTGAAGCAAATGCAAAAGACGCAGACAAAAAAGCTCCAAACGAGCGATGCAGGTATTTTCTGCCTCCTATTAATTTGAATTGGAGGTCAAAGGCGGAAACCACTTGAAGACTATCAGCCCCCCACTCACAGTAAAATAACCATCAGCCCCCCACTCACAGTAAAATCACCATCAGCCCCCCACTCACAGTAAAATGACCATCAGCCCCCACTCACAGTAAAATGACCATCAGCCCCCCACTCACAGTAAAATAACCATCAGCCTCTCACTCACAGTAAAATGACCATTAGCCCCCCCACTATCAGTAAAATGACCATCAGCCCCCCCCACTAACAGTAAAATGACCATCAACCCCCCCACTCACAGTAAAATGGCCATCAGCCCCAACTCACAGTAAAATGACCATCAGCCCCCCACTCACAGTAAAATGACCATCAGCCCACCACTCACAAATTCCCACTGTAGGTAGTGCCACACAGCCCCTTGTAGGTAGGGCCACACAGCCCCTTGTAGGTAGCGCCACACAGCCCCTTGTAGGTAGCGCCACACAGCCCCCTTATAGATAGCGCCACAAAGCCCCTTGTAGGTAGCGCCACACATCCCCCTTGTAGGTAGCGCCACACATCCCCCTTGTAGAGAGCGGCACACAGCCCCCTTGTAGAGAGCGGCACACAGCCCCAGTAGAGCGTGCCACACAGCCCCCTTGTAGAGTGCCCCACACAGCCTCCTGGTAGGGAGCGCCACACCGCCCCCTGGTAGAGAGTGCCACACAGCCCCCTGGTAGGGAGCGCCACACAGCCCTCTGGTAGGGAGCGCCACACAGCCCTCTGGTAGGGAGCGCCACACAGCCACTTGGTAGGTAGTGCCACACAGCCGACTTGTAGGTAGTGCCACACAGTCCCCTTGTAGGTAGTGTCACACAGCCCACAGCCCCCTTGTAGGTAGTGCCACACAGCCCCCTTTTAGGTAGTGCCACACAGCCCCCTTGTAGATAGCACCCCCCCTTCCTGTAGATAGCACCACTGTAGCTCCCTGAAGGAGCGGAATCCCTGTGTGGCCGGGGATTCCACTCCTGGAGTGCTCCTTGATGTCTCTGTCCATATATGGACAGTGACATCAGGGGAAACTCGGGAAGCGGAATCCCCGGCCACAGTGGCGTCATTGGCTTCTCCTGGAGTGGAATCCCCGGTCACAGCATCTGCAACGCTGTGGACGGGGATTTGGCTTCAGGAGTTTCCCCTGATGTCACTGTCCATATATGGACAGAGACATCAAGGAGCGCTCTAGGAGCGGAATCCCCGGCCACACAGGGATTCTGCTCCTTCAGAGAGCTACAGTGGTACTAGTAGATAGCAGAGCAGGGAGATACCTCCTTGCTTTGCTATAATCTCCCTGCTCTCCTATAGTTCCGTCGGTACCGCTGTAGCAGCCGCAGCGGCTGCTAGCGGCGCCACCGCCCTCATGCCTGGTGTTGCCACTAGCAGACACTATGGCTGCTACAGCGGTAGTGACGGCACTGAGAGAAGAAGCGCCCGGGCGGAAAGGTGACTGCTGAGTTGCCGGGCCCGGGTGCTTCTGAAACAAGCAGGGGAAGGGAGCTAGCGCAGCGCCCCCTTCCACCTGCTGGAGTGATGCGCCCTGTGTGAAGGCACAGGTCGCACACCCCTAAGGCCGGCCCTGGTTGGTAGCATGCATTCATAACCCAGTACCAGGCAAAAAAAAGAGGGCACCATGACCCAGCACTGGATAGTGAGTATCTCTTTATTTAACCCTATGGTTGTGAAGAGGGCTGGAGAAGAACTAAAAGGGAACTTTTAGTCTCCTTGCCTGGGTATTTCTTTAAATAAATATTTCAAGAGGTCCCCATAGAAAGCAGCTAGAGTTTTGCTTACTGATGATAATGTAAATGAAAATATTTATCTTGCTATTCAAATCCTAAGCCCTTATTCACACGACAGGGTTTCCCGGCCGGGTGACGGCCGTTCATAAATCGGCCATCACCCGGCTGCATTAGGAACAATAGACCCCTAATGGGGCTATTCACTCGACCGATTTTTTGACGGCCGTCAAAAAATGGGACATGCCCTATTTTCAGCCGTTTACCCGGCCGTCCGGCTCCCATAGAAGTGTATGGGGCCGGGTAATACACTGCCATCACCGGAATGTGTCCCGAGTGATGGGCATGTATTCCGTCGCTCGCGCTCTCTCTCCTCCTCCTCCTCCTCACAGTGCAGAGTGCATGTGAGGAGGAGGAGGGTCTTTTTTGCTCCCTGTAGAAGTCAGAATCTCCAATCCCCGGCCGAGGATTGGGGATTCCGCTACAGGAAAAGTGAGTGACTACACTGTCCATATATGGACACAGCGACGTCGCTCACTTCTGAAGCGGAATCCCCGACCCCGTGGCTGGGGATTCCTCTCCAGGAGAAGTGAGTGACTACACTGTCCATATATGGACACAGCGACGTCACTCACTTCTGAAGTGGAATCCCCGACCACGTGGCCGGGGATTCCGCTACAAGAGAAGTGAGTGACTAAACTGTCCATATATGGACATTGAAGTCAGTGACTTCTCCTGGAAGGAGGGGGGGGGGCTGTGTGGCATTACCTACAGGGGGCTGTGTGGCATTACCTACAGGGGACTTGGTGGCATCACCTACAGGGGACTTGGTGGCATTACATACAGGGAGCTGGGTGGAATTACCTACAAGGGGCAGGGTGGCATTACCTACAGGGGACTTGGTGGCATTTCATACAGGGAGCTGGGTGGCATTACCTACAGGGGGCTGGTTGGCATTACCTACAGGGGGCAGGGTGGCATTACCTGCAGGGGGCTGGGTGGCATTACCTGCAGGGGGCTGGGTGGCATTACCTACAGGGGACTTGGTGGCATTACATACAGGGAGCTGCATGACATTACCTACAGGGGGCAGGGTGGCATTGCCTGCAGGGGGCTGGGTGGAATTACCTACAGGGGGCTGTGTGGTATTACCTACAGGAGACTTGGTGGCATTACCTACAGGCGACTTGGTAGCATTACATACAGGGAGCTGGGTGGCATTACCTACAAGGGGCAGGGTGGCATTACCTACAGGGGGCTGGGTGGCATTACCTGCAGGGGCCTGGATGGCATTACTTGCAGGGGGCTGGTTGGCATTACCTGCAGGGGGCTGGGTGGCATTACAAACAGGGGGCTGGGAGGCATTACCTACAGGGGGCTGTGTGGTATTACCTACAGGGGACTTGGTGGCATTACCTACAGGCGACTTGGTAGCATTACATACAGGGAGCTGGGTGGCATTACCTACAAGGGGCAGGGTGGCATTACCTACAGGGGGCTGGGTGGCATTACCTGCAGGGGCCTGGATGGCATTACCTGCAGGGGGCTGGTTGGCATTACCTGCAGGGGGCTGGGTGGCATTACAAACAGGGGGCTGGGTGGCATTACCTACAGAGGGCTGTGTGTGGCAACAAATTGAAATGAAATTCATCCGATTTTAAAATGGACAGGGAAAAAAACGGATGCAAAACGGGTAAAAATCGGCCGTTAAAAACGGCAACATGGCCCGCAACCGAATCGGAACGGATGCAAAACGGATGCAAACCGGCCGGGAAAAACGGCCCAAAACGACCGATTTAATCGGCCGACACTCGGACCCTGTCGTGTGAATGAGGCGTAAATGTTATTTATCTTTTCTCAATTTCATATGATGTGGCACAGTTTCAAAAGCTATTACTCTCAGTGGTTTATTCCGTTTGTCCCAGTTCATTTTTAAAATGATAGAGCTGCAGTAAAGACTGACACACAGGCATAGAAAGACTGACACATTGTGGCATAGTAAAACATATTCCGTATTCCATTCTGTAGAAAGCTTGTTGACAATCCAGAGAGAAGGAAAGCTAAAATCTTTATCTTTAATCTACGCACTTCTTCAATCCTGAAGTTAGCTCATAGAACAGTCTATAGTTCGGATTTCTATTTTTAAACAGAACCTGCTAACATTTTGCAATGTATACAGAGGTTTACATCACTATGCAATTAGTCTATTAAGTCATTCTACATCCACACTACCTGCAAATCGAGATGCTGTTCTCTTATGTAGCAGTCAGGATCCAATATGAATAGGAGTCTTTTTGCCAACGCTTGGTGCTTCCTATAGCTACACCACTGATTTTATTTGACAAGCACCCTGGGTATTACTAGAGCCAGGGTAATACATATGTATTCACACCACGTTTGGATTCTTTGTTAGGTGTATACCCCAAAAAATTCTCCCCATATATGTACATCTAACGTGTCTCAGACGATCATTAGCCAAGCCTATACCAAACAAGTGCCCTTTTAGCATACATCTGGGAAGTTTATGTTGAAATATCTTGTTTCTACTGTATTGAAAAGCGTGATTGACTCCGTTTATCAATAGAACTGAAAAAAGTATGCTATATGGTATAGATTTTGTTCATGTAAGTCAATGGCAAATAGATATACCGTAGGTATACAGTTGCATATATCTGGAACCTCAAACATTCGTGCCATAAGCAGGGTGAACCTAGCCTCAGAGAAATGCTGATAATGCAGTTCTCTAATAAGGACTGAATTGGCTCCACCATGGATCTTTACCTCAATGAAAGTTCTGGACCCCTATTGATTTTGATGCACCTCCTGTTTGATTTTCTCTGGAGTGGTGCAGATAACAGATGCTCGGAGAACTGTTGGCAGCAAGACCTGCCCATGACCAGCAGAAGGGTGTGGGGCAGCAATATTGTGAGGTTGGTGCTTCTGTTGTTGGGAACTTACACTAATAATGAGTAGTGGCCTGTAGCTGCACATATACAGTATACACAGTAACTTTTTTTTATGTCTCCAATATTTCTATAGTGCAGCTGTTTATGTAGTGGTATATTTAGAATACGAATTGGTAAAGCAGAATAAGAAATATTGTATTTCATTGTGATCCCCATGGCAGAGGGTGTATTCATTCTATGTGTACATAGTGATCTACACCCACAACTTATCAATATAGTTTATCAGGTGTTTTATATGGGGCCTATTCTTCAGACATTTTCCTATGCACACATGACATTTGTATAATGAGTCAGTTAAGAGGGCACTTATACTGATAAGTAGGAAAATCCACTTTATGTTCCAAATGAAACCTATAAAAAGATGTGGAATCTCTGCAGACTTTTACAAAGAGAAGAATCATCTATAAAATGCTACTACGTGTAACAACATCCTTTTTACAATTTGGAGCCCAAAACTGAATTTGAAAACTTACAAGGGATTTATAGAGGGGTAATATTACATTTGATTCACAGGTTTTTATCTCTCTTTTTACACACTCTAAAATTTTATTTGCTTTTGTAGCAGCTGCTTTACATTGAGTACTGCTGTTTAGCTTATTTGTAACCAGAATCCTCAGTTTTAGTCCATTTAATGTATATACAGTAATACTATTATACTACCTCACTTTATATATGAATACTTTACTATATTATTCACTTATTCTATTTATCGGTCGGTCCAACACAATAATTGTATGTGGTAGTTGGGGGTTACTGGTTCTAATTTCCCTTTTAATCCAGTTTCCAATGTTCTGTTTATAGGTATCAGGGGCGTAGCTAGGGGGGCAGGCGGGGCATGTGCCCCAGGCGCAACTAAGAGAGAAGGTGGGGGGGTGCCAGGGCCACACCGTCCATGTCGACGGCCTGCTGCCTCTCTGAGGGGGCGGCAGTGCCACTGAAACCAGCCGCCGTCACCCGCTCCTGTACTATAGGCGATGAATGGCCGGGTACTTTCCGTGCCCGGCTATTCAGCGCCTTTCAATGACTCAAGCGGCGCGATTACTTATTTGCACCGCTTGAGTCATTGAAAGATGCTGACTGACAGGGCAAGTCATTCTGCCCTGCCAATCAGCGCCTTTCATAGACGCAAGCGGCGCGATGACTTCATCGCACCGCTTGTGTCTATGAAAGGCGCTGATTGGCAAGGCAGAATGACTTGCCCTATCAATCAGCGCCTTTCAACGACGCAAGTGGCGCGATGTCATCGCGCCGCTTGTGTCGTTCAACCTCAGCAGACCTGCTCAGGAGAGAGCAGGTCTGCATTGCCATCGGACAGAGTGGGAACGGGATTAAGGTGAGTATGTAAAGTTTGTTTTTTTAATCCTAATAAAAATGTGAGTGACATTATCTTCAGGGGAGCACACAAGAAAATAGTGACAGCACACTGTGTACACTAATGCCACCTAAGCCACTAAATATAAATAAATATGCATTACTGCTAAATCTACTTAGGGAGGTTCGTAGCGCACATTTTGATCAAATTGTGTGAGCCCACCTGTCACGACACGGCGACGTCTATGAGGTGGGAACCTACGCTGCACATACACCCAGATTGTAGGAACCAGCATTAAACTAATTAAAATCACCCAGGCTTATCTACAGGGGGGGGGGGGGCCTCTATCTACAGGGGTCGGCTCTATCTACAGAGTGGGCTATATGTGGAACACTATGGGGGAGCTATATGTGATTGAGGCACTATATACAGGGGTGGGCTATATACAGGGGTGGGCTATATGTGAGGCACTACATACAGGGATGGGCTATATGTGGAGCACTATAGGAGGAGCTATATGTGAGGCATGCTATACAGGGGTGGGATATATGTGGAGCACTATTTATAGAGGGAGATATATGCAGGGGACTATCTACAGGGGTAGGCTATATGTTGGACAATATATACAGGGGTGGGTTATATCTACAGGGAGCTATAAACAGGGGTGGGCTATACATGGAGCACTATAGGGAGAGATATGTGAGACACGATATACAGGAGTGGGCTATATGTGGACACTATTTACAGGGGGAGATATATGTAGGGCACTATCTACAGTGTGGGCTATATGTTGGACACTATATACAGGGGTGGGCTATTTGTGGGGCACTATCTACAGGTGGCTATTTGTGGGGCACTTTCTACAGGGGGGCTACATGTGGGGCACTATTTTCAGAGGGGGCTATATGTGGAGCACTATATTTTGGGGGCGGCTATATGTAGGGCACCATTTACAGGGGTGGCTATATGTGGGCATTATCTACAGGGATGGCTATATGTGGGCACTATCTACAGAGGTCGCAATATGTGGGACACTATATACATGGGGCTGTATGTGGGGCACTATCTACAGGGGCTCTGTGGGGGTCACTATCTTCAGGGGATCTATGTAGGGCACTATCTACAGGGGGCACTGTGTTTCTGTGGGACACAGTGTATGGTGCTATTATAATTAGAGGTGCAGTGTATGGCGCTATTATAATCAGGGACACAGTGTATGGTGTTATTCTAATCAGGGACAGTATATGGTGCTATTATAATTAGAGGTACAGTGTATGGGGCTATTTTAATTAGAGGTTCAGTGTATGGTGCTATTATAATTAAGGACACAGTGTATGGTTCTATTATAATCAGGGACACAGTGTATGGTGCTATTATAATCAGGGACGCTGTGTATGGTGGTTTTATATTTAGGAGCACATCGTCTGGCACCATGAGAACTTTATATTTGTTAATAGGCCGCAGAAATGTTTGAAAAGTGAGAAGCTGAAGACATCTGAGTTGCAAACTGCAGAAATGGGCTGTGACCGGGAGAAATCATCATAGAGGTCTTGACCGGATGGAGAAAAAAAACTACAATCTGAGACGTCACCAGTGAGTCACTTAATGTAAATGTTTATTCTGCCTCTAATCAGGACTGTAGTCACTGTATGATCTGCAACGAGATAATGGTGGTATGATTTTTTTTTTTTTTGTGAAACAGCATCTTCCAGCATAGCCTTACTATTGTTTGGGCCATGCTGGGAGCTGTATAAAATTTAGTGCAAACCTATACAGCAGGGGTTACACTTAATTGAGCTGTATTTGTGCTGGTGTTGTATTTATGTACTGAGCTTGGTTCTGGTGGTGTATATATATATATGTACTGAGCTTGGCTCTGGTACTGTATATATGTATTGAGTTTTGTTCTGGTGCTGTATTTATGTACTGATCTTGATACTGGCACTGTATATATGAGCTTGGTTATGGTGTTGTATATAGCACTATATCGCTTATAAAATGTACAAATGGCTTTATGCTTGAGTTACATAAAAAATGTAAAAATGTGGAAAAAAAGTGATACCTCATTGATTGGTAGAGGAAAAAAAAACATGGCGAGGGGGAAGGAGTTGTCGGGAAATAGATGGGGGGCGCCAAACTGAATCTTTGCCCTAGGTGCTGGAGAACCTAGCTACGCCTCTGATGGCTATGTATGGCCAGTGTCTTTATTTGTTCTCTTCTTTTCAATGGTTTTTGTCTCTATCTACCTATTGTGGCTGTTAGGTGCAATGTACACAGCAGAGCCATGTACAAGGAGCATGTATGTCTAAATATACCACTACATAAACAGCTGCACTACAGAAATATTTTAGACATTAAAGTTTTACTATATATACTGTATATGTGCAGCTACAGGTCACTACTCATTATTGATGTACGTTCCCAGCAACAGAAGCACCAACCTCTCACAAAATTGCTGCACTTCACCCTACTGCTGGTCATGGGAAGCTCTTGCTGCTGATATAGTTCTCCGATCATCTGTTATCTGCACCACTGCAGTGAAAATTAAACAGGAGGACCTAAAGTGCCTGCATACTACTGCTGAGATATTCTCCCCTACAGGAGAATAGAAGAGAATATCTCCATAATACGTCACCCCATGTAACATGGCACTATAATTTTTTTTCTAACTGCTTCCATAATTTTGCAATGCTAGAAATGAAAGCTCTATGGAGGTACAGTAGGGTCCATAGGTTTCTCTGGGTGCTGTGATACTTCTCATAGAAATAATACAAGCATGAGCTTTTAATGTTTTGCTATAAATTATAAAGGAGTAATGTGAGGAGCGAAAAGTATTAGAAATGTACTCACTGCAGTATGTGAGTACACTCACTAATATATACCTTTTAATAGTAACTTGTTTTAAAAACAGGGGTAACACACCACTGTGACATAAGCCCCACCGTGAAAATTAAAAAATGTATTAAACAAAAAACACTGAGTCATTCTGATACATATATCTCAGTGTTTATAACGATGTTTGTCTAGAATCAGCATATAACCAGGGCACAACAGTAGTACAATCCCCAAAATAAAGCACAGGTGCCCGAGAAAATCGGATCTCCTAGCGCTGGGTGTAACACAATATGACTGTCCCCAATGCAGACATTCCATAAACAATAAACGACCCTACGCGTTTCAGATACTCATCCTCAGGGGTCCGTATCTTGGTAACTCTGGCCTCATCGCCAGCGATAGTAATGTTCAACAGCAGATATTCTGCTGTGCGTCACGGGAAGATGCACGTATCGATGTCAACGGCATACTTCATTGCAGGCGCTAGGTTACTATAAACGCCTAAACTCCACCCCTCGTATTGGCGGCACCACATGAACTGACCAATCACAGCACCCTCTCGATTCGTGACACCTGCCCATGTGACCCCCCGCCGTCAGCTGACAACCAGGGGTCATCATCGGCCGCATCATACCGAACGCGCAGGCGCAGTAGAAGCCAAGGACGTGTCGCCCGGACTGCCAAACACGAGGAAGGTAAGCGCTACACGATAATATGTATTATAAGTATATCTTGCGGGACAGTTAAACACCGCAAGTGGACTACCTCACAAGGCAACTCAGAGTAAATAAACACATGTAAGGTGGACAAGATTACTAAGTCCCTCATATTAAGAATATATCTCATGATTATGAGTCCGGTGTATGCTTTGATCGATCCTATTAGCCAAATGGCATAATATGGCTAATAGGAGAACGAACCTGTCACTGTAAGATGATGCCCATACCTAGGGCAGCATATTGAGGTGACAGATCCACTAGTGTAGAAGAGACAAAGAGTGGACAGTGGAGTTTTTCTTCTTTTTATCCAAACCTCTCTTATGCCAAATCCAAAGTAAAATGTGTTGGCAAAATACATATAATGATACATATCGTGTCTCTGGACTGTTGGTGGTCATTCACAGCACTACGTGTTATGCAAAAAAAAAAAGACCTGTTTGCCTTTACATTGGAATCAACGATAATCAACAATCAGTAATCTAAAACATTATAGCTATAAGATTACAATAACATTTCATTAATCTGTTTTCAATAGGACCCAACTGTTGCTAGATTATCAAATTGTCTGGATTATGGGATGGTTATAGAAAAGTCTATAAGGTCTCCTGACACACTTTTTTTCTGCATTTTAAAACACATGCATGGTAGGGACTTCCGGTCATGCGCCCAGTGTGAGCTGACGCTTGTACATGTAGCCCCGTTTGAGACACGGAGCTACCCTGACGCCGACTCCCCAGCCCGGCTTAATCCTCACTGCATGGATACAGACGCTAGTGCCTGAACTGCTCCTGGATTGCCCAGACCGCTTTTATGTTTGAAACGTCGTGATCACCGGCTCGGGGAAGAAACAGGTATACCAGAAGCTGTGATCTAGCAGTGAATCCAGCCCTGGCATACCACGTGACGGCACACACCCCCTGCACACCTCCGCAGACGCTGTCAGACTCACTCCCAACAAGGCAGGCTCATATTCAAAGTGCATAGGGAGGGAAAGTGCAAGCATGACTTTCTATATACTTACACCCCCTATAAATTAAATAGCTTTGGGGCTCTTGCAATCAAGGAGAAGGGATATTGAATATATGGCCCCCTGAACTAATCTATTTAACTACTATAATACTGGGTTTTGGGAAAATGTATTGGACCTTTTCTCCTCACTCCTGGGACTATTATTGGAAGCCTGTAGCAAGTACAAGCTGAGACCTATACTGGGACCAACATGGAAGTTATGGAAAACTGGATGCTGAAGGGGCCTGGTAAGAAACCTCTATAATTTATTAGATTTTTGAGACTATTATGATCAAATATTAAGCGGTGCTGATAGCATTTAATACAAGCAATCTAAGCGGCTACTGCTAAGTGCGGCTTTCAGACCAAAATGTTATGCCATTATATGCTGGAAATATAAAAGTGTGCCTTCTCAATCCATAGAGGAAAAGTTTTAGTTATAAGAAAATCTCAAAACGAACTGCCTAGACAAGCACTAACTACGTCCGAGAATCTGGGAAACTCCTAGGATTCAGGTCACCAGGAATATGCAATAAATCACTTACTACAGGTGATGCAGCAGAACCACATCAAGCCAAGAAATCCTCAGAAAATGACATTAAAGCAATCGCTAAAGCGGTGTCTGAAGAGCTGTTACCCTCTATCACCTCAATGATAGAACAGCTTTTGCAAACCAAATTAAACCAGATTTTTTATGAAAATTAACAGCATCAAGAAAGAATTAATGAACTAGAAGAAAAGGTAGCCATCATGGAGGATGAATTGGAGGCAGTTCATACCAAACATCAAGAATCAAAGAGGAACTGGCTGACAAATTTACAGAAAGAAGAGACTGGGTGAACCAGGAAAATCTATGCTCAAAATCATAGGTAGAGATTTTAATTCTGTGATTGATACTCGTATTGATAGATCAAGACTAGATATAAAAACAAGAAATATAAGCAAGGATTTCAAACATTTTCTACAAAACATCGACATGCTCGATGCTTGGCGAACATATAAATCTAATGAACGCGAATACACGCATATATGGAGTAGACTCGGGAGTTTCTCCCTATTTGATTATATATTAATTTCTAGTTTAGAACTCTCTCTAAGGTAAAGCAAACTACAATTCATGAAATTATAATTTCGGATCATGCTCCTATCAGTATTGATATTATAAGCCCAACAAAAAAATAGATATTTTAGCTGGAGATTTCCTCAGTATCTCAAATATGATACACAGTTTTGCAAATACTTGGAGCAGGAATATGCAAGGTTTATAGAAGATAACTTGGGTGCAAGCGATAGACCAGTGTTATTCTGGGAGACGGCTAAAGTGGTCATCAAGCGCCACATAATATCCTATATATCAAAATATAAAAAACTTATTAGTTCACAACTGATAAAAACAAGCAAAGAATATAAGGCTAAATATATTTAGTATAAGAACAACCCCCTCATTGTCAATAAATTAGCCTGGCAGGAAGGAAAGCAAATATATGAGAATGCGCTAGAGAAGATAGAACACATACGGTATATAGATCCGTATGAGATAATAAACTCTATAGATTGGGAAACAGATCCGGTAAATTGCTGGCTAACCTAGTAAAAAACAAATATAAAAATAAACATGTCTTTTTAATAACATCGGAAACAGGAGAAGAGCTACGAGACCCTGATGACATATCCAAGGCCTTCACAGGATATTACGCAAATCTATACAAGGGAGAAAAAGTAGATAGGAATATTGCTGAAGGATTTCTTGATATCCTAATATTCTTACGCTACAGAATGTGCAATCAGAAGTCATCCGGACTCCAAAAGTGAAATTATTTAGGTTATTGATAAATTGGCCCCTGGCAAAGCCCCAGGACCTGATGGCTATACAGCTGAATTTTTTAAAATTTCCAAACATTATGTGGCTGATGACCTAGGGAGTCTATTCAATGACATTTATCTAAAAGGAGAATTGTTTCCAACAGCTAAAAGGGCAAATATAGTAATATTCCCCAAAAAAGGATAAAGATCCAACTAAACTAGAAACGTATTTTCCTATCTCCCTTAGGAATCACGATGTCAAATTTCTCTCAAAAATATTGGCCAATAGATTGTCACAATTTCTGCCAGGGCTGATCTCGGAAGATCGGGCGGTTTTTGTTAAGGGTACATCAGGTGTGATTAACATGCGCAAAGCCTTTGCAGTCTTGGACTGGACCATTCTCAGGACACATGAGTACAAGAAGGCAGCAATGATATCCTTTGATAGCATTTGATCATGTGCCCTGGGATTTGTTATTCCTTGTACTGCAGAGAGCAAGATTATCTGGAAATGTTTCTAACTTTCTATTGGGGATGTACTTGGACTCGATGGCCGGTCTAAGTATAGGTAGTAAACTGAGATCTTTTGAACTGACTAGAGGTACTAAAACAGGGATGCCCTTTGTCCCCTCTTTTCTTTGATATAGCTATAGAACCGCTAGTACTAAATCTTAAAAGAAACAAAAACATTAAGGGGATAAAAGTAGGCTCTCAGGAAGTCAAATTGTCATTATTTGCCAATGAACTCTTGATGTACATAGAAGATTTAGAGGAAAATATAGAATAAATATTGAGTACTGCTCCAATTTGATAAAATCTCAGGGTATAAGGTACATAAAACCAAGACGGAGGTATTAATGCTTAATAAAAATGACAATTTAAACTGGAATAAAGATATGCAAATAGCTCTGCATGAAATAAAATACTTTGGGATAAAACTCAATAGAGACCCTCATAAAATATATCATTCAAACAATGACCCAATTATTAGTAAAATCGAGAAAGGTCTAACTAGATGGAAGGATCTCCCTTTAAGTATAAATGGCAGAATTGAAAATTCTTAGCATCACTAGGATCATGTATCCTATGCAAGTTTTACCTCTATTAATCAAATATCGAGATATAATTATTCTTGAGAGCTTGATGTCAAGATTTATATGGAGGAATAGGAAACTTCGCGTTAGATTAAAAATTTTACAGGCATCAAAACAAAGAGGAGGTATGGCACTCCTTAATATAAGTGTCACGTTGGGTACGTGGACCCACTGGGCCGTACCGCCTTGACAGTATGGCAGCTGGCAAATAGGACACAGGTCACAGTCTATAGTTCGTATAGTGTACCTGTGGTAGCTCAGACAGTAGCAAGACAGGCTCGGCTGGGACTAGGCAGCAGGCAGGCTCCAGGCATGGTGTAGCAAAACAGGCGTGGTATACAGCACAGCATGACTTCAGCTCAACACGGTACTTGACCAGGATAGCACGGGATACAGGTTACAGGAATGGGAAACACTGGGAACTGGGAAACACTAGGAGACAAGTTGCTTAGACAGACTAGGGTAAGACAACAACGCTCAGGCATTGCAGGGACGGGCACAACCCTTCTTATAGCCCAGGGTGCTCTGGGAGCAATCAGCTCAATCTCCCACCTGTGTGCACTTTGGCTCCTTAAGTCTGGTCTAAGCTCGCGAGCGCACCCTGGTGGTCACTGTGGAACAGGACGGCTGCATGTGCAGACATCTCTGGAGAGAAGGCCGTCGACTGGATGGAAGGAGTTCATGGTCAGCGACCACGGACTTTACAATAAGATGTTATAACCCAGCATATGTTATTAGATACATCAGGGAGTGGGAAATGCAGAAGCCATATTTTACTAACTTAGATATTGAACGAACCATGACTTATCCAATGCTGTTTGATGGGTTAGTATTAAAAGGGGGGAAAAATTCAAGGAATAACACAGCCCAAAGAAAATGCTACTTTTTAGGGATACAATCGTAATCTAGAAATTAATAAGAAAGAAATATGACCTGCCTATCTATTTTGACCAAGATACCAATATAGGAGCCCATCTAGGTGTTAATCTTATAATTGATAAATCTTCACAAATAATATGGTTAAATAAGGGTATAAAATTCCCAAAGGATATCATGAATAACACAGGTGAATTTTTGTCTTTTGAAGAGACACAGAATAAATTTAACTTACGTACCTACAGCTCAGTACTTACTATACATAAGGGTCCGCAATTCCTTAAATACATTGGCACAACCAGAGGATAGAAAAAAGATAGGGATGGGATTTAAAGATCTGATGACAACAGGGGAGAGTAGAAATTAAATCTCTAATATATATGCAAAATTGAATGAAGCTATGTCTAAATCCAACATAGAAGATTCCATTTCAAGAAAATGGACTAGGAGTCTGGGAATAACATCTACACTGTGTTCCAAATTATTATGCACATTGGATTTAAGTGTCATAAACATTTAATTATTAGTTTTTCAATTAAACTCATGGATGGTATTGTGTCTTATGGCTCTTTGGATCATTGTAATCAATCTCAGACACCTGTGATAATTAGTTTGCCAGGTGTGCCCAATCAAAGGAAAACTACTTGAGAAGGACGTTCCACATTATTAAGCAGGCCACAGGTTTCAAGCAATATGGGAAAGAAAAAGGATCTCTCTGCTGCCGAAAAGCGTGAAATAGTGCAATACCTTGGACAAGGTATGAAAACATTGGATATTTAAAGAAAACTTAAGCGTGATCATCGTACTGTGAAAAGATTTGTGGCTGATTCAGAGCGCAGACAGGTTCGTTCAAATAAAGGCATAATGAGGAAGGTTTCTGCCAGAGAAATTAATAGGATTAGGAGAGCAGCTGCTAAAATGCCATTGCAAAGCAGCAAACAGGTATTTGAAGCCGCTGGTGCCTCTGGAGTCCCGCGATCCTCAAGGTGTAGGATCCTCTAGAGGTTTGCAAGTGTGCATAAAGCTATTATTCGGCCACCCCTAAACAATGCTCACAAGCAGAAACGGTTGCAGTGGGCTCAGAAATACATGAAGACTAATTTTCAAACCGTATTGTTTACTGATGAGTGCCGTGCAACCCTGGATGGTCCAGATGGATGGAGTAGTGGATGGTTGGTGAATGACCACCATGTCCCAACAAGACTGCGACGTCAGCAACGAGGTAGCAGAGTCATGTTTTGGGCTGGAATCATGGGGAGAGAGCTGGTAGGCCTCTTTAGGGTCCCTGACAGTGTGAAAATTACCTCTGCAAAGTATGTAAAGTTTATGACTGACCACTTTCTTCCGTGGTACAAAAAGAAGAATCGTGCCTTCCGTAGCAAAATTATCTTCATGCATGACAATGCACCATCTCCTGCTGCAAAGATTACCTCTGTGTCATTGGCTGCTATGGCCATAAAAGGAGAGGAACTCATGGTGTGGCCCCCATGTTCCCCTGACTAGAGATGAGCGAACTTATGAGACGTTCGGTTCAGCTGGTTCGCCGAATTTCACGAAAAAGTTAGATTCGGACCGAACTATTTCTGACCGAACCTGTAATTTCCGTGCGCCGAGCATGGTACTGTCCAGGGTGCTGAAAGAGTTAATGGGCTGCACTAACTCTTTCAGCAACCTTGAAAGTACCATGCTCGGCGCGCGGAAAATACAATTTTAATGTAATAAAAAAGTAAAATAAATACGTTCATACTTACATTCCTCCTGTCCGGCCTCCAGCGATGACGTTTCATCCATGTCGCCGCTGCAGCCAATCACAGGCTGTAGTGGCGGTCACGCACGTCAGGATGACATCAGAGGGCCGGCCTCTAGGGATGACGCTTCATCCCACGTGACCGCCTCTGCAGCCAATCACAGGCTGCAGCGTCAGGAAAGAAGGTCGGACTGGAGGAAGAAGAGGGACTCGTCACCAAGACAACGACCGGGTACGTATGAAATGCTTTTTATTTTATTTTTAATCAGCAGCCTCTTTTCTCTATCAGTGATTGATAGAAACAAGTGGCTGCCGATTAGTATAATATTTTTGTAATGTTTTTTCTGCCCGCCCGGGTTCGGTCAAAATGTGTTCGGCCGAACCCGGTGAAGTTCGGATTCGCTGCGAACCGAACTTTTCGCGATGTTCGGACTGAAACCGGGTTCGATTGTCCCGGTTCGCTCATCTCTACCCCTGACCTCAACCCTATTGAGAACCTTTGGAGCATCCTCAAGCAAAATATCTATGAGGGTGGGAGGCAGTTCACATCAAAACAGAAGCTCTGGGAGGCTATTCTGACATCCTGCAAAGATATTCAAGCAGAAACTGTCAAATACTCACAAATTCAATGGATGCAAGAATTGTGAAGGTGATATCAAAGAAGGGGTCCTATGTTAACATGTAACTTGGCCTGCTAAGTTTTTTTGGATTGAAAGAGCTTTTGATTTCTGTAAATATGACCTCCTGATGCTGCAAATTCAACAAATTACCATTTTAGTTCTCTTTACAACCTTTAAAATGTTTTGATCTCTGTTGTGCATAATAATTTGAAACAGTGCATTTTGAGTTTTTTCCTTCTAAAAAAAAATCAGTTATCATTAGATTTGTTCAATAAAATTTGCTTTATACTCCAACGGTTGATGGCTTGAAGATTATACTGACTGTCATTTGCATTAACTATTTAGGAAAATCAGTGAAAAATAACATTTGTATAATAATTTGGAACGCGGTGTATAGGCGATATTTACAGAAGTATAATTAAAATAAAAAAACTCACTATACTCACCTTCCCAATCTTTCTGCTGCTCACTTGGTAGAATCAGACTGGTCCCCCCGCCGATCCCTGTGTCTTGCTGATCAGTGACGACGTCATCTAGACATGCTGGAGTGATAACATATGAAGACACGTCATCACTGGAGACCAGGATACAAAGACCAGTGGTGGACCAGGCTAGTGTTACCAAGGGAGCGGCAGAAGATTGTAGAGAATTTTTTTATTTTAGCCGATCCACAGTGGCAAATCCGCAAACAAATCTGCACAAGTTGGAACAGATTTAGGCCGGGTTACTACGGGTTGGATAGGCTGCGTAAAAATCGCACAGTGTGTCCGTCCTGAAACTCGCAGTACATTCCGTTTTTTCGGATGTTTTTCATGCTGCGAAGAGCAGCGGTAAAAAATGCTCATTCTTACACAGGCCGTTATTATGGCGACGCGTCCCTCCTGTGCAGTCCAGTCCGGCCTCCCCGGAAGATGCTGCAGCCAATGTGACCGCTGCAGCCTGTGATTGGCTGCAGCGGCGGTCACATGGGATGTAACGTTATTCCAGTAGGCCAGCCGTCTGACATCATCCAGGCCGGCCACCTGGGATGACGTTTCATCCCATGTGACAGCTGCTACAGCCTGTGATTGGCTGCAGCGGTCACATGGGATGCAACGCCATCCCAGGAGGCCGCACTGGATGAAGAAACACAGACTTCTGGGTAAGTATGTTTTTTTTCCTTTTTCTGTAGTTGCGATTGTTGCAGGGTAATTACACTGCGAATACGCTGCAAAAGTCGCAACTTGGCTTTCTGTTGCGGGATTTGCTTCCCCATTGCATTTAAAGGGGTATTCCCCACGAGAAACATTCATGACACATCCACAGGATTACAAACAAAAAAATATCCACATCCACAGGATATGTCAAATGTCAGATAGAACGGAGCCCCCTAAACCCTGTTCAGCCGCTGTGTGTTGCGGCTGAATGAGGTGTTTTCCGACCATGAAAAATGTTATATGGTCGTGATTTAAGTAAACAGCGTAACTCGCTGAGCTACGCTGTTTCCGTAACTCCAATAGTAATGAATGGCAATTACAGAAGCAGCGTAGCATGCCAGCTCTGCTGTTTCCATAACTACCATTAAGTTCTATGAGACTTACGTAAACAGCGTAGCTCCGCGAGTTACGCTGTTTACGTAACACGACCATATAACGTTTTTCATGGTTTGAAAGCACCTCATTCAGCCGCAACACACAGTGGCTCAACGGGGTTTATGGGGCCCCCGTTCTGGAGATAGGTGCGGGTCCCAGAGCTATTTTTACTGGATGTTTGACCAATAAAAGAACTTATTGATTGAAATTTAGGAGACGTGTGCTGCTGTTCAACCACGCTTTTTCTGAGGATATCCTGTGGATGTATCATAAATGTCTCTCGTGGGAAAACTCCTTCAATGAGAAAAAGCCACAACAGAAAATCAATCAAAACGCAGCATAAATGAACTTGCTGCAGATTTAAATTCCGCACCGCAGGTCAATTTATTAACGTTTATGCTGCTGGTTTTTTCCGCAGCGCTGGCATGAAATTTTCTACATCTCACCCACTTTGCTTCAACTGTAAATGCTGCGGAATTTCCGCACAGAATTCCATTGCAGATATTCTGCAGCGTTTATGCTACGTGGGAACGCGGCCTTACCGTTTCAGATTTTCCTGCAGCTCCCCCTGGATTTGCTGCTGAATATTTCCACAGCAAATCCGGTATGTGTGGACGTCCCATTAAAAACCATGTTAACGATCACTTTAGGAATTAGTAATTTCCTAATTGTTTTTTTTGTTTTATGTGCTCAGTCTTTCCGCTTCTAGTCTCGTGAGATTCCATGTTATATTGCAGTTCTATTCTGGAAAGAAGTACCTGATTATCAGATGTCGGATTAAAGGAATTTTAATGGAAAAAGATCAGTCCATATCCTTAAATGTTTATCAAACACATGACTAATTTGTTTATTTGATGACATTTCATGGTGAGATACACTGATCAACGTTTACAAATTAAAATATTTTTATTAATGGGGCAGTTATTATTATTATTATTAGTAGTAGTAGTAGTAGTAGTAGTAGTAGTTGTAGTTGTAGTAGTAGTATTATTATTAATAAACAATGCAAACAATATTGGATCATTTATCTGTTAGAAATCAAGATTTTTATATAAATATACATCCAGCTTTATCTTCACTTCCTGTAACATGCGACTGTATTAAACAAATATGATGCAACTTTTTATCTGGAAATTTCCTAATAAAATATTTTTTTCCCAGCTGTAGTAGTATGGGCTAAATATTTTGTTATCTTTTTAATCTCAGAGATAAGCTAGACCTCAGCCATAACATCTCTTCTGTGTACTTATTAAGCAGCTTTGTAGGACAACAGGACTACAAAATATCTTCATTTAATCAAATTATATCAGCCTGCAGCCAATTTAGTGCTATTTATATTACTTTTTTGTTAAATTATTGCTTCTTTCTTTTCTTGATGTTTACATATTTTTGTATCTAGTTAGCTATGATTTGCATCGCATGTTTTGTGTCACATTATATACTTAGAAATACATCACAGGCACATCAATTATTACAATTTAACGTAAAATGCAGTGTTCACTTGGCATGACTAAGTTGTCTTACTTGGAAAATGAACTTTTTACCTGGGTAGTTCCATTTACTTGGGTAATGAAATTATCTCATTGGAACAGGCAATGGCCATTGTAAATAAGCAATGCTCATTCAACTATTGTAAGCGCTTACTATTCAGACATTGCAGGACCACAGATACACTTACGTAAGGCCTAACGAACAGTAATTATCTTTTGGCTAAAGAAAAAGCCCAAACAAATGCTAAGCTGCATTATCGCTTGGCTTCTGACATGAGCTGATAATCAGATTTTCGTGTTTAAAACCATGATCCTTAAACAATGCTGCTCACTGTCTGCGCTTTCCGATATTACCCTTAATTAGAAAGAACAGGAACACAAATCTGAATTATTTCAAAATCTGGTTTCTCTGGTCAGCGGTTTGAGAGGTTTAACTTTGTTACAAATGCGCCAGGCTTTGTGCAGTAGTGAAAGCTGCACCACAAAATCTGAATCTTCACTTTTTTAAAAAAAATTGTGAAATACATTTGAATGACATATTGCGAAGAATACAACCAGTGTACACAAGATAAGCAATATTTAGCTCTGTTGCTGCCCTGTAAATTATTTGACCCTACATGTGAAATCTATTTACCAGCACATCAAATAAAATGAATAAAGATGAGTTATCAAATGCACAACATTATTATTTTCTTAAATTCTAAAAATGGCAAAAATGATTAGTATGAACTATATGGGTTATATACTGTAGTTATATGTATGTGCCCACTTGGCATTATATTTGCACAAACAAAAGTATCTGCCACTAAAATACTATTTTCTATGTTTTTGTACAAATTATGTTAGAATGATATATTAAATATACTAGTATAGAAAATCTGTTACACGGGTTTGCTAGCAAAAGGAATGCAGTGGTCTGTTAATATATATAAATGCTCCCCATAGCTGTCCCCACACAGTATAATGCCCCCCATAGCTTCCCCCACACAGTATAATGCCCCCATAGCTTCCCCCACACACAGTGTAATGCCCCCCATAGCTGTCACCACACAGCATAATGCTCCCCATAGCTGCCCCAACACAGCATAATGCTCCCCATAGCTGCCCCACAGTATAATGTCCCCTCCCATACACATTATACTGTGTATGGGAGGGGGGGCATTATAGCTACACCACTAATCACTCACATCTCCTTCCTCAGGCTCTATTCACACGACAGGGTCCGAGTGTCGGCCGATAAAAACCTCCTTTTTGGTCCGTTTTTCTCAGTTGTTTTGCATCTGTTCCGTTTCCGTTCCGGGCCGTGTTTGCATTTTTAACAGCCGATTTTGACCCGTTTTGCATCCGTTTTATTCCCTGTCCGTTTTAATAACGGATGAATTTCATTTGTATATTTTTTGCCATACACTTCCCTCTGTAGATAATGCCATACACTGCCTTCTGTAGATACTTATGGCTCTCAGAATTTGGAGACACAAAACTAATTTTAGTTTTAACAATTAGATTTAAACATTGTAAAAACTAAACCCAAAAAACTGTTTCCCAGTATAATATATAATACAATAAATGGTGCAGTGAAAACTACAACTTGTCCCGCAATAAACAAGCCCTCATACGGCTTTATCAAAGGAAAAATAAAAAAAATTGTGGCTTTTGGAAGGTGGGGAGGAAAAAATTAAAATTAAAAACTGAAAAATGGCTGCGGTGGCTAGGAGTAAAAGACCAATTCATGGTGGATTAACCGGTTCCCGACCGCCGGCTGTGTATATAAAAGTCCTGTGTTCAGGGTCCTTAAAGGGGTTGTCCAGGGAAAAAAAAATTCTAAAAAGTGTCCCCAGCCTTGGTTTGGCTTGCCTAATACCCACTATTAACCCCTATCCGCACCAGGACGTAACTGTACGTCGTTGCAGGAAGTTACTTCCCGCACGAGGACGTACAGTTACTGAGTTAATCCCGGTGCACACTGTCGGCGACAGTGTGCACCGGGAACCAGGAGGTCAGCTGTCGCCGACAGCTGACACTCCCCTCTTGCCGGCCAGCGGTCCTTTGCCGCTGATTTCGGCGCATTAACCCCTTAAATTCGGCGATCGGGTGCAATCGCCGAATTTTAGGGGTTTCTAACATATCGGCAGACCCCCGTCCGAAATCGCGGGGTCTGCCGATAGTTAGTATGGCAAACGGAAGCCAAACAATGGCTTCCGGGTCTGCCATGGACAGAAGCCCATCAGGACCAACCTTCGGCTGGTCCTGATAGGCTTCCTGTCAGAGTGACAGAAAGTCACTGTGCCGTTCCCGATGCACACTGTCGGCGACAGTGTGCATCGGGAACTTGGAGATCAGCTGTCCCCGACAGCTGACACTCTCCAGTGTTGCCGATCAGCGGCTCATCGCCGCTGATTTCGGCAATTAACCCGTTACATGCGGGGCTCGATTGCGATCTCCGCATGTAGCGGGTTTGTAGCGCATCAGCAGCCCCCATGCAATCGTGGGGGCTTCTGATGCTTGTGATGGCACCTGGGGGCCAGACAACGGCCCCCAGGTCTGCCATGTATGTCAGCCTATGAGGATTAGCCTCTGCTGATCCTCGTAGACCAACTGTCAGAGTGACTGTGACGTCACACTGACAGTTGGAATACATTACACTACCTAGGTAGTATAATGTATTCTAGCAGCGATCAGAGCTGCAGGTCAAAAAAAGAAAGTGTAAAAAGTAAAAAAAAAAGTTAATAAACAAAAATATAAAGTGTAAAAAGTAAAAAAAAGTTAATAAAAATGTTTTATAAAAGTGTAAAAATAAAAGGTTTTGTTTTCCTATAATAAGTCATTTATTATAGGGAAAAAATGAAAACGTTAAAAAAAAGTACACATATTTGGTATCGCCGCGTTCGTAACGACCCAATCTATGAAACTATAATGTTAATTTTTCCGCACGGTGAACGCCGCAAACAAAATAAACTGAAAACGGTCAGCATCGCTATTTTTTGGTCACCACCCCTCCCAAGATATAGAATAAAAAGTGATCAAAAAGTTGCATTTACCCCAAAATGGTACCAATGAAAACTACAACCCGTCCCGCAAAAAACAAGACCTCCCACAGCTTTTTTGACGAAAAAATAATAAAGTTACGGCTCAGAATAGCGTGTCCCAGAAAATAAATTATTTTATAGAAACTTCATTTTATTGTGCAAACGCTGCAAAACTTAAAAAAAACTATACACATATGGTATCGGCGTAATCGTACCGACCGGCAGAATAAATTAAAACGTAATTTATTGCGCACGGTGAACGCTGTAATAAATAAAGAATTTAAAGCGCCAAAATCGCTGTTTTTTGGTCACCCTAGCTCTAAAAAAGATCCTGAGGGGCCAAAATGCTCACTATACCCCTAGAAAAATTCCTTGAGGGGTGTAGATTCCAAAATAGGGTGACTTTTGGGGGGTTTCCACTGTTTTGGTCCCTCTGGGGCGTTGCAAACCCGACATGGCACTGAAAACCAATCCAGCAAAATCTGCTTCAAAAAATCCAAAAGGCGCTCCCTCCCTTCTGAGCCCTGCTGTGGGTCCAAACATCAGTTTACGACCACATATGGGGTATTGGCGTAATCGGGAGAAATTGCTTTACAAATGTTGGGCGGCTTTTTCTCCTTTATTCCTTGTAAAAATGAAAAAATTCTATGTTTCCACAGAAAAATAGGTGATTTTCATCTTCACAGACTAATTCCACTAAAGTCTGCAAAAAAACTGTGGGGTCAAAATGCTAACTATACCCCTAGAAAAATGCCTTGAGGGGTGTAGTTTCCAAAATGGGGTCACTTTGGGGGGGTTTCGGCTGTTTAGGTACCACAAGACCTCCTCAAACCTGACATGGTGCCTAAAATATATTCCTAAAAAAAGGAGGCCCCGAAATCCACTAGGTGCTCCTTTGCTTCTGAGGCCTGTGTTTCAGTCCATTACCATACTAGGGCCACATGTTGGATATTTCTAAAATCTGCAGAATCTGGGCAATAAATATTGAGTTGCGTTTCTCTGGTAAAACCTTCTGTGTTACAGATTTTTTTTTATTACAAATGAATTTCGGCAAAAAAAATGAAATTTGTAAATTTCACCTCTACTTTGCCTTAATTCCTGTGAAACGCCTAAAGGGTTAAAATATTTTCTGAATGTGGTTTTGAATACCTTGAGGGGTACAGTTTTCAAAATGGGGTGATTTATGGGGACTTTCTAATATATAAGGCCCTCAAAGCAACTTCAGAACTGAACTGGTCCCTGAAAAAATAGCCTTTTGAAATTTTATTGAAAATATGAGAAATTGCTGCTAAAGTTCTAAGCCTCGTAACGTCCTCGAAAAATAAAAGTACGTGAAAAAAAATGATGCAAACATAAAGTAGACATATGGGAAATGTTAACTAGTAACTATTTTGTGTGGTATTACTATCTGTTTCACAAGCAAATACATTTAAGTTTAGAAAAATGCAAATTTTTGCAAATTTTTGCTAAAATTTGAAGTTTTTCACAAATAAATATTGAATTTATCGACCAAATTTTTTCACTAACATAAAGTACAATATGTCACGAGAAAACAATCTCAGAATCGCTTGGATAGGTAAAAGCATTCCGGAGTTATTACCACATAAAGTGACACATGTCAGATTTGAAAAAATAGGCTGTGTCCTGAAGGCCAAAACAGGCTGTGTCCTAAAGGGGTTAAACTTCTAACCAGTTTCTGTTTGATCTCCATGGTCACTGCTGCTCTTTCTGTTTGTTTACATGCCTTGCTGTCTGTTTCCTGTCTTGTAACCCACCATACCCATGATCCCGTGCTGCATCTGAGGAGACAATTGCACCCCCCCCCTCCTTCCTCCAAAGCATCTCAGCTATTTGCATACTGCCTAGCCCCTCTATGTTCACAGGTCCTTCCCTGCTCTAATTACAAATTACAGGCAGCCAGCTCCCTCCCTGCACACTGTCTTACACACTAATAATCATCATTATCCTTTGTGCCTCCATCTATCCCTGATCTAAGTACAGGCACTTATCTCCCTCCCCCGCCCCTTTCACAGCCTGATAAATGTGAGGGTATGTTCACACACAGTAGCAGTATACGTCTGAAATTATGGAGCTGTTTTCGCCTGAAAACCGCTCCTGATTTTCAGACGTTTTTTAACAACTCACGTTTTTTGCGGCGTATTTTACGGATGTTATTGGAGCTGTTTTTCAATGGAGTCAATGAAAAACATCTCAAAAAAACTTCCAAGAAGTGACATTCACTTCTTTGACGTGGGCGTCTTTTTACGCGCTGTCTTTTGACAGCTACGCATAAAATTACACCTCGTGGGAACAGAACATCGTAAAACACATTGAAAGCAATGGGCAGATGTTTGTAGGCGTAATGGAACCGTTTTTTCCGGTGTAATTCAAGGAGTAAAACGCCTGAATTACATCTGAAAACAGTGCGTGTGAACATACCCTAAGTCTGCCCACTCAACCTATGTCAGACATCTTGGTACACACAATCCAGTCAGTACATTTTCCTCACCCGCTGCTGGATCTGTTCCAAGAGATCCTATATTAGGCCCTGTTCACACTGAGTTTTTTGCTGGCAGAAAATTCTGCCTCAAAATTCTGTCTTGAATTTTGAGGCAGATTTTGACCTGCCTGCACGCCGTTTGCCACATTTTTCGCCGGCGGCCATTGACGGAAAAAGAAGCGACATGACCTATCTTCGGGCGTTTACTCCTCTGACCTCCCACTGACATCATAAATTTTCTGCCACACACTGCCCTCTGTAGATAATGCCGCACACTACCCTCTGTAGATAATGCCACACACTACCTTCTATAGATACTGCCACAGCCCCCCCTGTAGGTAATGTCACACAGCCCCCTGTAGGTAATGCCACACAGCCCCCTGTAAGCAATGCCACACAGCCCCCCTTGTAGGTAGTGCCACACAGCCCCCCTGTAGGTCGTGCCACACACACTCTGTAGGTAGTGCCACACAGCCCCCTGTAGGTAATGCCACACAGCCCCCCTGTAAGCAATGCCACACAGCCCCCTGTAGGTAATGCCACACAGCCCCCCTGTAGGTAGTGCCACATATCGCCCCTGTAGTTAGTGCCACACAGCCCCCCTGAAGGTAGTGCCCACAGCCCACCTGTAGGTAGTGCCACACAGACCCCTATAGGTAAGGCCACATAGCCCCCCTGTAGGTAATGCCACACAGCCCCCCTGTATGCAATGCCGCACAGCCCCCCTTTAGGTACTGCCACACAGCCCCCCTGTAGGTAATGCCACATAGCTCCCCTGTAGGTAGTGCTACACAGCCCCTTGTACATAGTCACCCCCCCCCCATAGATGGCACCCTCTACTTTCCTGTAGGGGTGGCTCTAGGAGAAATCCCTCACTTCACTGTCCATATATGGACAGTGAAGTGATGGACTTCTCCTGGAGCGGAATGCCCGGCCACATCGCCGGGGATTCCGCTTCAGAAGTCCCTGACGTCACTGTGTCCATATATGGACAGTGAAGGCAGGGACTTTTCTGGAGCGGAATCCCCGGCCACATCGCTGGGGATTCCGCTTCAGAAGTCCCTGACGCCACTGCGTCCATATATGGACAGTGAAGGCAGGGACTTCTCCTGGAGCGGAATCCCCAATCCCCGGCCATAGCGTTGCCTAAACTGTGGCCGGGGATTGGAGATTCCGCTCCTATAGGGAGCAAAAAAACACCCTCCTCCTCACATGCAGTTCGCACTGTGAAGAGGAGAAGGAGAGAGCGAGTGACGGCCATCAGACTACACTCCGACACCAAATAGTTAAAATGTGCGCATGCGCAATGGAAAATACACTGCTGCTGAAGACGCAGCCATATCGTTTAACAGAGCATGCGTGGTGGAGTGTGTGTCAACTACGCATACTCTAAGCACATGGGGAAACACGTGGTACAGTTACATAATTTGTGATGTAACCGTACATTGTGAAAGCCGGAAACAGGAAGTTAGCTAGCGGAGCAAATGGACGGGTTTGCACAGGAATTGCAAATTTTGGATTACCAAGCGGTCACGTGACGGAAGATGGAATACGCCGCTATATTCATCTGATCAAACGTAAGTACATTGCAAAGTTATATGTTTTCTATTGTTTAGTTTAAGGCTGGGTTCACACGACCTATTTTCAGACGTAAACGAGGCGTATTATGCCTCATTTTACGTCTGAAAATAGGGCTGCAATACGTCGGCAAACATCTGCCCATTCATTAGAATGGGTTTGCCGACGTACTGTGCAGACGACCTGTCATTTACGCGTCGTCGTTTGACAGCTGTCAAACAACGACGCGTAAATGGACTGCCTCGGCAAAGAAGTGCAGGGCACTTCTTTGCCACGTAATTTGAGCTGTTCTTCATTGAACTCAATGAAGCACAGCTCAAGATTTACGAGCGTCTCAGACGCCTCGTAAATTACGAGGAGGAGCATTTACGTGTGAAACGAGGCAGCTGTAAACAGTCTGTCTTTTCACACGTAAATGCCTCTCATCGTGTGAACATACCCTAACTAAATGTCATTTTTTGCTTCCGGAAAACCTCTTTAAAACCTGTGCCATAGACTATTTATGTCGCAGGTTTTAGCTTGCTGCCAGTGACCCTGAGGAGAAGATAGAAGCAGCTTAAACTTCAACCTGTCATCTGAAAATTGGCCATTGGTCCTAATTCTCTTTTCTCTTTAATGTTTAGTGGCGGCTTAAAGGGGTTGGGCCATTGATCACCTATACACATAAATGTCTAATCATTGGTGACCCCACTGATGGGACCCCTTCCGATCATTACAATGAGGGTCCCGATTGCAGTAATTTGACATTTGAATGGAGCAGCGGACGGGCATGCCTGGTGCCTCTCCATTCAGAGTCTATAGGGTACAAATACAGCACTTGGCTGTTTCCATCAGTCCAATAGATATCAAGTGGAGCGGCAAGGTGCATACTCGAATGGCGCTCCATTCAAACTCCTCCTCACTGCGTGGGATGGAGTAAGGAGGGAATGGTGTGCTCGGTACCCTCATTCTAGTGATCAGTGGGGGTCCCAGTGGTTGGAGTCCCCAGCAATCAGACACTTATCACCTATCCTGGAACAACGTCTTTAAATTGATGTGTGTCTAACTACCTCACATCCTAAAATGAATCCGAGATCACTATACATTTTAAAGATGGGTTTGTGTTTTGTTGTAGGTGTCACTGCGCTCACGTGCGCTGTATTTTTGAGTACTTAAGCACAATGTTTTCTTTTGGCTATAAGAATAAAAAATATTTAGTTGCTACTGTAGTTATAAACAGACTCTAAGGGCTTTCTGTAAAACCACAGAAAATTTGGCAAATACACAATTGAAAAGTACAGGTGCGAGGAGTGTGCTAAGACTCAAAGCAAACACCAGCTCCTTTTGTGTTTTTTTTTTTTTAATGAAAGAAGTTACCTTTCTGTCTGAGAAATTTATTACCTTTAAATATTTGCAACTCTCAGCCCACAGAACAGAGCTCTACTTTGTATTATTTCCGGACAAAAGGGCTGGCTTGTGGTAACAGGCAGATGCCTGAGTGGACTTCATGGCATAAGGTATACTATCAATCAAGAAAATCAATATTTGCTGTACTGGTATCTTTGTGGTGTACATTCACCTTGCTTGTAAATTGGGCTGTGTACTATATGATATGCCAGCCTCTTACTCGTTTTACTCAATCATTTCTGAAGTGGGTCTTGCATGCAGGATGTTAGTTCTTTCTGCCATGAAACAAACACTTAACTCTGGGGAAACTTCTCTTCACTTAGAACAGAAATAGCATTATGCTACTCGAAGAGGACGTTTTGTCGACTTCTACTACTGAGCGACATGATACATAGAGAACATATGGACAGTGATAGCAATTGAAAACCCATGATTGGCAACAGCTACTACATAGCACATATCATTTAATAAATACTGTACATACATCAAATGGTATAAAAACAGTAAAACTGTCCCCAGCTTATCTATGCGCACCCTAGCCCTTATAAGTGACCCTGCCCCTTTCCCCAGTGCCTGAGCAAAGTTGGACAAACCTAGTGTTATCCTGCGAAGGTTCCGTATCTTGTATGCTGAGTCTGTTTGTTACGTGTTGGTATCCCGTATCCTGAGTTTGTTACCTGTTGGTATCCTGAGTCTGTTACCTGTCGGTATTCCGTGCCCTCTGGGTGCTTCAAGTAATCGGACACCAGCATGCTTCCAGTAATCCGGCACCAGCCTGCTTCCAGTAATCCGGCACCAGCCTGCTCCAAGTAATCTGGCTCCTATCTACTACCACCAGGTAGCAACCTTGCAGTCTCCCTGCAGTGAAGACCAGATCCCAGTAGAGGGGTTAAAGCGTGAAGACCGGGGAGGCTGCATAGATAACGACCTTAGGCAACATAAGAACGGACTATTAGTTCTGCTTACATCCTCACAAGCGCTTCCCCCTCTCTTAAGGCCCAATCACATCATGTTGTTGCCCTAAATTTATCATGTACGTCAGAAAATCTCCTAGCGTACACTATAAAGAGACGATAATTCACAGGGCTCCATTATGTCCTTTTAGCGTACGTCGGGCTGGTAGACGTCGGTATACCTTATTTTGAAGGATGGAATACCGTACTATAGATACTGCTATTCCATCCTGAGAGATTTCACAAAAAAAGTATACCATTCCTGACATTAGTATGTGGACAGTGATGTCAGGAGCTTCCCAATGACGGTCCCCAGACAGAGCAACACAAGTGCTCTACCCGTGGACTTTGTCCCCGGGAAAGGTCCTGACATCACTATGTAAAGTGACGTCAGGGGATTCTCCAGGGCCGGAATCCCTGGCCAGAGCGTTGCCGACGCTCCACCGTGTACTCAGGCTTTGCAAAGCTTCAGCTGTCACTTTACGTATATGGACATCAGGAACAGCGCCATACTTCCTGGGCAGCTCCAGCCCTGGGAAAGCTCCAGACGTCACTACCATTCATGGACAGTAACTTCAGGAGTTTCCGCTGAGCCATTCCCCGGGCGACGTATCCCACTGTATGCCATACAGTGGGATATGTTTTCGATAAATAGATCAAAATCCAGGGCATTAACCGGTCACTGCCTGCTCCATGGTTTCGTTCATTGTAATTGACATCAGCACCAAAATTAGTTAAAGAGGCTCTGTCACCAGATTTTCAAACCCTTATCTCCTATTGCAGCAGATCGGCGCTGCAATGTAGATAACAGTAACGTTTTGTTTTTTTTTCAAAAACGAGCATTTTTGGCCAAGTTATTACCATTTTTATATTTATCGAATGAGCCTTTCTTAAGTACAACTGGGAGTGTTTGAAGTTATGTCCAAGTGGGCGTGTATTGTGCGTGTACATCTGGGCATTTTTACTTGTTTTACTAGCTGGGCGTTGTGAATAGAAGTGTATGATGCTGACGAATCAGCATCATCCACTTCTCTTCGTTACCACCCAGCTTCTGGCAGTTCAGACACACAGCGTGTCCTCGCTCATCCGACGCGATGAAGTTCCTGTGGGAGGAAGTGAGTGACGTCACAGCGTGATCTCGCGAGGATATGCTGTGTGTCTGTGCACTGCCAGAAGCTGGGTGGTAACGAAGAGAAGTGGATGATGCTGATTCGTCAGCATCATACACTTCTATTCACAACGCCCAGCTAGTAAAACAAGTAAAAACGGCCAGATGTAACGATCACAATACACGCCCACTTGGACATAACTTTAAACACGCCCAGTTGTACTTAAGAAAGGCTCATTTGCATAAATATAAAAATGGTCATAACTTGGCCAAAAATGCTCGTTTAAAAAAAACCAAAAACGTTACTGTTATCTACATTGCAGCGCCGATCTGCTGCAATAGGAGATAGGGATTTGAAAATCTGGTGACAGAGCCTCTTTAATGCGTATAACGTACAAACGTGAGCGCCACACTTTCTGTTGCCCATCTTGGCTGTATGGGGCCCAGAAATTCCTGATGGCGGCCCTGCATGGATGCACTACGGATGACATTTTATCCGCACAATACGGACCATGGTCTGGGAATTTGCGGACCAAAAAAACTCTATGGTCGTATGCGTGAGGCCTAAGTTGAGATGGGGCCTCCATGGATCTTACTTGTTTTTACAGTACATCCGACAGATGCTCAATCGGATTGAAATCTTGGGAATTTGCAGGGCAAGTCAACACCTTCAACACTTTGATTATTTGCCCTGTTTAGAATCATACTGTTAATATATATAAGACCAAACTAAGCTTTAGCCCTTGGAGGGTAGAGCCCCAGCTCAGGTTGGTCTTATCTTCATTAATAGCATCCACTTGAATTGCTACCATGGTATGTACCCCTTGAATACATTTAAATATCCTTAGTTTCACGACCCTTTGACACTATGCAGATTACATGCTACTATTAAGTTAACTGAAGCGTCATGAGGAAGGTGCATGGGTACTGGTTGTCAGGTCATAGGTTGCATATGTTGTCATGTAAAATAACAAAATACACAATTAAAAGTTAATGTACAAATAACTAAAACAGATGCTTTTACTATGTACAAACATAGCATAGACCTTTGTTAATATAGACTTCTGTGAAAGAGCCCATTAACTTTGAAGGTTCACCTTTGTGATGCTGTCATCCTCAAACAAATTATCAAAATCATAATCCATCTGCTTAGTAAGGAAAACAGTTGCCTTTTTTAGTACTATTACAGCATTATTTATCTAGTTATCTACACGTGGTAGGGTGTTCTTAAATATATATTACATTGTTTGGTTTGAAAGACTTGTGATCGATTGAAAAGAAATACAAACTACTAGCTGAATACAAGCTTTTATGTGGCAATTGATATTTATACTATGCATTGAGAAAACATAGGGCACATACTGCTAATAGATACAATTACATAGTAGAATATGGAGCCTTATGTAAAGTTCACTAAAGGGTGAAAAGCTGTTGTGAGGCCTTAGGGTGTATTTACATGAGTCATTTTTTTTCCACAGTTTTTGGCACGTTTTTTTGCTGCTATTTGTAATTGCAGCAAAACCTCCAAAATTTTTTAAAACCACTGCCTTCATTTGGTTCAGCCGCAATATAGGCAGAATGCACCTGTATTCTGCTCATGTGAAACCAGCCTTAGGCTATGTTCACACAGAGTTTTTTGCAGGCGGAATTTCTGCCTCAAAATTCCGTTTGGAAGTTTGAGGCAGATTTTCCTCTACCTGCACGCCATTTTTCGCGGTGTTTTTCGCTGCATTTTTGCCCGCGGCCATTGAGCACCACGGGCATAAAATGCAGCGAAATAGAAATACGCTTTCTCTGCCTCCCATTGAAGTCAACGGGAGGTCAGAGACGTAAACGCCCGAAGATAGGGCATGTCGCTTCTTATTACCGCTCGCGGGAAAAAGACGCCTCCACCTTCCATTGAAATCAATGGGAGGCATTTTCGGGCCGTTTTTGACAAATTTTTTGCCGAGTTTCCGCGTCCAAAAACTTGTTAAAAAAACTCTGTGTGAACATAGCCTTATACACGTAATAGTATTGTACTTAGGCCTTATTCACATGGACGTGTCCGTTTTGCACGTGCAAAAAAAGGTGGCGTTTTGCGCGCAAAAGATCCGTGTGTCATCAGCATATGGTGCCCGGCTGCGTGATTTTCGCGCATCCGGCATCATGATGACACTCTGGTTTTCTGTTTACAAACAGAAAAGCACGTGGTGCTTTTCTGTTTTCATTCATTCCTTTTACTACTGTTGAGCGAATCACGCGCGGCACCCGGAAGTGCTTCCGTGTGCCGAGCGAGATTTGCACGCACCCATTGACTTCAATGGGTGCGTGCAGCGCAAAACACGGCCAAATATAGGACATGTCGTGCGTTTCACGCAGCGCACATACGCTGTGTGAAATTCACTGACAGTCTGAACGGCCCCATTCAGTAACATAGGTCCGTGCGACGCACGTGATTTCCACGTGCGTAGCACAGACATATTATATGTTCCTGTGAATAAGCCCTAAGTCATCAAAAACATCACAGCCAAACTTCATTTTGTTTTTACTGCGAATTACTGCGTTTTTTTAAAGAGGAAACGTGTTTTTAATGTTTTGTCTGTAAAACTGCATGGCTAAAACTTCATCTACAAAACTGCAGTAATTTGCTGTAAAAACACATGCAGTTTTGTCATATGTTTTTTTGGACTGCACATCATACTATCGGTACGTGTGAATACATCTTTATGGTTAGTTTTGTTTGTCATCTATAATATTCCCATACTCCTTATGGTAGACACCTGGCTCAGTCATATAACAGAAAAGTGACATGCTATTTTGCCTTTTTATTGGACTTTAGAGTCATCTGGATTCTTTTTTGGAATATGAGGAGTTGGTATTTCCCCCTGATCCTTGGTACAAATGCTGTTCTTAGGAAGTTACATAGTTACATACTGTAGGTTGAAAAGTTCAATACTTTAATACAATAGTTAAACTGGGCAACGTAAAATAGTGCTGGATAATTGGTCTCTGAGAAGCCATAACACAGCTTTGGTTAATTAATATATATATATATTTTTTTAATATAGTCAATAAAGAAATGTTAATAAGTAAAAAATACATTTTTCATTTTTTTTTTCACAGCAAAAGCAACAAAATGCAAGATTTACTCCACCTTGTCCCAGATTTATTGCTCATATGGCAACCTCACCAGATGAGCAACAATGTTCAAGGATCCCTACTTGCAACAGTTCTACTGGACATCCAAAGAGTGGGAGAAACCTGCATGGGAAACTATTGTCCAGCACAAATAGTCCATCAAACACTCCAGGTAACTTAGGCTGTTTTCTTAGTGTTAATCTGTCCGGTAAACACCAGGAAAGAGAATGAGCCTGGCCAATTTTGATATAGCTGACATAGATTATATTGATTGGTGCCAATTATAATGCTTCTTGCCTTATTTATAGTGTTCCCCGTTTATTCTAAAACTACCTACTGACTTTTGGGTTCTGACTTGCACTTTGTTTGGTGTTCCTACTCCTCCATTGCTGACCCAGCCTGCCTGACTATGATTCCTGTCTTCCATTTGCTTTCCTGCTACGGTCCACAACAATATTTATCCAGAGAATGAACCCGTGGAGAACCACCTTGCAGCAGAGTCCTGGGGATAGCAGGGTATTAAGACCCAAACTGAATTCACAGGAAAAGGTTGTTCTATAGGTGAATTGTACGATCAGTTGGGGTTCTTTCTCCAGGAATCCTTGAAACAGAGAATGTTACTCTATCCCGTCTTCTAGCACTTATTCTGTATAGCTCCAATAAAAAGATGTATATAAGCTCATTCTAAATGCAAGGGTTGTATAAATTGTGACAGTCTTTTTATATACTGAGTAAATATACTGTAATATCTAATAATTAATGAGTACTGCATGAATTCTCGGCACCGGAAAATAAGTACCAGGAGAAGCACACATATATGACATGTCATATCACTATACCGTGCTGCATAAGCAAAATAATGCATTAAAGTAAAGCATTATATAATAAGTATAAGAATTGCATCACATAAATTATTATAGGAAATACAAGTTAGATTGACTCTAATAATAGAACAAGGTAGTTGCCCACAAGAGCTGGAACATGTTAGTGGAAACGCACTTAAAAAATAATACATTCGTCAAAACAATACATTTTCCGATGTGTAGTGGAATACATATAATAATAATAATAATCTTTATTTATATAGCGCCAACATATTACGCAGCACTTTACAATTTAGAGGGAACATGAAACAAACAATATCAGACATTACATAGTGACAAAGTTCATTTACAATTCAAACCTGGGGAGTGAGGACCCTGCTCGCAAGAGCTTACAATCTATGAGGACATAAGGGAGACACAAAGTGTAACAGTGTTTGTTCTGCACAATAGTCCGGCCATTTTTATACACATGCGGTGGTAACATAAAGCTGCATGAGCCGGTCACCAGCCACTATCCGTGTATGACGGACATGAAGAGAAGGAGTGTGAGGGAATCTTATTCTGATGACTAATCTAAATGGAGGGCCATGGAAAGGAGTCAGATTAGGGAATGTTATAGGCCTGTCTAAATAGATGTGTTTTCAGGGCACGTTTAAAACTGTGGATATTGGGAATTAATCTGATTGTCTGGGGTAGCACATTCCAGAGGACGGGTGCAGCACGAGAGAAATCCTGGAGACGGTAGTGGGAGGTTCGGATTATGGAGGATTTTAATCTAAGGTCGTTGGCAGAACGTAGAGCCCGAGTAGGGTGGTAGACAGAGATGAGGGAGGAGATGTAAGGAGGTGCAGCACTGTGGAGAGCTTTGTGGGTGAGAGTAATAAGTTTGAATTTTATTCGGAAGGGGATGGGCAACCAGTGCAGTGACTGGCACAGATTAGAGGCGTTGGTGTAGCGGTTGGTCATAAAGATGAGCCTGGCTTCTGCATTGAGGATAGATTGGAGAGGGGAGAGTTTAGTGAGGGGAAGACCGACTAGTAATGAGTTACAGTAGTCAAGACGAGAGTGAATCAGAGCAACAATGAGAGTTTTGGCAGTTTCCTCCGTAAGAAAAGAGCGGATTCTGGAGATGTTTTTGAGGTGAAAATGACAGGAGCGTGAAAGTGATTGTATGTGAGGAGTAAAGGAAAGATAATGTGTGCAACTTTTTCTCTGCTAAAAGACTGCACAATAGGTATCACAATGTTTGTCAATGCAAAGGCATTCTCCAGGCCTACTCATTAATACACATATTGATAGAGCCTGGCAGAGGCATGAACATTTTACTGGAAAAGGGTCAAAAACTAATTATTCACCATATGGTCGCTGCCTCCACAACAATTGTGGAAAAGAAAAAAAAGGAAGTCCTCTAGCTGATTTCTTTGGGCAGTTTGCTCAGTGATGACTCTCTTGACACATGCCATTCATTGGCTTTCTGAACAACAGATGGGCTAAGACTGGGAACTAAGGGAAAAGCATGGCAGAACCCTGATACCAGCTTGGGCCTTTTATCCCACAGAATGACTTTAAGTCACATGGTCCAAGAACATAACAAGTGGGGAATTGTACTCTCAGGATTTCCTAGCTTTTCAAACAGGCTAGACGTAATTTTGACTGCCTTTTCGTATTTTGTTTATTAAAAGGATCAGGGCTGTGGATGAAAGAGATTACTAGATTGTAGTGCCTTCAGTTTTCTGCCAATGACACTCTTTTTATTGTAAGAAGGGAGAAGTTAGTTGGCAGTGCGGATAACAATATAGCTGGTCTCCAAATTAAAACTTAAACTCGTTTTCTTTCCTTTTCACTTGTAAATTTTCCTTATACATATCAAAAGGGGAAAAATACTAGGATTTCATGTATTCAAACATAAGAAGCCCTAAATCTCTGGCTTTCTTTACTAGACATAGGAGTATACTAGAATTAGGCACATGGATTATTAAATTATTCATGTTCCTTGCTTTTTACATGATTCGTGTTATTTAGAAAGTTAAGAAATTAACAAAGCACTGAACACATACAGTAAATGTTTTAAGAAAGAAATAAAAACATTTTCTGTGGTTGAGAATTTATTTTGGAAAAAAATATAAATATATCATCTTCTAAATCATTATAAACAAGAAACCTCTATGCATATATTTTTGCAATGACAGCCTAGGATTGGACTGCAGTGATGCTAGGAGGGGGCAGTGTGAACCCTCCTTGTCACCAAGGGATTTGACTTGGGGCTACTCTGGGGAGCGGAGCCTAAAGGGGGTTTTACACTGGGCGATTATCGGGCAGACGGGCATTCGTAGAACGTTCGTTGTAAACAGGGCAGCGATCAGAAGATGAACGAACAAACGCTTGATCATCTGCTAGTCAGATAGTTTTAACCCCTTTAGGACACAGCCTGTTTTGGCCTTCAGGACACAGCCTATTTTTTCAAATCTGACATGTGTCACTTTATGTGGTAATAACTCCGGAATGCTTTTACCTATCCAAGCGATTCTGAGATTGTTTTCTCGTGACATATTGTACTTTATGTTAGTGAAAAAATTTGGTCGATAAATTCAATATTTATTTGTGAAAAACTTCAAATTTTAGCAAAAATTTGCAAAAATTTGCATTTTTCTAAACTTAAATGTATTTGCTTGTGAAACAGATAGTAATACCACACAAAATAGTTACTAGTTACCATTTCCTATATGTCTACTTTATGTTTGCATCATTTTTTTTCACGTACTTTTATTTTTCGAGGACGTTACGAGGCTTAGAACTTTAGCAGCAATTTCTCATATTTTCAATAAAATTTCAAAAGGCTATTTTTTCAGGGACCAGTTCAGTTCTGAAGTTGCTTTGAGGGCCTTATATATTAGAAAGTCCCCATAAATCACCCCATTTTGAAAACTGTACCCCTCAAGGTATTCAAAACCACATTCAGAAAATATTTTAACCCTTTAGGCGTTTCACAGGAATTAAGGCAAAGTAGAGGTGAAATTTACAAATTTCATTTTTTTTGCCGAAATTCATTTGTAATAAAAAAAAATCTGTAACACAGAAGGTTTTACCAGAGAAACGCAACTCAATATTTATTGCCCAGATTCTGCAGATTTTAGAAATATCCAACATGTGGCCCTAGTATGGTAATGGACTGAAACACAGGCCTCAGAAGCAAAGGAGCACCTAGTGGATTTCGGGGCCTCCTTTTTTTAGGAATATATTTTAGGCACCATGTCAGGTTTGAGGAGGTCTTGTGGTACCTAAACAGCCGAAACCCCCCCAAAGTGACCCCATTTTGGAAACTACACCCCTCAAGGCATTTTTCTAGGGGTATAGTTAGCATTTTGACCCCACAGTTTTTTTGCAGACTTTAGTGGAATTAGTCTGTGAAGATGAAAATCACCTATTTTTCTGTGGAAACATAGAATTTTTTCATTTTTACAAGGAATAAAGGAGAAAAAGCCGCCCAACATTTGTAAAGCAATTTCTCCCGATTACGCCAATACCCCATATGTGGTCGTAAACTGATGTTTGGACCCACAGCAGGGCTCAGAAGGGAGGGAGCGCCTTTTGGATTTTTTGAAGCAGATTTTGCTGGATTGGTTTTCAGTGCCATGTCGGGTTTGCAACGCCCCGGAGGGACCAAAACAGTGGAAACCCCCCAAAAGTCACCCTATTTTGGAATCTACACCCCTCAAGGAATTTTTCTAGGGGTATAGTGAGCATTTTGGCCCCTCAGGATCTTTTTTAGAGCTAGGGTGACCAAAAAACAGCGATTTTGGCGCTTTAAATTCTTTATTTATTACAGCGTTCACCGTGCGCAATAAATTACGTTTTAATTTATTCTGCCGGTCGGTACGATTACGCCGATACCATATGTGTATAGTTTTTTTTAAGTTTTGCAGCGTTTGCACAATAAAATGAAGTTTCTATAAAATAATTTATTTTCTGGGACACGCTATTCTGAGCCGTAACTTTTTTATTTTTTCGTCAAAAAAGCTGTGGGAGGTCTTGTTTTTTGCGGGACGGGTTGTAGTTTTCATTGGTACCATTTTGGGGTAAATGCAACTTTTTGATCACTTTTTATTCTATATCTTGGGAGGGGTGGTGACCAAAAAATAGCGATGCTGACCGTTTTCAGTTTATTTTGTTTGCGGCGTTCACCGTGCGGAAAAATTAACATTATAGTTTCATAGATTGGGTCGTTACGAACGCGGCGATACCAAATATGTGTACTTTTTTTTAACGTTTTCATTTTTTCCCTATAATAAATGACTTATTATAGGAAAACAAAACCTTTTATTTTTACACTTTTATAAAACATTTTTCTTAACTTTTTTTTACTTTTTACACTTTATATTTTTGTTTATTAACTTTTTTTTTTACTTTTTACACTTTCTTTTTTTGACCTGCAGCTCTGATCGCTGCTAGAATACATTATACTACCTAGGTAGTGTAATGTATTCCAACTGTCAGTGTGACGTCACAGTCACTCTGACAGTTGGTCTACGAGGATCAGCAGAGGCTAATCCTCATAGGCTGACATACATGGCAGACCTGGGGGCCGTTGTCTGGCCCCCAGGTGCCATCACAAGCATCAGAAGCCCCCACGATTGCATGGGGGCTGCTGATGCGCTACAAACCCGCTACATGCGGAGATCGCAATCGAGCCCCGCATGTAACGGGTTAATTGCCGAAATCAGCGGCGATGAGCCGCTGATCGGCAACACTGGAGAGTGTCAGCTGTCGGGGACAGCTGATCTCCAAGTTCCCGATGCACACTGTCGCCGACAGTGTGCATCGGGAACGGCACAGTGACTTTCTGTCACTCTGACAGGAAGCCTATCAGGACCAGCCGAAGGTTGGTCCTGATGGGCTTCTGTCCATGGCAGACCCGGAAGCCATTGTTTGGCTTCCGTTTGCCATACTAACTATCGGCAGACCCCGCGATTTCGGACGGGGGTCTGCCGATATGTTAGAAACCCCTAAAATTCGGCGATTGCACCCGATCGCCGAATTTAAGGGGTTAATGCGCCGAAATCAGCGGCAAAGGACCGCTGGCCGGCAAGAGGGGAGTGTCAGCTGTCGGCGACAGCTGACCTCCTGGTTCCCGGTGCACACTGTCGCCGACAGTGTGCACCGGGATTAACTCAGTAACTGTACGTCCTCGTGCGGGAAGTAACTTCCTGCAACGACGTACAGTTACGTCCTGGTGCGGATAGGGGTTAAAAAAGTTAAATATTGTTGTCGGCAGCACATCCCCTTGTGTAAACAGGGAGGCGCACTGCCAACATGATAATAATGTATGGGGACAAGTGATCGGAGTAACAACCGGTCGTCCCCATCCATAGCTCCTATGTCTC